>NC_085141.1:222874480-223617567 GCF_024139115.2 Armigeres subalbatus | reverse complement strand
TGATGTCTCTGTCTATCCGTTGGTGTGTGTGTTTGTTTTTTACATGGGTTGAAGGCCTCCAAAATTCTGCGTGGCAGACACCGAGCAATGCTCAAGGCGAACAAAAATGTGCCTCTCAGAAACACAGAAGCTGTGAGCCTGGTGCCTTATCCTCCTTGCATCATCCCCCGGAAAATGGGATGCTGCAGACCTTCGGGAAATGGGGGAGGGTCTGTGCTCATGTCTTCTTCCAAAATTCATTAGCATGCGTCAACTGGCTCCTTTTTCATTCTCATTTTCCTTTGGACATCCTTCCAATTTTGGTGACCAGCTCACTTGGCTCCATTTATCCGGGTTCGGTCGACTCTACCAGCATTTCCAACCTTCCAGCGACTCGGGTTATCGTTAGGACGAAATCATCCGCGAATCCTACCTTAGCTCTAGTCAATCACTAACTGAACAATTTCGCAACTGAAGAGCTGCCCTGGTGGCCTACCGTCGATCTTTGCGTAAACCGAATTGCTTTTCTGATAGGCCGGTCTCGTCGTCCGTGAACTGCGTCAGCCTATATAGGTATTCCCAGAAGCATGCGTTGCTGGATTCCCCCGTTTTTACTAGTTTCGGCAGCGTGCGTTTCTGATCTTCCTCTTATTCGGAAAGAAATCATCTACAGAACTTCTGCAGCACCGACATTTGGTATCCACCGGGACCCGGAGCTTTTTCGTTAAACCATTCGCTACTGATAGGCTCGTTTGGAGACAAGCATCCTGCCAGTTACTCGGTGTCATCATCATACGGTGTGGGCGGCCAAGACGTAGACCATGCTGCGAAAAGACCGTCCCGATCACTTGCTTATCCAGACATAGGGTAGATAGTGTATGGACTCCTAAAAGCGCTCTATTTTGAACCACCACAGGATTTTGCACTCAGTGTTCAAAATATGAGCACTATATCTGGTGGTCCAATACCTCCTTACCCTATTCTACTTGCGTCGCTTGACCCTGATCCTCGCTGTTGACCCGATAAGCGTTGCCCCAATGATCAGCGCTTCATCTCAACCCATTGAAGAAGTTGGACTTGCTGACTTAATCTCCCGTTTGAAAATCGCTCTAGCCTCACGGAACACTATCTTACGTTTCTCTCTGACCGTTTTAGCCTACTCTCTGAAGGCGTCTTCTGGCTCTGAGACACGCAACAAGAAGGTTTGCAAGAGTTTGATCTGAAAATTGGCCGGTTATTCATTTGCTCCAATTTCATCGGTATCGTCGTATCCAAGCCTCCGCTAGTGTTTCCTTGCCCATCCAGATTTGTGAGCCACTGTCTGCTCAAGTGCTTCGATAAAAAGATCCCGGTTATCATGCTCAGGCTCATGCTCATATCTCTAATGTATATGACTTCAAGTTTGAGTTAGTAACACGGCATACAAAAACCTGACAAAAACAAGGCACTATCAGCACGCACGTAAACATTTAATTTTACAGTAAACAAATTACGTCACTGCTATCGCTGCTAAAAACAACCAACTGTACTGTATACCGGTGAGATGGTAGTTTGTTAAGCACTGTTTTCACATTCTATGGTATGATCACGATATAATAGCAATCGATTTTGGAGGTCCAAAAGTGTAAAAGCTGAAAGTTGGACTGGAACCATTTGGTCACACATAGCTGGCGCAATCGCTTCTGGCAGCTGCAGCACACATCATCTGACGAGCGCGATCAGAACAAATTCCTCCAGTGATTACAAACCCCAGAAAGAAAACGAGGGTTTCCCAAGAATCGTTTTAATGAAAAAAACACAAGTTTAGGCGTTGCGTTGAAATTACCAGGGATGCGAGATTTGGTAATTGGGAATCATATTTTGGATTCAGATAATTTTTTCCGATCCAAAGCTCGTATATATATAGTCAACCTCGAGATTCATTATTAAAACATTATATAAAACATGTTTGGAAACATAATTTGAAAATAATAACATCCTTCAACTGGAAAATGTGTTTAGACATTTCTACCTCTGTAAGTAAATCCTCTGGTTCAGAAATTGTTCAGCAAATAAATATGGACTGCACCCTCAACAAATTCACGGAACGATATGATTAAAACTTCTTGAAAAGCATCAAAAGACAAAAGTGTCAAGAAGTGTTTTCATATCATTTTGAAGAAGAAATTCTTAACACCAGAACGACGAACAGGTCATTACTGAAAGTATCTGTTACATTTATTGAGCCCCTGTTATTTCACAGACAGCCTGATAAAACCCCTCTAGCTCAGTCTTCTTCTCGATCTACTCGTTGCGAGAGGTGGAATTATGCACTATCTTTTTCGCTGTTTTTCCAAACGACTAAAATATAATAAAATCAGTTTTGAGCGGTGACGTTGCGATGCTTTGTGCCATAGACACACTGTGCGCTCTGATAGCGTGGGATGAATAAGAATCTCTTGCATTGGTTAGATTGAATATTAAATTTTGAAAAACGGAATGGTTGTTCTGTTTTCCCGAGCTGGTTGTGGACGAAAACGAAAGCTGACGTGGGACACGAACAGAAGAGTTAAAGGGTTAAAATCCCAATAAATTTAATGGGTTTGTTGTTTTTAGATCGTTTGCGCACATCGGGATGAGACAACTTTCACCTGGACCGAAGGGTGGCTCAAAAATTTCGAGAAACTTCAAGGTTGTAGTTAGCTTTATGGCCTATTCAGATTACGTCAGTTATGATAATAAGTAATTTGATGCCAATTTCCATACATTCAATTTTTTCATATTTAACACGAATCGTCGATAGATATTAAAATAAATTGCGTAATCTGATAAGCTATTAGTATTGAGAACTATTTATGATATCTTCTTTTCTTCTCTCTTACTATGATATGCAGTGCTTTTGAAATCCTTAATTTAATTGGTTTTCAAAGTTTTATTACTGGTTTGTAGAAATACGAACTCCATTTATCTATCTAACAGATCGGATTTCATGTCTATGCACAGAGCTACCTGTTTTCAAACAGCTTATTACTGGTTGGTGTTGCCCTGTTACCATTCTCGAAATCATTAGCTCATCTCAATTCATCACTTTATCGAATAGAAACAAGCCAAACGATGCGCGCCTCTACCAAGAACTGGTTTCGTTCGATTGCCACTGACCAGACCGACAAGGTTGAACCCCTCTCAGATCCTATCTGCTCAGCCCGTTAGACCAGCTTGAGAGGTGAAACGATGTTGCAGAAAAAAACCATGGTTAAAATAAACAAAACACACATTCATGATTTGAGTCACCGTCCTACGCCCTGCCGTGAGGAAGGCAAATGTTGTGTTATGACAACGGCAAACCACAGCAGAATCATGAATCGACGTTTAAGCCTCGCGAGCGACCAACATAGCGAGAGGTTTATCGCATCGGTGGGAGTGCGCCGGCGACGAAAGTCTGCCAATGGCCAAAATAAGCGCACAACTCTGTCGGGGAATGATTCACTCAAGAGAAGCCTCGAGACGCACATACTCAGACGACTTTTTAATTGTTGTGCATTTCAAGGGATTACTAATGCAGCCCAAGCAGGACCGGTTTATGAAATGCATCCGAAGCGACATGAACGTAATGATGGCCTTTCTTTGTTCTTCTGGTTGTGACGACAAATAAAATTAAAATAAATTAAGATAACAAGCTGCTTAAACATGCTACAAAAACAAACAAACTAGAATGGCAAATGAATCTAACGAGCAGTTCAACGCTCATGCACATTAGAACGTTTGTTAAATTTTGAAGATAAACATAAGCATTGCCATTATGATGTTACGCAATATCAAGCGCAATGCTATCTAAGGAAAAAATAGTTCCATAATATGGATGTTGCACCTGCTTTTGAAAATTCTAAACCATCACGTCGATGTCGCATAAATATAGTCGTTGCATATAGCCGACGTAGAAAACCATGCAGTATGGATATCATAAAAGGGCAGCACTTGCCTGAATGTGCATCGTGCATGGTGAAGGAAGGAATATTGCTCTCTGCTAACTAAATACGTTGTTCAAGAATTAACGTGTGGTGTGCAAAGTTTCGCTGTACAATGCAGCCGAACCGAACCACTGAAAACCGACGAATACGGCTGTATGAAAATAAGAAAAGTGTGCTGCACAATACTGCCACACTCGTACGCAGTGACTACCGTTTGCACTAAATGCTAGCAGCAGCGGCAAAATCAACTAGGAAGCAAAGTCAAGTACGTTCCTACGATGCGGAAAACATTGTCGTGATTGGCAGATATGTCAGCAACACTCAGCGTGCTCAGATGTAGTGTGTGTTGGGTTGGGAGATACGCCGGGCATTACCTCCTACCGGGACGTTTGAGAGCACTTTGAATATGTTGCGAAGAATGGAATATGCGAAAAAAAACGTATGGGCAAATATTGCTGGAAATATTGGGGTAAATAACTTCAGATAATGAAGGTGATAAGAGCCAAAGGTTTGAAACTAAAAAGATTGTATCTGAACTGGGACACTAAATATTTAAATTGCCATGGAGAACGAGTAACAAAAAAAGCATAAGTGATAACCTAAATCAACAGCACAAAGATAATCAAAGATGCACAAAACCGAAGTAAAAGGGTCTACATATGGTTGATCGTTGTGGAATACCAAAAGTATAGATACGAACTCATCACATCACAAGTAGGCACTAGAGTAGCGCTAGGGAGAAATAACCACCGACTTTTTTTAAATAAATATCTATTAAGGCCCAGTATGTACATAGACAGATTCGATCGTATTACCGAGACATAGTACGAAATTTCATATAAAATACTCATACTTTCTTTGTTTTATGTAATTTTAAAATAGGTTTCAAAATTGAGTGCTATTTTATAATATTCCAATCAATTCAAATAAGCTGTCATAAGGCTTGTTCGCGACAAAATCTGAACACCCTTAAACACGTATTGTTCTTGAAATACATCACTAACGAATGAAATATTTCGTAGAGTGATGAACGTATGTGAGACGAAGCCAGCCCAGGGCTGAAAGTCTCTAATAAGAACAAAAAATGAACCTATTCTGTAAGGGTTCTTTCTAATACGTAACCTAAATTTGGTGATTTTGGACCCCACCCTTCCCCACGTAACATTTTTTGTATGGATTTTATGTATGGATCGTAACGCTGGCTTGACCCCTCTCCCCTTAAGCGTTACGTAATTTGAAAGAACCCCAACTAAAATAATCTATTTACTGTATGGGTAGTGGCGTCAAAGGAAGAGCAATGACAACATCTAGGACGGCAATGTGGAACAAAACCGCTGGCTGACCAGAGAAGGATGCGAATTGAAACAAATACCGAAGGCCAGATCTTTCGACATGTACTGTTCTCGAACTTGAATGTCACTAAGTTTCGATGCTACATTCATCGACAAGGAATTAAGTAATTAAAAGTGAAAACTGTGCGAATTAAACGATTTTTAATTCTCAGTGTAATGTGTCCAGATTTTGTCACGAATAAGCCTATTGAATAGAAGGAAATATCGAGAATGAGTTTTTGGAGAGTGAAATTGGCCAACGGTAATTGTTTCTGGGTCAACCTGGTGTTGAACTTAATCGAAGTTTAAAACACCTAAATAAACTTTTAGAAAATCTAGCCGTCAATGAATGGAAAACAATATTATCTAGGTGACTGTGGCCCATATGGGAGCACACTTCCATAACCAAAAAACAACAACAATCAATATCGAAAGCTTCAACGCTAAAATGAACTACTCAAAATTGGTCGAATTCGATTCATTTCTAAAACAGGACAACTCAAAATTTGAGTAATACTACTTCAATAATGATGATTTCGCGAAAGTTAACGCCTTCCATCAATTTTTAATACGACAGATGCGAATCAAGTTTATCTATCTATCTAGGTCATTTCGACAAACAGACTCCTGGTAAGTGCAATCATCATTTTATTGAAGTAGTATCTTTTACTCAAATTTTGAGTTGTCCTTTTAATGAAAATGAGTCGGATTCGACTCAATTTTGAGTAGTTCATTTTAGCGTGAAAAATTCTTTTTACTTATCGTTTTGGGACCCATATTAGTTAAAATGTAAATGTTCAATGAGTTTTTGATCACAGAACAAATCACTTAACCCTTACAGGACGTCTTTTTACGTGAGATGTCCGACATTTAAGTGGATTTAAGATGTGAATGTAACTTAATTTAGATTGGGTTTCAGTCACTTATAGTGTTGAACAATATTACTTCATCCGACGTTTCGATCCGGATGGAGAAGATCCCATCCCAGGTCGAAACGTCGGCGAAAATAATCACCCTATTATCCGTGACTGAAAGCCAATCAGCGATCTGATGTTTCCACTGATCCTACCTAGTATAGAAATAACTAAAAACTTCTCGCTCTGGGTACATATCCTCGAATGTATTAGCATAATATATCTCATATAAAAAATGTCCAAAGCTGGATATGTCATAATATATATGTGATCATAAGATATAAAATGATCCAATTTTGAATAAATTCAAACTATTTCAGGATCTCCAAAACGTCCTGGAGTTTGGGACATATGAATTACTCGATCAACCAAGTCCTGAATGATATATTCGTTCAGCGCTGAAATGCCAGCAAATCCATTGAGCTGATAGAATTTTCATTACTTTTACAAACTAATAGAGGCCTTTTATGGTTTCCCTAAACGTCCTGGTGCTCAAAACATGCTATCTACCCGATCGACCATATCCAGAACAATGTTTATGTTATGAGCCCATCAGCATAGGAGGTTTCTGCTTTATTATCAGCAGCTACTTCAGCCTTTTAGGTTTTCCAAAACGTCCTGGAGATTAAGACAGGCGATCTACCCGATCAATCAGATTCTGAATAGTGTATTCGTGCATCACTAAACATCCCAGCAGGTCCATTGAGTCGATTTACAGTACTACAGACTTGGTTCTTCAAAATACGTGGTTCAACACATGTGATCTGTTATCCTGTGCTTAGAACCCATCCAAATAAAATTTTACTCATTACTTTTACAAGCTGATGGACCCTCCATGAGTCAATATTTTTTTAAAACTTGATGTCGACTCGTGGAAGCAAAAGATGTCATACTAAAGCATTCCCGGAGGAGCTTCCGGAGGAACTTCAGGA
This sequence comes from Armigeres subalbatus, assembly GCF_024139115.2. NCBI lineage: Eukaryota > Metazoa > Arthropoda > Insecta > Diptera > Culicidae > Armigeres > Armigeres subalbatus. The sequence goes on along the minus strand of NC_085141.1, from coordinate 223,610,464 downwards.
GGAACTTCAGGAGTAATTCCCGGAGGAACTTCCGGAAGAATTCCCGGAGGAACTTCGGAGGAATTCGGAGGAACTTCGGATGAAATCGGAGAACTTCGGATAATTCCGAGAACTTCCGGATGAATTCCGGAGGAATTTCGGATGAATTCCTGGAGGAACTTCGCAGGAATTTCCGGAAAAACTTGCAGGAATTCCCGGAGGAACTTCGCAGGAATTTCCGCAGGAACTTCCGCAGAAATTTCGAGAATTCGGAGAACTCAGGAATTCGGAGGAACTCAGAACTCCGGAGGAACTTCAGAATTCCAGAGAACTCGCAGGAATTCCGGAGAACTTCCGCAGGAATTCCCGGAGGAACTTCCGGCGGAGCTTCGGAGAATTCGGAGAAGAGGAACTTCGGAGGAACCTTCGAGGAACTCGTGTTCGTGGACAGACTTCCCAGGAGTCCTGGAGCTTCTAGAAGAATTGCTGGAGGACCTTCCGAAGGAATTCCTGTAGAACTTTGAAAGAATTCCTGGAGGAACTCGAAGGAATTCCTGAAAGAACTCTGGAGGCTTCGAAGGAATTCCTTAGGATCTTTTGAAGGAATTCCTGAAGGAAATTCGAAAATTCCTGGAGAACTCGAAGAATTCCTGGAGAACTTCGAAGAAATTCCTGTGAACTTCCGAAGAAATTCCTGATGAACTCAGAATTTGGAGGAACTTCGAAGAAATTCCTAGCAGACTTGATTATGCCATGTTTGTAAACGACTGAATTTCAATGAACTGGAAGGGTTTATTTTCGCCAGTCTTTATGATGAGCAAATGTTTTGTTATCATCGCCGACTTTCGGTGTTTGGTTCACCTTCTTGCAGCCTATTTATTTAGAGAAATGCAAGGTTACGTAATTTAAATTGAAGTCTAACGACACTCTTGACTAAAATCTTCGTTGTCGGAAATCGTCGATCTGACGTAATTGTCGGTAAATGATGTATGCACTATTGTAACACGTACTATAAATTAAATGGGTGGAACATTACACAAATTCAAAAAGATGCTAATTATGTATGTCTTACGGTTTCATTAACCTTCTGTCTGTGCTCAAAAAACTTACGTTGTCTGCTCTGGGGTCAATTATTGACAAATTGAAGTACTATAACTTTTTAATGCTTGGCAATTTTGGATTTTGAGGCTGTTTCGAATGAATTCATCTTTCAGGTCGTTACAAAATATTAACTATTGGTGGGCGTACACGAGGAGGTTTTAGTGAACAAGGGTATAAACAGTGATTTTTCATGATTATTATATCCGAAAATCCTACCCATTTTGTGCATCTTTTTAAAAGGTTATGCAGGAAGGCATTGCTCTGGCATGAGGCGTTGATAAGTTTAGCTCATGGTGGTGGTATATTTGAATTCGTTATTTTGGACTACAAGATATTCCGATATATAGAATTCTCCTCATGTATATTCTTATCAAATTCAAAATTGGAAGACTACTCATTATATTGAGCACCGCTTTGCTAGCATCAGACAATGTTGCCGAATACACGAGTGGTATGAGGGATCTCAAGCTAAAGCTATTTCATATATGAAGAATATTACAAGTCATGCACGCCAATTTGTAAATTTCCTAATTTTCATTTCGTCACGAGCCAGTCCATTCCGACGAACTTTATTAAAGACGTCATCTTTACAAATTTCAAATTTGTGCGATCAGAATATTTGAGGAAAATTCCATATATCGGATACTTGAGTAAGTCAAATGATTCAAATATACCGCCACCTAGCGACCAAGCTCTAAACTAATCAATGCCTCATATCAACAGCCTTCCGCATAACCTTTTGAAAAGTAAAATAAGCGAAAATTATTTTTGTACCCTTTTGAGAAACCTCCCCGCGTCGTACCCACTAGTCAATCTTTGGTAACGACCTGAAAGATGATTATTCTTTCAGAAACACCCAAAAATCCAAAATTGGTCAAGCATTAAAGAGTGCTTTCAATTTGGGTCAATTTGACCCGAGCACAGACAACGTAAGTTTTTGAAAAAAGTACACAGTACATATTTTCAAGAGAAGTGAATTTCCTAGGAGCAGATCTGCAGAGTTTAATCAAACTACCAAAATTAGGAGAATCGTTTGAAAATTAAAAATGGCAGCCACTCAAAGTGGCCTGGGGTCATATTGACGAGCGCAAAGATTAAGTATTGAGAAAACGTTGATTAAAATTCCTCAAAATGTTAAACCGGTGGTTTTTGTAACATCTATTGAGTGTTCACTACAGTTGGTTAACTGCTAATGGGTTGACTATCATGGTGGTGGGTTCAGCTGGTCGAGGTGGCCTTGATGGTGGGTGGGGTGGGGCTGGTGGTTGTGCATACGCCATCTACTTCTGTGTGTATCGGTACTAAAATCACAGCCAACCAAATCTTCAACACACGACCACCATCAACCACCGTCTCCCGAAAACCCCACCCACCATCAAGGCCTCCACTCGACCATGAACCCACCACCATGATAGTCAACCCATTAGTGCATTAACCCAATGTATGAACACACTTAGTGACCTGTACAAAAATCCACGGTTTAACATTTTGAGGAATTTTTAATCAACGTTTTCTCACATACTTAATGTTAAACCTAAGACATAATAATGTATCTTTTTGAATTTGTGTTTCCATTTAATTTATAGTACGTGTTACACTAGTGCATACATCATTTGACAAACATACCGTCAGATCGATTTTCAACGAAGATTTTAGTCAAGTGAGTCGTAGTTGAACTTCAATTTAAATTGTAACCTATGCATTTCCTCTAAATAAATAGGCCCTGAAGGTTAGAACCAAACACCGAACATCGCGATGATAACATAAAATCATTCAGCTCATCATAAAGATGAAGCCGAAAATAAACCTTCCACTTACTTGATATTCTTCTTTATCTAATTTTCTTATTTGTCTTATTTGCTGTCACATGTTATTACCCAAATCTTTTCAAAGCTTGTGAAAACTTGAAATCTTCTCACGATATTTTCTAATGTTGTTCTAGAAACGGCTCATGTTTTCATTTCCAAAACCAGCTGGAGTTTGTTTATTTTGATTTCCTTATTGCGTAATTGGTTGGCGCTCTGTTCTCACGTCGAACCACTGCATGAGTGATAAATTTCTTCCCCATTGTTGCCAATTCCTTTTGTTCTCCGTTTACGGCAAATTCCAAAGCAATTGTAATCTGCATAATGATGAAATAATTTTGGCGACACTGACGACGTCATTCTGGGGCTGAATTGCTCAATTTTCTCTCTCAGAGTGCTACCACGTGCTATTTTAACGGAAACCCTTCCCTCAGACCCAAAATATTTGATTTAAATAAACAATTATTTGAACTACAAATCCTTTGGAACTCCAAAGGAATTTCTTCAGAAAACTCCACTGTGAATTCTTTAAAATTCTCATGGGAAATTCATGGGTTTCTACAAAAGTTGTTCCCATCAGCATAAAGTTGGATTGGGTGATGTTGACCAAGGTCATCAAGGTGTTGATGACCAGACATGAAAGAGACGGTCAACAGATAAGATGGATATGATCACCGAACTACAAACAGATCAGTTCAGCTGCTCCAGGATGGCGAATCTCCTTCAGCCAGAACTGTTGGAGAAATCATTACGATGAAAAATTGCTATGGGCAGAGAGTGGAAAGTAATTCGATTCATCCTGATACGAGCATTTGACATTACCATACCCATGAGGACTAAGCCAACCGGTGTACTGGTGGAGATACAATCGCTGACCTTCAAGTACTCTTTTGGAGCAGGATGCGACGCGCCAACCGATGCGTGTAAGTTGGAAGACGCCGGGTTTCCAGAAACAGCATCAGAACTCTGAACTGCAGATTAAATGTAGTATTTCGAAAAGGCGTTCTTGATGGTCGCCCATCTATTCCATTTATCTTCTGGAACATCCCTGCGATTTCAAATTCTTCAATGAACGATTTATTCGCATAAGGATCTTCTAGTTATCATCTGTTGAATCACTGTTCAAGATTCTGCTCCTGCTACAGTATCCGAGCAATGAGTAGTCGCTTATTTTTTTCAATCACCATATCGCTGTTCCAACATCTCGGAGACCATGAGAAAAAATGCTCATAGTCTGTAGAAGTCAGATCCTCAAATTGAAGTCGTTGACACTTCGTATCAAGTACTGGAGCACTTCCGGATGAATTCCTGGAGGGCTTTCGGAGGAACTCCTGGAGGAGTTTTCGGAGGAATTCCTGGAGAGACTTTCGAGAATTCTGGAGGATTTCTGGAGGAATTCCTGGAGGAGCTTCCGGAGAAATTCCTGGAGGAACTTCCGGAGGAATTCTGGAGAACTTCGGAGAATTCCTGGAGAACGGAGAATTCCTGGAGGAACTTCCGGAGGAATTCTTGGAGAACTTCGGAGGAATTCCTGGAGGAACTCGGAGGAATTCCGAGAACTTCGGAGAGAATTCCTGGAGAACTTCCGGAGAAATTCCTGGAACACATCCGGATGAATTCCTGGAGGCTGTCGGAGAGATTCCTGGAGGAGCTTCGGAGATTCCTGAAGGAACTTCTTGTCTTATTTACCATCAATTATATCTTGTCCCATTTCTACTTTGTTTTTTATTTTTGGTATCTCCGTGTTTCAAATGGGAATACGCTTTTTCTAGTGTCGAGTACATACAAAGTTGACGGACACGCCACAAAAATATGGTGTGTATCTCTCCGAAATGGTAGTTTTTGTGGAATTTGGAAAACTTGGTTGAAGTAAAAGAGCTTTCTTCGAAATTTAATGCGATCCACTTTTTTTACATCAAAATGATCGTTGAAAAATTTCAAAACTTTCGTCAGTTGGTTTTACAAAATTCGGTTTCTTTGCCTCAAATCATTGAAGAGAGTGCTTAGAAACAAAAATGTTTTGTTATTTAGATTTGAGCTTAATTCAAATATAGATAGTAGGTCCAAAAAATTTCTGGGAACATTATTGGATAAATTCCAAAGAGATTTTCAGTTGGGATAAGCGAAACTCGTTCCCAATTCCAAGTTATAGACAAGGTTAAAGACTATTCTTCCATTTTCTTTTATATGGTATTTTGACCTTGTAGCATTTCCCTAAGACTCTAAAATAATTAATCAAGTTATAGACATTTTAGTATGAAAATAGCTCTCTGCGAGAGAGCTTCCTCAGACTAACGGAAAGATACGCTTGGTCGAAAGCCAATTGGTAAGTACCACAAGATCGAGATTTTTTGGCCGAATATGTCATTTGGACTGTTTGATCTGTTTGGAAAGAACCATTTGGTCGAACGGATCGACACTTTTGACCATATGACCTTTTAAGCAAAAGACATTCTAGGCCGTCTGACCCGTCCGGCCAGGTGAAATTTTCGTTCAGTCCATTCGTTTCGTTCAGACCATTTCGGCAAACCGGCATTTTAGGCCAATTGACCTATTCGGTCAAACTACTTTTTCGGCCAAACGACAGTTTTGGCCAACCGAATTCAGCAATATGACTTTCGCCAAGCAAGGAATGTGCTGTTTAACCGAAGACCACAAGGTTCAAAGTTATGTGTCGAAAAACCTTGGTCGAAACCTATCTGTGAATGTCAACTAGAAATGTGCACGACGAAAAGTCGTTCGACCGTATGATCATTTGAGAATTAAGACCGGTCGATCAAAGGGACGTTTGCAGAAAGGCCAATTTGGCTGAAAACGTATTTTAACAAAAATGGAATTACGATCGAAAATGTCGTTCGGTTAACTGGTCCTTTGACCGAAACAGTCATTGGCAGAACGGTCAACATTTTGGCAATATTCCTGTCTAGAAAACTTTTCTGCGCATGCCGTTCGACGATATTTTTACCATACACCTCAGGTACAGTTCGCATTTTCTGGTTCTTTTGCCGAGATCCGCACAGCTGAATTACTCGTTTCAATTTTCTGCTGATATATCAGCTAAACTAATGTGTTTACTGGGGCACTCAAAGGCCCGCTATGCATCTATTAATGTATTTCAGCAAGTAACAGCCGAGATTCACAGCCGAGATAGGTGAAAAAATGTAAGTGTGTTGACATATTCGATCAAACGCTATTTGTGAAGAACTTTAAGACAAACAGCTTTTTCGGTCAAATTTGCAATTCAGACAAATGGAATTCGGCTCAATGTGTTATTCAGTGGCACTCGGCAAAGTACTTTCCGCGAATGACTTTTGGTTAAACAATCCTATCCGTTTTGGAAAATTTTCCCTTTTGAAATTCCGAACAATTTCTGAACATTTAAAATTTCACGTGAATTTCTGAAGATTTTCAGTGTCAATTTCGAAAAACACGTATAATAAAAAAATTACAGATTTTTTAAAATTTCTTGAAAGTTCCAGAATTTTTGGAAATTCTGAAAAAAGTCTTGTAATTACGCGCATTAATATCTCAATTCTGATATTCTTCTTCAAAACTAGACAAAAAACACTCTGACAACTTTGACGTACCGAGTCTAGTTTAAGAGTTAAAGTTGACAGATATCAAAGCACCAACTAAAGCAGGGCTGCCCAACGTGCACCCGGGGGTCCGGCCTCGGCTCCATTTTTGTGGCCTGCGGCGTAAGAACAATAGACTCATAATCGGCCCCAGATTTTCTCTAGCATCAGAATTTTTTATTATTCACTAGCGACCCGACGAACTTCGTTTCGCTTAAAATTGATTTATCTCTGTTGGGTTTCGAGTTATGTAGGAATTTATGCTTCATTTGTATGGGATCCCTCTTTCAAAGTAGGGAGGAGTCTCAGACCATCTTAAGAACCTTTCCGGCTCAAAAACCCTGCGTACAAATTTTACAATCGTTCAGTAGTTTTCAGTCTATAAGGTTCAGACAGGGGCCTTCCTTAGCCGTAAGACGCGCGCTACAACAAAACCATGCTGAGGGTGGCTGGGTTCGATTCGGTGCCGGTCTGACAATTTTCGGATTAGATGTCTCGATTCCCTGGCATAAAAGTATCATCGTGCTACTCATATACGAATGCAAAATGGAACCTGGCAAACCTCTGCAGTTCGTAATGGAAGTGCTTAATAGACACTAAGCTGCGAGGGCTCTGTCCCAGTGTGGGATGTAATGCCAATAGAAGAAGAAGAAGAAGGTTCAGCAGACAGAAATTTTTTTATGTATATAGATTATTTAATATGTAAGTTTTAAATCAAAGCTCGCGCTGCAAACCATTAATTCAATTTGAAATGAAAATAATATTTCATAATTTGAAATGATTGCATAAGCAACCCCAAGACACAAAATTCTTATGTGAAACATCGCGTTTTCAATAAAGATTGGTCAAAGTAGTTTATGTTTACCTTGGAAAAGGAAGGCCAGTTTGTTAATTTATTCGGGAAGTTGCTATATTGAAGGAATAAAATCTGTGAAGCATTCTATGAGATATCATAATTGAAAAGATAAACGATTGATAGAATAGTTTCAATTTAAATCTCCATTTATTGATTCAAATGACAACGGAATATAAAACAACAAGCTCTTTTTACTCAAGTAATACAAAGAAAATGCAGTACGCGTCAGTGAATTTGAGATAAAACCTTTTAGGACGGAGAACTTATTAAGGGACATTTCGGTGGTTGTTGACATCGTGTCCAAGAAGCCTCCGAACACGGTGAAGAGTAAAAGTTCTCAAATTTGAAAACTCTTGATGTGTGAAGCTGCCAGCTTCATATCATACACGTTAGAAAAAGGTCCTAATTTTAGGTACTTTTTCTCTTGCATCTCCCCTCTTCCCTTTGTTGTCATAAAATTAAAAGCAAAACCACTCAACAAGGGCATTAAAGTGTAGAACCCAACGTTGAGTAATCTCATGTTTACAAAGTTGAGTGCAATTTACCTATTTGGATGGTTTCCAAAATTAAATATATTTTATTAAGTGAATTTACTTAATTTCAAGAAAAATTACTTAATTTTGGTTTCCACTAGAACCTCCGTTGAGTGAATGACCTAATATTAGGTACTTTTTCTAATGTCTCTCGCAAACGACGAAAATACTGACACAAAAACGTGGCAAAGGTGGCTACTTCATGGTCATTTTCAGATGACAGAGACTGTAGCTTTATTCCCATAGAACAACTAACGAGGAAACCTGACTCTTAAGACCTTTCTAACTAGAAGAACTTTTTCTTTTCGAAAATTTAAGTGACCTTACGATTGATGGAGCACCAGCAATGACGAGAGAGAACAATGGCGTTAACAATTCTAAGGAAAAGCAATCACATATAGATAATTATAAATATTATAAATAATTTAAAAAATGAAAGCCAGTGAAATTTCTGTATTATTGCGATTATCTTGAGATTTTATTCTTTTCAAAAGAAAATGGCACTTTCACAGAATAAGCTGAGCTGAATGATTCTCAATAGATAAGTGAATTGAATTTTTGAGCAGATATCGAAACATCTCAATAATTTGAACATTAAGCACCCTTAGTGGGTTTGCTAAAACTTTTATCTCATCCTGTTGAAACAGTTCATATCTATTAAATATCTGGTAAAAGTAATTTTTTTTTAATTCCGTTAATGTGAATAGAATAATTTAATGTTTCAAATGAATCTCTAAGACACCTCCACGGAGTCCTCATCGCTATTACCTAGCGCTCCCGAGTGCTATTCTAGAATACCCCCATCTTCCACCGGTGGTTTTGTTTTAGGTAGACTTTAAAAACATTGAGTTCTCACGGGCGTTGCTAAAGTGATCAACATCTTCTTCATGGCTCTACATTTCAACTGGCATAGCTGATAGTTTCTATTAACTTTTATCAGTTATTATTTAAACTTTCTGTGCCCCCATTGCATGCGTATGTATTTGTGACAACTAACAACTATGCCATGGAACTATGGTATACTCGAAAGCATCCTTGAATCAGAAACAACTCCCATCTCCGGAGGGCAATTCTACGCTTTGATCCCAAGGCAACTGAAGACCGTCGTAGTAATTTTTTCACCGTTATTCCTCTAGAATTTCTTCCGGGGATTTATACTGGCAGTCGTAGAAATTCCTCTACATGCCAATTTTCCCACAAGAATCTCTTGACAAATTCCAGGAGGAATGCTTCCACAGTTTTTTTTCTGAAGGATGTCTCGGAGAAAAAATTGTAACCTCGAAAGAATCGGAAGAGTTTTCGAAAACCACAAAATATATAGACTTATAAATAAAATCCGAGAATTTGGAAGAAATGCTAAAACTATTCTGGGAAGATTCTTAAAAGAACACAAAGATTGCTGGGGAACTCCGGAGGATTCAAGATGATTTTCCAAAACAATCATTTTTAAATGAACGACAGAAAAGATAAACTTGTGGAGCTTTTCTGGAGGAAGCTTTCGGAGAACATACTGAACAATTACTAAAGAAACCTTCTGAGGCATTCCTAAGATTCCCTTGGAACTATAATAAAAAAAAAACAGTGGAATTTTCTTTCGCAAGAAATCCATGAATTTCGGGCTCTAGCGGGCGCCTGCGCATCGCTCCTCATATAGTTGATCCATTCTGTAATCATTTCTTCGCAGGTTGAAGTGGAGCACTAGGTAAATAGATATTCTCCTTGTTTTTAATTTAGTCGAAATTGTTTTGAATACAGATTTTCTGCAATTTTTATCAATTCTATACCAATACCAAGTAACGTTTCACAAAATAGCAACCTTAATGTGTTGGCACAGTATGGGGCTAAATTTGGAGACTCACGGCTAATTTTGAGTTCGTTCTTATTTTACATTCCGTTTAGACCTCCGGTGTAAAAGTGGGTCCCTATCAGGGGCGGAACATAAGGACAGATGGGGACTCCGTGGAGGTGCTCTGACCGCACGACGAAAACAAAATAAACAAAAAAGATGTTTGGACGCAATAAAATCGTGTTTAGTTTTTCTAGAAAACGAAAAAAAATTGATGATATTTTAAAGTTATGTACAAAATATTTCTGGCCCGCCAGCAAGTGTAATTCTGAAAATTGCCCATGGCTTGAAAAGGTTGGCAGGCCTGAACTAAAGCATCACACTCAGGTATGGTTCACTATCGTTCTATGTGTGTTTTATTTGTTTGATTCTGAATTGACAACAACGAAGACCTTTAGGCACTCCTAAATCACTAAATGGAGTAATAAAATTTTATAGGATGAAATGCATTCCAAAAGAACGGGACATTTTCACCGACACATCCATCATGACTACAGAATACCATAAAATCTCATGGATTTTTACGGTTGCGGTTGAGTGCTCACATTTCGAAGGTTTACAACATATTCGACATACCTTCTCTGCATAAATTAGTAAGTTCTAGGAGATACTTGAGTGTTGTCCGGTAGTTAAATTAAAAAAATTTATTCGCAGAATATTTCACAACGATTAAGTCAAGAAAACAGTGACACTAATTGATATTGAGGTTGAAACTCTACTTGCGTGATTTTAGTATTGATTGAACAATGACATTTCCAATCTGAAATGATTACCCTTAAAATATGATAATGAATTTGGTTTGCAGATTGTAGCTCCACATTATGTTTACTGACCAACCCATATATGTAAGCCGTTACCATTGCTCAACATTTCCTTATAAAGCAGCTCCTACAAACTCTACGCCGATATGGCCATTTTATCTGCATGAATGAATTTTCAAAAGCCATCGCAAAATCCGTACGCAGAAACAGCCCTTCCTACGCACTCGACTCACTTCTTCGTCCAAACAGTAAACATGGTATGTACCAATGGATATCGAAGTTAGAGATCGATGGACAACCCCCGACGCATAGATTTGAGCTGGAAGCAAATATTTACACATTTGTTTGCATCTGATTATTGTGCATGGGCGTGAGACGGATATACATTATTTGTGTTTTGCAGATCATCTACGTTTAGGTTTTTTATGTAATATGGACTGTTTCATTGTATTTTCTGACAGATGCAACCATTAGATATAAGAACGTTATTATATGGACGATAGGATTACCAAAATCGTACACAAACGGACCTCAGGTTTTCCACCGCATCAATTTGCATTTGTCTTACATGTATGTACGATAAGTTATCAAGAGTGTTGAATCCTCTAACGAAACAATATATTTGGGTCAAGCATTCTTATGACTCACGACGTTATGCATCTGGATATACTCTTCTTCAGCCTGCCACTGTCTGCCGATGTTTATAGAAGCAGTGGATAGTGATGGCAACCGTTGGATATTTATCAGAATTAACCAGTTTTGCTGAAGCTGCGTGCGTGTGGCATTTGTTTACGCGATAATGTTTTGCTAGTTTGACCTAATGGTTAAATAATTTGTACTCCCAGCGCACCGACAGATTTGACCGCTATACGTAATGCGAGATCTTTTGAATGATCCATTCAGAATGGGAGCTCTTGGCCGACCTTGTCAGTAGAATTAAAATCAAACAAATGCGATGATCTGTTTACGGAAAACAATGGTAATCTTCTATTTCTTCACCCAAGCCCAGGTATTCAGGTTTTGGAATACCGTTTGTTTTCTTTCTAGGACTTTCCAACAGCGAACAATTAAACAAAATATGGAATATGACTTGAGACCACTGTGCAAAGGTTTTTATAAATTTGAGCCATATACATAATAATCGTTATACTTTGTGATGTTACAGAATTATAAAATTAAATTTTCTTCTTCTATTTACAAACGATGATTATTTGAATGGTTTTAAATTAAAGTTGTTACCTATGTAAATCAAATTCTATTGTAAATAACAGATCTTAGTTTTGAAGATAAATATGCGTTATTGTTGATAGACACTCAAAGAATAAAGCTATTAACTATGATAGCCAAACTCATATACATACTATATGTCCTTCACGTCTCTGTCAACCAGTGTCATCAAACAGCTATCTAGCCGACAGATAGAAGCAATATAAGCAAGTGAATATTCTATCTATGTTTTGATCGTCAGCCAATAAACGACAACCGCAGCGTAAACGAGGCAATGGGAGGTAATTCTATCCAGCCGGTACATTTAAACGTTCAAACAAGCCAAAGGAAAAAACGCGAATACGATCGATTCTTCCAGGTGTAAACCTTATTGTATATATTGGTTGCTACTTGCGCCCGTGGTCTGGCTGCTGCTGCTGCTGCTGCTGCTGAGTGCCGGAATGTGGAGAATCGAACCCAACAGCCCGGTATTGTGAAGATCATCCATCAGTCCACAGGTTTCAGTTTACAGTGTCACAGTGCTGTGTGTCGCCCTGCTTTACCAGAATTACAAACAACCGCCGGACAGATCGGAAGAGCTATAGCGGAAACGTGAGCAGAAATAAAATGTCGTCTATCTAACTACACGTAAGGTGAGTGATATGTATCTGTGCAGTCGATTAACTTACCGGATCGGTATGACGTAATGAAACGAGAAATTTATAGTTGAGGGAGGTCTGATAAATTTGTTATAGAAATCTGGTTGGATGTGATCATTGGAATAATTGTGTAAATCTATGAAATAATAACTAGTCTTGAAGCCGATGGGTAATAATACGAAACATGACATTCAAGTTTGATTCGCAGTATAGCTATTATTAGATATGATGCGGTTAATTTGAATGTTAATATACTTGTTTCTCACCTTAATGCTAAATGTATGTCACAAAATTGGTCCAGGTATCTGCTCGTTGCAACTTGAGATGTTTTCGACAATGATTGACATTTCTAGATTTATTGGCAAATGGACTGCCAATCAAAACGATCTCTGCATCCGAGAGAACTATGTGATAACAATCTTGCAATTTCAGCGTCGTAGTGCTGCAGGATATGATAGGTGGGTAATAGATTCTGAAAACGGACATGGATCTTCTACAGCTATGTGCATCCAAAAGGGTGTTGTTTTACACTCCTCATCATTTTCCAATCTAATGACCATTTCTTTCTACACTACAACAACGGCTGACACATGAAGGGTCGTAGGGTCTTGACGATGGTAGTTAAATACCCAACAATAATCTTCTGAAATTAAAATGATTGTGTTGACATTATGGAAGGATCCTCACGCTTACCACTCACGTATTGGAATGTATGAAGACTGAAACACAATTATGAGATCACAAAACTTCATTTTGATGCAAAGGCACTTGTGTTATTTTTTACGGGTTGTTCACAGATTCGAAAGATTTTGTTCTGTTTTTCAGGTGAATACTATGTGCACAATTCATCGGGCTGCATGCGTGTTGGTTCAACCGTGCTTGCGCGGGGTAAGGAACGAGGTGTACGGTCATCTCATCCGCCTTGTTTTGTCAATTTTGATAACATTTTCTAAACTTTTAAAGATACTGAATTTTTTTCGGGGGAATTTTAGCATAGAGACTGTACCGGTTTTGGATGTTCTTTGTAATTTTGAACTCAAAATAAAGCAATTCAGGGTTTTATAGTTCAAGAAGAGATATATCCTCACGCTTCAACGCTGCTTTCAACTGATCGATTATTTTGGAAAAATATGTTTTGGGGTTGGCCAAATTAGGCACTAAGTTGGCCAAAACCGATCACTTCCCTATTTCTTGAAACCACTAACTGCTGAGACTTCGACCAAATTAGAGCTGAAATAAAAGCAATGTTTTTGACACTAGAATTAGGCCGATACAAATATTAAATTTATTTTGTCACCCCTTTTTCCAAAAATATTGAGGGGCGAACATTTTTTCTTCTTCTTCTTCTTATTACACATCCCCACAGTGGGACAGAGCCGCCTCGCCTTAGTGTTCATTCAGCACTTCCACAGTTATTAACTGCGAGGTTTCTAAGCTAAGTTACCATTTTCATTCGTATATCTTAGAGGCGCTGTGTGCTTTTATCGGGAAGTCGAGACAATTTCCCATCCAAAATTCGAGACCTGACGAATCGAACCCACCACCCTCAGCATGCTCTTGCTTTAGTCGCTGCATCTTACGCATCAGGAGGGTGTTTTTTTTGCACGAATGTCATTTATAGACCACCATTTGTCACCAAGAGTAGGGGAACGGTCGGCACTTCATCTCATGCTCCATTTTAATCCCATAAAAACAAAGCAATGAAAAGGTATTTGATTTATTGTTTATTTTGTGATTTTTCGAGAAACAGGCATGTTAGCAAAAAAGAAGCGACAAGATTGGTGCTGTATTTCTCTTTTTGCGATGAGATGAATTATATGTGAAAAAACAGACAGTTCCTCTATTTAAAGTAGGCATTATCGACATATCTCTATCTCTCTCCACATCTCGATATTGAAGGATCAGAGATAGAGAGAGATCGAGAATGAAGAGAAAATGAGATGGGCACTAGATTGAAAAAAGCTCGTTGTTATGAAAACTGCAACAAAACAAGTGTCATCTCTTGTTGTTGGTGTGTTTGTTATTGCAAAGATGTCTAGTCTTCTTCTATATAATAAAAATGAGTTGATATTTCCTTCCTGACGATTTAATCGAACGGTTGACTGATTTGCAGATTTTTCCCTAATTGATTCGTATTGGGATCCGCAAGGTTTGTATATCAAAAGGTTATGAATTTAACGGGAAATGTAAAAAATTTTGAATACAATTTTAGTCAGTTGTTGAGAAAAACAAAACAAACGCACGGAAATTGATCTAGATCTGCAGTTTGCATAGTTCCTTGTGCCATTTGCACTCGAACAAACTGGGTTTCTTTCGCTGTAGCCTATAAATTGAATGTATTGACATAAGGAGAGAACATCTAATATGACCAGAAGACATTGAGATGAGAGAGATATCGAGATAGGAGGTTATCGAGAGGTAGAAAACAAATGTATGTAGATTGAAGGGACCGAAAACCATCGACATAGGAAATATATCGAGATATAGAACATCGAGATGTAGAGAGTCGACTGTATATCCTATCAGGTCACGAAGATTTCGTCTGAGATAACAGTGGAGATGAAATGCGTGCTCACATCAGCGACTATCTGAATGGGATCGAACAAGCTACGACCTATCTGAAAATCGCTTGCATCATAGGCGCCACAGTTGTGATTCAGAAAATAAATCCTTCCGTAGTCAATGAATATTTAGAAGTAAAGGACACATTCCATTCTTGACTTGGGAATGATGCGGGCGATGTTGCATAATGTTGCTTCAACATTCGCTGAACATTAAGGGTCAGCCCTGAACACTTCCGTCGAAGCCGATCGACCTTGCGGACCTCTTTAAGTTTCATGCGTCGGATGGCTGCTTTTGAAGAACACTGGCTGGCTTGAAGACTGTTCAAAGTACTCGAACCAACATTTCAGCTGTCGAGTAATCAGGCAATAATCACCGGTGCTGCAGCCATCCTTTCTTCTTCGGTCAGGGTCCACCTATGCCCGACTGTCCTGTCTGCAGCGCCCAACTCCACTTACAGTTAAACATACCGTTGATGGGACTCGTAATTTATTCTTACATCCGTTTCAACCTTTTCGCCACTCTCTCAAATCTTCCGCCGGATAACATCTGAATCAATTCTTTTCGTTTAATGCGTAGCTTACCCAAGTTGTTCTCGCCGGTATCGATAGCATTCTTCGCCGCCCACTTCTCTTCTACAGCTATAGCTGACAAGCATTTCGTTATCATTTATCAAGCTTCCACAGATCTGAAAAATGTATCCGCAGTACAAATAGCACGTGCTATCAAAGCATTCACCGCTACAAACCAAAGTTTTTTTAGCGAATGTTTTCTTAGCTATCTTGTTGCGTTGACAAAAATAAGCGGACGAGGATTTTTAGGCGGTACAATCACTTCCAGAACATGCACTACCCTGTTCCAAGTTCCAACGAACGATCTCTTTCAGTTGGATCTTCTAGTCGGTCTATGTCGATTCATTCCGAGCTTCTCCTCCAACCGCTGAATCCGAGCTATGTGTTGTCGGATCTGGCCAATTAGAAGATAGTCAACGCGATGCTAGCCTGCGTTTACTAAGGACTCAAAAGGCATTGTCTCCGTTTATGATCCATTTCAGACGCCAAACTAGTCCTGCCCTGGTTCTCAATCTGAGTTCACGATTCACATCGTTATGCGTATGGCGGAAAGAGTTTTACTGATGAATTTTCTCCCCGCCTTTTTCTCTTCCATGAATTTGGCGAGTGCACACCTAGTGGTGTATTAATCTTGATCACTCAAAAGCGGCTCATGAAAAGTCAAACGCTCTGCCAGCAGACAGGAGAAACGGTGGGTGGACTCCCAGCCGACAATGCGCAAGGGGAGAAAGCCGCAAACAGCAATAATCGGCTCCTCTACGATATTTCACGAAATCTGATTGGAGGAGCGAGGTCAAATTGGTGGATGCCAGAGAAGACGCGAATGTCAGTCGCTCATCGATTCAACTAGTCAGCAAACGTTGACTCGACCACGAACAACTTCTTCAAGTTTTGGACGACTCCTAATTCGTAGAGGAAGGTTGACAATTCTCAACGGCAGCCAGAATTTCGGCGATGATTATATCGAACCATGCTCATGCTTTGCATCATCATGGAGCAGGTCATTGAATTTCAAGAGTCCCTCTATTTGGTGCTGATTAGCCATGGAGAATATGGTCTGAATCCAAAAAACTGGCGTCCCAGGAAGTCTAGAGAATCTGTTCTATCTCGTTGTTGTTGCTCATCTAATGAACGAAATCAAGGGCCACTCTAGCAGCCCACCACCATGAGCAATCGAACGACCTCGACTCAGAATGTGATACTGTTCTACCAACTAATGGCGCTCTACACGTAGAGTGCACTGAATACAGTTGCACTCCCCTCAACACGCCAGACCAAATCGCTGTGGAACAACTCCAACTCGACGGCAGCCGGGCAAACAGTGGAAGGTCGACAAGATCAACAAGAACATGGAGATCCAATCGCCCAGGAAATGCACCAAACTCGAATACTCAACTCAACGTGAAATCTGTGGTGTTATGCAAGTGTTCACATGGATTTGCAATGTCATCAGCAGATGTCACGTTTTATGGCTTGGGCCTGGTAGCCTCACAACTGGATCCCATAGTGGTCCTATGATGGTACCGATGGCATCGACAACCATCGAAATCCAATAGCAACAGCAACTCCACAGAGTGAATGGACATAACCGCTACGTAAGAGAGACGAAATCTAGAACAAGCGCTGGACAGGAATCTGGCAGGACATCGCAGCGAGACGAGCTGAGATATCCTGACGACGAAAACCTAATGAGAAATAAACGAAGTCGAGGGAATCAGCTTGGGCAAACTCAGGATGGAGTGAAACAACCAATCCCAGTGCCGGAAGCCTATTTCATCAGGAACAAATATTCAATTTGCAATATGAAATCGCGGTGGAGGTTGGTAATTCTGATTGGCTTTCCGCAAACGCCTTAAGTGGTCTTGTGTGTGGGGTTATCACGTCTATCTAGAGTAGGAGGTTGAGGTTCAGGTCCCTCAAGACGTGATTCTTTTCGCAAATTTCATATCAATTTGTCCATTTCAGGCATATGCTGATATGATAGCTGTGAATTTCAAAAATGGTTTCTCGGCAGAGTTGCAGTGAATAATTGTTAAAAATGAGTGTTCATTTAAATAGCATTTTGAAATCAGGTGATTGATTAGTGTCGACGCAATTGATTATTTTTGAATGTCTGTGGTGATCGCAAACAGAATTGAAATTTTAATGATGCAGAGGTTTTAAGCAATGTTGGTGTATCGAGGTTTCTTCTCGGCGTTGCAGTCTTGAATAATCAAACAGATGTTTTTGATTTTTTATTTTCCGCATACATCGCGTTCAAATTGAGACGCCGATAAAAGTAAAAAACACACCACGCGCCGATGCTATTTGCGTCTAGTCAATCAGTCAACGTAGCACAACGGTACTTCCGGTGCAATTACTAACATTTATTCTCGTTAGATTTCTTGTCATACTAATTCAATGGGAAAGCATTTGATTCGTTGTTTGTCGGCCTAACCAAAACCTGACAGGTATTCGTCGAGAGGACTCTTCAACGGTCTTAATCTGTTGAACAGAATACCACATAATTTTGAGCAAAATAAGCTTTTATAGAAGTTAAAGAGCTCCATCCTACACATCATAAGGCAACCCATAACTCGCGTGATCTGAAAACTCCTGAATTAGAATAGTTAGATAGAAAACGAGAAATGAATTAACAATAACGAAGAAGCACTGGCAAGATGAAAAACTACTGAAATGTGATATAATTTCTAAGAGAGATTAACTTACTAAACAGAAATATGAATGGAGACAAAAATACTAAAAGTCGAATGAAAATAAAACAAGACTCATCGATATCAGTACTCTGAGGTACATAAATGAATAGATACACAGAGATACGAGTAATGCTACAGAACTAATATTTAGTTGCGTGGCACATCCACACGAATATATTATAAACATTAGCATAAATCAAGTTGATTGAAACTTCGGTTTCTTAAATCGATTTCTTATCAGCTTCTGAGTTCAACTGTAGAAGTATTCATTTATCAACTTAAAGTATTCTACACTATGGAATCCCAATGGAAAATTTCGGACTGTGCAAATAAAAATTGCCGAACTTTTTGTGTTAATTGAGAAATACCCAGACGTATAAACAACTTCACCTTTTGAGCAATGTATCGTAAAAATCACCGTGGACAATGATAGATATCACAAACACCCAGCCCACCGCTCGCCATCCGCACTATAGCTATTGTTTGACCAACGCTGTCTAGCCGTATGTTGCTGTTGCATACTTCATGATATACCCTTAAAATGTGCGAGAATTTCTTATACGAATGAAAAGAACAATGATCAAGTGCTTTCAGTTTTCTCTTTTTTTCATACATCCTAATTTTCCTGTTTTGCCTTATTAGAGTATGTATTCTTATGTTGAGAAAGATTAATATCCATCAAAATAAGATAGATTCGATATTTAGAATAAAGACAATTGAAAATAAAATTATTTAGAGTTAAATTAATATGAATAAATCAATCAAAATTTAAAAATAACTTTTCTTATACAAGATACTGAGAACGGTTTTATAATTGGATCAAAATTTTCACATTTGTATTGTCAGAAATACAAGTGGAATCGAAGAATTGAAACGATCCCGTCCGCTAGACAATGTGAAGATACATCACGGTTCAATGACCCACAATGTTTTGCCATAACTGCAAGAAAGTCCATCACATTTGCACATATCACAAGTTGATTATTCGAAGAATTTGCATCTGCTCTTCTCGACCAGACTGGACGCCAGTGAAGTGAGTGTTTATTCCTCGTCCTTTCTTCTTCAGTTGTTTCTTTACATTTGACCATTGGCATGATGTTGCGAAAAAGAATGTCCAGAATGCTGATCGTCGGCTAACAGGCGTCTCAGATGATAATTAGAAGAAATTATGTCTCAGACCTTTGACAACATGTTTGCCGAAAATGAAAACGTAACGAGCTGAAACCGATCAGCACCTCGGCAACAATGAAAACAAACACCCCAAAGTCCAAACCACGAAAAAAATCATCAAACCGGGTGATGTGTGCGGCTTTGTACTTGAATGCATTACTGCTTGCGGAGCTTGATATGCATGCTGCTGACAAGTGGGTAATGCTTTATTGCGATAGTACATTTTACCCTATGCTCCGTTAGCAGACAGACAACGCCAGCACAAAATAGCCTCTGCGCGGGCCGCCAACGACGACGACCGGAAGTGGTAAACAGTGTCCGAAGAAGACCTTTTTGTGCGTTTTTCATAAACCGTAGTTTTACCTGAAAATGACGCCTGCATACATTGTCGCTCGGTTGGTTCTGCGGAAAAGGGGTTGCTGCATTGTGCGTATCGCGACACATTGCCTTTAGTTGGTGATGGATAAGCTTTGAACAATTCGGGTTTCTGACAAAGGTGAGCGGACATTGTTCTACGAAGGCAAGGCTGTTTGGCTGAAACCATCAATTCAGGAATTTGGTTAAAATGCTAACATTAACATTGACATTTTAGATCTTTGCTAGTGTTGAGTTCGTCATCGTCCATGGCGTATTCGATAGATAATCCGATGAGGTTTTGAAGTTCCGGGTGTTTCCATAATACATTTTGCATTCGGGTTAAGCTTAGCAGAAAACAAACAAATGATTGAATTACACTTCTATGTGAAATTTATTTAGTCATTTGTTGTATGTAACTGAACCTAATACAAACTTATTTTATCATGACCGTAGTATCTACAGAGATATCGGTATACTGCCAAAATTTGGTATAAAAATACTGTATTTTTGCCAAACTGGTATAATATCCACCAGTGTTGTGCTGAATCATTATCATTAAACTTTTCACGTAGGATTACGTAGCGCATGTAATAGATTTTTTACTAGTTAGTAGAATGGACCTACGACTTTAGGGGCTGGCTAGTGTTGGATTGTCCATGACAAACGAACATAACTTGCTCAAGAAAGTACAATCGTTCACTGATTTACTGGTCATAAAAATTATTGGCCAATCGTCCAAGTGGATTGCACAATCGCATTTGCGCTGTTGACGTTTGCTCATACCCTCCATGGATCTGATTTGTCTAACTAAGTAAAAATAATGAATATCTTTGGTGATTAAATTTGATGGAGTAAATGTTCAATGTGTATGTCTGCTTTCAGTAGTATGTCTAATATTTGAATTGGATTTAACAAGCTTTGAAAATATCAATGACTTTGGTTTTGTTGCAGATTGGAGATAGATTTGAAATAAATCAAAATGAATTTGATCGTAGCGATCTCAAAACTAGTCAGATTTTTTAATACGCCTTTTCCAAACATTCTAAACAATGAAAGCTATATTGTGAGCGAACTTCTTTCTATCATAAATGACTGTCAAAAGCTATCGCGAATAACTTTTGTACCGCAATGATCATGACGGCCAACCATCACCATTATCATTATTATTGAATTTTCTGTCGATTTTAAGAAAATTTGAATCAACCTTCTTCTGTAAATATAGTGTCCTGAAAAAAGCATTACGTGCACTGTCAGGTGCTTTTCACCTAACAAAACTACCGTGGGGACCGAAATCAGTACTTCAGAATCGAAATCCACCTCATGAGATATTAATAAATTAAAGGGTTAAAGGCAATTAATGGAAAAAATTTTGTCTTTCCGATTTCTTGGTAAAGTAGAAAGGAATTGGAATTCGATAAAAATCAAAACAAATTTCCACCCACCAAACGCCGAGTTTGTGGCCATTTGTGTTTCGAGAGAACATAATGTGCACCAATAACTGTGATATTGCACTTGTTGCGAATCATTACTAAGATAAGCGAATACAAATCGAAGGGATCT
Source organism: Armigeres subalbatus (assembly GCF_024139115.2). Taxonomy (NCBI): domain Eukaryota; kingdom Metazoa; phylum Arthropoda; class Insecta; order Diptera; family Culicidae; genus Armigeres; species Armigeres subalbatus. Next base: position 223,589,226 of record NC_085141.1, on the reverse strand, counting down.
ATCAAGGTGCGTATCGAACTATTACAGAGGTAGTTCAATCAATCACGGTCTCCATGACGGCTACAGAAATCATCAAACCACATCTGCATCAGCCACGAGAACCTTCTTGATGTACGGAATAAACATGTGATATCGCGTCTGATCACTCACCATCGGCGTACACGCAGCGCATTCGTCGCAGGAAGAGTGACGACGTTCAACACGCCATCTGGAAGATGCACACGGTGCCGTTACTGGTAGACGGGGCGCTAGCAGATATTCCGGAAGGTGCATGAAGACCAATGGACGCATCAAGAATGTCCTTCATCATACCAGCGAGAACAATCTGGCGAACTTGCACCCAGAGAAGCAATGGATACGATGAGACCTGGAGAGATAGAGGCGAAGAAAGCCCAAACCGATAGCGATCGAAACCAGAGGAGCCAAAGTCTTAACCCGTCAACGATCACGGCTCTTGGGAAGGAGTGCTCATGTCGAGCGGACGGGCGAGCCGCGAAGGAGAGAGCCGCCTGCAAGGACATTCACCTCTCTACGATACTCGACGAAGCGGGCGAATGAATGCGATGCCTTGAAGAACGCAGATCAGTTCGGCATTGACCAGCGTAGAAACGCTGGTTCGAGCACTTCGTTGCAACGCTACCGGACCATCACCACCCTCGGCATGATCTACTGGGATCCGACGTATCCAACACGTGTTCACCTGACTCCATCACTGCTGAGATTCACAGCCATCCAAAGCAGAAATCGAAGCCCCAGGGGTCACCGCTATCAGCCGAGATGCTCAAGCGACTATGACATCCGCTCCTTACTACATCGTTTATTTCGTAATATCTGGGACGCACACACCGGTCGACTGGATACAGGTATCTTAGTGAAGGTGCCCAAAAGATTTGACCTGACTGTTGTCGATGGCAGGGCATTATGTTCTTACCGTTCTCAAGTTCTGTGCAAAATTATCCTAGCCCGGATTCAGGAGAAGATCGAGTACTCTCCGGCGGCATGCTGCAGATTCCATGCGGAAGATCCTATTATTAACATGTCACCTCCGCATCATTTTGGAGCAGGTCAACGAATTCCAAGTCCCTTTGCGGTATTCATTGACTAAAACTCGTGCATCCTCACGAGGATGGCGGGCCTACAGGACCGCAGGGGTTCCTGAAAATCATCACGCCTCATGAACACAGTGAGGCCTTTTCGTGAAATTAACGCAATAGATTCGTCCGACCCTATCGGGTCGTAGCGGTGGAGGCAAGGATGTATTCTATCACGTTACTGTTCCTCATCGTAATCGATGATTCTGGTAGATGCGATTGACCGTGAACCAAACCAGGCTGTTATGGCAGCCTATAAATGGAGCACCTAAGCGACTTCGTGGCGGACGACGTTGAACTTCTGCGGCAACTCTGATATGACGAAACAGCTCAACGACCTTCCGATCGCCCTCCTCGGCGCAGGTTTGTCATCAGCGTCAACAAACCAAATCGTTGGATAAACTAGGTGATCCTTCCAGTTCACAGTAGCCGGGCAACCAGTGGAGAATGTTGAAAGCCAATATCTTGGTAGTCAAATAGTCGACGGCGGTCAAGATCGACATGAGTCGCACGGATCGAAAAGCAAGGCTGCCTTTGCGAGTTAAATATCTGGAAAAAGGCAGATAAGTAGACGCACCAAAAGTTTTTCAACTCAACGTGAAATCTGTGCTTATACGCGCGAAACATGGTGGATATCAGTGGAGAACACTCAACGCTCGAGTGTTATTAACAGATGCCGAGCTATATAATTCGGAGCCTGGTGGCCTCTAACTGGATCTCAAACAACGGATGCTCCATCGTCGTTTCACCAGGGCATAACAACAGAAATTCAGGGATCGAGAGGTGAGCCAGGTCGGCCACACTCTACGTAAGCGGAAAAGCAAAATCTGTTAAACATGTGGAGCTGGACCAGCGGGACATCACTGGCAAGAGGCAGACCCAATCATGGCAGAAAACTGGAGAAATAAAAAAAGTCGACAACAACCCTGGCAACAGGTTAAAGCGATAACCGAATCGCTCAGGATGGATCTCAAAGTCATTCGCACCAGGTATTACGGATTCATAAGTAAATAAGTTCAATCAATGAACTCATTTCAATTCAAATAATATAAAAATAGCTTGCGAGATTTGATCTTTGATTAAAATCATCCCACGGACAATTTCGGTCCAAGTAGTTGATTTAATTCATTATTTTATGATGTTTTCGTAGTTTTAATGAGTTAATGTGAAACAGTTCAAAAGTAGAAGCTCCATGCTCCTGTGTTGATGACAAACTTATATTTTCGATTTCTATTTTCTAATGAGCTTTCATATACTAAAAGTGTAGGTACGGATCTCGATGCTCCACGGTAAACGATTGTCCAGATCTTGCGAGAAATTTCAGTTTGCTCTGATTGGTGCTAGACTATATTATCATCTCGACATCGACGGTTGCTTTGACAGCTAAACGACAATATTACTGATTGCAGGACGCATGATTAAATGCTCATCGGTTGGATAGAAAATTAAAGATCCTTTCAGTACCACAGATTCGACTTTGGTTTCATTGTCATTGTCGTTGGTGATGAAAATAAATTGTTTAACGAACACTGGAAGATTTGAATGAACTCACTAATTAAAATTAATTCAAATATTGAAAGTTTATTTTTTTCTTATTCATCGAAATGTTAATTTATTTTAACTTCCCCAAGTTTGTCGTTGTGATCCAATAAATTTGGTCTAATTTCAATCCATTATCTTCGTTTGGTTTGATTGTCTTGAAAAACATGTTGCTTGATGCGCTTTACAAACCTAATAAACAAAATGATTGCCCTAATCTTGCGAGAAAATTTATCTTAAACCGCTACATGGCTGAAGACGCTATCGCGGCGGAAAACCTTCAGCTGAAAACAAACGATGGCCAGCAACGAAATGTCACTTCGCAGGTGATTCTGCGTCCCTCAATTTGTGACTCTAAGACATTTTTGATCCTGATAGGACCGCTTTTAGAATAATTTCTAACTCATAGCAGTTCGAACACGCGAAAAAGTTCGAGGCTGCTGGGCCACGGAAGAACGGCAGACAGCTCCCATGAAGCTAATAAACAGGCGAAACGTCCGGGCAATGCGAATATAAACCCAGTTTATACTTGCGATACAGTGGGCTGCTCTTCGATGAACCTACGCGAATGGGCCTCGCCTCACTGGACTCGATCCTGGACCAATCGCTTCCAGTCGCCCTGAACATTGCGCCCTCAGGTCTCTTCAACTGCAAAAACCATCGTAGCGCCCCCAGAGCCGTGCCTCTCGGGTTCTCTATCTTCGCATAGCGCGGCCTCTGAACAACGACCCAGCCGTGGATCTGCCGTTGCAGCTTAATAATATCCAGCCTTACACACCTGGTACATTCTCGTGATTCATACGACGCCCATGATACCGTTCCTTTTTGCCGATATTGTCCCAGCAACCACGCCCAAACACTCAGATCCTGATCGCTTACTAACGTCCATGTCTCATGACCGATAAAGCCACCGGAAGAATCAGAGTGATACCCGCGGTTTTGTTTCGTTTGCAGCAAAGACTTAAGCTGGTTACAATCCGTATGCCCCTATTTACGCAGCATCTTTTCACCTCTGAGCAACATCATTATCGCACGTCACTAATGTTAAATACACCTATATTCTACCACTTCAAATTGTTCACCATCAGCACTATTTCGCTACCACCACCACTAATGAGCCGTTGATTGCCGCCGACCGCTTCGTTTTGCGGTATTGATCGGAGTCCAAAATTCTCGTTGTCTCCCTTTAAAGCGCAAAAGCTCTTCCACAGGCGACGATCAATTCGATAATATCGATATCGATGCAAATCCCAGGAGCATGCGATTTTGTGATAATGTATCGCTTGCACCAGCTCTCAATCGCTCCTCGAGCGCTATATTGAACGAGTGTCGAGGTCATCACCCCTCTTTAATCTCAGGTAACAAATACGTCGCAATTTCATCCTGCAACCCATGTTGATCGTCCATACTGATCAATACAATTCGCACGAAAATACCATGATTTCAAAGCCATAATTCCTGTTACGAAACCACTGCATCGTACCCTTGAAATCAATAAACAGATATGTGTCTGCAAGTTGTACTCGGAATTTATCAAGATTTGTCTCAGGGTAAACATTTGATCCGTCGTTGATCATCACGAAAACTGCTTGTACCGACAGGACTCTTCAAGCGTCTCAATTGTTGAATAGAATAGGGATAATTTTGCCGAATTAAGGAGAGTTACTTCCTCGGTAATTGGCGCATCTCAATCTGCCTTTCTTAAAGAGAGGACAAATGAGGTAGTCCAACCAGCGGCATTTCTCGTCTTCCCATATTTTCGATATAATATGGTGCAGAACTTCTAAAGCTGCTCACTGCCATGTTTGAGGTTCAGCGAGAACGTCCTTCCGCAGCCTTATTGTTTTGTATCTTTGACAGCTTTTTTAACTCTCTCCAGTGTAGGTGACTCCACAGCTTGTCCATCGTCATCTATATCTAGTCTGTTCCCGATACCGTCCTTCTCCATTCACAAAGTCTCAATGTTGCTTCCACCTGCAGCCACTTGTTATCTGTCAGCAAATTCCCTGCTTGGTCGTTGCACATGACGGGAGATAGCCTGTCTTTCTCACACCATGACGACCTGAATACCTCCTACATACATTCTGCTCATTTTCCCTGCGCCTCACTAATCCTTGTTCTTCATATATTTTCAACCCGTTTGAATATATCAGACTGAAAAAGCCAAAATATATCAATAAACACCAAGTCAGGACTGTAATGAATTTATATTTAGCCTGTAATATTGCCAAATGGGCAGAAGCTAATGAGCTTACGTCGTACTTTATCGCATTTTCAAGTGTTTATTCCTCGCTCGTCGTTGTTTACGTTAACAATACGTAACACTTTTGTCTAAAAAAATCTTACAAGGGGGGAGGGGGGTTGAAAACCCCAGAATAATTGCTTACGCAATAAGTGTAAGACCCCTAACAATGCAGCATAATTTAGGAAACATTCTTCGCTTTTAACGGCGTTTTCCTTTTCTGGTACAATGACAGCAAATGTCTATCTGTGTGTCCATTGATGTGTGTGTTTTTTTACATGGGTTGAAGGCCTCCAAAATTCTGCGTGACAGACACCGAGCAATGCCCAAGGCGAACAAAAATGTGCCTCTCAGAAACACAGAAGTTGTGAGCCTGGTGCCTTATCCTCCTTGCATCGATCCCCCCAGGAACATGGGATGCTGCGACTACTTCGGGAAGTGGGGGGAGGGGTCTGTGCTCATGTACTTCTTCCAAAATTCATTAGGCTAGTTCGTCGACTGGCTCGCTTTTTCATTCTCATTTTCCTTTGGACATCCCTTCCAATTTTTGGTGAGCCAGCTACAGCTTGGCTCCATTTATCCAGGTGCGTCGGTCGACTCTGCCACCAGCATTTCCAACTCTTCCAGCGACTCACGGGTTATCGTTAGGACGAAATCATCCGCGAATCCGAAAATCTTCAAGCCATTAGTCAAATTCACTAACTGAACAATTTCTTGGCAACTGAAATGACTGCCCTGGTAGCATGCACCGTCGATCTTTGCGTAAACCGAACTGCTTTTCTGATAGGCCGGTCTCGTTGTCCGTGAACTACGTCAGCCTATATAGGATAGTCCTTCCCAGAAGCATGCGTTGCTGGATTCCGCGGCGATTTTCCTAGTTTCGGCAGCAGTGCCAGTTTCTAGATCTTCCTCTTATCCGGAAAGAAATCATCTACTAAGAACTTCTGCAGCACCGCGACATTCGGACCCGGAGCTTTCTTCATCGTTAAACCATTCGCTACTGATGGCAGCTCGTCATTAGAGACTAGCATACCTGCAGCGGTTACTCGGTTTTCATCATCGTACGGTGTAGGCGGCCAAGACGTAGAACCATGCTGCGGGAAAAGACCGTCCCCGATCACTTTCAGCTTATCCGGACATAGGGTAAAGGATGTATTTTGGACCACCCGTAAAAGCGCTCTTATTTTGAACCACCACAGGGATTTTGCACTCAGTGGTCCAAAATATGAGCACTATATCTGGTGGTCCAAAATACCTCCCTTACCCTATTTCTACTTGCGTCGCTTGACCCCTGATCCTCGCTGTTACGACCCGATAAGCGTTGCCCCAATGATCAGCGTTAGCTTCTCATCACAACCCATTGAAGCAGTTGGACTTGCTGACTTCAATCTCCCGTTTGAAAGCCGCTCTAGCTTCACGGAACACTATCTTACGTTTCTCTCTGACCGTTTTAGACCTTACTCTCTGAAGGCGTCTCCTGGCTCTGAGACACGCAACAAGAAGGTTGGCAAGAGTTTGATCTAACCAGTAATTTGGCCGCCGGTTATTCATTTGCTCCAATTTCATCGGCATCGTCGTATCGCAAGCCTCCGCTAATGTTTCCGTCAGCTGACCTGCATCCAGATTTGTAGAGCCACTGTCTGCTCGAAGTGCTTCGATAAAAAGATCCCGGTCATCATGCTCAGGCTCATGCTCATATCTCTAATGTATATGACTTCAAGTTTGATCAGCACGCACGTAAACATTTAATTTGACAGTAAACAAATTACGTCACTGCTATCGCTGCACAAGCTAAAGCAAACCAACGCTATACTGTATACCGGTGAGATAGTAGTTTGTTAAGCACTGTTTTTCACATTCTATGGTATGATCACGGTATAATAGCAATCGATTTTGGAGGTCCAAAAAGTGTAAAAGCTGAAAGTTGGACTGGAACCATTTGGTCACAGCATAGCTGGCGCGAATCGCTTCTGGCAGCATTGCAGCACACATCATCTGACGGCCAGCGCGATCAGAACAAATTCCTCCGAGTGATTACAAACACCCCATGGGGTACGAAAACATATGAGGTTTCCCCCTTGAAGATCGTTTTAATGAAGCAAAACACAAGTTTAGGGTGCGTTGCGAAATTTTAGAGCACCAGGGGATGCGAGATTTGGTAATTGGGTAATCATATTTTAGATTCAGATAATTTTATTCCGATCCAAAGCTCGTGTATTATTAGTCAACCTCGAGATTCATTATTAAAACATTATATAAAACATGTTTGTACAACAAACATAATTTGAAAATAATAAACATCACTTCAACTGGAAAAATGTGTTTAAGAACATTTCTACCTCTGTATGAATGAAATCCTCTGGTTCAGAAATTGTTCAGCAAATAAATATGGACTGCAACCTCAACAAATTCACGGAACGATATTAAATTAGTTAAAACTTCTCGAAAAGCATCAAAAGACAAAAGTGTCAAAGACATTTGTTTTTCATATCATTTTGAAGAAGAAAATGTCTTAACACCAGAACGACGAACAGGTCATTACTGAAAGTATTCTGTTACATTTATTTATTGGGCCCCAAATGGTATTTCACGAACAGACACAACCTGATAAAACCCCCTCTAGCTCAGTCTTCTTTCTCGGTCTACTCGTTGCGAGAGGTGGAATTATGCACATATCTTTTTCGGCTAGGTTTTCCAAACGACTAAAAATATAATAAAATCAGTTTTGAGCGGTGACAGTTGCGATGCTTGTTGTGCCATGAACCAGCTGTGCGCTCTGATAGCGTGGGATGAATAAGAATCTCTCGTGCATTAGTTGGATTAGATATTGAAACTAATTTTGAAAAACGGAATGGTTATTCTGTTTTCACCGAGCTGGTTGTGGACGAAAACGAAAGCTGACGTGGGACACGAACAGAAGAGTTAAAGGGGTTAAAATCCCAATAAATTTAATGGGTTTGTTGTTTTTAGATCGTTTGGCGCACACTCGGGATGAGACAACTTTCACCTGGACCGAACCGGAGTGGCTCATAAAATTTCGAGAAACTTCAAGGTTGTAGTTAGCTTTATGGCCTATTCAGATTACGCCATTTATGATAAGAAGTAACTTGATGCCAATTTCCATACATTCAATTTTTCATATTTAACACGAATCGTCGATAGTTATTAAAATAAATTGCGTAATCTGAATAAGCTATTAGTATTGAGAACTATTACTATGATATGCAGTGCCTGTAATTAAATTGGTTTATTTACAAAGTTTTATTACTAGGTTTATGTGAAATATGAACTCCATTTATCATATCTACAGATACGGATTTCATATAGTCTATGCACCAGAGCTACCTGTTTTTCAAACAGCTGTTACTGGTTGGTGTTGCCCTGTTACCATTCGTCAGAAATCATTAGCTCATAACTCCTTCAATCCACACTTTATCGAATAGAAACAAGCCAAACGATAGCGCGGCTCTACCAAGAACTGGTTTCGTTCGATTGCGACCACTGACCAGACCACGACAAGGTTGAACCCCCTCTCGTAGATTTCCTATCTGCTCAGCCCGTTAGACCAGCTTGATGAGAGGTGAAACGATGTTGCAGAAAAAAAAACGCAACCATGGTTAAAAATAAACAAAAACACACATTCATGATTTGAGTCACCGTCCTACGCCGCTGCCGTGAGGAAGGCAAATGTTGTTGTGTTATGACAAACGGCAAACCACAGCAGAATCATGAATCGACCGTGATTTAAGGTTGCCTCGCAGCGAGCGACCAACATAGCGAGAGGTTTTATGCAAATCGGCGGAGATTGGGATGCGCCCGGCGACGAAAGTCTGCACCGAATGCCAAAATAAGCAAACGCAACTCTGTCGGGGAATGAATCACTCAAGAGTCAAGCCTCGAGAGCGACGACATACAGCTCAGACGACTTTTTGTAATTGTTGTGCATTTCAAGGGATTACTAATGCAGCCCAGGCAGGACCGGTTTGTGAGAAATGCATCCGAAGCGAACATTAGACGTGTAGACATGGCCTTTCTTTGTTCTTCTGGTTGTGACTGAGCAAATAAGAATTGAAATAAATTAAGATTAACAGAAGCTGCTTAAACATGCTCAACAAAAAACAAACAAACTACAGAATTGGCAAATGAATCTAACGACCAGATGCTTCCAACGTTCATGGCACATTAGAACGTTTGTTAAATTTTGAAGATAAACATAAGCACCCCATTGCCATTATCAGTGTTACGCAATATCAAGCGCAATGCTATCTAAGGAAAAAAATAGTTTCATAATATGCGGATGTTGCACGCTGCTTTTTGCATTGAAATTCTAAACCATCAGCGTCGATGTCGCATAAAATATAGTGGCGTTGCGTTCATCATAAGCCGACGTAGAGCAAACCATGCACTTAGTGATGGATATCATAAAAGGGGGCGACACTTGCACACTTGAATGTGCATCGTGCATGGTGAAGGAAGGGAATATTGCTCTCCTCTGCTAACTAAATACGTTGTTCAAGAATTAACGGTGTGGTGTGCAAAGTTTCGCTGTACAATGCTGCAGCCAGAAGAACCGCCAGCTTGGAAGCCGACGAATACACGGCTGTATGAAAATAAGAAAAGTGTGCTGCACAAATACTGCACACACTCGTACGCAGTGACTACCGTTTGCACTAAATGCTAGCAGCAGCAGGCAAAATCAACTAGGAAGCAAAGTCAGCATTACGTTCCTACAGTGATATACGGAAAACATTGTCGTGATTGGCAGATATGGTCAGCACAACACTCAGCGTGCTAGCAGATGTAGATTGTGTGTTGGGTTGGGGGAGATACGCCGGGGCGAGGTACCTCCCTGTACCGGGACGTTTGAAACGGCACTTTGAATATGTTGCGAAGAATGGAATATGCGAAAAAAAAACGTACGGGCAAATAATATTGCTGGAAATATTGGGGTAACATAACTTCAAGATAATGAAGGTGATAAGAGCCAAAGGTTTGAAACTAAAAAAGATTGTATCTGAAGCTAGGACACTACATATTTAAATATTGCCATGGAGAACGAGTAAGCAAAAAAACATAAGCGATAACCTAAATCAACAGCACTAAAGATAATCAAAGATGCACAAAGAACCGAAGTAAAAGGGTCCAATATATGGTTGGATCGTTGTGGAATACCAAACAAGCATGATACGAACTCATCACATCACAAGTAGGCACTAGAGTAGCGGGCGCCGTAGGGAGAAATGAGCCACCCGACTTTTTTTTTAAAATAAAATATCTATTAAACGGCCCAGTATGTACATAGATAGATTCGATCGTATTACCAGACATAGTGTACGGAATTTTATATAAAATACTCATATTTTTTCTTTGTTTTATGATCAATTTTATGATGAGCTTCAAAATTGAGTGCTATTTTATAATATTCCAATCAATTCAAATAAGCTGTCATAAGGCTTGTTCGCGACAAAATCTGAACACCCTTAAACACGTATTATTCTTGAAATACATCACTAACGAATGAAATATTTCGTAGAGTAATGAACGTATCTACGAGACGAGCCAGCCCAGGGCTGAAAGTCTCGCTAATAAAGACAAAAAAATGAACCTATGTCTGTAAGGGTTCTTTCTAAAATTACGTAACGCTAAATTTGGTGGTTTTGGACCCCCACCCTTCCCCACGCACCATTTTTTTGTATGGAAGGTTTAATTTTTTTTGTATGGATCGTAACGCTCGGCTTGACCCCCTCCCTCCCCCTTCAGCGTTACGTAATTTATGAAAGAACCCCAACTAAAAATAATCTATTTACTTTATGGGTAATGGCGTCGAAGGAAGAGCAATGACAACGTCTAGGGCGACAAGGAGTGGAACAAAACCGGGCTTCAGTGACCACCAGAGAAGGATGCGAAGGTGAAACAAATACTACACAGGAGGCCAAATCTTTCGGCATGTACTGTTTCTCGGGAAACTTGAATGTCATTAAGTTTCGTGCATACATCGATTCATCGACAAGGAATTAAGTAATTAAAAGTGAAAACTGTGCCGAATTAAACAGATTTTTTAATTCTCAGTGTAATGTGTCCAGATTTTGTCACGAATAAGCCTTATTGAATAGAAGGAAATATCGAGAATGAGTATTTTGGAGAGTGAAATTGGCCAACACAGTAATTGTTTCTAGCGGTCAACCTGGTGTTGAACTTAATCGAAGTTTAAAAACACCTAAATAAACTTTTAGAAAATCTAGCCGTCAATGAATGGAAAACAATATTATCTAGGTGACTGTCTGGCCCATATGGGAGGCACACTTGCCCCATAGCCAAAAAACAACAACAATAGCAATATCGAAAAGCTTCAACACGCTAAAATGAACTACTCAAAATTGAGTCGAATTCGACTCATTTCATTAAAAACAGGACAACTCAAAATTTGAGTAAAGATACTACTTCAATAAAATGATGATTTCGCGAAAGTTAAGCTTGGCCTTCCATCAATTTTTAATACGACAGATGCGAATCAAGTTTATCTATCTATCTAAGTGCATTTTACGACAAACAGACTCCTAGTTTAAGTGCAATCATCATTTTATTGAAGTAGTATCTTTTACTCAAATTTTGAGTTGTCCCGTTTTTAATGAAAATGAGTCGGATTCGACTCAATTTTGAGTAGTTCATTTTTAGCGTGAAAAATTGCTTTTTCACATTTATCGTTTTTTGGAACCCAATTATTAGTAAAAATGTAAATGTTAACAATGAGTTCTTTAAGTCACAGAACAAATCACTTAACCCTTGCAGGACGTCTTTTTTACATAGATGTAACGTACAGAGTTTAGTTGATTTTGACTGTGAAATTGTAACTTAATTTAAGGATTGGCTTTCAGTCACGTAATAGTGTTGAACAATTTTACTTCATCGCCGACGTTTCGATCCGGGATGGAGAAGATCCCATCCCCGGATCGAAACGTCGGCGGTGAAATAAAATTGTCAACCCTATTATCCGTGACTGAAAGCCAATCCGAAAAAAAGTACAGATTTAAGTGTTTCCACTTGATCCTACCTAGTATAGAAATAACTAAAAAAGCCTGCTCTGCTCTGGAGTACATATCCTCGAATGTATTAGCATAATATATCTACATATAAACAAAATGTCCAAAGCTGAGATGTCCTAATATATATATATGATCATAAGATATAAAATGATCCAGTTTTGAATAAATTTATAATATTTACGGATCTCCAAAACGTCCTGGAGCTCAGGACATGTGAATTACTCGATCAACCAAGTCCTGAATGATGTATTCGTTCAGCGCTGAACATCCCAGCAAATCCATTGAGCAGATAGAATTTCACTCATTACTTTTACAAACTACTAGAGGCCTTTTTTGGTTTCCCAAAACGTCCTGGGGCTCAAAACATGCTATCTACCCGATCAACCATATCCTGAACAATGTATACGTTTAGCAGGCCCATCCAGTCGATAGGACTTCATGCTTTATTATCACCAGCTACTACAGACCTTTTAGGTTTTCCAAAACGTCCTAGAGATTAGAACATGCGATCTACCCGATCAATCAAGTTCTGAATGATGTATCCGTGCATCACTAAACATCCCAGCAGGTCCATTGAGTCGATAGAATTTCACTCATTACTTTTACACGCTACTACAGACTTCAAAATACCGTGGAGTTCAACACATGTGATCTGCCCGTTAAGTCCTGAATGTTAAACACCCCAGCAAGCCCATCCAGCAAAAAAAATTTTACTCATTACTTTTACAAGCTACAGTGGACCCTCCATGAGTCGATATTTTTTAAAACTTGATGTCGACTCGTGGAAGCAAAAGATGCCATACTAAAACATTCCCGGAGGAAATTCCGGAGGAACTTCAGGAGGAACTTCAGGGGTTTTTCCCGGATGAACTTCTGGAAGAATTCCCAGAGGAACTTCCGGAGGAATTCCCGGAGGAACTTCCGGATGAAATCCCGGAGGAACTTCCGGATGAATTCCCGGAGGAACTTCCGGATGAATTCCCGGAGGAATTTCCGGATGAATTCCTGGAGGAACTTCCGCAGGAATTTCCGGAAAAACTTCCGCAGGAATTCCCGGAGGAACTTCCGCAGGAATTTCCGCAGGAACTTCCGCAGAAATTTCCGGAGGAATTCCCGGAGGAACTTCCGCAGGAATTCCCGGAGGAACTTCCGCAGGAACTCCCGGAGGAACTTCCGCAGGAATTCCCAGAGGAAATTCCACAGGAATTCCCGGAGAAGCTTCCGCAGGAATTCCCGGAGGAACTTCCGGATGAGCTTCCGGAGGAATTCCCGGAGGAACTTCCAGAGGAATTTCCGGAGGAACTTCCGGAGGAACTCGTGTTCGTGGACGAACTTCCGCAGGAGTCCTGGAGCTTCTGAAAGAATTGCTGGAGGACCTTCCGAAGGAATTCCTGTAGGAACTTTTGAAAGAATTCCTGGAGGAACTCCCGAAGGAATTCCTGAAAGAACTGCTGGAGGAGCTTCCGAAGGAATTCCTGTAGGATCTTTTGAAGGAATTCCTGAAGGAAATTCCGAAGGAATTCCTGGAGGAACTTCCGAAGGAATTCCTGGAGGAACTTCCGAAGAAATTCCCTGATGAACTTCCGAAGAAATTCCTGGATGAACTTCTGAAGGAATTCCTGGAGGAACTTCCGAAGAAATTCCTAGCGGAACTTACTTGATATGCCATGTTTGTAAACGACTGAATTTCAATGAACTGGAAGGGTTTATTTTCGGCTTGCAGTCTTTATGATGAGCTGAATGATTTTTATGTTATCATCGCCGACGTTTCGGTGTTTGGTTCACACCTTCTTCAGGGCCTATTTATTTAGAGGAAATGCATAGGTTACGTAATTTAAATTGAAGTCTAACTACAGACTCACTTGACTAAAATCTTCGTTGTCGGAAATCGTCGATCTGACGGTAATTGTCGGTAAATGATGTATGCACTAGTGTAACACGTACTATAAATTAAATGGGTGGAACATTAACACAAATTCAAAAAAGATGCTAATTATGTATGTCTTACGGTTTAACATTAACCTTCTGTCTGTGCTCAAAAAACTTACGTTGTCTGTGCTCTGGGGTCAAATTGACCCCAAATTGAAATTGCTATAACTTTTTTAATGCTTGGCCAATTTTGGATTTTTGGGGCTGCTTCGAAAGATAATTTAATCATCTTTCAGGTCGTTACAAAATATTAACTATTGGTGGGCGGGAACATCGCGATGAGGGGTTTTAGTGAACAAGGGTATAAAACCAGTGATTTTTCATGATTATTTTACTTATATCCGAAAATCCTACCCATTTTGAACTGCATCTTTTTTATAAAGGTTATGCAGGAAGGCATGTGCTCTGGCATGAGGCGTTGATAAGTTTAGAACTCGGCCGCCAGGTGGTGGTATATTTGAATTCATTATTTTGGACTACTTAAGATATTCCGATATATAGAATTCTCCTCAGTGTAAATATTCTTATCGCACAAATTCAAAAATTGGAAGACGTACTCATTATATTGAGCACCGCTTTGTAGTGCTAGACATCCTGAACAATGTTGCCGAATACAACTTGAGTGTAGGTATGAGGGATCTCAAGCTAAAGCAATATTTCATATATGCAAGAATATTGCAAGTCCGCTAGCGCCGCCAATTTGTAAATTTCCTAATTATTCATTTCGTCACATGACAGTCCATTCCCACCAGACGAACTTTATTAAAGACGTCATCTTTACAAATTTCAAATTTGTGCGATCAGAATATTTACAATGAGGAAAATTCCATATATCGGAATTACTTGAGTAGTCTAAAGTAATGAATTCAAATATACCGCCACCTAGCGACCAAGCTCTAAACTAATCAATGCCTCATATCAAAGCACACGCCTTCCTGCATAACCTTTTTGAAAAGTAAAATAAGCATGAAAAATCACTATTTTTGTACCCTTTTTACGAAAACCCCTCCCCGCGTCGTACCCGCCCACCTATAGTCAATCTTTGGTAACGACCTGAAAGATGATTAAATTATCTTTCGAAACAGCCCCAAAAATCCAAAATTGGCCAAGCATTAAAAAGTTATAGCAATTTCAATTTGGGGTCAATTTGACCCCAGAGCACAGACAACGTAAGTTTTTGAAAAAGTACACTGTAGCGCATATTTTCAAGATTTTTGTAGTGAATTTGCACCTAGGAGACAGATCTCGGCGAGTTTAAGCAAACTACCAAAAATTAGAAGAATCGGTTGAAAATTAAAAAAATGGCAGCCACTCAAAGTGGCCTGGGGTCATATTGACCCCAGAGCACAGACAAAAGGTTAAGTATGTGAGAAAAACGTTGATTAAAAATTCCCTCAAAATGTTAAACCGGGTGGATTTTTGTATGGCACAGGTCACTATTGAGTGTGTTCACTACAGTTGGGTTAACTGCTAATGGGTTGACTATCATGGTGGTGGGTTCAGCTGGTCGAGTGGAGGCCTTGATGGTGGGTGGGGTGGGGCTGGTGGTTGCCGTGCATACGCACATCTACTTCTGTGTGTATCGGGTACTAAAATCACAACAGCCGCCACCACCCAACCATCTTTCAACACCACTGACCACCGCATCAACCCACCGTCTCCGCAAAAACCAGCCCCACCCCACCCACCATCAAGGCCTCCACTCGACCAGCTGAACCCACCACCATGATAGTCAACCCATTAGCAATTAACCCAACTGTAGTGAACACACTCAATAGTGACCTGTGCCATACAAAAATCCACCCGGTTTAACATTTTGAGGGAATTTTTAATCAACGTTTTTCTCACATACTTAATGTTAAACCGTAAGACATACATAATTAGCATCTTTTTTGAATTTGTGTTAATGTTCCACCCATTTAATTTATAGTACGTGTTACACTAGTGCATACATCATTTACCGACAATTACCGTCAGATCGACGATTTCCGACAACGAAGATTTTAGTCAAGTGAGTCTGTAGTTAGACTTCAATTTAAATTACGTAACCTATGCATTTCCTCTAAATAAATAGGCCCTGAAGAAGGTGTGAACCAAACACCGAAACGTCGGCGATGATAACATAAAATCATTCAGCTCATCATAAAGAATGCAAGCCGAAAATAAACCCTTCCACTTACTTTATTTGTCTCATTTGTCTTATTTGTCTAATTTGTCTTATTTGTCTTATTTACACCAGCACCACTGTTATTACCCAAATCTTTTTCAAAGCTTGTGTGGAAACCTTGTACAGAAATCTTCTCACGATATTTTCTAATGTTGTTCTAGAAACGGCTCATGTTTTCATTTTTCAAAACCAGCTGGAGTTTGTTTATTTTGATCTCCTCATTGCGTAATTGGTTGGTGCTTCTGCTGTTCTCTCGCCAAACCACTGCATGAGTGATAAATTTCTTCCCCATTGTTGCCAATTCCTTTTGTTCTCCGTTTACGGCAAATTCCAAAGCGATTGTAATCTGCATAATGATGAAATAATTTTGGTGACACTGACGGCGTCATTCTGGTGGGCTGAATTACTCAATTTTCTCTCTCAGAGAGTGCTACCACGTCCTTTTTAACGGAAAACCCTTCCCTCAGACCTTAAATATTTGATTTAAATGAATAATTATTTGGATTACAACGGGAAATCCTTTGGAATTCCAAAGGAAAACTCTTCAAAAAATTCCACTGTACATTCTTTGAAATTCTCATGGGAAATTCTTTAGGGTTTCTACAAAAAGTTGTTCCCATCGACATTAAGTTGGATTGGGTGATGTTGACCAAGGTCATCAAGGTGTTGATGACCAGCCATGAGAAGGACGGTCAACAGAATAAGATGGATATGATCACCGAACTACAAAGCAGATCAGTTCAGTTGCTCCAGGGTGGCGAATCTCCTTGTTCAACCAGGAACTGTTGGAGAAATCATTACGATGAGAAAATTCTGCTATGGGCAGAAGTGGAGAAGAATAATTCGATCCGATGTCCTGATACGAGCATTTGACATTACCATGCCCAAGAGGACCAAGCCAACCGGTGTACTGGTGGACGGATACAATCGCTGACCTTAGCAGATACTCTTTTAGAAGGATGCGACTTGCCACAACCGATGCGTGTAAGTTGGAAAGACGCCGGGTTTCCGAAACAGCATGCAGAGCTCGGAACTGCAAGATTAAATGTAGTATTTCGACAAAGGCGTTCTTGATGGTCGCCCAGTGCTATTCCACGTTTTTATCTTCTGGAACATCTGCTGCACGATTTCCAAATTCTTCAATGAACGATTTATTCGCATAAGGATCTTCTAGTTATCATCTGTTGAATCAATGTTCAAGATCCTCCTCCTGCTACTGTATCCGAGCAATGAGTAGTCGAATTTCGCTTATTTTCTTCAATCACCATATCGCTGTTCCAACATCTCGGAGACCATGAAGCAGCAAAAAATGCTCATAGCCCATGTAGAAGTCGATCCTCAAATTGAAGTCGTTGACTCAACTTCGTATCAAGTACTGGAGCAACTTCCGGATGAATTCCTGGAGGAGCTTTCGGAGGAACTCCTGGAGGAGTTTTCGGAGGAATTCCTGGAGGAACTTCCAAAGGAATTCCTGGAGGATCTTCCGGAGGAATTCCTGGAGGAACTTCCGGAGGAATTCCTGGAGGAACTTCCGGAGGAATTCCTGGAGGAACTTCCGGAGGAATTCCTGGAGGAACTTCCGGAGGAATTCCTGGAGGAACTTCCGGAGGAATTTCTGGAGGAACTTCCGGAAGAATCCCTGGAGGAACTTCCGGAGGAATTTCTGGAGGGACTTTCGGAGAAAATCCTGGAGGAACTTCCGGAGAAATTCCTGGAGCAACATCCGGATGAATTCCTGGAGGAGCTTCCGGAGGAATTCCTGGAGGAGCTTCCGGAGGAATTCCTGAAGGAACTTCTTGTCTTATTTATCATCAATTATTTATCTCGTCCCATTTCTACATTTGATTTCTATTTATTTATTTGGTATCTCCGTGTTTACAAATGGGAATACGCTTTTTTCTAGTGTCACGGTACATACAAAGTTGACGGACACGGCCACAAGAAAATATGGTGTTGACTACTCTCCCGAAATGGTAGTTTTTGTATGGAATTTGGAAAACTTGGTTGAAGTAAAAAGAGCTTTCTTCGAAATTTAATGCGATCACATATACTTTTTATTACATCAAAATGATCGTTGAAAAATTTCAAAACTTTTGTCAGTTGGGTTTTACAAAATTCGGTTTCTTTATGCCTCAAATCATTGAAGAGAGGTACTGAGAAGCAAAAATGTACAATTGTTTAGTATTTAGAGCTTAATTCAAATATGGGAAATAGTAGGTCCAAAAAAAAATTCTGGGAACATTATTGGATAAATTCCAAAGAGATTTTCAGTTGGGATAAGCGAAACTCGTTCCCAATTCCAAGTTATAGACAAGGTTAAAAGACTATTATTCTTCCATTTTCTTTTATATGGTCTTTTGACCTTGTAGCATTTCCCCTAAGACGCTCTAAAATAATTAATCAAGTTATAGACATTTTAGTATGAAAATAGCTCTCTACCGCGAGAGAGCTTCCCTCAGACCTTAACAGGAAAGATACGCTTGGTCGAAAGCCAATTGGGTAAGTACCACAAGATCGAGATTTTTTTGGCCGAATATGTCATTTGAACTGTTTGATACTGTTTGACAGAAAGAACCATTTGGTCGAACGGATCGACACTTTTGACCATATGACCTTTTAAGCAAAAGACATTCTAGGCCGTATGACCCGTCCGGCCAGGTGAAATTTTCGTTCAGACCATTTTGGCCCACCGGCATTTTCGGCCAATTGACCTATCCGGTCAAACGCCTTTTTCGGCCAAACGAAAGTTTTGGCCAACCGACAATTTCAGCAAAATGACTTTCGGCCAAGCAAAGGGAAGTGCTGTTTAACCGAAGACCACAAGGTCCAAAGTTATGTGTCCGAAGAAACCTTCAGGTCGAAACCTATCTGGCTGAAAATGTCAACTGGCCGAAATGTGCACACGACTGAAAAAGTCGTTCGACCGTATAGATCATTTGACCGAATTAAGACCGTTCGATCAAAAGGGACGTTTGTCAGAAAGGCCAATTTGGCTGAAAACGTATTTTAACAAAAAATGGAATTACGATCGAAAATGTCGTTCGGTTGAACTGGTCCTTTGACCGAAACAGTCATTTGGCAAAACGGGTCAACATTTTTGGCAATATTCCTGTCTAGCAAACAACTTTTTCGGCAGTATAGCCGTTCGACGATATTTTTGACCATACACACTCAGGTACAGTTCGGCATTTTTCTGGTTCTTTTGCCGAGATCCGCACAGCTGAGTACTCAGTTTGCAATTTTCTGCTGATATATCAGCTAAACAAATAATGTGTTTACTGGGGCATTCAAAGGAGCCGCCATAGTCATAGTCTATTAAGCTAATATTTCAGCAAACGAACTTAAACCGAGATTCGCACAGCCGAGATAGGTGAAAAATGTAAGTGTGTATGACATATTCGATCAAACGACTATTTTGGCCAGAAGAACTGTTAAGACAAACGGCTTTTTCGGTCAAATTTGTTCAATTCAGACAAATGGAATTCGGCTTAATGTGTTATTCAGTGGCACTCGGCCAAGTAGCTTTCCGCGGAATGACTTTTGGTTAAACAATCCTATCCGTTTTGGAAAATTTCCCCCTTTTTGAAATTCCGAACAATTTCCCGTGAACATTTAAAAATTTCACGTTGAATTTCTGAAGATTTTCAGTGTCAATTTCGAACAAAAAACACTGTATAATAAAAAAATTTACATAGATTTTTTTTAAATATCTTGTGAAAGTTCCGAAGATTTTTTCTTGGAAATTCTGAAAAAAAGTCTTGGAATTACGGCAGCATTAATATGCCTACATTGCTGATATTCTTTACATCTTCCGAAACTAGACAAAAACACATTACTACTGACCAACTTTGACGTACCGAGTCTAGTTTAAGAGTTAAAGCCCCGTTGACGCCAGATATCAAAGCACCAACTAAAGCAGGGCTGCCCAACGTACGGCCCGCGGGCCGGGTGCGGCCCTCGGCTCCATTTTTTGTGGCCTGCGGCATGTAAGAACAATAGACTCATAATCGGCCCGCCAGATTTTCTATCTAGCATCAGAATTTTTTTTATTATTCACTAGCAGACCCGACGAACTTCGTTTCGCTTAAAATTGATTTATTCTCTAGTTAGGTTTCGAGTTATGTAGGAATTTATGCTTCATTTGTATGGGATCCCCTCTTTCAAAGTAGGGAGGAGTCTCGAACCATCTTAAGAACCTTTTCCGGCTCCAAAAACCCCTGCGTACAAATTTTTACGCCGATCGGTTCAGTAGTTTTCGAGTCTATAAGGTTCAGACAGGGGGCCTTCCTTAGCCGTGCGGTAAGACGTACGGCTACAAAGCAAAACCATGCTGAGGGTGGCTGGGTTCGATTCCCGGTGCCGGTCTAGACAATTTTCGGATTGGAAATAATAAAAGTATCATCGTGCTAGCCTCATGATATACGAATGCAAAAATGGTAACCTGGCTTAGAAACCTCGCAGTTAATAACTGTGGAAGTGCTTAATGAACACTAAGCTGCGAGGCGGCTCTGTCCCAGTGTGGGGATGTAATGCCAATAAGAAGAAGAAGAAGAAGGTTCAGACAGACAGAAATTCATTTTTATGTATATAGATTATTTAATATGTAAGTTTTAAATCAAAGCTCGCGCTGCAAAGCCATTAATTCGAATTTGAAATGAAAAATAATATTTTACATAATTTGAAATGATTGCATAAGCAACCCCAAGACACAAAATGTTGATGTGGAACATCGCGTTTTCAATAAAGATTGGTCACAGTAGTTTATGTTCACGTCGGAAAAAGGAAGGCCGCATTGCTTAATTTATTCGGAAAGTTTAGCTATATTGAAGGAATAAAATCTGAATTGAAGCATTCTATGAGATATAATAATTGAAAAGGTAGGAAACGATTTATAGAATTTCAAAGGTTTCAATTTAAATCTCCATTTATTGATTCAAATTATTGGTACAACGGAATATAGAAGCAACAAGCTCTTTTTACTCAAGCTAATACAAAGAAAATGCAGTACGCGTCAGTAAGATTTGAGATAAAACCTTTTTAGGACGGAGAACTTATTAAGGAATGCATTTCGGTGGTTGTTGACATCGTGTCCTAAGAAAGCCTCCGGAACACGGTGAAGAGTAAAAGTTCTCACAAAAAATTTGAAAACTATTTGATGTGTGAAAGCTGCCAGCTTCATATCATACACGGTTAGAAAAAGGTACCTAATTTTAGGTACTTTTTTTCTCTTGCATCTCCTTCCCTCTTCCCTTTGTTGTCATAAAATAAAGAGCAAAACCACTCAACAAGGGCATTAAAGTGTGGGAACCCAACGTTGAGTAATCTCATGTTTACAAAAGTTGAGTGAAATTTACCTAACTTTTGGATAGTTTCTATTTAAAATTAAGTATATTTTACTTAATATTAAGTGAATTTCACTTAATTTCAAGAAAAAATTACTTAATTTTGGGTTCCCACACTGAACCCCCGATTTGAGTGAAAAGTACCTAATATTAGGTACTTTTTTCTAACCGTGTACTCTCTCGCAAACGACGAAAATACTGACACAAAAAAACGTGGCAAAGGTGGCTTACTTCATGGTCATTTTCTAATGACAGAGACATTGGTAGCTTTATTCCCAATGCGAAGAACAACTAACGAGATAACCTTAGGGCTCTTAAGACCTGTCTAACTAGAAGAACTTTTTTCTATTTCGAAAATTTAAGTGACCTTACGATTGATGGAGCACCAGCAATGACAGGAGAGAACAATGGCGTTGTAACAATTCTAAGCAAGGAAAAGCAATCACATATAAATAATTATAAATATTATAAATAATGTTAACGAAAATGAAAGCCGAATACGGAAACTTGCTGTATTATTGCGATTTCTTATGCTTGAGATTTTATTCTTTTCAAAAAGAAAATGGCACTGTTCCTACAAGATAAGCTGAGCTGAATGATTCTCAATAGATAAGTGAATTGAATTTTTGAGCAGATATCGCCAAACATCTCAATAATTTGAACATTAAGCACCTTAGCACAGTGGGTTTGCTAAAAACTGGTACATTTATCTCATCCTGTTGAAAACAGTTCATGCAAATCTGTTAAATATGCTGGTAAAGTAACGAAATTTCCATTTTTTTTTACTTCCGTTAACGGTGTGAATAGAATAATTTAATGTTTCAAATGAATCTCTAAGAGCACCTCCACGGGAGTCCTCATCGCTATTCTCATTATAGCGCTCCGTCCCGAGTGCTATTCTAGAATAGCGCCCCATCTTCCCACCGGTGGTTTTTGTTTTAGGTATAGCGACTTCGTAAACATATTGAGTTCTCACCGGGCGTTGCTAAAAGTAGTCAACATCTTCTTCAATGGCTCTACATTTCAACTGGAACTTGGCTAGCTGCTGAAATTAGTATTCTATTAGCATTTTATCAGTTATTAATTTAAAGCTTTTCTGTGCCCCCCATTGCATGCGTATGTATTTTGTGTGACAACTGACAACTATGCCCATGGAGCCCATAGGTATACTCGAAAGCATCCTTGACCGAATCGGGAATAGAACTCGCCATCTCCGGAGGGCAATTCTACGCTTTTGATCCCAAGGCTAGCTGAAGACCCGTCGTAGTAATTTTTTTCACCGTTATTCCCTCTGGAATTTCTTCCGGGGATTTATACTGGCAGTCGTAGAAATTCCTCATGAAATTGCTACCAATTTTCCCACAAGAATCTCTTGACAAATTCCAGGAGGAATGCTTCCACAGTTTTTTTTTTTCTGAAGGATGTCTCGGAGAAAAAAAATTGTAACTTTCGAAAGAATCCGAAGAGTTTTCAAATGAAACCACAAAAAATATATAGGGCTTTTCCAATAAATAAAATCCCGAGAGAATTTGGAAGAAATGCTAAAACTATTCTGGGAAGATTCTTAAAAGAACACAAAGATTGCTGGGGAACTCCCGGAGGGATCCAAGATGATTTTCCAAAACAAATCATTTTTAAATGAACGACAGAAAAGATAAACTTGTGGGAGCTTTTCTGGAGGAAGCTTTTGCGGGAGAACATACTGAACAATTACTAAAGAAACCTTCTGAGGCATTCCTGGAAGACCTTCCCTTGGAATAACTATAATAACAAAATAAAAACAGTGGAATTTTCTTTCGCAAGAAATCCATGAATATTTCGGGCTCTAGCGGGCGCCGGTGCGCATCGCTCCTCATTATAGTTGATCCATTACTGTAATCATTTCTTCGCGGAGTTGAAGTGGAGCACTAGTTAAAAAAATGAATATTCTCCTTGTTTTTTAATTTACGTCGAAATTGTTTTGAAAAAAATACATATTTTCTGCAATTTTTTATCAATATATACCAATACCAATACCAATACCAAAGTGACGTTTCACAAAATAGCAACCCTGTGTGGAAATTTAGCAACCCAGTATGGGGCGCTAAATTTGGAGACTCACGGCTAATTTTGAGTTGCGTTCTTATTTTACATTCCCGTTTAGATACCTCCGGTGTAAAAGTGGGTCCCTATCAGGGGCCCGGAAATAGCGATAGGGACCCAGATGGGGACTCCCGTGGAGGTGCTCTAGCGCAACGACGAAAACAAAATAAACAAAAAAGATTGTTTGGACGCAATAAAATCGTGTTTAGTTTTTCTAGAAAATGAAAAAAAAAATTGAAAATATTTTAAAAGTTATGTACAAAATATTTTCTGGCCCGCCAGCAAGTGTGAATTCTGAAAATTGGCCCATGGCTTGAAAAGGTTGGGCAGGCCTGAACTAAAGCATCACACAATCGGGTATGGTTCCACTATCGTTCTATGTGTGTTTTATTTGTTTGATTCTGAATTGACAACAACGAAGACCTTTGGTGACACTCCCATTGAAATCACTAAATGGAGTAATAAAATTTCCAAAAGAACGGGACATTTTTCACCGACACATCCATCTGATGACTACAGAACACCATAAAAATCTCATGGAATTCCTTTACGGTTGCGGGTTGAGTGCTCACATTTCGAATGGTTTACAACATAATTCGACATACCTTCTCTGCATAAATTAGTATAGTTCTAGGAGATACTTGAGTGTTGTCCGGTAGTACATAAATTAGAAACAAATTTATTCGCAGAATATTTCACAACACGATTAAGTCAAGAAAAACAGTGACACTAATTGATATTGAGGAGGTTGAAACTCTACTTGCTGTTGATTTTTAGATGTTGATTAGACAATGACATTCCAATCTGAAATGATTGCCCTTAAAATATGATAATGAATTTAGTTTGCAGTTTGTAGCACTACACATTATGTTTACTGACAACTAACCCATATATGTAGCAGCCGTTGCCATTGCTCACACATTTCCTTATAAAGCAGCTCCTACAAACTCTACGCCGCGATAGTGGGCCATTTTATCTGCATGAATGAATTTCTAAGCCATGCGCAAAATCCGTACCCGAATAGAAACAGCACACCCTTCCTACGCACTCGACTCACCCATTCTTCGTCCAAACAGTAAACACATGGTATGAAAAATTACCAATGGATATCGAAGTTAGAGATCGATGGACAACCCCCCGACGCATAACGATTTGAGCTGGAAGCAAATATTTGCACCACAATTTGTTTGCATCTGATTATTGGCCTATTTGTGAGCCGTGGACGGATATACCTTATTTCGTGTTTTGCACGATCATACCATCTGTTTAGGTTTGGGTTAATATGTACAATATGGACTGTTTCATTGTATTTGTCTGACGGGAGTAAGCAGCACCATTAGATATAAGAACGTTACGTATATGGACGATAGGATCACCAAAAATCGTACACAAAACGGGCCTCAGGTTTTAAGCCACCGCATCAATTTGCATTTTGTCTTACATGTATGTACGATAAGATTATCGAGAGTGTTGGATCCTCCTAACGAAACAAATATGTTTTAGGTCAAGCATTCTTATAGCTAACGACGTTATGCATCATTGGATATATCCGTCTGCCGGCGGCGTGTCAGCCTGCCACTGTCTGCCGATGTTTATCGCAAAGCAGTGGATAGTGATTGCGGCCGAGCCGTTGGATATTTTATGTGCAGAATTAACCAGTTTTGCTGAACCTGCGTGCGTGGGGTGGCATTTTGTTTACGCGATAATGTTTTGCTAGTTTTATGACCTACTGTAGTTGGAAATAATTTGTACTCTCCAATTGCGCACCGACAGATTACCAACTGACCGCTATACGTTATGCGAGATCGTTTGAATGATCCATTCAGAATGGGAGCTCGTTGGCACGACCTTGTCAGTAGAATTGAAATCGAATCAATTGCCATGAATGTCTGTTTACGGAAAACAATGGGTAATCGATTGCTATTTCTTCACCCGAAGCACGGAGGTGTCCAACTTTTGGCAATACCGTTTTGTTTCGTTTCTAGGACTTTCCAACAGCGAACAATCTTAAACAAAATATGGAATATGACTTGAGATCCACTGTCAATGCAAAGGTTGTTATAAATTTGAGCCATATAACATAATAATCGTTTCAACAAACTTTGTGAAGTTACAGACAATTATGTAAAATTACATTTTCTTTACACTATTTTCAAAACGATGATTTGAATGGTTTTAAAATTAAAATTGTTACCACTAAATCCAAATTCTTTATTGTAAATAACAGAATTGACTGGTTTTGAAGATAATATCGTCTTTGTTATTGTTGATAGACACACAAATCGAGAATATAAGCTATTAACTATGAATGAGCCAAACTCATATGCAACCACTGCCATAGTTAAAATTGAAACCCTTCCAGTCTCTGTCAAGCCAGTGTCAAATCAAACAGCTATCTAGCCGACAGATAGAAGCAATATAAGCAAGTGAATATTCTATCTATGTTTTGAATTCGTCAGCCAATAAACGACAACCGCAGCAGCTAAACGAGCGGGAATGAGGTAATTCTATCCAGCCGGGTAAACAAATTTAAACGTTCAAACAAGCCAAAGGAACGAAACCAACGCGAATCACGATCGATTGGCTTCCACGGGTATGAGCCATGAACGATTATTATTATATGTGCTCGGTTGTCTCATGTGCCCATTGGTCACAAGCGGCCTGCTGTTGCTGCTGCTGAGTGCCGGAATGTGTGGAGAATCGAACCCGGACCACAGCCCGGGTATTGGTGAAGTCATCCATCAAGTCCACAAGTTTCAGTTTACAGTGTCACAGTGCTGTGTGTCGCCTAACTGTTACCAGAATTAATACAAACAACCGCCGGACAGATCGGAAGAGCTATAGCGAGCGAAACGTGGAGCAGAAATAAAATGTCGTCTATCTAACTACACGTAAGGTGAGTGAGATATGTAGCTGATTGCAGTCGATTAACTTACCGTCGGATCGGTATGACGTAATGAAGCATTTGGAAACGAAATTTATAGTTAGCGGAGGAGTCGGCCTGATAAATTTGTTATAGAAATCTGGTTGGATGTGATCATTGGAATAATTGTGTGAAATCTAGTAAATAATAACTAGAGTCAATTTGGAAAGCAAAACGATGGGTAATAATTCGTAAACATGACATTCCAAGTTTGATTCGCAGTATAGCTATTATTAGATATGATGCGGTTTAAATTTGAATGCTTAATATGTAGCCCTTGTTTCTCACCTTAATGCTAAATGTAATGCTACAAAATTGCTCGTTGCAACTTGAGATGTTTTTCGACAATGAATTTGACTTTTATTTCTAGATTTATTGGCAAATGGGACTGCCAATCAAAAACGATCTCTGCATCCGAGAGAACTATGTGATAACAAACATTCGGCAATTTCGGCGTCGAGGTGTTGCAGGATATTTGGTAGGTGGGTAATAGATTCTGGAAAACGGACATGGATCTTCTACCGAAGCTATGTCGCATCCAAAAGGGTGTTGTTTTACACTCCTCATCATTTTCCAATCTAATGACCATTTCTTCAACTACACTACAGCAACGAGCGCTGACCACATGTAGGGTCGTAGGGAGTCTGGACGATGGTAGGAAAAGCTTTGGCTGGGTTATAGCCAGCAACAATAATCTTCTCAGAATTATGAAATGATTAGTTGAAATTATGGAAGGAACGTCCTCACGCATACCACTCCACTCGTATTGGAATGTATGAAGACTGAAACCACAAGTATGAAATCACAAAACTGTCAATTTTGATGCAAAGGCACTTGTGTTATTTTTTTGCACAAGGTTGTTCACAAGATTCGAAAGATTTTGTTCTGTTTTGTGCACGATTCTGAATTAGTGCACGATTCATCGGGCTGCATGCAGTGGTTGGTTCAAGCCGTTTGCGTTGCGCGGGGTAAGGAACGAATTGTACGGTCATTATACTCATCCACTTGCTTAGTTTTGTCAATTTTGATATACATTTTCTAAACTTTTAAAGATACTGAATTTTTTTTCGGGGGGGAATTTTAGCATAGGGGAGCTGTACCGGTTTTGGCCATGTTCCTAATTTGGCCAATTTTTCGAATAACTCCAAAAATAAAGCAATTCACAAGGGTTTTATTAGTTCCAAGAAGAGATATATCCCTCACGCTTCAACGCTGCTTTCAACTGATCGATTATTTTGGAAAAATATGTATTTTTCAGGGTTGGCCAAATTAGGCACTAAGTTGGCCAAAACCGGTGCACTTCCCCTATTTCAAATTTGAAACCATACAACTGCTGAGACTTCGACCAAATTAGACAGCTGAAATCAAAGCAATGTTTTTGACACATAGTTAAATTAGGCCGATACAAATATTAAATTTATTTTATGTCACCCCCTTCAATTTTCCAAAAATATTGAGGGGGCGAAAACATTTTTTTTTCTTCTTCTTCTTCTTATTGGCATTACATCCCCACAGTGGGACAGAGCCGCCTCGCAGCTTAGTGTTCATTCAGCACTTCCACAGTTATTAACTGCGAGGTTTCTAAGCTAAGTTACCATTTTTGCATTCGTATATCATGAGGCTGGCACAATGATACTTTTATGCCCAGGGAAGTCGAGACAATTTCCCATCCGAAAATTGCCGAGACCTGCACCGGGAATCGAACCCAGCCACCCTCAGCATGGTCTTGCTTTGTAGTCGCGCATCTTACCGCACGGCTAAGGAGGGTGTTTTATTTTGGCACGAAATATGTCATTTATAGACCACCCATTTGTCACCAAGAGTAGGGGAACGGGTCGGCACTTCATCTTATAGCTCCCATTTTAATCCCATAAAAAACAAAGCAATGAAAAGGTATTTGATTTATTGTTTATTTTTGTGATTTTTTCAGCAGTGAGCAGGCATGTTAGCAAAAAGATGCGACAAGATTGGTGCTGTATTTCTCTGTTTTGCGATGAGATGAATATATGTACAGTGAGATGGAAAACGGAACAGTTCCCCTATTTAAAGTAAAAATACGAGCATTATCGACATACATATACTACAGACGCCTCTCCACATCTCGATATTGAAGGGACCATCGAGATAGGGAGAGATCGAGGAATGGAAGGAAAATTGAGATGGGTACTAGATTGAAAAAAGCTCGTTGTTATGAAAAACTGCAACAAAACAAGTGTCATCTCTTGTTGTTGGTGTGTTTGTTATTGCCCAAAGATGGTCTAGTCTTCTATATAATAAAAATGAGTTGATATTTCCTTCCTGACGATTTAACTCGCGAACGGGTTGACTGATTTGCAAGATTTTTTCCCTAAACGATTCGTATTGGGATCCGCAAAGTTTGTATATGCAAAAGGTTCATGAATTTAACGGGGAAATGTAAAAAAATCATTTGAATACAATTTTTAGTCAGTTGTTGAGAAAAACAAAACAAACGCACGGAAATTGATCTAGATCTGCGGTGTTGCAAATAGTTCCTTGTGCCATTTGCAACACTCGAGCAAAGCTGGGTTTCTTTCGCTAGTAGCCTATAAATTTGAATGTATTGACATAAGGAGAGAAAATCCTGAACAATATATGACCAGAAGACATTGAGATAGAGCGATATCGAGATAGGGAGGTTATCGAGAGGTAGAAAACCCAAATGTATGTAGATTGAAGGGACCGAGAAAACCATCGACATAGGGAAATATATCGAGATATAGAACATCGAGATGTAGAGAGTCGACTGTATATCCTATCAGGTCACGAAGATTTCGTCTGAGAAGTAACAGTGGAGATGAAATGCGTCCTTGCCTCACATCAGCGACTATCTGAATGGGGTCAGACAAAGCTACGACCCTATCTGAAAATCGCTTGCATCAATGGGCGCCACACAGATTTTCGTGATTCAGACAATAGAAATCCCTTCCGTAGTCAATGAATATTTAGCAAGTAAAGGGACACTTCCATCTTTTTGACCAGTTCCAGAATGATGCGGAGCGGATATTGCATAATAGTTGCTTCAACATTCGCACAGACATCATAGGGTCAGCCCTGAACACTTCCGTCGAAAGCCGATCGACCTTGTGGACCTCTTTAAGTTTCATGCGTCGGATGGCTGCTTTTTGAAGAATACTGGCTGAGACTTGAAGAAGCTGTTCAAAGTACTCGAACCAACATTTCAGCTGTCCAAGTCACTGAGTAATCGAGGCAATAATCACCGGGTGCTGCAGCCATCCTTTCTTCTTCGGTCAGGAAGTCCACCTATGCCCGACTGTCCTGTCTGCAGCAGCGCCCAACTCCCACTTACAGTTAAACATACCGTTGATGGGACTCGTAATTTATTCTTCAGGCTCATCCCGTTTCTCAACCTTTGCTACTCTACGCTCCTAAATCTTCCGCCGGATAACATCTGTAATCAATTCTTTTCGTTTAATGCGTAGCTTACCCAAGTTGTTCTCGCCGGTTTCGATAAAAGCATTCTTCGCCGCCCACTTCTCTTCTACACTGCTATTGTGTCTTGCAACAAAATGACAACTTTCGTTATCATTTTTCAAGGCTTCCACAGATCTGAAAAATGTATCCGCAGTACAAATAGCACGTGCTATCAAAGCATTCACCGCTACAAACCAAAGTTTTTTTTGCTGCAGGAATTATTTTCTTAAGCAATCTGGCGCTTATTTTTGGTTACGGCGAAAAATAAACGGACCAGTAGATTTTCTATGAGCGATACAATACCTTCCAGAACATGCACTACCCGAGTTTCAAGTTCTTCAACAAACGAGCTCTTCACAGTTGGATCTTCTAGTCGGTCTATGTTGATTCATTACCCGAGCTTCTCCTCCAGCCGCTGAATCCGAGCTATGCGTTGTCGGATCTCGTCAATTAGCAGAAGATAGTCAAACGCGATGCTAGCCCTGCGTTTACTAAGGACTCAAGAAGGCATTGTCTCCGTTTACAGCTGATCCATTTCCAGAGACGCCAAACACTAGTCCTGCCCACTACTAGGTTCTCCAATCTGCCAGATTCACGATTCAGCCATCTTGGATTATGGCAGTATGGCAGAGCCAGAGAGTTTTTTGCACTGAACATGAATTTTCCGTCCCCGCCTTTTTCTCTTCCATGAATTTGGCAGATTGCAACACCTAGTGGTGTATTAATCTTGATCCTCCCAACTAAAAGCGGCTCATGAAAAGTAAGTCAAACGCTGCTGCCAGCAGACAGGAGAAACGGGTGCGGGTGGACTCCCCAGCCGACAATGCGCAAGGGGAGGAAAGCCGCAACAACCGGCGATAATCGGCTCCTCTACGATATTTCACGAAATCTGATTGGAGGAGCGAGGTCAAATTGGTGGATGCCAGAGAAAGACGCGACATGTCAGTCGCTCATCGATTCAACTGATCAGCTTAAACGTTGACTCGACCACTTAGAACAACTTCTTCAAGTTTTGACGACTTATCCTAATTCGTATATAGGGAAAGGTTGACAATTCTCTGACGGCAGCCGGCAGAATTTCGGCCCGGATGATTATATGAGAACCATACTGATACTGTCATGCTTTGCATCATCATGGAGCAGGTTATTGAATTTCAAGAGTCCCTCCATTTGTTGCTGATTAGCCATGGAGAAGCCTTCGATGGTCTGGATCACAAAAAAAACTTTGGGCTTCCCAGGATGGTCTAGACAAGATGTATTCTATCTCTGTTGTTGTTGCTCATCGTAATGAACGAAATCAAGGGCCGCTCTAGCAGCCCACCACCATAGAGCAATCGAACGACCTCGACTCAGAATGTGATACTGTTCTACCAACGCAACAGCGCTCTACCACGTAGAGTGCACTGAATGACCAGGTTGTACACTCCCACTCAACAACGTCAGCCAGACCAAATCGCTGTATATGAACAACTCCAACTCGACGGTAGCCGGGCAAACAGTGGAGAAGGTCGAAAACCAAGATCAACATAGAACATGGAGATCCAATCGGCCCAGGAAATGCACCAAACTCGAATACTCAACTCTAACGTGAAATCTGTGGTGTTATGCGCCAGTGTTCCCATGGATTTGCAAGTATGCATCAGCAGATGTCTACGTTTTATAGCTTGGGCCTGGTAGCCTCACAACTGGATCCCGAATGATGGTCCTATGATGGTACCATGATGGCCCCATCGACAATGCCATCGAAATCCAATAGCAACAGCAACTCCACAGAGTGAATGGACGTAGGCCGGCCTCACACAACGTAAGAGTAGAGACGAAATCTGCAAGCAAGCGCTGGACAGGAATCTGGCAGGACATCGCAGCAGAGACAGACCTGAGATATCCTGACGACGAAAACCTAATAGAGAAATAAACGAAGTCGAGGGAATCAGACTTGAGCTTAAATCAAGGATGGAGTAAGAAGCAACCCAATCCCAGTGCCGGAAGCCTATTTCAAGAATTCAAGAATTTAATATTCAATTTGCAAATAGAGCTAATCGCGGTGGAGGTTGGTACTCGGATTCTGATGGCTTTTCCGCAAACGTGACCTTTAAGTGGTCTTGTTGTGTAGGGGTTATCACGTCTATCTAGAGAGTAGGAGGTTGAGGGTTCGAGTCCCTCCAAGACACGTGGATTCTTTTTCGCAAATTTCATATCAATTTGTCCATTTCGAAACATGTGCTGTGCATATGCACAGCCAGGATATTTAACAAAAAAATGGTTTTCGTACGGCAGAGTTGCCGAATAATATGCAATTAATTGAAAATAGTGTTCATTTAAATAGCATTTTGAAATCAGGTATTGATTAGTGTCGACGGCAATTGATTATTTTGAATGTGCTGTTTGATGATCGGCAAACGTAGAATATTGAAATTTTAATGATGCAGAGGGTTTGGCTAATGTTGGTGTATCGGAGTTTCTTCTAACGGCGTTGCAGTCTTGAATAATCAAAACGAATGTTTTAGATTTTTTTTAAATTTTTCCCTGCATACATCCGCGTTCAAATTGAGCGCCGCCGCCGATAAAAGTAAAAAAAAACTGCACACCACGCCGCCGATGATATAACCGGCGCACAGGTCTAGTCGTCACGTCAGCATGTACAACCGGTGCACTGCACAAGTGGCAATTTTGGCCCCAACATT
The DNA here is from genome assembly GCF_024139115.2 of Armigeres subalbatus. Lineage (NCBI taxonomy): Eukaryota > Metazoa > Arthropoda > Insecta > Diptera > Culicidae > Armigeres > Armigeres subalbatus. The sequence goes on along the minus strand of NC_085141.1, from coordinate 223,556,731 downwards.
TAAATTCTCGTTAGATTTCTTGTCATACTAATTCAATGGGGAAAGCATTTGATTCGTTGTTTGTCGGCCCTAACCAAAACCTGCCAGGTATTCGTCGACGGAGGACTCTTCAACGGTCTCAATCTGTTGAACAGAATACAAGACATAATTTTGAGCGCCAAAATAAGCTTTTTATAGAAGTTAAACAGAGCTCACTGTCAAACCCCACCACATCATAGGCAAACCCCATAACTCGCGGTGATCTGAGGAAACCCCTGAATTGTAATGAGTTAGATAGAAAACGAGAGGAAATGAATTACCAATAACTTGAAAGAAGCACTGGCAGAGATGAAAAAACTACTGAAATGTGATATAATTTCTAAGAGAGATTAACTTACTAAACGAAATATGAATGGAGGACAACAAAAAATACTAAGGAATCCGAATGACAATAAAAACAAGAACTGCATCGATATCAGTACTCTATGGAGTACATAAATGAATAGATACACCAGAGATACGAGTAATGCTACAATAGAACTAATATTTGGTTGCAGTGGCACATCCGAGCACGAATATATTATAAACATTAGCGCATCAAATCAGATTTGGTGAAATTTGCCGGTTTCTTAAAATTGATTTCTTATCAGCCTCTCGAGTTTTCAGCTTTATGAGAAGTATTCATTTTATCAACTTAAAGAGTATTCACACTTAAATTGGAATCCCGCAATGGAAAATTTCGGACTGTGCAAATAAAAAATTGCCGAAACTTTTTTGTGTTAATTACGGAGGAAATACCCAGAACCACATAAATACAACTTCACCCCTTTTGTAGCAATGTGTACAATGCAAAAATCACCCGTGGACAATGATAGATATCAACAAACACCCAGCCCACCGCTCGCCATCCGCACTATAGCTATTGTTTGACCAACGCTGTCTAGCCGTATATATTGCTGTATTGCATGTACTTCAGTAGTATACCCTTTCAAATAATGTGCGAGAATTTCTTATACGAATGAAAAGAACAGCCAGTCAAGTGCTTTCAGTTTCCTTCCCATCTTTTTTCATGCACCATCTAATTTTCCTGGTTTTGCCTTATTAGAGTATGTATTCTTATGTCTACCGAAAGGAATTAATATCCATCAAAATAAGATAGATTCGATAATTTAGAATAAAGACAATTGAAAAATAAAATTATTTGAGGGTTAAGAATTAATATAGAATAAAATCAATCAAAAATTTAAAAAATAAACTTTTTCTTATACAAGATACTGAGAACGGTTTTATAATTAGGATCAAAATTTTACACATTTGTATAATTGTCAGAAACATTACAAAAAGTGGAATCAGACATAAATTGAAAACGATCCCGTCCGCTAGACAATGCGAAGTTATAATCACAGTTCAATGAGCCACAATGTTTTTTGCCGTAGTCAACTGCAAGAAAGTCCATATCACATTTGCACATATCACAAGTTGATTATTCGAAGAATTCATTCTTGATCTTGCTGCTTCTCGACCAGACTGGACGCCAATTAGTGAAGTGTTTATTCCATGTCCTATTATCTTCTTCAGTTGTTTCTTTGCCATTTCGACCACTTGTGCATGATGACTTGCGCAGAAAAAGAATGATCCAGAATGCTGATGCGTCGGCTAACAAGGTTGTGCCTCAGATGATAATTAGAAACGAAATTATGTCTCAGAACCTTTTAGCCAACATGTTTGACCGAAAAGTAGAAACGTAACGAGCTGGAAACCGATCAAAAGCACCTCCGGCAACAACGAAAACAAAACACCCCCAAAGTCCAAACCACGAAAAAGAGGAAATCATCAAACCGGGTGATGTGTGTGCGGCTTTCGTGCTTACGTATGCGTTACTCGCTTATAAAGCGAGCTTAGATATTAGCATGCTGGCTGACAAGTGGGTAATGCTGTTTGCTTGCGATGTCACACATTTTACCTCTTTGATGCTCCGTTATTCAGACAGACAACGCAGCACAAAATAGCCTCACCGCGCCGGGCCGCCGCCGACGACGACGACCGGAAGTGGTAAATCGAGTGTCCGACCCGCAGAACGACCTTTTTTGTGCGTTTTTTGCCATAAACCGTAGTTTTACCTAGAAAATGACGCCTGCATACATTGTCGCTCGGTTGGTTCGCGTGATAAAAAAGGGGTTGATGCATTGTGCGCATCGCAGCCACATAGCCTTTAGGTGGTGATGGATATAGCTTTGAACAATTCGGGTTTCACGATAAAGGTGAGCGGACATTGTTTTACGAAGGGCAAGGCTGTTTGGCTGAAACCATCAATTCGAGGAATTTGGTTAAAAATGCTAACATTGAACACATTGACATTTTAGATCGTTTTGGCTAGTGTTGAGTTCGTCTATCGTCCATGGCCGTATTCCGGTAGATAATCCGGATGAGGTTTATGAAGTTCCGGTGTTTCCATAATACATTTTGTTTGGCATTCACAGTTAGCTTAGCAGTAAAACAAAACAAATAGGATTGAATTACACTTCTATGTGAGAATTTTATTTAGTCATTTATTAAGTATAGTAAAACTGAACCTAATACAAACTTATTTTTTATCTATGACCGAGTATCTAACAGCTGAGATATCGGCATACTTTGGACAAAATTTGGTATAAAAAATTACTGTATTTTTGCCAAACTATGGTATAATATCCACCAGTGTTGTGCTGAATCATTATCATGTAAAAACTTTTCACGTAGGATTACGTAGACGCATGTAATAGATTTTTTACGTAGTAGTAGAATGGACCCTGCATTGCTTAGGGGCTGGCTGTCAGTGTTACGGTATGTCCACAGACAAACAGACTATAACACTCAAGAAATTATAATCGTTCACTGATTTACTGGTCAATTAAAAAATCATTAGTTGGCCAATCGGTCACAAGTGGTGCGCACATCGCATTTGCGCTAGTTTGACGTTTGCTCACTACCGCCATCTGGATCGTGATTTGTCTAACTAAGTAAAAATAATAGATATCTTTGGTGTTTGATAAATTTGATGAGTAAATGTTCAATGTGTTATGTCTGCTTTTCAGTAGTATGTCTAATGTTTGAATTGGATTTACACAAAAGGCTGAAACATCAAGTGACTTTGGGTTTCTTGACGTTTGTGATTGGGAATGCGCATTCTTGAAAATAAATCAAAATGAATTTAGATCCGTGGCGATCTCAATAAACTAGGTCAGATTTTTTTAATGCGCCTTTCCAAACATTCATAACAAACAAATGACTAAATCTTGTGAGCGAACTTCACTTTCTACTCATAAATGACTGCAAAAGCTATCGCAGCGAATAACTTTTCTGCCGCAACCGTCGCTGACGGCCATCACCGCCACCTACGCTATCATTATTATTGAATTTTCTGTCGATTTTAAGAAAATTCATTTTGAATCAACCCTCTTCTGTAAAATATGGTGGTCCTGAAAAGAAACGATTTACGCTTACTTTTCTTGATGCGCTTTTACAACTACTAACAACAACTACCGTGCGGGACCGAAATCCGTACAGCACCGAAATCCGTCCACCTCATGAGATATTAATAAATTAAAGGGGGTTAAAGGCAATTAATGTAGAAAAAAATAATCTTATCCTGTTCAGATTCTTGGCAGTAAGCTTTTAGGGCATAGAATTGGAAAGAAGGCTTTGAAATTAAAGCAACAAAAATCAAAAACAAATTTCCACCCACCAAACGCCGAGTTTGTGCCGCCATTTTGTTTTCGGGTAGAGCATAATTGCACCAAAAATAACTGTGATTTTATTGCTTATTGCGAATCATTACATAAGATAAGCGGAATACAAATCGAAGGGATCGCTTATCAAGGTGCGTATCGAACTATTTACAGAGGTAGTTCAATCAAGGTCACGTGGGTCTCCCGTGACGGCTTTACAGAAAATCAAATCGACCACATCTGCATCAGCCGAAAATGGAAACGGAGCCTTCTTGATGTACGGAATAAACGTAGTGCCGATATCGCGTCTGATCATCACCTCCTCATCGGCGAAATACGCCTGCGCATTGCGCGGATTCGTCGGCAGGAGGAAAGAGTTGGACGACGATTCAACACACGCCGACTGGAAGATGCCACGGTGAAACGGTCCTTCGTTGAAGAACTGGAGACGCGTGCTGCAGATATTCCGGAAGGTGGCAGCGTGGAAGACCAATGGACCGCCATCAAGAATGCCTTCATCGCCACCAGCGAGAACAATCTGGGCGAACTACGCACCCAGAGAAAACAATGGATCACCGATGAGACCTGGAGGAAGATAGAGGAGCGAAGAGAAGCCAAAGCCGCGATAGAGCGATCGAAAACCAGAGGAGCCAAAGTCTTAACCCGTCAACGATACACGGCTCTTGAGAAGGAAGTAAAACGCTCATGTCGACGGGACAAGCGAGCGTGGGCAGACTCTCTGGCCGACGAAGGAGAGAGAGCCGCCGCAACCGGGGACATTCGCCTCCTCTACGATATCTCACGACGCTTAAGCGGGGCGAAGATGAATGCAACGATGCCTGTGAAAGACGCGAATGATCAGTTATTGACCGACCCAACTGACCAGCTGAAACGCTGGTTCGAGCACTTCGAACAACTTTTCAAGTGCCAACCAGGCCATCACCACCTCGGCATGATCTGCCTAGGATCCGACGTATAACACGTGTCAATACCGAAGCTCCATCACTGCTAGAGATTCAAACAGCCATCCAAAGCATGAAATCGAATAAAGCCCCAGGGTCGACCGCATATCAGCCGAGATGCTCAAAGCTGACCCCATGACATCCGCTCAACTACTGCATCGTTTATTTCGTAATATCTGGGACACCGCAACTTTCCCGGTCGACTGGATGCAAGGTATCTTAGTGAAGGTGCCCAAAAGGGTGACCTGACTGTATGCGATAACTGGCGAGGCATTATGTTGCTGTGTACCGTTCTCAAAGTTCTGTGCAAAATTATCCTAGCCCGGATTCAGGAGAAGATCGATGCGACTCTCCGGCGGCAGCAAGCCGGATTCCGTGCCGGAAGATCCTGTGTGGACCATATTGTCACGCTCCGCATCATTTTGGAGCAGGTCAACGAATTCCAAGAGTCCCTTTACTTGGTATTCATTGACTACGAAAAGCTTTCGACCGTCTCAATCACGAGAATATGTGGGGCGCCCTGAGACGCAAGGGGGTTCCTGAGAAAATCATCGGCCTCATCGAAGCACAGTACGAGGCCTTTTCGTGTAGAGTGCTGCACAATGGGGTCCTGTCCGACCCTATCCGGGTCGTAGCTGGTGTGAGGCAAGGATGTATTCTATCACCGTTACTGTTCCTCATCGTAATCGATGAGATTCTGGTAGATGCGATTGACCGTGAACCAAACCGCGGGCTGTTATGGCAGCCTATAACCATGGAGCACCTAAACGACTTCGAATTGGCGGACGACGTTGAACTACTCGCGCAACGGCGCTCTGATATGCAGAGCAAGCTCAACGACCTTGCCGATCGCTCCTCCTCGGCAGGTTTAGTCATCAACGTCAACAAAACCAAATCGTTGGATGTAAACACGGTGACTCCTTCCAGTTTCACAGTAGCCGGGCAACCAGTGGAGAATGTTGAAAGCTTCCAATATCTTGGTAGCCAAATGGCGTCAGACGGCGGTACCAAGATCGACATAGGCGCACGGATCAAGAAAGCAAGGGCTGCCTTTGCGAGTTTAAGAAATATCTGGAAAAACAGGCAGATAAGTGAACGCACCAAAATACGAATTTTCAACTCTAACGTGAAATCTGTGCTGTTATACGCTAGCGAAACATGGTGTGTATCAGTGGAGAACACTCAACGGCTGCAGGTGTTCATTAACAGATGCCTGCGGTATATAATTCGGGCCTGGTGGCCTCACAACTGGATCTCAAACAACGAGCTCCATCGTCGTTGTCACCAGAGGCCGATAACAACAGAAATTCGGGATCGGAAGTGGGGCTGGGTCGGCCACACTCTACGTAGGGGCGGAAACGAAATCTGTAAGCAAGCATTAGACTGGAACCCAGCGGGACATCGCAGCAGAGGCAGACCCAGAGGCTCATGGCGAAGAAGCCTCAATAAAGAAATAAAAGAAGTCGACCGAAATCTAACCTGGCAACAGGTTAAAGCGATAGCCGGGCATCGCTCAGGATGGAGATCTTTCAAGTCGGCCCTTTGCACCACCGGAGGTGTACAGGATTCATAAGTAAGTAAGTAAGTTCAATCAATCAGACTGTTTCAATTCAAATATTTAGTTAAAAAATAGCTGTACGGATTTTGATCCTTTGATTCAAAATCCGTCCACGGTGGACGGATTTCGAGTCAAGAGTAGTTGATTTAATTCATTATTTTATGATGTTTTTCGTAGTTTTTAATGAGTTAATGTGAAACAGTTCAAAAGTAGAAGCCTCCATGCTCCTGTGTTGATGACAAACATTTTATTTACATTCGATTTCTATTTTCTAATGACTTTTTCATATACTAAGGTGCTTAAGTGTACGGATCTCGATGCCCCACGGTAAACGATTGTCCGAATCTTGCGAGAAAATTTCACTGTCTATTGCTGAATGGCTACAGACACTATCACATCTCGACATCACGACGGTTGTTTGGACAGCTACCAACGACAATATTACTGATTGTAAAGACGCATGATTAAATGCTCATCGGTTGGATAGAAAAATTAAAAGATCCTTTTCAGTACCACAAGATTCTGACTTTGGTTTCATTGTCATTGTCGTTAGTGATGAAAAATAATTGTTTTTAACGAACACTGGAAAGTGTTTTGATTTTGAATGAACTCACTGAATTAAAAATTAATTCAAATAACCAAAACTTGAAAGTTTATTTTTTTCTTATTCATCGAAATTTTAATTTATACACTTCCCCCAAGTTTGTCGTTGTGATCCAATAAATTAGGTCCATTCAAAAATTTCAAATCAATTATCTTCCGTTTGGTTTGATTGTCTTGAAAAGAACCGATTTACGCTTCTTGATGCGCTTTTACAAACACTAATACCAACAAAATGATTGCCCTAATCTTGCGAGAGAAATTTATCTTTAACCGCTACATGGCTAAAAGACGCTATCGCGGCGGAAAACCTTTCTGCAGTAACAACCGACGATGGCCAACAGCGAAGAAATGTCACTTCGCAGGTGATTCATAGCGTCCACTCCGATTGTGATTCTGTAAACATTTTTGATCCTGATAAGGACCGCTTTTCTTAGAATAATTAATTTCTAACTCAATAGCAGTTCGAAACACGCGAGAAAAGTTCACTTGAGCTGCTGGCCGACCACACGGAAGAACGGCAGACAGCTTTTCCCTTGAAAAAGCCCCAATAAACGGGCCGAAACGTCGGGCAATGCGAATATAAACCCGTTTGAATATACTTACTTGATACTTGATGGGCTACAGCTCTTCGATGAACCTACGCCGAATGGAGTATCCTTCTCCACTGGACTCGATCCTGGGCCAATCGCTTCCAGTCGCCCTGAACATTGAGCGCCCTCAGGTCCTCTTCAACTGCAAAAAGCCATCGTGTACGCGGCCTTCCACGAAGCCTGCGGCCTCTTCCGGGTTCTCTACTAAATATTATCTTCACTTGTCGTTCTTCCGGCATACGAACAACGTGACCAGCCCACCGTAGTCTGCCGTGTTGAATAAGCTTAATAATATCCAGCCCTTTATACACCTGGTACAATTCGTGATTCATGCGACGCCGCCAGATACCGTTCTCCTGTTTACCGCCGAGTATTGTCCGCAGCACCTTACGCCCAAACACTCCGAGAGCTCTCCGATCAGCCTCCTTTAACGTCCATGTCTCATGACCGTATAAAGCCACCGGAAGAATCAGAGTAGTATACAGCGCGAGTTTTGTTTTCGTTTGCAGACTAAAGACTTAAGCTGGTTACGAAGTCCGTAATAAGCCCTATTTGCAGCAGCAATACGCCTTTTCACCTCGCGGGTAACATCATTATCGCACGTCACTAATGTTCCAAGATACACAAATTCTTCTACCACTTCAAATTGTTCACCATCCAGCACTATTTCGCTACCACCACCACTAATGAGCCCACGTTGATTGCCAGCGACCATGTACTTCGTTTTGCTGGTATTGATCGTGAGTCCAATTCTCGTTGTCTCCCTCTTAAAAGGCGCAAAAGCCTCTTCCACGGCACGACGATCAATTCCGATAATATCGATATCGTCCGCAAATCCCAGGAGCATATGCGATTTTGTGATAATGGTACCGCTTCTTTGCACACCAGCTCTCCTAATCGCTCCCTCGAGCGCTATATTGAACAGTAGGTTCGAGAGTGCATCACCCTGCTTTAATCCATCTAAGGTAACAAATGACGTCGAAATTTCATCCGCAACCCTTACACTTGATTTCGATCCGTCCAACGTTATACGAATCAGCCGTATCAGTTTCGCCGAAAACCATGTTCAAGCATAATTTGCCATAATTCATTCCGTTTCACTGAATCGTACGCCGCCTTGAAATCAATAAACAGATGATGTGTCTGCAAGTTGTACTCCCGGAATTTATCAAGGATTTGTCTCAGGGTAAACATTTGATCCGTCGTTGATCGGCCCTCACGAAAACCTGCTTGGTATTCGCCGACGAAGGACTCTTCAAGCGGTCTCAATCTGTTGAACAGAATACGGGACATAATTTTGTACGCCGAATTAAGGAGAGTTATTCCTCGGTAATTGGCGCACTCCAATCTGTGCCCTTTCTTAAAGAGAGGGCAAATGAGGCCGTCCAACCAGCTAGCAGGCATTTCCTCGTCTTCCCATATTTTCGACATAATATGGTGCAGAACTTCGTAAAGCTGATCACTGCCATGTTTGAGAAGTTCAGCCGGGAGCTGGTCCTTCAACCTCATCTAGTGTAGGTGACTCCACAGCTTGTCCATCGTCACTAATATCTAGTCTGTTCTCCGATGCACCGTCACTTCCTCCATTCAACAAAGTCTCGAAGTGTTGCTTCCACCTGGCAGCCACTTCAGTTTTATCTGTCAGCAAATTCCCTTGTTGGTCGTTGCACATGACGGGAGATGGCGCTGTCTTTCTCCGCACGCCATTGACAGACTCATAAAACCTCCGCATATCATTCTGCTCCATTTTTTCCTGCGCCTCACTAATCACTTGTTCTTCGTACTCGTTTTTCTAAACCCGTTTGAATATATCAGACTGAAAAAGCCAAAATATATCAATAAACACCCCAGTCGGACTGTAATGAATTATATTTAATATAACAATATTACAACAAAGGGGCGAAGCTAATGAGCTTACGACGTGCTTTTTGCTCGCGCATTTTTTCCAAGTGTTTTATTCCTCGCTCGTTCGTTGTTTACGTTTTCGCTTCGTCGCGTTGGCGTTATTTTCTCCCGGGCCCGTCAAGGGAGATACCGCGGCCAAATCTGTCGCGAATAGAACGCGAAAGCATCCATCGAAGAAGGTTGCTCCCGACGAGGGAAGTGAAAGGCTTCTCTTGAGCAACAAGTACTCCTCGCTCAAGGATGATGATGCCGGCAATCTGCTGGGTACCACGAAGAAACGGAAGAAGCAACAGCCTCTGTGCCACTATAAATCCCCAGAGCGGAAGGAAAAGTGCCGATTTTCGTAAAAGGGGACTCGTAGGACCTTCGCCCCGACCACCGGAAACTGATCGCCCGGGGTCTGAAGTGCACCTTTCGACTGTGCGTTGAAGGTGTGAAACTGATGTCAGAGGGAAGGTCTCACATCGACAAGGTGCTGGAGTACCTGAATGCGAAACGGTTCCAGTTTTACACCCACGACGTTCCCGGCTGCAAACTCCTCAAAGTCGTGCTGCGTGTCCCAGACGACGTGGACGAAAAGGAGCTGAAGGAAGCTCTGGAGGAAAGTGGTCTAAAGCCGACAAACATTTACAAAATCTGCCGGCATGACACTTCCCAGGCCTACCGTGATCAGCTGTACCTGGTGCACCTGGAGCACGGTACTACCACGCTGAAGGACCTCAAGCAAATCAAGGCCATCTACAGCACCGTCATCGAGTGGACAAAGTACAAGCCCGTGCATCGTGACGTGACGCAGTGCATGAACTGTCTCCGCTTCGGCCATGGCACGCGGAACTGCTTCATAAACGCACGATGCACCCGGTGCGGCGGAGACCACGGCATCGACGAGTGCGAATAAATGGGAGAGGCTGACCTCAAGTGTACTGTGGGGAAAAGCATCGGGCCACCACGAAGGCCTGCTCGAAACGCTTCCGCGGCGGCCGATCCCGGTCCTTCCGCCGCTGCAACCACAAAGAGGACTCGCAGCTGCTGCTGCCTTGGTCCCACCGGAAGTCAAGCCAAGCAAAGCAACATTTAGGCCGTTCACCAGCGAAGGGCCACCGCTCCATCACCCAGGATTTCGCCAGCAGCAAAATGAGCACCCTCTACCCCCGGAGGATTCCGCTCCGCTCTACACCCCGGAGCAGCTGGCTCCGATATTCAGTCAACTTGCGGCTCGGCTTCGAAGCTGCAAATCCCGGTTCGCCCAGATGTACACTCTGGGCCTTTCCGTACTTGAAAATGACTACTAGGTTGGGTCTGGTAAATTGGAACGTTTGCTCGCTCAAGAGCAAAATCGTCGAGCTCAGCGAATTTCTTCAGAAGAAGATTGACGCGGCTTTCATCACCGAAACCCACCTGAAGCCCTAGGTGAGCACAACAATTCTGGGTTCTAGGCTGGTGAGGTTCGATCGAACAAGCTCCAGAGGGGGAGGAGTGGCAATCGCCTTATGGTGCAACATTGCCTGCCGCCTGCTGCCGAATATCAAGCTGAAAAACATTGAAACCATTAGAGTGGACGTCACCACCTCCGTCGGAGTCGTCACGTTCATCGTGGTTTACTGTCCCAGTCAAAGTCGACGACGGCACGTCGGAAGAACTAAGAAGGGATATAGTGAAGCTCACTCGGCGGCAGGGGCAGTTCATCATCGCTGGAGATCTGAACGCAAAGCACCAATCGTGGGGAAACACCGTCTCAAACCGGAACGGAGTCGTCTGGTCCAACGACGAGCTGGAGGGCCACTACACCATCCTGAGCCCTGACAGCCCTACCCGGTTGACACGGTCCGGGGCCCATGCAACACTCGACATCTTCATCACGAACATGAACGATCACGTCTCCCAGCCGGTCGTCTTCCAGGAACTCAGCTCGGACCACTATCCGGTCCGAAGTTGGAACTTCAGTGAATCGGCACGAGCTAACCCGGCGAAACTACCACCAAGTCGACTGGGGTCGGTTTCAACGGTGCGTGGACGAGAGCATTGATTACCAGCGGCATCCGTTGTCAACCGAAGACGTCGACGAGCAGCTGCACGTCATCCAGGAGGCGCTTTCTCTAGCCCGCGAACAGAATGTACCAAAGGCCCAGCAGGTAAGCAACACCCTGACCATTGATACACTCACCAAAGATTTGATCAGTCTACGAAATGTCACTCGCAGGCAGTACCAACGTACTGGGGTGCCTGCGCTTAAAACCCGGTGCAATCGCATGACTAAAATTATCCAGGCCAGAATGGTGGACCTCAGAAATAGTGATTTTTCCAATGAGATCCGCGATTTCTATTCAATCGCATGTAATTTCTATGTGGAGCTGGGGGGGCTTTTCGAACCCCCCTTCCTCCCCCGATGTAAGACTTTTCCCATACACATTATTTTTTTTATATGGCGCGTAAGAAAACAGCAAACCCCCCTCCCCCCATAAGTGCTTACGTAATATGTGTACGGTCCCTTACTGAAATTACATTATTAAGAAAGTTCATCAAAAATTTTATTCTCATCCCTCATACGTTAGCAGACAAATACAGAGAAGCGTTGACTCTTTTCTGATCGAATGGTCCAAAATGGTCCATCACGAAACGGGTGAGATAATTAAGTTCAAAGTCTATCACATTTTCGAGACGATCTTCGATTTTCACAATCGTAGAGTGTACCCCGATATAGAATAGACAGACGGAGTCCTACGTCAAAAAATTACCGAGATCTGAGCAGTTACTATATGTTTGTTTTAAATATTAAATTAGCAATCTAGTTCTTATTCTTCTTCTTCTTCTTATTGGCATTACATCCCCACACTGGGAAAGAGCCGCCTCGCAGCTTAGTGTTCATTGAGCACTTCCACAGTTATTAACTGCAAGGTTTCTAAGCCAGGTTACCATTTTTGCATTCGTATATCATGAGGCTGGCACAATGATACTTTTATGCCCAGGGAAGTCGAGACAATTTCCCATCCGAAAATTGCCTAGACCTGCACCGGGAATCGAACCCAGCCACCCTCAGCATGGTCTTGCTTTGTAGCCGCGCGTCTTACCGCACGGCTAGGGAGGGCCCCAGCAATCTTATTACAACCTACTAAATATTATTTTATGATTCCCACCCTGGTAAGGAGAAAACTCTTGGTAAAGCGAAAAATTCTGGTCCCTTGGGTGTTGTGTAAATGTTCTGTCCCTTGTCTTATGCTAGTTGTTAAGTGTTCAGTCTGTACTACCTCTAGTCTTCTTATCGTTTTCTTACTGTCATTTCCGCCTGGGATATTGCCGCTTCGCAGTTTAGTGTTCATTTACTGCCGCTAACCGCAAGTCGAGCACATCTGTATATGGGCGTCCATATACAGATGTGCTCGACTTGCGGTTAGCGGCAGTTTAGCACTTCCACAGTTATCAACTGCGAGGTTTCTAAGCCAAGGTACCATTTTTGCATTCATATATCATTTGGCTAACACGATGATACTTTTATGCCCAGGGAAACTGAGATAATTTCCAATCCAAAAATCACCTAGACCGGCACCGGGAATCGAACCCAGCCACCCTCAGTCTCACCCTGGTCTTGCTTTGTAGCCGCGCATCTTATCGTTAGGGCTAAGGAGGGCCCACACGACGATATTTAGTCGAAGACGATAAATCTGTCTTTTTATATTCGTTTTTTTCTTTCTCTCATACAAAACATCCGGGGTTACAATGAAGCTGATAATGTAATCATAAAAAATCTTACTCTATAACACACCATATTGAGGTTATCCAGCGTTACGGGTTATGTACCGAATAAGTACTTGAGGTATTACTCCAAAAATAATCATCTTGTCTTTATGAACTGAGACCGAGTGCAACACCTTCACCGGATAGAGGCACGTCATTTTCTATCTTTACAACCAATTCAGTAGCCCCGATTCGAATGCCAACTGCATCTATCTAAAGATGCGTTCCCATCTTATATGTTCCACAGTGTAGCTACCGGGAGGAACGACTACCGTTCGCGACTTTTAACAGAGGCGTCCGCACATTTGTCGATCTTCTCGTGAATAAACACAGTCCAAGTGGAAGCACCCCAACTCACGGTGTCGGTAGATAAGTAAAAGTGCAGTTAAAGCAACCCGGCACTGCATTCGGCAGATAAGCTGCTCGCGAGGTAACGGTCTGTTTAAACAGACACTATTTCAAGTTTAGGTGCTGCGGTCCATCATTGGGCCATTCCCAGACAGTGCGCGGCGGCAATTGGATTGGCGGGGCGGTGTTTGGGCTGGTTGAGCATAATGGTAGAGCCTGTTGGGTTTATTATGTAACACCGTCAAGAAATATGTAGACGATGGGCGGCAGATGGAATAAGAGAACCGCCAGACGAAGCCAGCAGGTGAAGCACGTGCCCATGGTGTTATAGTTTGGTCTGGAATGAAGTAATTAAGTCAATGGCATGCCAGAATTGATGTTGAAGAGTGCTTACTCTTTAAGCAGGAAGCGAAAAATTTTGATTTTGCCTAGAAATGAAAGATAGTCACTTAATCCAGTTTGACTTAACACCAACCGTTTTATTGTTATCTATATCAGTAGGTATATTTGGGCTTATCAAATTGGGCATAAATTCGAGGTTGTTTACGGTTGCCAAATTTTGTAATTTATCGTCTAGGCTCAAAGAAAGCAACTAATGCCTATTGCAATACTACCAACGAATAGCACTCACTATGCCCGTGCAACGGTGTTATCAAACAAAATGATTACTATCTTCGCATATGCATCCTTATCTGCTGATACGAAGATTTTGAAACAAAAATCCGTTCAACACGCGCTACTTTCCATTTTCAGTGAATAATCCACATCGTATCCGGCTTTCGCAACATGCAGCCTATTCCTCGATTGCAGTGCGCTTGCAGTCTGATGCGGTGGTAAGATTAGTTGCATCTGTCTGCAAAACACGCAGCGAACGATGAGGATGAGAGCACTTTGTCCGAACGACGAGGTAAATGAGAAGAGCGTCAAACGCACACATTTTGCAGCGAAGGGGTATTAAGAACAACAACAGCATCCGAAAACCTTGGTTCCGGTAAACCAGACCGTGATTTCGGAGAGTTGATATACACCAGAGAACAAACACTGAATCACGGGGCAACAATGCACAGACAGGTATTTGATCGATGCGGCTCGTCAAAAGTATAAAATTGCAGAAGGACATTCTGTTTATTTATATTTCAATTCACTAATAAAGAATGCGGATCCCGTCGGTAGATTGACAAGCAAATCTAGACAATGATTTTACGACATGACATTAAAGGTGAATGGATAATTTTTATCTATACCTTATCTGGAACGAGTGACTGTTAGACCGATTTCGAAGGTGTTATCCAGGGAACGCTTTGAGAGCGATTTCTCAGTAATTGTAGCTTTATTTTATCTTTTAGATAATTAGATAATTCTTCATACCTGTCGACCCTGTCGTATCCTAACGGAATCATCAAATCTAAAATTTTACCTATCATAATATTTTTTTTTTGTTTCACTTTGATAATGGTATAAATATAGAAATGGAATATTCCCTTCCGGCGAAGAGTGCGAAGCTGCAATCAAACAAACGATTTACAGTTCTTCATTTCTTCTTCATTGGCATTACATCCCCCACTGGGACATTGCCGCCTCGCTGCTTAGTGTTCATTCAGCACTTCCACAGTTATTAACCGCGAGGTTTTTAAGCCATGTTACCATTTTTGCATTCGTATATCATGAGGCTAACACGATGATACTTTTATGCTCAGGGAAGTCGAGACAACTTCCAAACCGAAAATTGTCTAGACCGGCACCGGGAATCGAACCCAGCCACCATCAGCATGGTCTTGGTCTAAGGAGGGCTCCCTTTCATTACTGGAAAAACACAATTTGAGGCAATTCATACAAAATAAGGTGCAATAATGTTTAATATGGGTTCGAACTTTTTCGGAAAATCTTCGCTTGTGTGTGAAAATTGCTTTTTTATGATAGAAATTTATTCAAATAATTTTTCGACATAGATTTAAATTGACTCACAAAGTTTACAAATTTGAAACCCAAGAATGAAATCTAAAGGATTTTGTTCAGAATTTCTAAAAGCCTAAACAAGAAGTTTGAGCTACTAACACCGGTGAATCAAACTCAATAGATTCACGACTTTTCTTGATGGAATATCCAAAGTTTATGCAGTTTTGAATGTCTAAATTGTCATCAAAATATATTTTTAGGAAATATTTATCGGAGCAGATGTCGAGAGACGCTTTATTTTGCTTCTTATGGAAAACAATCTTTCTATGAGGGATCCCCTACGACTCTACGTAATAAATGTTCCACTCCCAAAGTCTTTTGGAGGTATCGAGCAAAGATTCATTTTTTTCCATTTTAATTCAAAAATAAATATTTTTATGTTTCAAGTATAAATATTTATATGTTTGTGAGTAAAACATATTTGTTATAAAACAAATTGAAAAGCTTGTTAGTTTTGGGTAGAGGAAAGTGTGACAAGATCGCCATGTGGGGCAAGACAGCCAACTTTGGCTATGACTTAAGTGAGAATTATATTTACATTATTATTACAAAGAATGGTTAATAGTAATGTCAAAGGGTTATACAACTGAAAACGCACTCTGTCAGCCTTACTTGTTCTTGAAATATTGATTTTAATAGTTGTTTAGTTGATTTTCGAGTTCTCTTATAATTATAATTTCTTATAATTCTTATAATTTGTGATTGCATAATTTAAGGTTTGCCTAAATTTCTCGTTTTTCAGCACTAATTGATACTTACCGAGGCTTTTATATAACTATAGCCTATTTATAATTCGAGAAGATTCACAGTAAGTATAATCGATGAGATATAAAACTTTGGATATATGTCAGCTTGGGGCGGTATTGCCAACTATATTAGAGACAAGGTCACCTCCAAGATTAAGAAACGCCTAACCCTTAAATGCATTTACAAAACCATCAAAATAGTTTCTACCTGAATAAGGGATGATTTAAAACAATGATGATGATTTTAATCATGAAAATTAGCTTTATGCAAATTCAGATATTGTAGTAGAGCCTGAGGCCAAAAACCATCATGGAATACGACATTTTTTAAGTAAAACATCATCTGTACGCCAAGCAGCACACATGTTTTACATAGATCAGAGAAACTTATATATGAGCAGATTAAGTCACAATTAAGTTGCTGCAACCAGATTTACTTGACTTGTGCTGTTCTGGACATATCCCTAAAAGTGCAAAAAATGTGCCACCCGTTAGAATTCCTCAAGGATTTTCCATAGATATTTCCGAAGAATTTTCCAAAAGAATTCTTAAGAGAATTTCCAAAGAAATTTCTAAAACAAATTTGTAGAGGAAATTCTAAACGGAATTTCCAAATTAAATTCTGTAGGAGTTTCCAACATTCTTAAATTCCTGCAAGAATTCTTTAAGAATGTCTTGGGATTTCTTCTTATTTGCATCGAAGAGAAATTAAGAAATTTCTTCGGATTTCCTCATAATATTTTTTCGAAAATTCAAAGAAGGAATTTTAAGAAAATTTCGAGAGATCCTTCTTTAGGGATTTTTTTCAGAACTTACAACACCTTCAGAAATTGTTTCAGGATTACCTTTGGAAGTTCCTTTAGCAATTTCTTCGGAATAAATTTTAAGAACTCTCCCAGTACTTTCTCAAGAAATCCCTTTGGAAACTCCTTCGAAATTTCCCTCAGGAGTTTCTTCAGAAACAGGATTTCTTTCGAGAATTCTTTTAAGTTTTCCTTTCGATTTATTTGACAATTCTTAAAGACATTCCTTTAGACCTTTAGACCTTGGGAGTTTCCATTCAAAATTCCTTTGCGTGTTCTTTCATGATTTTCTGGATGATATTTTGCGATAGAATCCCTGGAGGAATATCCAAATGAACTACAGGGGGAATTTTATAAATTATTCCTGGAAGAGTTTCCGAAAGAATTTTTGGAGGATTTACTGGAAATTTTTTAGAAGAAACTGCTGGGGGCATTTCCAAATGTATTTCAGGAAGAATTTCCGAAGAACAACCTGAATAGATTTGGGACCAGAATTTCTAAACAAATTTTTAATTCCTTCAGAAATTTCCTAAGGAATTATTTAAAAAATTATCAGAAGAATGTTCAATGGAATTTCCAAACAAATTGAAATGGTACAAATGGAATTTTCATATTCATTTTTAGATTTCAACAAGAATTCCTTCTGGAACATCTCAAGGAATTCATTCGGGAATTATGCCAGGAATTTTTTCGAGAAGTCCTTCGAAAATTCGGACAGCAGTAAAACAAAACCCTGTTTTGAATCTGGAATTAAGACTTGCCAAAAACAAACCAAAAATATCGGGATTTCAGTCGATCCATCATCATACTTCTTCGGATATTCTCGAGAATTTCTTAGAAATTTACTTCGGAGTTGCTTCGTTATCATTCAGGTGATATTTCACGAATTCATTCCAAAGTTCGGAAAATCTTTCCCCAGGAATCAATTCGGTTAGTCACCCAGAAATTCTTACAGTTATACCTTCGAAAATTCCTTCAGGAATTCCATCGTGAATTTTTTCTCACTTCTGAAAGAATTTCTTCAAAAACCCCTTAGAAATTCCTCCGGAATTTCCTTCAGGAATTCCTCTAGCAATACTTTCAGAAATTCTTCCATGTATTCCATCGGTTATCAAATACCGTCGGCTTTCGTAATTCCACTGGAATTTCTTTCAGGAATTTCCGAACGAATTCCTTAAGGAATTTCTGAAGAAGCTCCTGAAGGAATTTCCGAAATTCTTGAATTTCTCTGTGAAATCCTTCAAGAATTTCTTCAGAATGATCCTCCAGGAATTCTTTCGGCAAATTCACAGAAAATTAATGTGGAGATAGGTCCAGATTTTTTTTTGGAAATAAATCAAGATATTTCTTTAAAAAATCCTTAGAAAAACCCTAAAAAACCCTTAAGGAATACTTGCGTCTTGAGAATTCTTAGAAAATTACTTCGGAAATTCCTTAACGAATTACATATTTCAAGAATTTATTCGGATTTTTTTAGAAATTCCATCGAGAATTTCTTTAAAAATTTGGTCGGAATTCCTAAGAAAAAATCTTCGGAAATACCTACGGAAATTGCTTCAGGAAAATATTCCGGAGTTCCCTAGGAGATTTCTTTATAATTTATTTTGGAAATGGCTCACGGTGTAAAAAATGGATTATTATCGAAGTTTCATGTACCTCTGATTTTTTTCACAGAAAGTTAGGCAAGGTCACTAGAAATGAGGTACGGGGTGTTTAAAAATATTTCATCGGCGATTTTTTGAAAAAAGTGATTTTTATTGTTTTCTTCCTTAATATACCGTCTAAAAAGTCGATTGATAACTCAGCAATGGATAAATTATTGTAATTAGCCCTAAGAATAAAAAATATACATAGGGGAATTGTACCGGTTTTGGCCATGTTCCTAATTTGGCCAATTTTGCGAATAACTACAAAAATAAAGCAATTCGCGTGGGTTTCATTAGTTCCACTAAAAGATGTATCCCTCACGGTTCAACGCTGCTTTCAACTGATCGATTATTTTGGAAAAATATGTATTTTACAGGGTTGGCCAAATTAGGCACTAAGTTGGCCAAAACCGGTGCACTTCCCCTATTTGTTGCCTCTTTTGTATAGAAAACCTATCTAAGAAACGAATCTAAACTTTTGTAATTTTTTTTTCTGTGAATATTTGTTTTATTTTGCTTATTCACAATCTTATTTATTTTTTTTCAGCAAGTATCATCTATTTCCAGCCTTGGTTATCTGTTGTATTCACATTTTTTTTCTTCCGACATTCGAACTAGATGGCCAGCCCTTTATCAGTTTGCCATATTTTATAGGATTCATAATATTTTCCTCTAGATACAGTGTCTCATCATTACTGTGGCACACGCCATGTACAAGAACCTCACTGAATATTGTTCGCAGCACATTTAACTTGAAAACCCTAAATCTTACTGGCCTGCTTCTTACAGTGTTCACGCTTCATGTCCGAAATAGGCTATCGCATGAACTAGGGCGAATTTCATTTCCGACTGCATGTTACTGAAGCTAAGCTGTTGCTACAAGCACAACTGTCCCATATTTGAGAGATTCCATTTCTGTGTGGGCCATTCATACTTTTATGGGCAGTAAGTTGGTTACGTAAGTAAGTCGACCAACCACATTTATATTTCTATCTATAACAATTTGTAGAGTTAATTACAATCTCAATCTTCAGTGAGACAAAAGTTTCCACCATTCCGTCTGCAAAACCCAAGAGTAATGAAGTACATGGTTGCGTGTAGAGACAGAGATAAGCTGAGTGTTGCTTGTGCTGATATAGTGCTTCAAAGGGGTGTGTAGAAAAAATACCTTTGATATGTTTGCAAATACTAACAAAGACGTTTACTGTGAAGTATCTCTGTTACGAATAGATTTACCCCCGACGTACATAACAAGTTTAGGCCTAAGACAAGACCTTGTATAATGCAGACGGAAAAGAAATTCGTTCTTTATAATACCTTAATTCTACCGGTGGGCAATTACGGACATGAAATGTAAAGAGGCAGACTAGTGTGCGATACCGAAAGTGTCCCTGACGTTAAATATGAACTTGTGGTAAAGTTTATGGTGTTGGTGCTAAGTGAGTGCTCTGTTAATGCTACTGGGAGCACTGCAAGTAACACTCAATCCGCTACAAGCACATAGAGTTTGACATCTCTTGTCCTTTCACTTGCGGGCATTCGCGTAGCAAGGTTGTATGACAGTGGAGCGGTTCTTCCCGGCAATAAAACAGTTTCGCATAACTAGGAAGCTTTCGAATTTTCCGAGCGGAAGGTGCTGCGTATAATACATAGTGAGGGCCAGTAAATGACGAGTGGTGCTTACGCACGAATTACAAGGGGAATATCATATGTTTAAAAGAGGAAGTATTATGATTTTTTTTTAAATACGGCGCACTTCAGTGGGCAGGTCAAATATTGCAAATGTCAAAAGATAAAATTGCAAGAAATAATATTCAAGTTAATATTCATCAGACAACAGCTATAGATGCTGGAGATAGAAAATTTTAATTTTAACAGTTCTTTCGTAAATATTCATCTGGACATTCCTTTACAAAATTATCTGGAAAAATCCCTAGACTAAATTCCGAAAAAATACTTGGAGGAATGTTCTAAGTCATTCTTGGGCAAATTTAATGTCGGAAATGCCTCCAGGAGTTCCGTTAGCAATTCGCTTGTAAACTCCCAATGAAATTCTTGAAATTTTGTCCTAGATTTTCGGGTATTTGAAATAGCCTGATTTTTTTCAATAGATTATCGCTTGACTAACTACGCCCAAAATTGTACAAAATTGTAAATTGTATTGTAAAAGATTAGTGTTTTCCCGGCGAAGTTATTAGCATTTCTCTGAAGTGGGGTTTGAGCAAATTTCGTTTCTTTCACCTTTGAAAAGAAAAAAATTCACTCATACAACACTCCTGTAAAATGCTAATATTTTTGCCTAACAAACTCTAATCTTCTCGCGGTTTTCTGCATAACATTCAGTATTTAATTCTGCAAGATCTGAATGAGTATCACAGTTCTTCATCGTAAATTGTGCCGTCTAGCTGCAAATCACTGTTTTTGGATATTTCTGCATACATTTTTGAATATAAACTTCCGACGAGTTTAGCACCGTCCAAACGTTGACCGATTTGGCTGAAATATTGTCCAGAGCATCAGGGCATCAAATTGAACCGAATAAGAGGGCGGCCCATCAAAAAATTGAAAAAGTGTTTTTTTAGCCACCCTAATATGTATTATGTAATTATCGAGTACTAATTGACCCGGCAGAGGTTGTCTTGCATAGTAGGCGAAACTGCGCCTTGTAAACTGTCCAAGGAAGCGTCCAAAAATTACGTAACGACTAGAAGAGGAGCAGTTTTATTGGTTTTGGAGCAGGGAAAAGGGGAAAAAGCCCATTTGAATAGAACCAAATGGGCACAAAACTTCCTCAACTTTTCATATCAACAGAAGCACAACAATTCCAATGATACATGGTTTGGTTTAGATTACTTAATGCTATAAAATATATATTATAATAAAGCTACCTGTACTAATGTGTGGTACTGTGGAAAGCTGAGAGGAGTGTCGTAAATCGTTTTCGAAGTACAGCCCGGAAAAGATGAAAATAAAATGCGGTGGTGCAGCGATTGTAGGTGCGACACAAACTAGTAAGTGGCTCATTTTGCACATAATTTGTACGAGCACCTCTCATGAAAATGAAAGAGTTTGGTCGAAGTGGACGAAAGGGGATATTAAAATTCAATTGAGATAGCAAGGTCGGGAAAATAAATCGCGATTGCAGGAGATCTGAAATAAAAAGAGCCTATGAAACGTCGCGACGATCACTCAACAGATCCAAACCAATAAGATGGCAGCGTTCTTCATGACGTGGTAAAATAATTCAAGACAAAATTTTCAAAACGACTTATCTGCTTTTGTAAACAAAGATTCAAACGACGATTTGACGAATCTGATAGCTCTCCCACGCAAACCAACACCACCAATTGGATTATTCCAGGGAAGACAAGAAACGCTAAAGAAAATTCTAGTAATGACCTCACTAACGCGCAGTAGAGCGATTTTATACATTGAATATTATTGAAGTGCTTTGTTATGCGGAAAATTAATCAAAGTGTTTTCGATGCTGTCGAGATGATAATGCCGATGTGATTATTAAAAACCAGTTGAGAGTCTAATTGGCGCTTTGATGTTGCATGAAGAAGAAGAAGCAGAAAGATGACCATGGAAAAAATCTCCACGGGAAAGCATACGAAAAAGTTTTTAAAACTCTTCTCAAAAATTCTAAAAGCAATTTTTTTGAAAACTGTAAGCAGTATGGGGTTGGACTTTTCTTATACTGTGTATTAAGTGTAATATCAAAAAAATAAAATTTCGAATATAAATATTGTGCCTATTATACAATAGAAGAAAAGTGCAACCCCGAACTACTTACCGTTTTTAATTAAATAGCTTTTAAAAATTTTTAGAAGAGTTTTAAAAACTTCTTCGTATGCTTTTCCATGGAGTTTTTTTTATTATCATCTTTCTGCTTCTTCTTCTTCTTCATGCAACATCAAAGCGCCAATAGAATGCCTAGATCCTTCACAACAGATTCTCGTCTAATAGCAGTAGATCCAATTTTGTAACAAACGTCAATCGTAGAACGTCTGCGTGAAAATGAAAAAGT
Organism: Armigeres subalbatus; assembly: GCF_024139115.2. Lineage (NCBI taxonomy): Eukaryota > Metazoa > Arthropoda > Insecta > Diptera > Culicidae > Armigeres > Armigeres subalbatus. The sequence continues at coordinate 223,534,166 of NC_085141.1, read as the reverse complement.
GCTGTTTTTTTTTAAATTGGCCGATTTTGAACGAACATCGGGTGTATTTTTCAGGCCGGCTCACACGTGCAGCACTTTTTCGGTTTTTGTTTTCGATTTTGAAATAGTTAGGGGCTTCAAAAAATATGAGTTCTTTGGGAAAGTTGACTTTAAATAAGCCAAAAAATCGACTGAGACAATAAAACAAAATACAATTTTTAACGGGAAAGGTCAATTGTATTATTCCAGTTTAATTTAAAATCATCAGCAAACGATAGCTTGAAAGTCTCGAGTGTAAGAGTGAAATCAGGAGTGATTCAGTTTTATTCCAAATTTTCGACCACTATTCTAGTTTGAATCTGGAGCAAAATAGAACAAACTCGCTGGTTTCCTCAGCAGTGTTCCATTCATGTTTTTCAAATTTTTAATTGAATGAAATCATCATTGATTGAACCGTAGATAAAAAGACGGATACATAAACCATAACAATTGGAAAATATTTGAATCTCGTGATTCAATCGTGGTTCAAATCTGCAGAAAATAGAACGGCGCGTTATACCAGTTTTATTTTTTTGACATTTAGCTGGTTTAAAAAATGAATCTAGAACAGCTGCTGGGAAAATGAATGTTTCAGATTCATATTCATACTGACAGCCCCGACCGATTTGAATCACTGCTGATTTTACTCTAAGATATCCTTTCTGCGCAGATTGGGCGATGAACAATGTATAGGAAGGGAAGGATATGCTGGAAATTGTCGATTTTAGCGTTACCTAATTAATGGATCTTCCCTAAACAAAATCCCCAAACGAATCTTATTTATACTTATTTATGTACATTGATTTTTGATTTGCCTAATTCTTGAAAACGTCGAATGTCCAAAACAGTGGCTCTTTTTGTTTACTTTCTTATGATTTTTACAAAGCCATACTACAGGAAGTAGGCTTTGCCGTGGTCGATCAAGTTTTCAATTCATCTGTTTCCTTGTCCTGATTTTCTTCAAAATGTTTTCATACGACGTAGGATAGCAAATTATCACGATAAATCATAAAAGAAAAGCGAGCTAGCAACTGATCCATGTGTTTGGTTGACACAAAAGTACTCGTCAACTAACATTTATGATTTCGAACGCGTTTTGGATAACTTCAAGAAAGTTTTCGTTGTATAATCCTTACATTTTATTTATTGAGCTTTAAAATAAACGATGTTCCTACGATTATTATAATTTATTGTTTTTTGTATTTTGGGATTTTAGCATTGAGTAAAATCAGCAGTGATCCAAATTGTTCAGGGCTGTCAGTTTGAATATGAATCTGAAACATTAATTTTCTCAGCAGATGTTCCAGATTTTTTGTAGACCAGTCAACTGTCAAGAAATAAAACTGGTATAACGATCAGTTCTATTCTCTGCAGATTTGAACCACGAATGGATCACAAGATTCAAATATTTTTCAATTGTTAGAGTGAAATCAGTAGTGATCCAGTTTCATTCTAAATTTTCGACCACTATTCTAGTTTGAATCTGGAGCAAAATAGAACAAACTCGCTGGTTTCCCCAGCAGTGTTCCATTATGTTTTTCAAATTTTTAATTAAATCAAATCATTATGTTGCTGCAGTAACGTAGCCAGAAAATTGGTCTGGGGGGGGGGTCTTTCTGAACATTTCTTTTATCGAAAAAAAAAAAATTGTTCTAAAAATTTTGTCTCTGGAGGGGTTTTATGTCCAAAACCACCCCCGTGGTTACGCTACTGTGTTGCTGCCAAGAAAGGCGCCGAAATTGAAAAGTGGATTGATCCGTTGATAAAATAACGCATTCATACACTAACACAATTGAAAAATATTTGAAACTCGTGATTCAATCGTGGTTCAAATCTGCAAACAATAGAACGGAGCGTTATACCAGTTTTATTTTTTAAACATTTGACTGGTATACAAAATGAATCTAGAACAGCTGCTGGGAAAATGAATGATTCATATTCAAACTGACAGCCCCGAACGATTTGAATCACTGCTGATTTTACTCTTGAGTGAAATCAGTAGTGATTCAGTTTCATTCCAAATTTTCGACTACTATTCTAGTTTGAATCCGGAGCAAAATGTAACAAACTCGCTGGTTTCCCCAGCAGTGTTCCATTCATGTTTTTCAAATTTTCAATTAAATGAAATCATTATGTTGCTGCCAAGAAAGACGCCGTTATTGCAAAGTGGATTGATCCGTAGATAAAATGACGCCTTTATACACCAAAACAATTGAAAAATAATGGAATCTCGTGTTTCAATCGTGGTTCAAAACTGCAGAAAATAGAACGGAGCGTTATACCAGTTTTATTTTTTTTTGACAGTTGACTGGTATAAAAACTGAATCTAGAACAGCTGCTGGGAAAATTAATGTTTCAGATTCATATTCAAACTGACAGCCCCAAACGATTTGAATCACTGCTGATTTTACTCTTATGGTGTATGAATGCGTCATTTTATCTTCGGATCGTTCCACTTTGCAATTACGGCGCCTTTCTTGGCAGAAACACAATGATTTCCAGATTCAAACTAAAATAGTGGTCCGAAATTTGGAATGAAATTAAATCACTACTGATTTCACTCTTAGAACGTTTATTTTATTTATTAGAATTATTCAAACTGACGGAAAACGCCAAACCTTTTTATGTTTTACCTCGTAAGACTTGTAACAATTGTACAACCAACCGGTGATAGTTAGATTTTCTAACAATTCTGTTTAGGGGCCTACCGGGGCCTGTGTTTCGCATTTGTTTTTAATAGTCATTTTTCGCATTTGTTTTTAATAGTCATAAAATTCTACGAAAATTTACATATTTTCCAAAAGTTTTCAATATTCCGGCATAAAAAATTAAACAGAATGAAAAATTATTGTTTATGAAATAAATTTTATATGGTCAATGCTAGATATAAAATCGCGTAATCTGATGCGTTAGAGGTAAAATGTCATTCAAATTACATTATGTCAAATGACACGTGAGTCTTGACATTTTGGAGAGATTTCACTCTGCAGGATACAAATAGAGGGGGAAGGCATTTAATATATTTGCTTTTTTTCTCGTTTCAGAGAACGAACAATGGCGCTTAAACCTAGGCTATTTAGCCAGGCATGTTTAATAGATTCGCCCATCCCTGGAAAATCAACAAAGGAGTGACATGAATTTCTTAGCGTGAACAATCCCAACGTCTGCTAAAACTTATTCATATCCAATTCCTTGACATCTATGAGAGCGACGATGAGTCGTTAAGTAGATGTCATATCATCATTTCCTCCCTTTCCCTAGCAACGGAGAAGAAGTGCATGACCGGCAATGGTATCTTTCATGCTTTATCATTTTGGACTTCCAATTGGGTTGCTATTAAATCTCAAATAGCTATCCATAAGCAATTGGGGTAAACAAGTTAAAGAATATACATGACAGCTATCAGTATGCAATCTACGAAATACTCCGTTACAACTAATATGTATTACAAAGCCATACTACAATTTACATCGGATTTTATAACAGAAATTTGAAGAAAATAGCACTTTAATAAAGTTCAACTAAAAATTGAAGAAAACAGCTTCGTCTTGCACGCTGAGGTAAAAAAAATTGAAGCAAATGCTAAACTAATTGGGAAAGTTTTTTGATCACCGTACATGACTCAATCATTATTGATTTTATTGGCATTTATCGGTGAGTACAACATCTAAAGCTCAAAGTAAGAGGGAGCGCAACAATGAAGAACAGTATGGATAGGTGTCACAAGCGAGCGACGAGTATGAAGCGAACAGAAATTGAAATTTTAGTAGAGGGCCAGTTGTGAGAAAAGCATTGTTGAAATCGCTGTTATTGGGGCGCATTTCTTTAATTATTCATTGAAAGTTTTTTTATGTCCGCCATTGCAAGGCTTTTAGCTGGTGCAGTTCGTTTATGCTAACTTAAACGTGCGCTTTCCTTGGAAAGCTTGGGGGCATTCTTGCTTACGTCTGTTGATGCAGTAGAGGGGCGCGGAATCTTCTTCGCTGCTGCAGTAAATGCGTTCTGGTAAACTTTCTTTGGCTCGTTTTTGCTGATTCGTAGGTGTTTGCCGGAGTAAACGCTAAGTCCGATGCAATTCACGTGAAGGAATAATTATTATTATCAATAACACCGTTGACAGCCCAGCTTTCGCAATGGGTTTTTCTGTAATGAGCCACCAGGAGCTTAGACTGACTTAGCGATGGGTGGTAAGTCTCTGTAGCAGTTTGCGTCGGTGATGGTTGCAGCTGTACACTATCAGTCAGGCTTCTACTTTTCAAATTGTGTAATCGATTATCATTTAAAATAATATAAACCTAATTAATACCAATTTAATGTCAACAATGAAGTTCAATCTGATGTTTGGCATTGTTACCAATGCTCCGAATCGAGATACCATTATCGAACGATTCTTACTCTCTAGCGAGTTTTTATCAATTGGTAATTCGGATATGTGAACGCTTGAGAGTGTTGTTCATCCTCGATTATTTGAAAATTTTATTTTTATCTTCATTTTCAAATGTTGGTCCAAAAATTATATACATCACATCGAAAGCATCACATCGGAGGGAAGGACCCTCCGCAGACTGCGTGGTTAGTGAAGTGCAGCCATGGAGAAGACTTTTATGTGCAGCACTGGCCACTCCGGCCTTAGTCTGATAATAAATACATCGAAAGCAGATTCAGGCTGGGCTTGAAAAACGCTAGCTTTGGTCTCATCGCACAGAATAGTCGAAAACCTGTAGATTACATACAGGCAGTGTTGGTAAAAACTCAAATTCTCAAATCTCATCCACGATTAAAATCAAGCGCGAGGTAAACCTCACCCGACTCATGGCCCAGAGAATCGTCCATGATTCGACTCGCGATTTGCATGTTCTTCTTCGTTGAATTCATCAGAATAACTTTCTTTGCTTAAAACAATGGATAACAAGTTCATACGTAAACGTTAAATACGCTTCGATTGGGCATTGACACGTTTTAGAACGAAATCATTTTTCGGCGAATGAGCGAAACGATGCGATTCTGTGTGAAAAACTCATGCGCGATGCTCTCCTTGCAGAATCGCAAGCGAGTCAGCTCGTGCATGAGGCTTCGGTGAGTGAGATTTGAGCATGATTCTACCAACACTGCATACAGCTACGTAGTTCAACGTCCCTTTGCGTACAACCCGATTGGGCTGAACCTTTGAGTTTTTTAATATCGAATACCCAATACCGATTTTATCACCCCCTGGTAAATGCCCAATTTAGGGCATGTGACAAAAATCGGAAAAAAAAAATTATTTTCAATTTTTTTAATCATTTCACAAATATGAACAATTGGAAAGGCAAAATGCGTGTACGGCACTCGTTATTTCTTGTCAAAAATGCTTACAGAATCCTTCACAGGTACTTGAAAGTTATTCATAGTAAATCATAAGCGGTAAAATTTATTTCATAAAAATCATTGTTGTTTGCGGTATTATTTACGGAGATAAAAAGAACGACTAAAATTTCGAATTTTTTTTGGAGTTACCAAATCGGGTCGAAAACGTGATAAAATCGGATCGAAAACGTGATAAAATCGGATCGAAAACGTGATAAAATCGGGGGTAGACAAAATCGGGGAGTTACACTGTATTTGAATTGATACTTCGTTCACTGCAAGAATCTTGCACATGATACGAATAATTGACGGCTAAACTAAGTTATCCTAGCCAGACAACCTTCGTGGTATCGCACCATTTCTCCAGCCCAAATCATGTATCCACCGAACCACAATAACACCTAAATTGCTACTTAGGATAATAAAGAAGTGCCCCACCGTGCAACGGGAAATCCTTGGCGACACAAACGGGGAAAGCCGGGTCCCATTCGCATGCACGATGGTTACTGCTGCGGGCAATGTGGGCGGATGGGTGGGCAAGAAGGAAAGAACGACAAGCAGGTGGTGGAAAACCATGGGAGAAAATGACATTAAATTATCGATCCGTCTGCGAAAATTTTGCTTGCGATTTTCAACGATGTTGGGACACGGGACCACCACGGGTTTGGTTCAAACATGGGGAACTGGTTGAAAGACTTACCTTCAGATAGTTCCAATTCCAATTCGGCCAGTTTCTCCCGGATATCGTCCGGGAGGCTCCCATAATCCACAATGATGTCACTCATCTTTTCCACCGATCCTGAAGTTGCGGGCTCTTTAAATTCACTCACTCGGGCACTGGTTAAACTCCAATCAATTATTAATCAAAGAAAATTGCTTCACCGACTGGTTCTCACAGTATCACTCTAATTCGCATTAATTTCTTTCAATTTTTAACCAATCAAAAGCATTATTTGCTCGTTAATTTCTTGTATTTTCCACTTTTTGCTGCTTCGCAATCGCAAGCCTTACTTTGATACACAATCAATCGCGAAGAGAAGCAAAATACGGCACTGCACTACCACCACTTTTCCAGGGGCGCACTCATACAAGTGCTATAGGCGCGCCTTCTTCACTTCCAGCAGCAGCAGCAGCAGCGATGGTATCAAAATTAGACAGCCACAGCGGGCTTTGACGTTTTGCAGCACCCGAGAGAGGCAATGTATGAATTTGCGTCCCCAAACAACACAAATCTCTCTCACTTAATACTGCTCACTGTTCACTTTTGAACAAAAACAACCCAGAAGGATGAGAAAGGTGGCTGATCGTTTTATCGATTGCTGACCACGAACCACACAAAACAATAGCAGTAATCAATGCAGATTACGATTTTGTGATATCCCTTGTAACTCCACTTGTACTGCTCACTTACAATTTGCTAATTATTCAAACCATTCGCCAACTATTTTCCATTACAAGACTTCTCACTTCAAAACCTCCATCCTCACTTACACTATCGTGTCGCAAATCAAGCACTTTGCAAGCACCAATATCTTCAATCAACAGAAAGGATAGATAGAAAGAATCCCCTTTCCAATTTCAACTGCTGAACTTCCAGATTTTTCACACCAGCGAATGCCCTCCCTGCAGCTTTGATTCGAATCACTGTAGTTCGAACAGCTGAGCGTCAGCTCGAACCCGCGAAATACGGTAATGTTTATTCGGAAATCCGGCCCAGACGGTTCCCACTGGACTACACTACACGATGGTCAAACATCTGTTTAGTTAGTATCAGCACCGTCGCCGTCCTAGCTCGGTCGAAGTCGCTCTTGAACTGCTGCACCGACACCGAACTGAGCCTGAGCTAGCCGCGAACACCCGTTGGTTGCGTTGTGCAGTTCTCTTTCTCACTTCTTTCTCATCTGGTGTGCGAGATGGTGTTGAACCCGTGAGATGGTGTTGTGTGATGGGTGGGTGATGTTTCCAATCAACTATGATGCGGTAAAGTTTTATGCTGGGAGCATAGATGGGGGTGGTAAATACACGTTTAATTTATTTTCCAAATTAGTGAATAAGAAATGACTTCATTCCCTTATTAAATGATTGAAGTGGTAAAATTTTATGAGGTAACTAAAAGGTAACATAATATGATGCAGGTACTATTGATTAATTTCATTTTAATGTATGCTCCAGAAATTCATTACTCAACACATAGTCATTTTTATGTCACCGGTCAATATAGTTTAACACACTTGTCTCTACCACTTAGCTTATTATTTGAATAGTTACCGGGATACTTGTCAAGATGGATTAGATTAAGTACGGCCGATTGGTATGTGATGTTGCAAGAAGAAGCAGAAAGATTTTTTTTATGTCTTTATTAGCGATACTTTGAAAGCAGAAAGATGATATCCTAAAAATGTACGGGAAGCATACAAATAATTTTTCAAACTCTTCCCAAAAATTCTTAAGAAATTTTATTAAAATGGTTACCAGCATTTTAATAAAATTGCTTTAAGAGTTTTTGGGAAGAGTTATTTGATTTAAAATTCGTTTTTGCGATATCACACTTTTAACATAGTATACAGAATTAGATTAGAGATTAGAGTTCATTGGATATTAGCATTTTACTGGAGTGTTGTATGGGTGAATTTATTTCTTTTCAAATGTAAAAGAAACGAAATTTGCTCGAACCCCACTGCAGATAAATGCTAATAACTTCGCCGGGCAAACACTAATCTTTTCGCGGTTTTCTGCATAACATTCTGTATTAAATTCTTCAAGATCTGAATGAGTATCATAGTTCTTCATTGTAAATTATGCCGCCTAACAGCAAATCACTGTTTTTGGATGTTTCTGCATACATTTTTGCATATAAACTTCCAACGAGTTTAGCACCGCCCAAACGTTGACCGATTTGGCTGAAATTTTGACCAGAGCATCAGGGCATCAAAAAGAACCGAACGAGAGGGCGGCCCATCGAAAAAATTGAAAAAAGTTTTTTTTTCATATTAATTTGAGCCACCCTAATACATATTTAAGAAAAGTCCAACTTCTTACTATTAACCGTTTTAAATTAAATTTCTTTTAGAATTTTTTTGAAGATTTTCCAAAATATCTTCCTCTGCTTTCCCGTGCATTTTTTAAATGGTTATGAACTTCGCTCAGGACTTGTCTTGGAAATTACCCTAGAAATTCTTTCGGAAGTTCTTCAAGGAATTCTTTCTGAAATTTCTTAAGAAATTGCTAGAGAAATTCCTCCTAGAATTTCTTAGGAAACTTATCTATCAGGTATCAGGTATCAGAACGTCGGCTCCAGGGGCACGTTCACCTCAATTTGGGAGATTTGTGCCATCGCCTTCACAGCCTTTTTCATCACACACCTGACGGAAAAGGAAGTGAACAAAAAGGAAAGGAATGTGGATGGGAGAACAAAGGGAATGTTTGGAAAAGGGCCCTTGAAGAGGGCATACAACGCATAAGCGTACAAGAGCTTATAACTCCTTACCACAACGGGTTATGAACAACAAAATACTCTGAAGGTTCAGGTTTCTGAAGTCAATTTCACTAAGTAAGTGTTTACCAAATATTTGGAAGCGCAATTGTGCATAGACTGGGCAGTTACATATTAGATGATAAGAAGTTCCATAATCGGATTCACAACTATCACAAACAGATGATTCAACGCGTTGAATATTTGCCATGTGATAGTTCAGTCGGCAGTGACCTGTCAAGGCCTTGACTAAGACACTGCAATTCTGTTTAGACAGATTAGCTAGATAGCTTGCTACTACCGGAGATGGCTCCCGGATGTACAATTTTGTTTGATGACATGAATCCAGACTACTCCAATGCCATTTGTGCTGAGTGACAGCCCAAGAGTTGATCAAAAGCTTCACCCAACACTTGGATATTGGAATAGCTGGCTCAGGACCAATAAAGTCATGCGATGCTCCATTAAGAGCTAACTCATCAGCCAATTCGTTTCCAGCTATGGAAGAATGGCCAGGTACCCATATAAGGTGTAAAGTATTAACTGAATTCAGTTCCTCAATTTGAGTTCGACATGCGATTACTAACTTCGACCTTGAGTTGGCCGAGGCGAGAGCTTTAATAGCTGCTTGGCTATCTGAACAGAAGTATATTACTTTGCCCATAATGCGTTGCTGCAGTGCAGATTGCACTCCACACATGATGGCAAATATTTCCGCTTGAAAGACAGTGCAGTGTGTACCCAGTGAGTGTGACTGTTCCAATCTCAGCTCACGCGAATAGACGCCTGCACCTGCTCTACCTTCGAGGAGGGAGCCGTCAGTGTAACAAACAATGCTGTCCGACATACTTCTCTCCAAATAGCCAGATGTCCACTCATCCCGTGAGGGGAATTGTGTTGAAAATGTCCTATAAGGAAAACTACTAACGTGTGTGAGATCACTTGGAGCAAGGAAAATTTTGTCCCAATTAACCATAAGCGGTAACAACGAAGTGTGTGTAGAACTGCGGTTTACAGGATTCTCTTCCATAAAACCGAGTACCCATAGTCGGTAAGTACAAGAAAATGCTTCTTGTTTGAGATGTATGTGTAGTGGGGCCACGTCGAAGAGAACTTCGAGAGCAGCCGTGGGAGTTGAAGAGAACGCACCAGTCATTGCCATTAGGCACATCCTTTGAAGATGGCCTAATTTAGACTGAATTGTCCCAGGGGGAAGCCCTTTTGCCACCACACAAGACATCCATAAGCCAAAATTGGTCGTACAACTGTTGTGTAAATCCATTTGATATATTTGGGTTTAAGACCCCAAGTTTTACCAAAGGTTCGTCGGCATTGGCCGAAAGCCATACACGCCTTTTGATTCTGAACTCAATGTTAGGAGTCCAGGAAAGCTTTGAATCCAAAATTAGACCCACATACTTTACTTGATCAGTTACATTGATTTCAGAACCAAAAAGATGTAATGGACGAATACCATTACGATTACGTTTTTCCGTGAAAAGAACAATAGATGTTTTATTCGGATTGACCGAAAGGCCATATTGGCGACACCAACTTTCAACTACCTGAAGAGCATTTTGCATCAGGTCGAATAAGGTAGTAACGCACAAACCCACTATCAATGTAAGATAGTCGTCGGCAAATCCATAGGTAGGAAAACCGCCATTATTGAGTAACCTCAATAGCGTATCTGCAACGAGATTCCACAAAAGTGAAGATAATACTCCCCCTTGAGGGCATCCGCAGACACTTAATTTCCTAATCGCTGCTTGACGTAATGTCGAGTAGAGATGTCGGTTTTTAAGCATCTGGTGAATCCATTTGGTAATAATATTAGGTAGCCCATGACAACGTGCGGCTTCCAATATTGCATCGAAAGACACGTTGTCGAAAGCACCTTCAATATCTAAGAAAGCACCCAAGCACGATTGCTTTTGAGCGAATGCTTTCTCGATATCGTACACAACCTTGTGTAGAAGAGTCACGGTGGACTTTCCAGATTGGTAAGCATGTTGATTAACATGAAGAGGCATGTTTGCCAAACAGTCATCACGAATGTGATGATCGATAATACGTTCTAAGCATTTCAGAAGAAATGAGGTCAGACTGATGGGTCTAAAACTCTTCGCTTCTTCATACGAAGCACGTCCTCCTTTTGGGATAAACTTTACAGTGACATCCCGCCAGGATAAGGGAATATACCCAGTAGCAAAACTGCATACTAAAAGCTTTTTCAAAACATGTTTGATATGCTCAAAACCTCTCTGAAGTAGAACGGGATAAATCCCATCCTCCCCTGGAGATTTGTAGGAAGCAAAACTGTTAAGTGCCCATTGAATCGATTCAGTAGTTATGATTCTACGTGCTTGAGCCCAAGACCCATAGCTACATGAAAAGACATCAGGATCATCCGAAGATGTTATATCGACACATCCAGGGAAGTGCGTATCAAATAAGTGCTCTAACGATTCTTCATCAGAAGAAGTGTAGTCGCCATTTGGCTTGCGAATTTCGCCAACTTGGAAATCCTTGGATCTCGCAAGAATTTTATTCAATCGACTGGCTTCACTCAAATTGGAAACATTTGCACAAAGGTTTTTCCAGCCGGATCGTTCAGCAGATCGTAGAGCCTTCTTGTAAGCTTTGCGAGCCAACTTGAAAGAATCCGTCCCTGCTGAATGGCGTCTGTTCCAACTTCTTCTGCACTGCTTCCTTAGCTTAGCCAAATCGGAATTCCACCAAGGGGTTCCTCTTGAGGTTTTTACAGAACGTAAAGGGCAAGCTTCTTCGAAAGCTTCCACGATGTGCAACGTTGTAGTATCAACTGCATCATCCAAGTCGGTAGGAGTTTCTATAGAGGGTAGATATCCATGAAATTTGGTAGAGAGCAACTCTGTGTAAAGATCCCAGTTTGTTGAACGAGGATTTCGAAAACGCAAGGTCTGCGAAGTAACATTCAAATGATCAAAGTAGATGTAGCGATGGTCAGATATCGATTCCTCATCTGACACATACCAATTCATCAACTCGTGACTGATTCTATTGGAGCAAAGGGTTATGTCTAACACCTCTGCTCTATTAGATACCATAAAGGTTGGGCGATTGCCTATGTTAAGTAAACTAAGTTCGGTACTACTTAAGTATTCCATCAAGCTGGAGCCTCTCAGATTGATATCCGAGCTACCCCAGATGATGTGATGAGCATTAGCATCACTGCCGACAATTAGCGGAAGGCCTTTTGAAGTGCAATATATGACAACTCGTTTGAAAGCATCCGTAGGGGATGGTTCATCATGTGGTAAATAAACCGAACAATAGACGTATTTCCTGACGGGGTTCCGCCAGTTGCATCAATTGTGACAGCACATACATCTCTGGTTGTTAGTTCAGAGATAAGTGTAGCAACAATAGCATTGTTAACAAGCACACATGCACGCGGCATTGATCGAGAGTTTGCCATTTCTTTACTGAAAGCAGCAAAAACCGGGTTCACTAGGTTACCTAGGTAGAAGCTACCCTTGCGAAAATAGGGTTCCTGCACCAAAGCCACTTGGGATTTGCCATTTTGCATAAGTCTACAAAGATTAATCGTTGCTGTTCTTTTATGCTGAAGATTGATTTGAGCTATCTTAACTGAAGCCATTGCAAATTAAGATAATGCACTCCACAACTTCAGCATTAATATGAACAGCAACGATGAAACCAAATTGGTATCTTATCAAGAAAGTCAAAGACGAAACACAGAGTACAATGTGTATAACGCATAAAGCGAATCCATATAGGTGACAATTTGTTGAAAAACTAAATAAAAACATGCTCATAATCCCACCCTTATTTAACCTCAAGTTGAGATTGAATAAGAGTAGCCGATTATTTCGGAGAAGCAAAAAGTCAACTACGCCATAGCTCCGGTTAGCGCAGTAAGATACTGTGAAGGGTGCCCTGGTGCTTCACAGGCTCCGTTAGCGGTTAGGTTCTTTTTAGACCCCCCTAACCATTCATTCGTAGGCACGGTAAGCATAAAGCCGCATCACACCAAGAATTTGGGGTCACCTGTATGGTGGACTTCTACCACCGGAACAGGCAATCCGTAGCGTTATTCTTAGCCAGATAACTGGCTGCCGACACCACACAGCTATCTTGGCTGTTCGGGGAGAGAAGTTGACATTGACTTTACGTCAACTCTCAATGTGGCCGAACAGCCGAAAAAGTCCAAAATATCTTCCTATGCTTTCCCGTGCATTTTTTAAATGGTTATGAACTTCTCTCAGGACTTGTTTTGGAAATTATCCTAGAAATTAGTTCGGAAGTTCTTCAAGGAATTCTTTCTGAAATTTCTTAAGAAATTGCTAAAGAAATTCCTCCTAGAATTTCTTAGGAAACTTATCTAAGGTCTCCTTCCTAAAGCCTTCCAGGAAATTATTTGAACATTCTAGCATTTCTTGAGAAATGACTTCAATAACCTCAACAGAAATATTTAAAGTGCTTATTTTTCCCTCAGGTATTACCAGGGAATTTCCTCCTAAGTAGGAATTCTTTCAGCCATGGGCGTAGCCAGGATTTCGGCTAGGGAGGGCCAACATTTTTAGGTCCTCTGAATTATTTACAATGATATGGAAATGCTAATATCATCTTCCAAACTTAGACGTACATGTTCATGATAGAATTAGATATTAATACCCGTCGAAACCCTGCTGTGCGGCCGCTCTAGAACTAGAATACGGCGATTGGAACCAAAACCGAAAAGCTCCGACAACGACGACATCGAAACACTTCCGTCGTTGGTACCACGTACCAGCTGGCCAGCAAGTAAGCCTGTTCCTATTAGATTTCCGAATTAACACGTTTTGCCTTTCTCGTATACTAAGTATACGGTAAAGGCTATATGATCGCTCCAAAAACAAACTTTTTTTACACGGATTTTCGAATTAACGCGGTACCCCGCAGAAAAGTCTTTTTGAATGGAAAACACTTAGAATAATTTTATGGATGTGGGAACGATTGTTTTGCAGAGTATAAAATTGCATACAATATGGGTTTTTCCGGAATGAGCTCGACAAGTCGAAGCCGGATATTTGGCGCTATTTTGGAACTCAGATTGGCCGACTTCCAGTTTGATAAAACGACCGGGAACCCATGCAATATGGGTATTGTCGGAATAGGCTCGACGAGTAGCAGCCAGAAATCTATTTTCCGACAGTTTTTAATTCAAGATGGCCGTTTTCCGGTTTGATAACACGACTGGAAACTCTTTCAATACCAATGGCTGGAAACCATTATAAGAACTCCTCCGGCATTTTTTCCAGAAATTCCTCCGGGAGTTCCTTCGAGTATTCCTCAAAGAAATTTCTCCGGTAGATCCTCACAAAAATTTCTTCGGGATATCCTCACAAAAATTCCTCTAAAAGATTCTCAGAGGAATTCCTCCGGAAGCTCCTCAGAAGGATTTCTCCCGAAGTTCTTCAAAGAAATTCCCTCGGGAGTTCCTCAAAGGAATTCTGTGGAAGTTCCTTCAGGAATCCTTCAGGAAGTTCCTCCAGGAATTCCTTGGGAAGTTCCCCCGGGAATTCCTCCGAAAGTTCCTCCAGGAATTCCTTTAGAAGTTCCTCCAGGAATTCCTTCGGAAATTCCTACAGGAATTCCTCCGGAAGTTCCTCCAAGAATTCCTCTGGAAGTCCCTACAGGAATTTCTCCGTAAGTCCCTCCAGAAATTCCTCGGGAAGTCCCTCCAGAAATTCCTCGGGAAGTCCCTCCAGAAATTCCTCGGGAATTCCCTCCAGAAATTCCTCGGGAAGTCCCTCCAGAAATTACTCCGGAAGTTCCTCCAGGAATTCCTCCGGAAGTTCCTCCAGGAATTCCTCCGGAAGTTCCTCCAGGAATTCCTCCGGAAGTTCCTCCAGGAATTCCTCCGGAAGTTCCTCCAGGAATTCCTCCGAAGTTCCTCCAGGAATTCCTCCGAAGTTCCTCCAGGAATTCCTCCGGAAGTTCCTCCAGGAATTCCTCCGGAAGTTCCTCCAGGAATTCCTCCGGAAGTTCCTCCAGGAATTCCTCCGGAAGTTCCTCCAGGAATTCCTCCGGAAGTTCCTCCAGGAATTCCTCCGGAAGTTCCTCCAGGAATTCCTCCGGAAGTTCCTCCAGGAATTCCTCCGGAAGTTCCTCCAGAAGTTCCTCCGGAAGTTCCTCCAGGAATTCCACCGGAGTTCTAACGGGAGTTCCTCCGGCAGAATTCTTCCGTGAGTTTCACCGGCAGTTCCTCCAGGTGTTCCTCTGAGGAGGAACTTCCAGAGTAATTTCCGGAGAAATTTCCGGGGGAAATCCCGGAGAAATTTTCAGAGCAATTCTCGGGGAAACTGCCGGTGGAACTTCTGGAGGATTTTTTTGAAGAATCAAAGGAAGAATTTCCGGAGGAAATCCTGGAAGAATTAACGAAGGGCTCTCGTAAGTACTTCCGGATGAACTTACGTAAGAATTCCAGGAGGAACTCCTGGAAGAATTCTTAGAGGACCTCCCGGAGGAACTCCCAGAGAAATTCTCGGAGGAACTTCTGGAGGAATTTGTAGATAAATTCCTAAAGAAAGCCTAAATGAATTCCTGAAAGAAAGCCTGAATAAATTCTCGGAGGAGCTACTGGTGGTACTCCCGGAGGAATTTTTAGAGGAACAGCCTGTGGAATACCCGGAGTTGAATTTTTTTAGGAGCTCCGAAATCCCATTTCCCTTGAAATTCCTGCCAAATATCCTCCAAGTACGGCAAATGCTGGGTAAAGCGTACCATTGGTACATCGCGTACCTGAAGGAATAAAATAGACCCCATCTCGCGGTCCTTAGCCTCTTAACCAGCAACTCCTATCCCTACCTCCTCGTGGTGCTGGCCGGGATACGAGCAACCTTAGGGAAGATCGGGTAACCAACCCGGTGGGAACTATGGCCGTATGCTGACAGGGAAGGGGGGGGTTTGCTCCTCTCCGGAGCGCGGGCGGTCGCGCTGCAACAAGGTACCCGGCAGAACGTGGAACGTTATAGGCGGAAGCGGAGACAGCAGACTCGCCCTTTTTCAGGAGAAGAAACGCCGCCTGGAAGAAGCGGAGTGCTAGGAGATGGAACAGATGTGCCGTTTTCAAGAAACATGCAAGTTTTATCAGAAGCTCAACGCATCCCGCAAAGGCTTCGTGCCGCGAGCCGAAATGTGCCGGGATAAGGATGGGAGCAACTTGACGGACGATGGGGCAGCAGGGACTATGTCCAAGGGCTTAACGATCCCTCCCCAGGCCATCTGCGGGTTGTGGCGCCTGCCTAGGATGTGGTGGGGTTTGACAGTGGGCCCTGTCAAACCTCTATAAAAAGCTGCATGAATCCGCAAGTAGGCTCCGCCAAAGCGACCGTGTGCCGCTCAAAGCGCACAAGCCCAAGTCCTGGTGTTAGGTGGGACGCTAAACAGCCCTGACACGACGGCCCTCCGACGAGACAGGAGGTTTGCGCAGGCCCAATAAGCCGCCTTTAAAAACAACTATTACGAACGACATAGAAGACAATACGACTCGATACAATCGGCAACGACCTAGGCGACGAATAAAGGATCACGATTGGATGCTTGGAACATGAAACTGCAAGTCGCTAGGCTTCGCAGGTTGCGACAGGATAATCTACGATGAATTACATCCCCGCAACTTCGACGTCGTAGCGCTGCAGGAAATCTGCTGGACAAGACAGAAAGTGTGGAAAAGCGGACATCGAGCGGCTACCTTCTACCAAAGCTGTGGCACCACCAACGAGCTGGGAACCGGCTTCATAGTGCTGGGAAAGATGCGCCAACGCGTGATTGGGTGGCAGCCAATCAACGCAAGGATGTGCAAGCTGAGGATAAAAGGCGGTTTCTTCAACTATAGCATCATCAACGTGCACTGCCCACACGAAGTAACGGAAAACCAAATCGACCACGTTCTAATCGACGGTAAATTCTTCTCCGACATCACGAACGTCCGCACTTACCGCAGTGCGAATATTGAATCCGACCACTACCTCGTCGCAGTATGTCTGCGCTCAAAACTCTCGACGGTGATCAACACGCGTCGGAGTCGTCCGCCGCGGCTTAACATTGGGCGGCTACAAGACGGTAGACTAGCCCAAGACTACGCGCAGCAGCTGGAAGTGGCACTCCGAACGAAAGAGCAGCTAGGCGCAGCATCTCTTGAAGATGGCTGGAGAGATATTCGATCTGCCATTGGAAGCACCGCAACCGCTGCACTAGGCACGGTGGCTCCGGATCAGAGAAACGACTGGTATGACGGCGAATGTGAGCAGTTAGTTGAGGAGAAGAATGCAGCATGGGCGAGATTGCTGCAACACCGCACGAGGGCGAACGAGGCACGATACAAACGGGCGCGGAACAGACAAAACTCGATTTTCCGGAGGAAAAAGCGCCAGCAGGAAGATCGAGACCGTGAAGAGACGGAGGAACTGTACCGCGCTAATAACGCACGAAAGTTCTATGAGAAGTTGAACCGTTCACGTAATGGCCACGTGCCACAGCCCGATATGTGTAAGGACATAAACGGGAATCTTGTTACAAATGAGCGTGAGGTGATCCAAAGGTGGCGGCAGCACTACGAAGAGCACCTGAATGGCGATATGGCAGACAACGGTGGCGGTATGGTGATGAACCTAGGAGCACGCGCGCAGGACATGCGACTTCCAACTCCGAATCTCCAGGAAATCCAGGAGGAGATCGACCGGCTGAAAAACAACAAAGCCCCTGGAATTGACCAACTACCAGGAGAGCTGTTTAAACACGGTGGTGAGGCACTGGCTAGAGCGCTGCACTGGGCGATTACCAAGGTTTGGGAGGATGAGGTTCTGCCGCAGGAGTGGATGGAAGGTCTCGTGTGTCCCATCTACAAAAAGGGCGATAAGCTGGATTGTAGCAACTACCGCGCAATCACATTGCTGAACGCCGCCTACAAGGTACTCTCCCAAATTTTATGCCGCCGACTAACACCAATTGCAAGAGAGTTCGTGTGGCAGTACCAGGCGGGATTTATGGGTGAACGCTCTACCACAGACCAGGTGTTCGCCATACGTCAGGTATTGCAGAAATGCCGCGAATACAACGTGCCCACACATCATCTATTTATCGACTTCAAAGCCGCATATGATACAATCGATCGGGACCAGCTATGGCAGCTAATGTACGAAAACGGATTTCCGGATAAACTGCCCAGTCAACATTTTGATACGTATTGCAAATGATATAGGTTACCATATGCCTACAATGAATCATGTATATAATGCAGAAAACCGCCATATACCTACTAAAGTGGAGGCCATATACGTACTGAACAATGACTTGCTTGAGTTTTCGTAAGCATTTATACGATCTGGTGAACAGTAAACATAAAAAAAATATAACAAGCCCCGTCTCGAACATTAGACCTCTGGATCTAAAGTCCGATACCCTACCATCGGTGCTACTAAGCAACTCTTGAGAGGCAGAACTATTTTGACAATCACAATGTAGATGAAAGTTTAGTACTGACAAGAGCTTCGATATTACAAATTACGATACATACTACATTTATACGATTTAAGTACGTCGTTGTTACATGTATAAACGTGACTTGAATCGCATATGAAAACTGTATACAATTATTCCGATAATGTTCATGCATAACAACGATTACGCAGCATTCCAAATGATTCTGCGCACATATTTACGATGTTGAAACGTCAACAACAGCAAAGTTTTATTTCACCGTGTTTACCTCCGAAATTGTTTTATTTAGTTGTATTTCAAGTTCTTACACGCATTTTTGGCATTGAAACGGAACGGTAATCAGCAGCGCAATAGCACTTTATGGATAGATCGGCGTTTAAGCATATCGAAAGGAATGAAGTAAGTAAAAATGAATTAATTTGTCGATAAGATTCAGTGGGCTTCGGTAGGCGTACAGGAGTAAGTAGTGCTATACGTGCAACGCTCATCAATATACGATTTGTATAACAATGCGCGTCCGTATAAACGATATTTCCGATGTTATGAAAACTCATATGTGAATATGTACGTTATGTGGAAGATATTGATTTGGAAAATGTATTGGAGGTAACCACTTTCCCTTCGATGGGACTCGAACCCATGACCCTACAGTACGCTAGACTGGTGCTTTAACCAACTAAGCTACGAAGGACCTCCGTCGGCCTTCGCAACCTAGCGGCTACTGAACGAGCTCGAGATTCCCAAATTGGATACATTTTCCAAATCAATATCTTCCACATAACGTACATATTCACATATGAGTTTTCATAACATTGTAAATTAACGTCCAAGTCGGGTGGTTTAATCCCCGGAAATAGGCAATTACCTTTGATTGAACTGATATTTCCGATTCAATCCGATCAACCCGATATTGTTTATTTTGATTTATGACTTTCTCGGAATGAATCGTAAATATTCCAAGTTCAGGTATTAGATACGATAGTTATAACCTTTATTAGTGCTTATATACGATTTTGATACTAAATAGCATCATATGCGATGAAATTTGTCTTTTCATATACGATCTGTGGTTGGCTGGGTGATACGGTTGATCAAGGCGACGATGGATCGGGTGATGTGCGTAGTTCGAGTTTCAGGGGCATTCTCGAGTCCCTTCGAAACCCGTAGAGGGTTACGGCAAGGTGATGGTCTTTCGTGTCTGCTATTCAACATCGCTTTGGAGGGAGTAATACGAAGGGCAGGGATTGACACGAGTGGTACGATTTTCACGAAGTCCGTCCAGTTATTTGGTTTCGCCGACGACATTGATATCATGGCACGTAACTTTGAGAGGATGGAGGAAGCCTACATCAGACTGAAAAGCGAAGCTAAACGGATTGGACTAGTCATCAACACGTCGAAGACGAAGTACATGATAGGAAGATGCTCAAGAGAGGTCAATGTGAGCCACCCACCACGAGTTTCTATCGGTGGTGACGAAATCGAGGTGGTTGAAGAATTCGTGTACTTGGGCTTACTGGTGGCTGCCGATAACGATACCAGCAGAGAAATTCAGAGGCGCATAGTGGCTGGAAATCGTACGTACTTTGGACTCCGCAAGACGCTCCGATCGAATAGAGTTCGCCGCCGTACCAAACTGACTATCTACAAAACGCTTATAAGACCGGTAGTTCTCTACGGACACGAGACCTGGACGATGCTCGTGGAGGACCAACGCGCACTGGGAGTTTTCGAAAGGAAAGTGTTGCGTACCATCTATGGTGGGGTACAGATGGCGGACGGTACATGGATGAGGCCAATGAACCACGAGTTGCATCAGCTGTTGGGAGAACCATCCATCGTTCACACCGCGAAAATCGGAAGACTGCGGTGGACCGGGCACGTAGCCAGAATGTCGGACAGTAATCCGGTGAAAATGGTTCTCGACAACGATCCGACGGGAACAAGAAGGCGAGGTGCACAGCGGGCAAGGTGGATCGATCAGGTGGAGGACGATTTGCGGACCCTCCGCAGACTGCGTGGTTGGCGAAATGCAGCCATGGACCGAGCTGAATGGAGAAGACTTTTATGTGCAGCACAGGCCGCTCCGGCCTTAGTCTGATAATAAAAAATAAAAAATCTTGACGGACGAACGTGTGGTGATCGAAAGGTGGTAACAGCACTACGAGGAACATTTAAATAGCTCTGAGAGTACATGAAGTGAAAATCAAGGCAGCGGAGAAGATGACTACGTCAGCTCATCGGACGATGGAAGCCAACTATCCGCAACTTGAGGGAAGTTAAGGATGCCATCCAACAGCTTAAGACCGAAAAAGCAGCTGGTAAGGATGGTTTCGGAGCTGAGCTCATCAAGGTGGTCCCGGAAAAGCTGGCCGCTTGCCTGCTCAAACTGATAGTCAGAATCTGGGAAACTGAACAGCTACCGGAGGAGTGGAAGGAACTCAAGAAAGGGATCATATGTCCCATCTACAAGAAAGACGACAAGCTGGAGTATGAGAACTTTCGAGCGATCGCCATCCTTAATGCCGCCTACAAAGAGATATCCCAGAATATTCTTCCGTCGTCTGTCACCAATAGTGAATTAGTTCGTGGAAGGTTATCAAGCCAGCTTCGTTTATGGCCGCGCGACAATAGACCAGATCTTTACTGTACGGCAAATCCTTCAAAAATGCCGTGAATACCAGGTCCCAACGCACCATCTGTTCGTTGATTTCAAGGCGACATACGACAGTATAGACCGCGTAGAGCTATAGAAAACTATGGATGAGAACAGCTTCCCTGGGAAGCTTACCAGACTGATCAAAGCAATTGTGGATGGTGTGCAAAACTTTAAGGTGGTCGAGGAATTCGTCTACCTTGGATCCTTGCTAACGGCTGATAACAATGTTAGTCGTGAAATACGAAGGCGCATCATCTGTGGAAGTCGGGCTCCAGAAGAAACTGCGGTCAAAAAAAATTCGCCATCGCATCAAATGTGTTCTGTACAAGACGCTAATAAGACCGGTAGTCCGGTAGACCGGACACGAAACATGGACAATCCTCGAGGACGACTTGCAAACACTCACTTAAATATATTATTCGAAAGATGGGTGATTAGGACTATCTTTGGCGGTGTGCAAGAAGACGGTGTTTGGCGGCGAAGAATGAACCACGAGCTCGCCCTGCTCTACGGCGAACGCAGAGGATAGCTGAAGCCGGAAGGGTACGATGGGCAGGATATGTTGCATGAATGCCGGACAGCAACCCTGCAAAGATGGTGTTCGCTTCCGATCCGGCAGGTACGAGACGGCGTGGAGCGCAGCTAGCGAGGTGGGCAGACCAGGTACAAAACAACTTGACGAGCGTGGGGAGAATTCGAAGATGGAGAAATGGGGGCTCAAACCGTGTATTGTGGCATCTAATTGCTGATTCAGTGTTATCTGTTTAGACATAAGCCAAGTAAATTAAACAAACGTGATATTATTCACATTGTAAATCAATTAAACACTTCTATTATATACTTTTATTGACAATATTCAATGTAATACAGATTACATACACTTTTGTTGTTTGTTCATTACACATTTTTTCATTACCTTTTTTTCTTCAATAATTCAATATTCCAAGCTCACACTTAATCTAGTTACCATATTTAGTTGTTCTGTTTTTTCTTAAATAGAAAACTAACAAAATCTGCACGGTGAATCAAATCATAATGTTCAAAAAGCCCTTTACATATTTCTTCATGCAATGCTTTACATCAACCTCAGCACTGTGAGGCTCCTTATTCGGACGTCGCAAAACGAGCTACGCTTGTGCAACATCATTCAAGCTACTTTGTTGAATTCAACACTAAACAAATGGAACGTAAATGGTACCAGGCAGCACACTATACAATATGCTGATAATCTCAACAAGCAAACCGATGGGAAATCGACGGCATCCAACTGGCACCACAGTATTTCAACAACTGTCATCGGACCACGTTGCCAGAAGATTTTTTTTTCGGAATGCCGCCGGTGTTTTGTTCAAACGAAAGTTGATTCATATCGATGACAAAAAAACCAAAGGAAGCGTGTTTCTAGCCTAGGATGCGTTTGCTTGGTTGCTTAGTGAGCCCAACGAAATCCGAGTTTCCGTTGGGCTGGGCTCGAAGATTTTGTTTTTCGATGCGAGGTCAGATGGAACGACGACATTTTTGTTTTTGTTTTACTATCTCTCTCAGTTTGCATCACACTCGTGGTTGGCATTCACGCGCTTAGGTTTTAATAATTTTGTGTTGTTCTTCTGTTTTTATGATCAACTTACTGGGTACTGATTATTTTATTACCTACTTATTAATAATAATGTATTTACTTTTTTAAGTTTTATTTTTATATTTCCCAGGGAGGACTTTTCGTGGTTTGTATCTGATCAATTTATGTTTGTGTTGGATGCATTTTTTTCGTTTTGATTATGGTTGTTTGTGTTTTTGAGTTGACTATTTCAAACATACAGATGCATTTGTAAATTTTAATCTATTCTTCTTCTCAGTTCTGCTATGAGTGTAATGGCTGCGATGATAGAAACGATGAGTGAGTTTATTTCTCGTTATCTTTTTCAGATATAGTAGAGTTAATACAAAAAATGGCATTCGGTCGCTTGGAGCGACTTTTAAAATTCCGTAAAAACTTGAGCGCATGACATATTCTTTTGTAATTAAATGTTTCTTTAATTCAGTTGTTTTCTTGTGTTAGCATGTTTAAAGGTGTCTCTGTTACGGGTTTCTTTTGATTCGTTTTCCTTAAGTTTTCACGCAACTTGCTTAACACGTTTTAATGGAATTCGGTAGGATAACTTCGTTTAATTCCCTAACAGTTTTCTTTTATTTATTTTTTGTTGCCTACATTGTTTTCATTTTAAAAATTACTGTTTTACTACTCAGAGTTGATCAATTTTGGAAAATTAAAAAACGCGGCTTCATAACAATAGCCTCAAATAAGGGCAGCGCGTGGAAATATCAAAAACATTTGATTTGATATTACAATGATCCCAAAGATTTTTCTCACTTTATGCCTCTCAAAGTAATGAACTAAGCCTTATTATAAGCATAAACAATTTGAATGCGTAGACATTTTCGTATCCGAGAAAACAATGGCGCCCAACGTCTCTTTGAGGACAGAGAGAGTACCCCTGATGGAACATATTTCCGAATGAGGGAAGGGTGAATGATGGAATAGCACTTATTAATCATGATCCAAAAACTGAAAACATAAAACGATAATTTAGAGGTGATGAAATGGAATAGAAAAGCAAATTAAAAAGGAAGCAAACTTACCTGTACTGTATAATAAATAAATATTAAAATGGTTGGAATGTAATCAGATAGCCAAATGAAGACTTGATTTGACAGTTCAATGTAACTATTTGGCAGTGTTTTAACAGGATTGACATTTCATTCGTTCTTTCGTTTCGTTCACGTTTTGATAATTTGGATACCATCACCATAGACAATGAACTAGTTTCAGGAGAAATTGTTTGGTTGACTTGAATGCCTATACTGGTTACCAATAGACTAACGCAAAATGAACTCCCCCAAGAAATTATGACGTTTGAGCGGGTCGCATAATGAACGCAAAATGAACTTTTGTTCGAGAAGACGACCCGCTCAAATGTCAAAATCCATCAGGTGAGTGAATTTGATGAACTCCTGCACAGGTCTATTCGAAGAAAATATCAATTTCAAACAGCATGAATCTCCCAATGCGGTAACTTCGAGAGGTAAATACTTTATATACGTTTTCTAAATCCACATTGTAGGCATTTTCAGCTTTTACCTGTCAGTTTCTTCTTCTTTTCATTGGTATTATATCCCTCACTGGGACATTGCCGCCTCGCAGCTTAGTGTTCATTTGGCATTTAGCACTTCCACAGTTATGAACGTCGAGGTTTCTAAGCTAAGTTTTACCATTTTTGCATTCGTATATCATGAGGCTAGCTAACACGATGATACTTTTACACCCAGGGAATTTCCAAATTGGCACAAATTATCGAATACCTACATGAAGACAGCTTGGTGATGTTGTTGAGTTGGAGCTATTATTAATAATATTCTGGGTCGCGCTTCCGTCGCGGCCACACAAATATTAAAATTGTTCTGCGATAATTCTCGTGAAAAGTGAGTGAATGGTACAAGTGATGAAACGAAAAAGAAATTTCATCTAATAGACACGATTTTCGTTTATTCTCGAAAGCTAGTTCCAGAGAACGATTGATGGGTGAAAGATGCTCCTCACCGTAAACAACAATAATAGATGTTCCCTTGGCCCGCTTACCTTGGTCTCACCGAGACAAAAAGTCGAAACCCTGGTAGAGGAAGTATTCCTCGTTCCAATCTATTTGCACTGTACTTCTTTAGCACTTGATTTGCGAATACGAAGGTGATGCTTCCCCTCACTCTTACGGCAAAAATTCATTATCTGTCAGAATGTGCGTGACACATGGTCGCCGCTGACGGATGCGTGCAAGGAAAGAGACACCAATCATTTTGCAGGTCGACGACAGCCAACACCCACTTATTAAGAACTGAAGGACTGTTGAACATGTTAGCATGTCGCGCAAACGCTGGACAGGCTCTGGAGCCCAGTATGAAGTTGGCGTTGGTGCTGAGAAGTATGCTCAACTCTTTCGACATCCTGACAACAACCATGGAGCTGGCGAGACGAAAACTGCTGGATGAGTCGCAGAACAGGCTGAAAAAAGCCATCGAGGTGAGTTGATCTTGCGTGCTAATGGAGACAAGAAGCCCATTGTGTGTCATAATGGTCACAAACCCGGTCATAGGAAGCGGGAGTGACCAGCGTCAATATCTGGACGGAAAAACACAAATGGCGGAGCTGGCCAGAGCCACGAGTCGCAGAGAAAATCAAACCAAAGGAGACGGGTGGCATGGCAACACCATCTACATTCATGGCATCTAAGACCAAAAGGCCAAGCATTGACATAAAATGTTCTACAAAGTTGTAGCGCAGCTTTTTCCAATCAACTTTGCTATATAAACTTTTTATGTAGCTCTTAAGCTCACTTGTTTAAAGCAATATTACTAACCAGGGTTAGGGTGTCCATCAAAAAACAATATTTATGATCTGCTCATTTCATTTTTTATTTTTCACGAATGTCACCTTCTGAAGACTTTTGGGGCTTTTCGAAACTCGTGTTTTTCTATAATAATATCGTCTGTATCTTCTTCCATTATCGAGTTATATCAATTTATTTGAAAAATCATGATTTTAGTAAAATTGGTAAAACTTAATAACAAAATAACATATCTCCAATTTTTTGACATAATAAGGAATATGAATTTCTCTTTCAAATGCCGTGTAAACATATTTTTTTGGTCTGCCCTAACCGGAGATATCAACTTATGGAAAAAATGTAATTTTGACAGAAAAACGATTATAACTTTTGATCGGTAAAAGATATTGAGCATATTCACCCATCAAAAGTTGCATTTTTTTGAGCTCTAAAAGTCACCTGAAGACGACTTTTTCGAGAAATCTAAAATAAAAAAAGTAGATTAAAAATACTGTTTTTTTGAGGTACACCCTAATCCAATTAGGTAAAATTGCTCTAAATCAGCCAACTTAAGAGCTACAGAAAAAGTTTTTATAGCAAAATTGATTGGAATAAGCTGCGCTACAACTTTGTTGAACATAACATGTCAATATTCCAAAAAATTGAAAAATATTTTCTAATTTTTTTTTTTATATGATGGGCCACCCTATTTTTTGGTTGCACTATAATGATGGCCTTACTATTTCGAACAATTTTGTAGAACAACAGTTTTTTCTAAAAAATATAGTTTTGGCGTAAAATTCATCTTTCCGCGTAAATCTGTATCCTGGACCATAGTGCACTGGTAAATGGAAATGAGACGTTGATGAAAAGCGCGGTTCGGGTTGTTTTTGCAAGACCAGGAAGAAAAGCAGCAAGATGTAATACTGTTCGAAGTGTTCCTCATTCCAGATTTGTAGTCGAATCTAATTCCGGTTGCAGGTCTGATAGTTGAGGGAACCGAGTTCATTTTCTTTAGCAGCCGCGGTTGTATCATTCAACGTGACAGAGTCATTGAAACAGTGGCGGAGAAAATTGGCGGACTGTATCAGTTGTAGACTGCTAAGGAGTCAACAAGAATTGCATTCATCTCATTGCAATATGATGCAATACAACGAACGATTCATGACGGTTTGACGACGGGCATGAAGAATCTAAAACGTAGCGTGTTCCAGACGTGCGGGTGCTTACTCGGCTGTCATTTAGAAGGATCGAAAATCTGTGAAGGACATCATCCACACCGTTTCGAATATCGTTTCACCTGGTGGGTGTGCACAATGAAGTCGGAAGCTGCGTGTAGAGTTTGTTATTCCGCCGGTCCGTATTCGGCTAGTCACTCGTATCGGAGCGAGGAAGAGGAAGATTCATGGCATGCTGTGCCCTGGGTGATGCAACCGTTGAGGTGAATGCTGCCAATGCGGATGTCATAGAAGACTATGTGAGTATGGTCATAAATCGATTTAGAAGATGTCGAACTGTTATTCGCTCCGACCAGGTAGGTGAACACAAATCGAATCGTTTGGAACGATTGTATCGTGTAAGTGTGATCGCTCCCCAGTACACGACTGAATATGCACCGGAACAAAAACGGAGTTGCAGACAGAATAAAAGGTCAATCTTTGGGATGGCTCGATACATGCTGATGGACGTTGAAATACGCTACCATTTTTGGGATTAAGCGACCAACACTGCTGTTTATCTGCGAAATATGCTGCTATCAAAATCCTCGAAACTGCCACAAGGCGCTCCGTTTCCGTAACATTATCGATAACGAGTGTGGAACGGCACGATCCCCCGTCAGCGACGATGGTGGAATATGTGTCAGTGCTTTTACAACCAGTTATTGAAGATGAATCCGACGATGACGGCGCTTCGCTTTAGTAGGAGTATCCTACTACTCACCGTATAACGCAAACATAGAAGAAGAACTTCGGCGTTTAACTCGAAGTACTAAGAGGCAAATGCCAATTCGATTCCGGAAGGCACTTGTGATGGCGCGCAAACCTGTGGCGGATCCGAGAAGCAATCAACGGATCAGAGGCGGCGCAGGCGCGTGCTACGATGGATGACGAAAATAAAACGCTGAAGATGTACAGCACCCGGCAAAGCTGACCGCCG
Source organism: Armigeres subalbatus (assembly GCF_024139115.2). Taxonomy (NCBI): domain Eukaryota; kingdom Metazoa; phylum Arthropoda; class Insecta; order Diptera; family Culicidae; genus Armigeres; species Armigeres subalbatus. The sequence goes on along the minus strand of NC_085141.1, from coordinate 223,506,652 downwards.
CCGATCGCAAATCCGTAAGCAGTAAATCTCGGGTACTTATTCAAAAGGACGTATGTGATTTTGTAAACAAAGATTCAAGCGTCGATTTGTCCAAACTGACCCTTCATAGAGGGCAATCCCATTGAAGGCGCGCCCCTTATCAATAGGAAATCAATCCTTTCTTGAGAAAACAGAACAGTAATACTGCTTTTGGCCATGCATTGGAGCCCTAGCCACATCCTTGTCTTGCTTCTAGAATATCACCAGTAAAACTGGATTTAGCTCTGTTTACAAGACCATTTCAAGCAAGAGAATTTGTTCAGTAATAAGAACTTCCGTGTGTTCCTCTCACTACCATTGTTCACCAGTTCAAGAAGAGTTAGTACGTATTTAAACCCCTAACTCGATTTTTCCAGCAGTCAGTTCAGCCTAGGACCGGGTACCGAGGATTTTAACTAATTGCTTGAAAAGTTGTTTCCGCTGCATACAGTTTAGCCTCAAACAAAAGGAATTCGAGTCTTTCAACTGTCTGCAAGGTAAAATTAATTATGTTTTATGTCTGAGACTGCTGTTGGTAGCGGGGACTAAATACGATGAATCCTTAATTATCACAACTTATTGCCCTAGCTAGAAAAATGGATTAAGCTGGGCTCTGTTTGGTAGATCTTACACCGCAACACACTACGTCAAAGTGATCTACCGTGTTACGGGAAGCACAAATTGGCTGGTTAAATCCATAAAGAGTGCGATGAAAGTTTGTTTGCCACAGAGATCGCTGTCCTAGCATTCTGCTTGAAGTCCTAAAGTTAATCTGCGACAAAAGACAGGGGCAATTGACATCAGCGTTGACGCCTCCGATGATTTGCGGGATCACGCCACGGTAGATGTTCTTAAGAACTTTTTCTGGACCCGCTCAATTCGTAAGTTCCACGTTACATCGTTCGGCGCTCAAACAACAGAAGCCGTTTAGAGAACTGGTCACACGAGAGCACAATATAGTGTTTTAGAACAATGCGGATCCGTGAAATCCTTGAGATGAATCTAAATTGTCGGTTTGCTTTAGTAATCATTGTGGCATAATGTGCATTGAAGGAGGGGGTCCAAAACAACACCAAGATTTATAACCTGGTCCACTCTGTTCAGCACAGTACATTATCGAACTTGTGGAGCGGTGGAAAGTCATCACGTGACATTTTAGCTTATTCACGGCCAGGGTTGTAAATATTCGGCAGCACTGGATGAAGGTGACGTTTTTTTATTTATTTTTTTTTATTTTCTTCCTGCTTTGAAATCAACCTCACATTCCCGGAGAGGCAGAAAAGTAAACAACAGTAATCACATCACCCACTGCGCCGCGAAGATGAAATTTACCACAGCAAAATGTACACATTCACCCAGCAAATTGAAAATATTCACCACGCGTTTAAATGGGCCACTCACAGTCATACGCTAAGGCGCGAACTGAGCAGCCGGAGTAGCCTGTCAGAGCTACCTGTGAGTGGCTGAATGCGCAATTGAATGGTCGGTGTTGGAAATGATTTTTCGGCTGCACCCAGTCGCACTCACCACGGCGGCGATGAAGGCGACTGCAGATTATACTGAGATCCATGTTTTTCACTGCATTGACTGTGAAATATTTCTATCCTGTTCACGGGACACCAGTTGGTAAATGAGTTAAGCAGCGATTGAAATCTAATACAGTCGTCAATACTGCGAACAATAGCATAGATCTTGAGATCATCGGCGAATTAACTTGCACTTAAAGCCAAGTGAAGTGAAAACGACACCAGTCTGTCTGAAAATCCCAGACGTAAGAGTTTACGAAGCAGTACCTTGTGGTCAATTTTGTCAAACGCCGGCTTGAAGTCCGTGTAAATCACATCCATTTGCGTTTTTTTTTCATGGCTGTCAAGCAGGTGGTAGTGAACTCCAGCAAATTAGTGGTCACCGACCTACCGAGAAAAACCGTGTTGATCCGTCGAAATGTGGTTTTTGTAGGCTCAGGCTCAGAAGCAACAGGCAAGCTGGTAATATCACCATAGTTTTAAACGTCCTTACGGTTACCAGATTTAAATACAAGAAACATGTGAGACAGTTTCCAGCACCCCAGCCATCGCTGGGGTTATTTCAAACATACCATAATCCACTGCGTTCAGAGCAACATTTGAACTCAATGTCAGAAGATGATTCTGGTTCAAAAACTGATACAAAATGCTTAGTGAAAAAATCATACGCTTCTTTCGCGCTGGTTGACTCACTGTTAGCAAAAACCACTTTATTCGGAACGGACGGGTTTTTCCTCTTACTGTTTATTTACAAAGCTCCAGAGAGATTTCGGGTCCCGACGTAAACCAAACTATATGCAGTATTTAGCTTTCTGTACTGTTTGCTCGCACGCTTGAAATTACTTTTCGTTTGATTGGTTCGAAGAATTCGCCAACGGCGCGTTTCAAATTTCGGAGAGGAGGAGTGCTCCAGGGAGGGGAGACATGTGTTCTCTTCACAGGTACGTTCGAGAACAGCCATAAGCGAATAATATTACAGAAGTTTGAAGCCATGTCATGGACATCCGCACAGTCGTAGGCTCAACGCCAGTCTAGACCCAAAAGGCTACTACAAAAGCCCGTCGAAATCAGTTTTACGATAATTGATTCGCCGCCGGAAAGGACCGAGGATACTCAATTGGAACGTTAATGTCAAGTAAATGCTTAGTGCTGGATGGTGTAGATCGATTGGTAGAAGTGGTTCCTAGGCTGGAAAAACTCCAACACTGTTGTTCTCTGTTGTGAAAACCAAATCTAGGATTCTTCCTAAGTGATTGCATTGTGCGTTCAATTGGTGTAAAGTTCAGAAAGTCCATTCCATCGATCAATACAGTTCCAGCTGGCAGTGTTGTCCTACATTCTGGGCAAAAAAATTTGCTCTTTATATGTACTTCAACGTATTTTCAGTACGCGCGCTCTTGTGGCTCTGGCGTGTATTTTTTGAAAGTTTGACATGACTATTAGAAATTTATTGTTTGTTTGAATCCTCCGATATATCAATTTCACCCTGAACGCTCATTGGACCGACGACGGTGCAAAAACTAGGACGTCGAATTCCGGATTTCTTGGCACACGCCGAGTGCTGTCAATAGATACTACAGTGTCAGTAGATCGATCGTTTGTTAAACGATTTATGCATGATTCGATTTGCATTCCCGAGGGTAACCAGCAGCTGGAATCCGGCAAGGTGAACAACCGATCTACTGAAGTATCATTTCGTCGTCAGAACTAAATTTATTTCCACTCTAATTTACATTCCACATCGTATACAAGTAACATTAATTATCACAAGTTATGGCATTCAAAACGGCGACATATGGAACAACGGTTAGAAGAAAAACATTTGAACTATCCTGAGACCGGATTCTCCTACCCAGTTTTTCTGGTTTGTCTGGAGTTAATTCTGCGATCTAATCGTAATCTGCAGTAGATTCTAATCGATATGAACATCACCAACATGGAAAATTGCATCTGGCAGTAAGTCACCAACTAGTCCAGTAGCTCAACTCGCATCACTAGCAGGTGGTGGCTGCTCCTCGGTGAATCGACACCATGTGTCAGAGAAGTTACCAAACAATAAACTGTCACTGAAACTTGAGTGAACAGTTCTTTAAGGTCTTTTCGCAGATCCGAAAGAATCATGGCCATGGCGTTTCTCGATGTCGATGCGGTATTTGACAAAATACAACGCAACAGTCTCCTCAACTACCTGGCCCAATCCAGCTCTCAATTTAGTGGAACGACTTCCAATACTCCAGAGCAATATATCCACGAGACATTACTGTTCAACCTTGGGCTCCAATAATTACCTTACGAAACTTGACTGCGAAATCCTAAGAAATCTTTACTCTGAGCATGTTGATCATCGAAAACAGCTGCTACAATATTTGGAGAAAACTTTAGAGCTGGTGAATTTCCTGGAGGCCAAAGAGTTAGACGTAGCGTTCATCACTGAAATGCACCGGTAAATTGAAGCTGAATGCTACGTTTCTTAACTTCCAAATCGTGAGACTCGACCCGCCAAGCATCTCGCAGTAAGTCGTCAAACGGGTGGGGGCCAAAATTAGCTTCTCGATCCATCGACATCATGTGTCAGAGAAGTTACCAAATAGTACAACGCAATAATCTCTTCAACTAACCTGGCCCAACCCAGGTTCTAATTCCATGACTCAATTAGCGGAGCGACTTCCAATGCTCTTGTCCTCGTATCGAATTTATAAATTTCACCCTATCTATCTATACTAAGTTCCTAATCAAAACCATCACTAACATTATTGAAAATTGTAACACAGTGGGTTGTTATAACCGTAGGTAGTTATGTGCCTTCCAACAATAAAAGGTCTCTCACACGGAGATGACGAGAATGTGCATAAAAATTGATGTTTGTCTTACAAGTTTTATTTCGTCCTAAATCGAATGTTTCTAAATCTATTAATCTGCAGTGGTTGCAATAGTCTGGAAGAATAGATGAATCGTTCCATGACAGTTGTCGAATTGCATATCGTACGAAGTTGCGTTGAATCGTGAGACGTGGCGACCATACACGCTGCGTATTCCCATGAGCTGTGAGCGTTCGAGCAATATAAAGGCTTAAGAACGTGAACCACTAGTGCCGCAAATGTTTTTGCTGTTGTCATACTAACATGTTTGTTGTCCATAACTACACTTAAATCACGAATAGTTTGAGCTATTTCCAGGACAATTGAGTTTGCAAAACAAACTCAGTTTGAAATTGATTCCATTTTCGAAGCACCAAACTGAAGCTCTTCAATATCAGCTTGAGGGACACAGCAGTCACGCCACGATTAAATTACTTTGTAAATTTTGAGATCATCGGCATAGAGTAGAGACGCGATTTTAAACGGTAGCACAAATCGTTCACGAAGTTATCAAACAATAAATGTCCCAGAACGTTACCTTGCGGGACGACATATGCAACAGTAATAGTGCGAGAACGTAATCCATTTATGTTTGCAAACGTCTTTCTTCCATTAAGATAAGAGTATAAGACTGCAGCCATCCAGTGATCCATTCGGTAGAGCCGAGGTATCGGAATTTGGCTATTGCGAGATCATGAGGATCCTTGTAGAACACTTTTGAGAAATAAAAATATATGGCATCCAATTGGCGGCGACTATCAATTTCCGCTGAGTTGTTATTCACAAAATCACAGTGGTTTTTAACAAGACCGTGCTGCACATTCTGTATCAGTGGAAGACGAGTTGTGTACAAAACGCTGTGAACCAGTTCTTCAAACACCTTGGCCATGCAACAAAAATTGAAATCACCAGCAAATCACTAGGATAGGAGTAATGGAAGCTAGTTTCCATGCAACTGGAAATGTACTCTCATTAATCGAAGATAAGCGTCAACGGTGTCAGCGAATTGCTGTTGCACTTCCTCAAGAGTCAAAGCGGCACCCAGCATCTGTTCACCTCCATTGCCCGTCTAGATTTTGCGACAGAAGTCTCACCATCTGATAGATAATCAATTTCATTAAACCAACCCCAACTGCACAAATCCGGGAATTAACCACTAAGGTCGTCTATCTTGGCTTCTCCCTAGACCTTGACCGTAGTCTGATTAGATGAATGAGTCCATTACTTTAGCGTCTTGGGTTCGATCCTAGGATGACTACACTTTTTTTTCACAACACTGAAAGATTCATGCTCTTCGCCCTATTCGTGGATAGTGCTTTTCTTCAAATTGGTACAGTTTCTCCAAACTCATAATCATTAAGACATTAATTTCTCACGGAACTGCACTCGGGTGATGATCTATGTAGGAAGCTTTCTTTGTGTAGGTAGTTGCGAATGTGATTCACATTTGTTTTTTTTTCATTATCACTGTTTTATTCTTTATTCATCAGCGTTTTAACCTATAGATAAACCAACTGTTTTTGCATCTGTTGTTCTTTTCTGTATTCGTGTGGCGCAAATGTATGTAAATTGTATTGTAATCAATCTTTTTATTTTCGATATTGGAAAACTGCGCGGAGTCCACTCACTTATGCTTAGGAAATGTTTTTTTTACGGTTCGATTAAATTATTCCCTCTTTTCGGGATAGAACGTACAAACTGTGCGACAGAGTGTGGCGTTTTTAGAATAACTATTGTACGTTTTCATGTTGAACGGAAAAGAGAAGGAATATGATGAAGAACGTTGTACCTGATAAGCAGAAGAGAAACTAATCGATTCGAGTGATTATACGCGCTAGACTATTTCATTTAAAATATGAATAGAAACACAATTAATGTTGATTAGAATGTTTTTGAGATGTTTTATCATTTCTATGCCTGCTCGAGATGTTCGTGAATTGCAACCGTTTTCGTGCTTTCTTCTGGAATAGTTCTAAACGTACCTACACGGGGGTGGGTGAGTTTGTGTTGATCCAAAAACATAACGTTCCCTCGAAAGAAATTTTCCCGCCGCCTGGTTTTTACTCTTTAGCTTCAATCTGAAGAATAAAAACGTCCTGGGAAGAACATGGGAAAATTTCTTCACTTCGCAAAATTTTGTACAAAACGTAAATTTGGAAAACGACCATTAATGATTCTTCTTCTTTTTCTTTGCATTACCTTAAACTAACATAAAGAGAAAGAGAGACTACTATACATAAAATTGATATAAAATACTATAAATATATACGAAAATATAATATATAAAAATATATAATAGTAGAAATAAACTATTATTACATTTCCTTTCATAAGGTTGTATTACTACAAGCAAAGAGTTTTCTTCAATTTCCTTCATCATGATGTCAAAAACGGATGTATCATTTTTTTCGAACCTGAACCGACGTTCTCTAAACGAAACCATTGGCACGATTCAGTACGCCGGCCAACGATTTTTTAATAGCTGTATTTTTGAGTATTTCTGTAGTAATAATCGTCGTACATATTACCTTACACTAGAGAATAAAGTAAAACTGAAACTAAACGTAAGAATAGCTTAAGCAGTGAACACTCCACATTGTCGTCTCGTGACCTTCTTCTTCCGGTTTGCTCTCATTCCACTAATTTCTTACGTCTGCTAGAAAATTTTCTACTAAAATGAAAAAAAAAATAAACAAAAACTACAAACGATCATCTTCTGCTGTTTCTTTCCACTGACTGTTTGCCCTTCATCATCGGATGTTTCCTTCTCAAACAAATTGCCCGGAAAAGAGCAAAACATCTTGTCCACGCCATTGTTGTACAAAATTGCACACTTTACCGAGAATCATCATTGGATCTTCGCGTTTGATGCTACCTGACCGTTCTAACCATTGCTTCTCGAGAAAACACTAACATAAGTATTTTAAAAAGTGTATACACATTAGTCAAAAATTTGCTTTGTTTATTTGCTCGTTTTCTTCTTCTCGTACACGCGACACGCGACCGGATCTATTTTTTTAGTAGCAAAGAACCTACTAACAATCGCACACGAAAAATGCTTCCTACTTATAGAATTGAACTTTCTCGCTTCGTCTTCCGTTTGTCCCTTACTAGCAAATATTCTACGAAAATGAATAAAATTACGGAACAGATCGAATTGTTAACTAGTGAGTGTGTGTGTTTGTGTATGTGTGTTTCTGTGTGCGTGCGTAAAAAAATACGAAGATACGAGTCCAAATTATAAAAAGAAACACGGAACAGAATTAGCCAATAGTCAAAAAACTAGAAGAAAAATCTGCAGTATTCATAATAATATACTTGTGTAAGCGCAAGCTGCTTCTCCGTTTCAACCCGCGGAGTCAACTTATTTGGCGGCGGCTTCCTCCTTTTCTTTGTTCTCTTCCACCGCGGCCTTTTCCGGCTTTTCCTCCTTCTTCTCCGTCTTCTCGTTGGAGTTGTCCTTCTCGAGTTCCTTCTCCGATTCGTTCTTGTCCTGCTCGGCGGTCTTCTCGGAGTCGGCACCTTCCTTGTTCTCCTTGGTCTCTGGTCTGTAATGAGAGTGCGGAGAAGGCCAGTAAGAATGATGTTTTACTATTTAACTTAAAACACTTTTTTTTTGTTTTTTTTTGTATTTATAATTTGGTAACGATTTGGGCTATATAACTGAAATGACGATCATCTTATAAGTGAATGAGCCTAATTCCAAAATTGCATGATTTTTGATGCACGGGAACTGTTTTGCATAAGGTTCGAAAAACGTATACCGTGCGTGTACCTTTTTCTGCGCGGCTCCTTATTCTGCGCACTTTGACACTAAAACATTTTTTTAAATTTTCTTTAATATTATCATTATATTTACTTACATGTCACCAAAAAGTTGGGAATTTATTGTTGTCATGGGCAGATAATAAAGCAATAATTTAGCGTTGATAACGGAAATATGAAGAAAAAAAAATCGGTAAAATCAAAAAATGCCGAAAAATGGCCTCCATTAGCAGCAACGCTAAAACGCACGTAAAAATTTTTTCTCGAATTTGAGCAAAAAAAAGAAGATTTGGACTCATTTTTTTAAAGCGGAGTGCAAAAGCAGATTATTTGTTGCTCCAATATGATGAAAATCGGCTTCCAGAGTGTAATCTCTATCTTATATAAAGCATTTTATGTTGCGCAGAATATGGCACAAAATTTACCTTTTGTTCCTAATTGTGCGCGCGGAATGGATAAGTACAATAAGCCTGGCTTGTCAACCCAAATTGAACGTAGCAACTGTTTTGACAAGGAAACATATTTCAAAATGCTGGAATAAAACAAGAAGAGCAAAAAATGCGAAGATAGATTATACGGAAAGAGACTGCTACTTGGTCTTGCGCACCACAGCTCCACTGAGCGTTTTTAAAACTTCGAGTTTTCTAATCTAAATGTGTATATCACGATACTAGCACGGATAATTTTCCCTGAAAAATTGACATCGAAGATTTCCTAGGTTGGCATTCCAACATTTGAGAAAGTAGCACTTTGGGCAACATTAGGAATGGTCTTATTATTCGCGTTGGATTACATTTATTTCCATTCCATATAAATATCGGATTTGATCAGAATAAAAAAATTGCCTTTTCGTCAATGGCGAACTTTAGTAAACAAGGCAAAACAGTGACTTGACCATTGACATGAACCCAATATCCGATCTGGGAAGTTGTCTAACGGAAAATAGTCGAAAGCAACTTGTGGTGGTGATGGCGAGCAATCAGATAATGGACTTGAAAAATAGATAAGATCTTTGTGCACATACATCGTACACACATACACAGGCATTATCTCATTTCATCACAGCTGAGTTGATTGGGTTTGGGTCCAATTCGCCAGGTCTTATATTAAAGTTCGTTTTGGAGCGGACGTTTTTTCGTATACTTGCGTACGAGAACGGTGAAACGTTGTAGTCAGATAGACTTTAGGAAACATACATGGTACTAAAAACGTGCAAAAGTTATGAAATATTTCCTTAAATGTTCAAAACCATTGCATGAGACAAAAAATAAATCAAACTGAGTGTTTATTATTGTGCGCAGAATTAGGAACATTGTGCGCATAATATGGAACATTTCAAAATATGTGCGCAGAATTAGGAACCATATGGCAATTCACAAATCGATTAATCATATATGTTCTTAGCCAATTTTTTAAAAAATTAATGATTCATAGTCTTTCGTGGATTATAGTTACACAACTACTACATAAAGGTTATTCATACATTATTATGGTTTCTCGATAACAACGATTTTGTTCCAAAACTTTCTTAAATGCGCAGAATATGGTACCTCCACGGTAATTCACCCCTAATCAGATTTAATTATGGGCTGAAAGTGAGCTTACGTAGTATTAAATTTCTAAAATTTTTAAAATTATTTTAATGGGAAAATGACGGCTTTGGCAGGTTTTGTTCTATTATTGGCAGGGGTTTTTTTATGGCTGACTAGACTCAAATTTGGCCTAAACATTCTTTGCATAATCAAAGAATATTGTGGCCAAATTTCATAAAATTGGTCGATAAAAACCCTCTTGCCAATAATAGAACAAAACCTGCCAAAGCCGTCTTTCCCCCTTTAAAGAATTGCAAAAATTCCAAATAAAAAAAACAAGGAAATATTCTAAATTAATGATTTCGTGTGTGTTACTTCTACGTTAAGTTAAACGATTTACAATGATATGGAAATGCTAATATCATCTTCCAAACTTGGACGTACATGTTCATGATAGCATTAGAGGCGAAAGTATAGAATTGATAGTTCCGTTAGGATACGGCAGGCATGAAGAATGTTTTTATATAAGTCGATTTGAAAGCGAGCGGAGGGCCAGTGGAGATATACAGGGGATGGACAAAATAATTAGGATAGGCAAATTTTGGGTAAAATTAGATGTGTTGTAACTATCTTGGTTATCATCCGATTTTGACAATTCAGGTATGCCCGAACTAGAAAATTAATGCAGTTTGACGGTATGTCCATGGAACCGACTATGGCCACCGGATTCCGGAGATATTCCGGGTTTTTCGGAGGTAGGTTCAAAATCGTAAATTTGAGGTGGATATTAGGAGAAGTTGTGGTTAAAAATTGAATAATATTAGTAACCACAAATGAAGTTGGGCTCTTGCTGACTGGAACCATATATTGAGATTTCGAATCGGACCAGAATCAAGTGAGATATGGCCATTTCTTTAAAATCGGTTCCGATCGATACTTATCAAAGGGGTCAGGCCACAACTTCATTTGAATCTCGCTTTTTGATAGATCGGCCACTATGATTTCATTCTAGAAGGGCTCTAATGTGTCCAGAATGAAAAACGAATTGAATAAACGGATCCTGGAGTCGCTGGGATGTCCCCGGGGAACCTGTGAATGGGGACATTTAAGCTTTAGCACCAAAATCAGTCATTCGACGGCTCTTTTTTCATGGTTTTCGATCAGGAAGCGAAGTATGAATATAAAATGGTCCATTGACGGCTCTGACCGATTCCAGGATCTACGGATTGGCCCCTAAGAACCTGTGGAAGGGGACATTTTAGTTTTAGCACCAAAACCAGCCATTCGACAGCTATTCATTCATGGTTTTCAATCAGGAAGTGAAGTACGAAAATAAAATGGATCATTGACGGCTCTGACCGCTTCCAGGACCCAAGGATTGCCCCCAGAGAACCTGTGGAAGGGGACATTTTAGTTTTACCACCAAAACCGGTCGTTCGACGGCTCTTTTTTCATGGTTTTCGATCAGGAAGCGAAGTATGAATATAAAATGGTCCAGTGACGGCTTTGACCGATTCCAGGATCTACGGATTGGCTCCGAGGAATCTGTGGAAGGGGACATTTTAGATTTAGCACCAAAACCAGCCAGTCGACAGCTCTTCATTCATGGTTATCGATCAGGAAGCGAAGTACGAAAATAAAATGGATCATTGACGGCTCTGACCGTTCCAGGACCCAAGGATTGCCCCCAGGGAACCTGTGGAAAGGAACATATAAGTTTTAGCACTAAAATCAGTTATTCGACGGCTCTTTTTATAGGTTTTCGATCCGGAAGCAAGGTAGCAAAGTAAAATGACCAATGACAGCTTTGACCGCTTCCAGGACCTACTGGTTGCCCCCGAGGAACCTGTGGAAGGGGACATTTTAGTTTTTACACCAAAATCAATCATTCAACAGCTCTTCTTTAATATAAGCAAAGTATTAATATAAAATTGACCATTGATGACTCTGACCGCTCTCAGGACCTACAGATTCCCCCCGGAAAACCAGTGGAAAGGAACATTTAAGTTGCAGCACCAAAACCAGTATCTCGACGGCTTTTTTTTCGTGATTTTTAATCAGAAAGCGAAGTATGAGTATAAATTGGACCATTAATGGATCTGACCGCTTCCAGGACTTACGGATTGCCCCCGGGGAACTGTGGAAGGGGACATTTTAGTTTTAGCACAAAAACCAATCATTGGACGGCTCTTTTTTTCATGGATTTCAATCAGAATGTGAAGTATGAACAAGAAATGGACCATTGACGGCTCTGACCGTTTTCTGGACCTACGGATAGCTCACGGGGAACCTGCCTACTTCATACTTCGCTTCCTGATCCAAAGCCATGAAAACAGAGCCGTTGTATGACTAGTTTTGGTGCTAAAACTAAAATGTCCCCTTCCACAGGTTTCCTGGGCCAATCTGTAGGCCAGAAAGCGGTCAGAGCCCTCAATGGTCCCTTTTATATTCATTTCTCGATTCCTAATCGAAACCACTAGAAAAGAGACGTCGAATGGCTGATTATGATGCTTAAAATAATACACAAATTCTCCAGGAGCAATCCGTGGGTCTTGGAAGCGGTCAGAGCCGTCAATGGACCATTTTATATTCATACTTCGCTTCCTGATCAAAAATCGAATGACTGGTTTTAGTGCTAAAACTAAAATGTCCTCATTCATAGAATCCTCGAAGGCAATCAGTAGGTCCTGGAAGCGGTCAGAGCCGTCAATGGTAATTTTTAATTCATATTTCGCTTCCTGGTCGAAATTCATGAAAAAAGAGCCTTCGAATGACTGGGTTTGATACTAAAACTAAAATGTCCCCTTCAACAGGTTCCCCAGGGTCCAATCCGTAGGTCCTGGAAGAGGTCAGAGCCGACAATGGACCATTTTATATTCATACTTTGCTTTCTGATCGAAAACCATGAAAAAAGAGCCGTAGAATGACTGGTTTTGGTGCTAAAAATTAAATGTCCTCTTCCACAGGTTCTTCGGAGGCAACCAGTAGGTCCTGGAAGCAATCAGAGCCGTCAATTGACCACTTTATATTCATACTTCGCTTCCTGATCGAAAACCATGAAAAAAGAGCCGTCGAAGGACTGGTTTTAGTGGTAAAACTAAAATGTCCCCTTCCACAGGTTCCCCGGGGCCAATCCGTAAGTCTTGAAAGCGACCAGGGCCGTCAATGGATTATTTTATATTCATACTTCGCTTCCTGATCGAAAACCATGAAAAAAGAGCCTTCGAATGACTAGTTTTGGTGCTAGAACTAAAATGACTCCTTCCACAGGTTCCCCGGGGCCAATCCGTAGAAGCGGTCAGAGCCATCAATGGACCATTTTATATTCATACTTCGCTTCTTGATCGAAAACCATGAAAAAAGAGCCGTCGAATGACTGGTTTTGGCGGTAAAACTAAAATGTCCCCTTCCACAGGTTCCTCGGGGCCAATCCGTAGGTTCTTGAAGCGGTCAGAGCCGTCAATGGACCATTTTATATTCATACTTCGCTTCCTGATCGAAAACCATGAAAAAAGAGCCGTCGAACGACTGTTTTTTTGGTAAAACTAAAATGTCCCCTTCCACAGGTTCCCCGGGGCCAATCCGTAGGTCCTGGAAGCGGTCAGAGCCGACAATGGACTTTTTTATATTCATACTTCGCTTCCTGATCGAAAACCATGAAAAAAGAGCCGTCGAATGACTGATTTTGGTGCTAAAACTTAAATGTCCCCATTCACAGGTTCCCAAGGGACCTCCCAGCGACTCCAGGATTCGTTTATTCAATTGGTTTTTCATTCTGGCCACATTAGAGGCCTTCTAGAATGAAATCATAGTGGCCGATCTATCAAAAAGCGAGATTCAAACGAAGTTGTGGCCTGACCCCTTTGATAAGTATCGATCGGAACCGATTTTAAAGAAATGGCCATATCTCACTTGATTCTGGTCCGATTCCAAATCTCAATATATGGTTCCAATCAGCAAGAGCCCTACTTCATTTGTGGTTACTAATATTATTCAATTTTTAACCACAACTTCTCCTAATATCCACCTCAAATTTACGATTTTGAACCTACCTCCGAAAAACCCGGAATATCTCCGGAATCCGATGGCCATAGTCGGTTCCATGGACATACCGTCAAACTGCATTAATTTTCTAGTTCAGGCATGCCTGAATTGTCAAAATCGGATAATAACTAAGGTAGTTACAACACATCTAATTTTACCCAAAATTTGCCTATCCTAATTATTTTGTCCATCCCCTGTATCAGCTTCCACACTGATATTCTTCTCTCCCCCTTCATACGGGGCCTTGGCAGAAGGAAGGTCGTGTGATATGTGCCATCACAAATATTGCCCTCCGCTCGCTTTCAAATCGACTTCTATAAAAACATTCTTCATGCCTGCCGTATCCCAACGGAACTATCAATTCTCGGGTACTTTTTCAAAACGGCGTATGTCGCAAATTGTAAACAAACCCGTTTTCAACAGCATATGGCATCAAATTCATCTAAAAATGTGTATATCTTCAAAGCTACTTGAAAATGTGTTCTTGAAAATGTAAATCAATTTTTTACAAAACGGTGTAACATCATTGTTGAAAATATTGCACATACACCGCTTAGCAGAAAATGTACTTTAAAACGTTTTTTCGAATAACTAAATAGTTTAAAAAGTGCGTCTGCTTGTACTTTTTCATCACTGATTTCAAAATTAAGCATGATGCTTGAATTTTCTGATTTTCGTTAAGAAAAACATTTTACGTTGTTTTTCTGCAGCAAATGTTGTTACGTCGTGTTGTAAGTGTTGCAATTTTTTGTCGCATGTGCGGTGAAACGTTTCAACTTGACGCAACATTTCGACGTATCAACAATGCAGCGTACGGAGCAGCGTAACATTTCGACCAAAGTAGCATGACCTCGGTCATGCCGACGTATCAAAACGACGTATGTGATTTATCTGTTGCAGAACGTTGTAACATATATTTTTATCAAAATAACTGAAATGTTCACAAGCAGTGCAGATTTCAGAGTCAGTGACGATGAACCTTTCCATAATGTATCGTTGAGGTGAATTCAATTGTGATAAATGTGTTTAATTTCTAAATAGGAATAAAAATAAAATCTGAAAACTTCCAAGTCCATTTTCTCAGCTTGATCAAAATGTTACATACGCCGTTTTGAAAAAGTTCCCGAGAATTCTATACTTTCGCCTCTAATGCTATCATGAACATGTACGTCCAAGTTTGGAAGATGATATTAGCATTTCCATATCAAAGGAAATATTTTTTTAGTTTAGAAAACCATTCTCACTATCCATTAGAGTGCCAACTATTCATTAGAGTGGCTATCGCTTCTGCCTTATAAGCAGGAGGCCGTGGGTTCAATTCTACGCAAGCCCCTCTTCTTCTTTGTATTTATCTCCGTTCTTTCTGTGTTTCACGTTCTTCAAAAACGAATCCTACTGTTACAGGGACGGGAATGGTTGACATTTCTTTTTACCATTCATTCTTCCATGCAAAAAAATAAAAACAAAACCACGGCAGCCACAGCAGCAGCCACGCCAAGCAGACGACAGTCGGCACATGCTTTTACCATTTTCTCTCCCCACAATTAATGTTTTCGTACAATAATTTCACAACGTATAACCGTTTTTGGTGGGAAATATTCATTTCATTGCTACTTGCTTGATTTAGAGACAAGAACGAATAAATCAGTACCTACGGATAGCACTCCTTCTAGGCTTTGCGCCACAGGTAATTAAACTAGATTATGTGCTGTTTGCGCTGCGCACGAGCTGAAACAAAAAATCTCATGAAAATGCTGACCGCGCGCCGGCATGACTCTAACGTAGCAGCAAACAAACAGTCTGCTTCATCGGAAAAATAAATGTCACGATGCACATAGGAGTAAATAAGCCAATTCTTGGCCAAAACTATTTTTTGCGGTTATTTGGGCATGATATTCCTAGGACGAAGTAATAATTGCCAATTATGCAGGAAAATGCAATTTTTTGGATAAATCTATCCACCTAACAGTGTAAAACCAGATAAAAATGTCAAAGCACATATGTTTTCAAATAAAACCTCGCGTTTTATGTAAAATGTCTTGCTTTCGCTATGCAAACAATTCTAAAATGACTATATTCCACAAAGTAGCAAGAAACCCGTAGTTAAAGCTGTATCCTTAGATGGATTTTCTAACATTTACATAGGAAAAAAAAAACATCAAACTTATTTTAACCCATGCTCAAGATCCCAAAAGAAAAATGGTTGTATAAATTCGCATGTACAAAAGTAAACACTGTTTTTTGATTGAACACTCTTCTCTCCTTAACTGAAACCTTAACCTTAAAAATTAGGGTCTGAAAAGGTGAAGCCTGTAGTAAGAAATATAAATCACCTGTATTCTATATACCATGGCTCGAAAAAACAACGATTACCATGTCCGAATCGAAGCCCACAAGATATAGATAGATAGCTGGCCATGACGAAACTATCATAACAAGGCACCGTTCATAAATTATGATCACTTCAATGAAAACGGGTTCATCCTAAATCTAGATAGTAACAGATTTCTCTACAATGCAGAAGTTATAGATAAGCGATTTTAATATAAGGTTTTCAAAAAGATATCAACGCAACTCATGGGAGACCCATTATTCTATTTGTGTCTTGACAAAATGCATGCTAAATAGCATGCATTTTACATTTTTGACCCTTCCTTCGGAAGTGTCTATAATTTCACTTTGTATGCGTTACGCAGGCGTGTTACGTATTAATCTATCAATAAATCTCTTAAATTATGAAATAAAATGCATGGTATTTGAAACAAATTCACTTTAGTATTGAAAATATAATTATAACAAATGGTTTGGTATAAAAATATGCTTATTATTTTGAATTGTTTCAAAGAAACAATTGATTTTAATTGAGGAACAGATAGAAGCATGTACCAAAGAATCTTCTCAGAAAAGCAAAAACGTAAAAATTTAAAGGAATTTCAAAAATTTCTTCAATGGAAGCTAGATAGCAAGTGTGAGCATGTTTTGAGACACTAATAGACCACTTTTATGCATGTATGTGTGCGTATGTGTGAAAATTCTGAAATTTACTGCCATATAAATCTCACTCATTTTTAAGGTATTAAACAAGATTAGTTTTACAAAATTAGGCATCTATGAGGCAGAATACATGTTATTTTTGAACGCTATTTAGTTTCGTTCCGATCAATGATTGATTTAATTAGTTCTGGATTAATTAATATCGAGGTCTCTGGAAATTACGAGTACAATACATGCTACCAGCGTTTCGATAGTTACTAATCAATCATGTTACAATAGCTATTCAATCCGACGAGCGCCTGATAGATATGTAGTAGGACGTACATCAAGTTATCAATTCGTTTTGTTGTCACTCTACCGTCTACCTATTGCATCCGCCTTTGGGTAGGCAATTATTTTGTCACTTAACACGGTTAATCGCAGTGGGAATCTGAGCAGTTTTATCTCGTTTTAAATACTGGAGTCTGGAAATATTTCCTAATGACTAAGGAAGGGTCAAAATCTCACTGTAGGTGGATTAATCTGGGTTTTTTTGGTTTATATGTGGTAATTTATGAACAAATGTTTAAATTTTGTTTGAAAATGATGAAAAATCGCATTTTATTCAAATAGCTCAGAATCTAATTTGCGGACGTTTGCGGACGAGTTTTCACGTGGAATGCTTAGTCCATATCTTGAAGTTACACCCAAGTGATTTATCTTTGCCGGATCTTGCCGTATAGATTAACTTTTCCTCTGAAGAAAAACAAAACATAAAAAATAGTGATTTTCAAGTGATCATCACCTGAAACATAAAATTTATAATTTGACCATAAACATGAACAAAATGGAGACATACAACTATAATCTACTCATTGTGTACTAATAATAGCTTGTTGATAACATTTATGTTGTGTAAAAATCAGATTTTCCAAATACTCCACAAATAAAGTAGATAAAATCCAATCCAATACCTCATTTTTGAGCCCTAATTATATTTTTTTACAAAATTTTGGGTCATATCTGAAATAGCCATAGTATGCAGAATGTTTTTAAGTATCTAAAAAAAATATAAGAATGTATAAATGTTGAAATTTTTTTTTTGGGTTTTGTCCACGAATTTGTTCTGTGCGATGTCGCGTACATTTTTTTTGGCAAACTGTTTCGGTTTGTTTGGTGCATTAAATTTGACAGAAAAAACTTAAACATTCGCATAATCAAAGTGTTTTAATGTACATTTCCCAACACTGGTTAGGTATAACCTTCCTCACTAACAACTCTCAAACCTCCCGTGCCACCTATGGGAGGTCGTAGAGTTTACTGCATCTTTCTCAAGTAGCTGTTCAAATAACCATCCTTTCTCTTCCTCAGCATTCGCAAGACCAGAACAGATCTCGAATATTGAAGAGGGCATTGCTCCCATCTAAGAGATAATGATTAGTCCTAAATCATAATCAATATCTGTGATAAAGGATAAAATTGATGCTACTCTTATCCAATAGTACAGGTTTGTACCACCTTACGAACTTGTGCGAATTGCTCAATGCTAATGCTAAATTTACGCTCAATGCTAATTCTGAGCTCAAAAACTAAATATCTTAAAAAGAAAAGACAGACCGAAGCCGTCAGATGTTGCAGACGGAATTACTTAACTAGAATTACAAAACGGACAGAACCAGTTGCGTAGCAACGTTGGGGGCAGGTTTGGATATAACCACCACCCCCACCAGACATAAAATTTTTAGAATAATTTTTTTTTCGAACCCTCTCGAATTAAAAAAAAAAAATGCTCAGAAACAATCCCCCCCCCTCCAGACATTTTTTTTGGCTACGGCACTAGACAGGACATTTACACAACACCCAGTGGAAAACTTTCATTTCACGAACAAAAATTTCTTACTAAGGCTGAAATCGAACCCACATTCTACAGCACGTAAATGTGCGCCGCTAACCGCATGGCTACAAAGTACACATATCGAATATTTGTTTTATGCAAAACCCTTACCCTACACGATCATTTTTTATTTTATGAATTTCAGCAAGGTTGGTTCATCTGCAAAAGCACTTGCGCTTGACAACTCGTTTTTTTGCTGAACGAAGGAAGTCCGTATTCTATGCGCAAACATAAATTCTCATCTTTCCACAATGATGCTGTCTACGAAGATGTCTTAACGTTGTAGTCAGTTCGCCGTGCGGACTAATATGGCTTTCTCCGAAACGAAAATTTAGCAAGGGTGCATTTTTGTGAAATTAGACCATGGCAAAAATGATTGCGAGTCCTTCACGATCTGACTGCACTGTACGCATGCTCGGCGGATGTCAATGCTCTGGATGCGTGATGTATTACTTGCAACGACTCAACTGAAAACTTGTGACTGGTGATCGCACCGACTCCTACCGAATAGATCGGAATTGAGCATCTGCTTAACAGTGGAGAAAAACTTTTAGTACTCTGTTCTGTACTCTAATCAAAGTTTCTATCAGTTTAGATAAACTTATCGAGGGGGTAGCGAAGTTTTCCCGTAATAATTTGTAGACCCCAGGAACGAGCGAATCCCGGAATTGCCTGTAAGTGCTGGCATGTTGCAAATAGATGCATGATGTCTTGTTCGATTTTCGTTCGATTTTCGATCCGGTTTGAAATGTTTTCGGGGTTATAACATTTTCGGCTCCCTGGGCGTAGTACATGGTGCTTGCTACACAAGATACATATTCATGCATTAGCATGAGCATTAGCATTGAGCAATTCGCACAAATTCGTAGGTGGTACAAGCCAAGACTATTGTATGAGAGTAGCATCACTTTCATCATCATATTTATTTGGAACTAATCACTATCTCTTAGATGGAAGTAATGCACCAATAGTCTAGATCTGTCCTGGCCACGTCCTTGCGAATGCTGAGGAAGGGGAAGAATGGTTAGTTGGACACCTACACGGAAGAAAAAAAGTACCCAAAATTGAGTACTTTTAAACTTACTTTTGAGTTATTTTTTCTCTTCGCTTTCATCCACTCTTTCTTTTGTTGTCAAAAACAAAAGAGCCAAACAATCCAACGACGCCAGTTCAATACGGGAAGCCAATGTTGAGTTTTATTACCTGAGGTCGAAATTGAGTGAATTAAACTTAAATTTGGGTCAATAAATTTTCCGTTGGGTACTTTTTAACATGGGAGTAAAGGCAAACTACTTCGACCCTACTTACTCAATTTTGGCTTCCCGTACGGATGTTCGAGGTTGGGTGAATTAAACTCACTATTGGGTAGTTTATTTCTTCCGTGTACTTAAGAAAGATGCAGAGAACTCTACGACCTCTCATAGGTGCCACGGGAGGTTTTGGGATTGTGTGGAAGGTTATAACAGTAGGAATCGTTTTGGTAGAACGTGAAATACAGTAAGAACTAAGATAGAAATACAAAGTAGGAAAGGGACGAGCCTGGAATTGAACCCACGACCTCCTGCTTATAAGGCAGAAGCGGTAGCCACTAGACCACCGAGCTAGTCCTACACAAGATACATATTCATGCAGGCATAAAAAAGCCTCAATAAATAACCATGGAAATGCGAACAAGCTATAGAACGCTAGGTTGAAAATCAGGACAGGTTTCAGTTGGAATTGAGCGCAATTGAAGATGGAGAATCACAAAAAACTTCCGGGAAAGCCGCTTTTATGGATCGGAGTGTTGTCGAATGACTGCGAGCCCGGTAACAGAATTGGTTCATTGGCACCGATCTGAAGTTGAAGGTTTCGATGAGCTCAAGACCAAGCAGTTTGAACTGCTTGACTACGTAAAATCGAGCTTCTCTCCCTTCTTCGCACTAAAACATTATCCGTTTATGTGACACATTCCACTGCAACTTTTGTACAGATTTGAAGTTTTGTTTTGTACAGTTTTGAACAAAATATTCTTTGGAATAGTTCATAACACCAACAAGGCATCGCTGAATCGGTATCCTTCGAATTGCTGGATCGTGTTTCGGTCGATATTTTGTGGAAATGGAAGTTTTTTTTGGATTATGCTGCCTCTTTGATTCTTACACTCCTGTCGGCGAAGACGCATTCGCATTATTATAGCCGTATCGTGTTTAATTTTGAAAATCCGGTGACACGTCGAAACATGCTCCAAAGTCACATCGTCCTGCTCTTTGATACAACTGAGCTAACTCGTCCTGATCTTTGTATCTCCGTATCGGCACACAGACAAAAACGAGGCACTTCAAATGATCCTCCGATAGTTTTCGTATTGCTTTTCAGCTTGTTAACTGTGACGTCGAACCTAATTTTGTCGGGACGTCTCGGAAGGATGTAACTGGTATATTTCTCGGGTTCCGATGGACGAAGTGTCCGCAGTAGCAGTCTGATCTTGGCTTCACCGCAGAGGCAAATGGCGTCTTTGCCGAAAAAAAAACCTTGTTTCGAGTGTACCATCCTGAAATGTTCTGTAATGTTTTTGTTTAGCTAACAATAACGACTGGAACATTTCATCTCGCTGCTTAAAAAGCGTTTGATACTGATGAAACCGCATGCTCAACAATTGCATAGCTAATTTTCTGTTGAATTGCGGCTGCTGTTGTTGCCCTTGCGGTACCAATCATATGAATGGTTTGAGCACCACTGGGTGAAGACATCTCGTCTTCCAATAATACCCTCCTCTTCCTTGGATGAAACACTTTCACTAACTCACGCGAAAATGTTCTCAAAAACAGTTTTCCTTCGTCGCCACTGTTATGAACGCGCTATAACGAAGTAGTCGTGCACTGAAGTCTGAGGTCGTGCACTAAGGTCTGAGGTCGTATATAGGTACAGCCAAACTTTCATGAGTAGATGTTCTATGACTCGATATCGACTCATGGAAGTAAAATTATGCCATATTAATTATTTTCTGTTTTTGTTAAGGCGAGAAACCGTCCACTAATTGAACTTTTGTGGTGAACCCCTATTTAACATGTCGCATAAAATCAGCTGGAAAATCAATAATTAATGATAACCAACTAGGCTTCTTGGCGTGTCCTCCCCCAGTCAGGTGAGATGGCATTGATATAATTAACTACCCTTTTGGGATTTGCTGTCCAAATCTCTTCTGGTTGCATGTATGCACCAAGATTTTGAACCTTCGTTTTTGTAATGCAGCACAACTGCAAAGCAGATGTTTCGATGATTCACGTTCCATGCTACAGAAACGACAGATATCACTTTGAACCAGGCCCATGTTTTTCAAATGATATCTACTCGGACAGTGCCAAGTTACTAAACCCGTGAATGTACTCAGAACTCGCTTGTTGAGTTCGAGTAATTAGCTTTTAGTAATTATTGCTTTAGGCGTAATACATCATTTTGATTGAGAACATGTTGTGACAGTCATCCAGTAGGTCATCACCCTTTGTTCTTCCCAACATTTGAGTTCCATTTTTATACGATACTCCACAGAAAGGCTCTGGGCCGAAAAATTGTAGATTGGAACCTTGTTTCGCCAGCTCTTCTGCCCTTTCATTGCCCTCAATACCACAGTGCCCTGGAACCCAATACAAATGTACTGCATTCTTTTGACATAGCGTTCGTAATAAGAGAATGCACTCGAAGACAAGCTTAGATGTACATTTATAAGTAAACAGAGCTTTGAGCGCTGCTTGACTATCGCAAAAAATACAAATATTTGCATGTCGGTACTTTCTAGCTATGCAAATATATGCAAATATATTCCAGGACCAAAAATTCTTGCTCCCGTTTGTGTTCCAATTTTCTATCCATCTGTAAAGAATTTGATAAAGCCTTGGCCGTAGGACCCTCGACGTTTTTTACAGGTTTCATCCAATCTCCAATCATACTCATTTCTGGTTTTCTTTGGAAGAGCTGGGACACATTCAAGTGATGGACAAGATCTCCTGCCTTAAACTTGTCAAATCGTTCAAGCCTTAACAAACCCTTCTCAGCTTCCAGCTGCACGTATTCATGCAGAGGAAGTAAATTGAGAATAGCATTTAAAGCCTTCGTTGGAGTGCTTACCGTTTCTGGGTTACTGTGATGGTCCCTTGAAACAGATTTTCATGGATTATCTATTCCACAACTCGATATTTCCATGAGTCGATGGCCCAATATCGACTCATGGAGGTTTAACTGTAATGTTAGGATAATGTACCGCACGCACATAAAAAAATCTTCTCCGTTTAGTTCAGTCGCAATAAAAAAAGCGCCAGATCAAGCTCTATCTGGAATAAGAGCGAATGTCGCAAGAGAGGATTCTCTTCATCGACCTCCCCTCTTTTAAATAAAAGTGACAAGCAGCTGATTTCTGTGAGGTTTATCACCTCAGAACGATAGAAAGCAATGCGAACTTGCATTCTGAGGTGATAAAATGCAAAGAAATCCTCTGCTTGTCACTTTTATTTAAAATAGGGGAAGTCGGCGAAGAGAATTCTCTCTTACGACATTCGCCCTTTTACCAGATAGAGCTTGAGATAGTCGGCTAAGAAAAATATATTTCCAGAATCAAGATACTTTGATACACGGTATGCCGTGACTTTGATATTTTTGAAAATTTGACCGGCACGTGGTGGTTTGTGGCAGTGAATGCTTTGATAGCACGTGCTATTTGTACTGCGGAAAAATTACACACATCTATGAAAGCCTTGGAAATTGATTACGAAAGTTTTCAAAGGCACAATATTTCACACATTAATAAAACGCAGGGAAAGCTCGTTTGGCCGAAACCTTTTCGACCCGGAAAGCCATTTTCCCACTTTTCACTGTGAAAAGTGAGTAATGCGAAGTAAGACTCACAGTGAGAACGTCTAAATTCTTACTCCTCGTTTCTCACTTCGCACTGTAAAAAGGGAGAAGTGTGAAGTGAGTAGTGAGACGTCTAACTACCCACTTCGCAATACTAACTTTTCACAGTGAAAAGCGCGCTTCTCACTTTTTACAGCGAGAAGTGAGAAACTACTCATTTCTCACTTCTCACTGTAAAAAATGAGAAATGAGTGGGTAATAAGTGTGAGTAATGTGAGTAATGAGTGCGTAATAAGTAGTGAGAAGCGAGATTTCTCACATTTACGCCTCATTTCTTACTTTTCAAATGACCTATTCGGCCAAATGTCCTGCTCGTTCAAATTCAAATGACCTATTCGGTCAAAGGACCTATTCGGCCAAGTGACTTTCGGCCTAGTTAAAAGCGACTTATTGAAGAAAACTTTGTTTGGTGGACGAACTAAAAGGCAAACAAACATTTGCGGGAAGCGCATAAACTAAAGGCCGTGGAACAATGGTGAGCGCAGCGGGGCGTTTTGACAGGTAATCCATGTAGTTTCTGTAGTTTCAAAACGCTACAAACATGATTTTTTTACCGGGATCTCAGCAAAATGATGAACTTTTACCGAGATTCGCACAGCCGGAATATCAGTTTTTCATTATGCTGGCGCACAGCTGTGCGGATTTTTGCCGAGCTGCAGAAATAAAAACTAAGTGTGTACCTTGCGCTCACCATTGAGCACAGCCTTGAAGAACCACGCAGATTGTTTACGTTTGTGTTTGTTCTAATAGCTTTTTTTTTGTAAGAAAACTGCCAAAACGTATGCGAACGTATTCATTCTGCGTTGCTCTTTATTGAGATTCGCACATTCAATTGATTGATTGGTCGATAAAAGAAAAACAAATACACGCTGATGGTGCAACCGTGCAGATACTTAATAGAAGCTTGGGTTGAAATTTCCGTAGAATTTCCCGATTCAACATCACGTTGAAACTGCCAATGATTTTCTTGAAAATTTCAAACAATTTCCCGTTGATATTCGAAAGCCTCTCCGTAAAAACTAGAAAAAAACTTCGTGTGGAAAAATTCTTCAAGCGTAGCGTTACCCGTATCCTTAGTGTTAGTGTTTAACATCACTGGGGCAGAGCCGCCTCGCAGCTTAGTGTTCATTAAGGGGTCGTTAAACAATGATGTCACAGATTTTAGAGGGGGAGGGGGTCTAAGATTTTGTGACACTACATATACTAGGTATACAAAAAAAGCGTGACATAGGGGGGAGGGGTGTCTAGAAATTTCAAAAAGTAGTGGACGTCATATTTGATTCACTCCTAATCACTTCCACAGTTATTAACTGCGAGGTTTCTAAGCCAAGGTACCATTTCTGCATTCGTATATCATGAGGCTAACACGATGATACTTTTATGCCCAGGGAAGTCGAGACAATGTCCAATCCGAAAATTGCCTAGACCGGCACCGGAAATCGAACCCAGCCACTCTCAGCATGGTCTTGCTTTGTAGCCGCGCGTCTTACCGCACGGCAAAGGAGGGCCCGTAACATGTCGAATTACTGTATTACTATTGATAAGCAATGCAGTATCGGTTTTGATACAGCTGTTGTTTTGTTTTCTCAAGAGCACCATGACAAGGTCCCGCAATTTAGACCGTTCACAGAGAGCAATACCATATTGGAGGCGCGCCCCTTATCAATAGGAAATCGATCCTTTCTTGAGAAAACAGAACAGTAATACCACAGACAAACAGACATAACACATTGAACATTTACCCATCAAATTATTCGTCGTTCAAACACTAACGACATCTGTTGATTTCAGTTAGTTGGGCAAATCACGAACCAGATGGCGGTAGTGAGCAAACGTCAAACTCGAGTAAAAACGATGCGCGCGCCACAAGTGATCGATTGGCCAACTAATGATTATTTGAATTCGCCAGTAAATCAGTGAACGATGGAAATTTAACGAGTGTTATGTCTGATTGTCTGTGGTAATACTGTTTTTGGCCATGCATCGGAGTCCTAGCCATATCCTTGTCTTGCTTCTAGATCAAGAATATCACCCGTAAAGTTACAAACCCGGGTTTAGCTCTGTCTACAAGACCATTTCAAGCATGAGAATTTGTTCAGTAATAAGAACTTCCGTATGTTCCTCTCACTACCATCGTTCACCAGTTCATGAAGAGTTAGTACACCTGTGTTCAGAATAATAGCAGCAGAAGCCGTTTTTCATACAAAATGGTCAACTTTGACAAGCTGTAACTTTGTACCCCGATTACCGATTGAGCTGAAATTTTGGCAGTGAACTACAAATATGATGAAATTTATACATACTACGTATCATTTTTTTCGAGTGACGCGTTCAAAAATTACGCACTAGGTCAAATTGTAAAAAAAAGCAGTTTTTATTTTTGATATATTGGCCAATTCAAATGTCAAATTCAACAATTCTTGTTATTCTTGTTGTTCTTTATATTTTTTAAATTATAAGCTTAGTGTCTCGCAGCACCTGAATTTAAATTGATAACATTCCAATTAATTGTTTTCCTGATATTTCCAAAACAAAAACTGCTATTTTTTTGACAATTTGACCTAGTGCGTAATTTTTAAACGCGTCATCGAAAAAAATGATACGTAGTATGTGTAAATTTCATCATATTTGTAGTTCACTGCCGAAATTTCAGCTCAATCGGTCATCGGGGTACAAAGTTACAGCTTGTCAAAGTTGACCATTTTGTACGAAAAACGGCTTCCGCTGCTATTATTCCCCGGGTAGAGGTGAATAACAAACAAATAACATAATAATAACAAATTTTGCTATGATATCAGATTTAGTTATTCTTATGTTATTCATAAATAACATAAAATAACATCGCAACAACAAGTTTTGTTATAACAGTAAAATTAGCTATTCATATGTTATTGTAAGAAAGAGCACAACAACAAATAAAGAACACATTTTGCAATCATAGCAAAGTTTGTTATTCATTTATTATTTGCATTGTCAACATATCAATAATAACTGATTTTGATATTTTCTTTTCTTCAAATATTTTGCTATTGGTTTGTTATTATAATAGCAAAATGAGTTATTTATGAGTTATTTGCTAGTGCAATGTCTGTTATTATTTTTGCTATTTTAGCAACTATATCAAACAAACTAATATCAGATTTTGCTATTCAGTTATTCATATATTAATAGTAAAATTTGATATTATTTTGCTGTTTTCTTCTACCCGGGTCTGAACACAGGTGTACGTATTTAAACCCCTAACTTGATTTTTCTAGCAGTCAGTTCAGACTAGGACCGGGTACTGAGGTTTTTCAACTAATTGCTTGAAAAGTTGTTTCCGCTGCATTGACAAGAGGAATTCGAGTCCTTCAATTGTCTGCAAGGAAACATGTTTTATTTCTGCTGTTGGCTGCTGTTGGTAGCGGGTTTAGATATGATGAATCCTTAATTACCATAACATATAGCCCTAGCTGGAAAATGGATTAAGCTAGGGCTCTGTTTGGTAGATCTTAAACCGTAACACACTACGTCAAAGTGATATACCATGTTACGGGGAAGCGCTTAAATCAAAATAATATTGAAAAAGTTTTTGAACGAAGATGGATCGTTTGGCCGAAGGCCGACCGAATAAACAATTTGCCCGAAGTCCATCTAGCCTAAAGTTATTTGGCCGAAAATGTCATTTGGTTGAACACTTTCTTTGGCTGAAAAAATCGGTTGGCCAAATAGCACAATATAAATAGGCCGAGAGTATCGTTCGGCGAATAAGTCTTTTGGTAAAAAATGCTGTTTGACCGAAATGGTTGTTTTGCAGATAGGACTGGAGGCTCTTTCTGTCAAACCACCATTTCAGCCAAACGACATTTTCAGCCGAATGACCTGTCGAGGCAAACAACTTTTTCGGTCTAATTACCAGTTAAGCCGAATGGCCGAATTTTCGATCAAACCGTGTTCGACCTAATAACCGCTTTGAACAAACGTGCAATACGGCCAAATGGAATTTGAGTATGTAGATGACTTCCGGCTTAACGTATTATTCGGCCATGTAACAATCAAACAAATCGCTTTTCGCTAAATGACTTTTGGTCAAACGAAGGAAAGGGTCATTTGGCCAAAAATGTCATTTCAGCAGCAACATTTCAAAAGGGCGAAACTGCTTTTGTAAACAAAAGCTTTTCCCGTCGCTGGTGGGCAAATTTGACCCCACTCTCGCAATCCAACCCAACTGATGGAAGCAGCTACCCGGGTAGAAGAAAACAGCAAAATAATATCAAATTTTACTATTAATATATGAATAACTAAATAGCAAAATATGCTATTAGTTTGTTTGAAATAGTTGCTAAAATAGCAAACATAATAACAGACATTGCTCTAGGAAATAACTCATAAATAACTCATTTTGCTATTATAATAACAAACCAATAGCAAAATATTTGAAGAAAAGAAAATATCAAAATCAGTTATTATTGGTATGTTGAAAATGCAAATGATAAATGAATAACAAACTTTGCTATGATTGCAAAATGTGTTCTTCATTTGTTGTTCTTCTGTTATAGTTCTCTTCTTTCATTAACCCTTATGCGGCCGACGGGGTACCCGTGTTCCTTTTTCAAATTCAAGTGGTGATATTTCAATGAATTTTTATAGCTGAAAGCTGAAACTCGGTGACATCTAAGAACTCCATAAAATGTAGCATCTGTGAGAAAATCACGTTGATACAGTGAGGAGGGACGTGGGGAGGGGCATCTGATTTTTTTACCACGTGGATGGCCGACAGGGTACCCGTGTTCCACTAAATTGATATTTTCATAACTTTAACAATTTTCAACCGATTTTGATAATTTTGACAGTTTTAGAAACAGAAACTCATATACTTTTTGCCCATTGTCAAGGTTTACAGTTTTTGTCCATGGTTATACAAGAAATCTTTGAAGTAAGGCTTAAGAGTCTACACACGTAACCGAAGGACTATCAACCAGTTTCAAATATATTACATGCTCATTGCGCTTCTTAGAATAGTCGGTGTTCACAGAATATGTTCTGGTTCTCCAAAAACCCCTGGAGAAAGGCCTCAGTCATCCAAAAAATCCCTGGAATAAGATCTTATGATCTGCTAACGTTACCAAAGGTCTATCGAGCAAATTCAAAAACGGTACATGCTCTTTATGGTGCTTAGCAAATAATGCTTTCACAGTATATGTTCCGAGTCATCCAATGACCTTGATGTTTTTGTGAGTTCCAGGTAGTCTACGAACTCCATACAGTCAAGGTCTTCGGAAAAATCTCCGTAATGGAGGCGTTTATCTACAAACTCCATACAGTTAAGATCTTCGGATCAATCTCCGTAATGGAGGCTGTTATCGAAGAATAAACAAGTTGCGTGACTCCTTCTTGGTATATGTGTGTATTCCAAGTAGTTCTTGTTGTTGTTGAGGACTCCAGGTAGTCTACGAACTCCATAGAGTCAAGGCCTGGGGATCGACCTCGGTAACGGAGGCAGCGTTTGAAGAATAAACAAGTTTTGAGACCCCTTCTTGATATATGTTTGTATTTCAAGTAGTTCTTGTTGTTGTCGTTGGCTCCAGGTAGTCTACGAACTCCATAGATTCAAGGTCGGTGGATCAACCTCCGTAATCAAGGCAGTTATTGAAGAATAAACAAGTTGTGTGACCCCTTCTTGGTATATGTTTGTATTTCATGTAGTTCTTGTTGTTGTCGTGAGATCCAGGTAGTCTACGAACTCCATACAGTCAAGATCTATCTCTATCTCTATCTCTATCTATCTCCGTAATGGAGGCAGTTATCGAAAAATAAACAAGTTGCGTGACTCCTTCTTGGTATATGTGTGTATTCCAAGTAGTTCTTGTTGTTGTCGAGGACTCCAGGTAGTCTACGAACTCCATAGAGTCAAGGCCTGGGGATCGACCTCGGTAACGGAGGCAGCGTTTGAAGAATAAACAAGTTTTGAGACCCCTTCTTGATATATGTTTGTATTTCAAGTAGTTCTTGTTGTTGTCGTTGGCTCCAGGTAGTCTACGAACTCCATACAGTCAAGGTCGGTGGATCAACCTCCGTAATCGAGGCAGTTATTGAAGAATAAACAAGTTGTGTGACCCCTTCTTGGTATATGTTTGTATTTCATGTAGTTCTTGTTGTTGTCGTGAGTTCCAGGTAGTCTACGAACTCCATACAGTCAAGATCTTCGGATCTATCTCCGTAATGGAGGCAGTTATCGAAAAATAAACAAGTTGCGTGACTCCTTCTTGGTATATGTGTGTATTCCAAGTAGTTCTTGTTGTTGTCGAGGACTCCAGGTAGTCTACGAACTCCATAGAGTCAAGGTATGGGGTTCTACCTTGGTAACGGAGGCAGTTATAGAAGAATAAACAAGTTGTGTGACGCCTCCATGGTATTTGTTTGTATTCTAAGTAGTTCTTGTTATTATTGGTTCCAGGAAGTCTACGAACTCCATACAGTCAAGATCTTCGCATCAATCTCCGTAATGGAGGCAGTTATCGAAGAATAAACAAGTAGCGTTACCCTTTCTTGGTATATGTTTGTATTCCAAGTAGTTCTTGTTGTTGTCGTGGGTTCCAGGAAGTCTACGAACTCCATAGAGTCAAGGTCGGTGTATCAACCTCCGTAACGGATGCAGTTATTGAAGAACAACTGGGAAGGACGGAAGGTAGCGGTTTTCCTCCAATACCTTTTCCGAACTTAATCTATCACATGTTGTGCATATGCAAAATCGAGTTTCAGATATAACATTTAATTTACAATCCGGCTGGCTCAATACCCGGAACATAGGCAATTAACTTTGAATGTACTGAACACGAAAGGCGATCCCTCTTCGCTTATGTGGTCGGGTTGGGATCTGACGACCAACTGGCACAATCTCACACAACCCTACTTCATCGAACGCCGTTGGTAATGAAGCAAGTGTGTAGGAGCCAGATAATACTAAATACTCATCCTACTTGGTTGGCATTGTACAAAAACATATATTAGAGAGTTAGTTCTGAGAATGTATTGCGAGAGTTCGGCTACATGCCCGGTGCTTTGAATTTGGTTTCATCAGTACCCGCTAAGCTGCGGAGGACGACGGAGGTCCTTCGTAGCTTAGTAGGGAAAACACCTGTCTAGCATACTGGTTTCGTGGGATCAAACCCCACCGAAGTTCTGTAAATCAATCTCCGTAATGGAGGCAGTTATCGAAGAATAAACAAGTTTTGTGACCCCATCTTGGTATATGTTTGTATTCCAAGTAGTTCTTGTTGTTGTCTTGAGCTCCAGATAGTCTATGAAATAGAGTCAAGGTCGATGGATCAACCTCCTTAATGGAGGCAGTTATTTGAAAATAAACAAGTTGTGAGACCCCTTCTTGGTATATGTTTGTATTTTAAGTAGTTATTTCCATTGTCGTGGGCTCCGTAGCAAGGCAAAATACGTAAATGGAATCCGTATTTTTTTGTCGAAGAGACTTACAAACTTATTAACAGGTACTCATAAATGATTCATAATAAGCTACAGGCAGTGAAGGGTTAGGCAAAATCAAGGGTAGTCAAAATCTGAGAGTGACAAAATCGGGTCAACCTCATCTGAGTGAATGTACGCATTCCTAGTACAGTAGCCGTTCGATAACTGCAAAATGTTTACTTTTCAGTTATCGAATGCCGTACGATAACTGCAACGCACTCTAGACGTCAAACAGTTGTTAATCGACGTCAGATGCAATAAAAGTGCATCTAAATGTGCAGCGCAATGCAGCTGTCATTGAGTCTGACATCGGTTTGAAGTTTAGCGGTCCGATAACTGTAAAACTGTTGCAACTATCGAATTGCAGTTTAAAAGCATTGCAGTTAAATGACTTGCAGTTTTCGAACATCTGCTGTAGTTTTTGTTTTTGCCATGGTACTAGGTAGTCTATGAACTCCATATAGGAATGATCTGCAGATCAACCCACGAACGGAAGGCTATTGGTATATGTTTGCATTTCAAGTAGTTCAAGTTGTTGTCATTAGCTCTGGGCAGTTATTGAAGAATAAACAAGATGTGAAACCCCATCTTGATATATTAGCATTCCAAGTAGTTATTGTTGTCTTGTTGTTGTTTGTTCCAGGTAGTATACAAACTTCATTCATATCCCTAATATGAAGTTGTCTATTCTTTGGAAATGCAAAATGTAAATAAATTGGAACGATACAACTTCACGCCGAGAACGCGAAGGAAAAAACGGGCTAATATCGCAAAGATCATGTACCATATTAAAATTAGATTGAGGACACTCCTCACGGAATCCAAGTTTCAAAGTGCTCGCGTTTTCGGAGGCACACCAATCGATACGGAGGCGGCGCACAACTGTCATTTTTGTTGATTTAGATTTGCTGCGTCGTAGCATGCGTGAAATAATAAAAATTACAGTTGTGCGTTACTTGAAACTTGGATTCCGTAAGGAGTGACTTTAAAGACCCTCTAGATATTCGTGTAAGCCTAGAAGTCTTACTCCATAAATTTCTAGGATGACCATTAGCATTTGCCATGAACGCTTTTTATTCTAGAACCCCAAAGGCATGTACCAAATTTAAAACAGGCTCTGGTGTAGATCCTAATGCCTTACTCCATGGTTTGACCATGAACATTTGAAATGGGTGCATTCTATTCTACGTACCATAAAAGACATGTACTGCCCATGATCGCATATTTGTAACAATCGACAAAAGTAGGCATAGGATAAATGGAACAATGAAGTTTGTGATATGAATTAGTATGGAAATCTAATCCATTTTCAAAAAAAAATCTAAAAATTGCGCGTACACTTTTTGCAGTTGAAATCATCGGCAGCTATATCTGCATCACTTAATATATGAGTGCAAATCAATTGTGCTAATTTTTGTTCAAGGAACATGGCATACCGGTGAAATATTTTTCCAGTGTTACAATTATGCGGTCACTATGCTCGATGTTACAAAACAACTTGGTAGTTTTTTCAAGATTTTTAGAACAAACTTTCAGATTTCACCAACTTAGATGAAAGAACTAACAATTTGAAGACAATTCATGAGCCTAACTCAAAATCGAAAAAAATGCAATTGTTACAAATATGCGATCATAGGCAGTGTATAACTATTCAAATAAGCCGAAAGAGCTCTGGTTACGCGTGAAGTTCCTGAGGATTGTTCAAGTGCAATGAAAGCGGTATATTCTATGTACCACAAAGGGCATATGCCACTTTTGAAACAATCCGAAAGGTATCTGGTTACGTGTGAAGATCCTGAGGCCTATTCTAACATTTTCTTGGAAGACCATAAACATATGCAATGGACGTATTCTATTCTATGTACCACAAAGGGTATGTACCACTTTTGAAACAAGCCAAAAGATCTCTGGGTACCCATGCAGATTTAAAGGCCTATTCCAGGGTTTTCTTGGATGACCATGAACCTATGCAATGGACGCAATCTATTCTATGTACCACAAAGGGCATGTAACACTTTTGAAAAAATCTGATAGATCTTTGGTTACGCGTGTAGATCTTAAGGCCTTTTCCAGGGTTTTCTTGGAGGACCATGAACATATGCAATAAAGGCGTTCTATTCTATGTACCACAAAGGGCATGTACCAGTTTTGAAACAATCTAAAAGATCTCTGGTTACGCGTGTAGACCTGAAGGCCTTTCGCAGGGTTTTCTTGGACGACCATGAACATATGCAATGAAGGCGCCAGAGGACTTATCCGAGAGATTTCTTCGATAGCGCAAAACATATGTAGTGATCACATTTGATTTCAAGATGCGCAGAAAGCGTGTACCACTTTTGAGACAAGTCCATAGACCCATGGTTATGAGTGTAGACCTTAAGGCCTTACTCCAGAGATTTCTTGTATGACTCGGAACATATACTGTGAACGCATTCTATGCTAAGTACCACAAAGAGCATGTACCGTATTTGAATTTGCATAATAGGCCTTTGGTTACGCGAGTAGATCTTTAGGCTTTACTCCAGAGATTTCTCGGATGACTAAGACCTCATTTCAGGGATTTTTGCATTACCCAAAGCATATACTGTGAACACCTTCATTTCTAAGAAGCGCAAAGAGCTTGTAGCATATTTGAAACTGGTTGAATGGCCTTTGGTTACGCGTGTAGACTCTTAAGCCTTACTTCAAAGTTTTCTTGTATAACCATGGGCATAAGCTGTAAACCTTGACAATGGGCAAAAAGTATATGAGTTTCTGTTTCCAAAACTGTCAAAATTATCCAAATCGGTTGAAAATTGTTGAAGTTATGAGAATATCAATTTAGTGGAACACGGGTACCCTGTCGGCCATCCACGTGTGTTTTTTTTGTTGGCCGCATAAGGGTTAAATTGCGCTGTATTGCGTTGGTAGGCACGAATTAGTTCGGCCGAGATGTAGAAAGGCTTATTTGGCCGAAATGAATATTCAGCCGAGAGTGTCGTTCAGCTGAATTGGCCAAGTCGTATGGCCAAATAGGTCATTTTCCGAAATGGCCCCTTGGTCGGAAAGATCATTTGGGCGAGATCGTTGTTAGGCAGAGAGGCCTTTTGGTCGAATATGTCATTTAGCCAAACGTGTTGATATTTTTGACCATATTACCCGTTCAGTATTTGACAATTGGGCGTATGATCCGTTGGGCCAAATGACATTTTCGGCCAAATGGCTCTTTTTGTCAAACGACCATTTCGGCCAAAAAGTCAGTTGAGGCAAACGGCTTTTCAGCCAAACTATCAGTTCAGCTGTATGACGCTTTGGGCAAATGAAATTTCAAACCAAACCGTTTTCGATGTATAACCGTTTCACCCAAATTACTCATTTCGGCCAACTGCAATTCGGCTAGATGGTTTTCAGCTTAACGTGTTATTCGGACAAATGGCTTTCTGCCGAATGACTTTCGGCCAAATGACCCTCTATATTTAATAATTTGCCATAGAACAAAACAAAGTATTCTCCGTAGAAATCCAAATAAATTTCTTCAAAATTCCGAACGATTCTCCGTTGAAATCCAGGGAATTTTTTGATGCAATTTTAAACAATCTCCTACGGAAACTCTGAAGAATTTTTCGTGGAAGTACCATCAAAGTTAATTGCTTATATTTCGGATATTAATTACTATGTCTGAAACTCGTTTTGAGCAACTGGACAACATGTGAGAGATTTAGTTTAAAAAATGTATTGGAGGGTAACCACTTCCTTCGGTGGGGTTTGATCCCAGGACCCCAGTACGCTAGACAGATACCTTCCCTACTATGCTACGAAGGACATCCATCGTCCTCTGCTGCTCAGTGAGTACTGATGAAACCAAATTCCCAGCATCAGGCACATAGCCAAACTCTCGCAATCAATTTTTTTCGGCGAATTTTCGTGAAAACTCCTTAGAATCGTTCGCGGATACTCCGAATAATTTTCTGTGTATATTTTGAAGAGTACTCAACAAAAACTCAACAGGAATTTTCTTTTTTAAATTAATGTTTTGGAAAAACTGAACAATTTACCGGCGAAATTGAAAAGATTGTCTCGTTAGTGTCTTGAAAATATATCGAAAAAATGCAGAAACAAATCTTTAAAAAACGAACCGAATAGAAAATCTCTACGCCGTTTCACGCCGCAGCCGCCGACTAAAATTTTGTCAAACGCGCCGCCTATTTTTCGAACCGGCGCACTCCTTCTGGTACAACTTTGTTGTACGAGAAAGGCAAAAAAATAATCTTTTTTCTGTGTTGTTGGTACTTATTTGGGGCGCATTCGAGAGATATGCAGCCTCGAACCGTGTATTGTGGCGTCAAATTGTTGATTCAGTGTTATCTGTTTAGAAGTAAGCTAAATAAATGAATGGTACTTACTCTGGCTTGGGCAGATGTGCGTTCAGGTCCAGCTTCGTGCAGATGTCGTCCCAGTCGGCGAAGCAGCGCTCCTTGATTCGCGAAACGTGTCCCACCAGGTTCGGGCAGTTCTCCTGCATGAATTCCTTCAGGGCGTACTTGACCTCGTCGGAAATGTAGTGCACCTGGGCAAGGACGGAGAATGCGACGCAGTCCAGCTGAAATTTTCGGTGAAAACAAAAAGCACATTGGAATACTGAGACCCGATATAGAGAGTATTTAAACATCATACCGTGGTTGGTTCATCGCCGAAGAAGAACGGCTTGTCGGCCAACAGCTCGGACAGCACCTTCAGATCCTGTTTGCCGAATTCCTCGATCTCTTCGGGCTTGTGCACGCCGAGACCTTGGGCCTTTACCTTTTTGGCTCCCTGCAAATACTTGTTTTGTTAGGATGGATGGTGAACAGGTTAAAATGGGTGCACACTACGGAAAAACTTCATGCATGAGAGAGGCAGAATGGAGTGGGACACCGGAAGGGATGGCATGCAAGGTTTGACATGTTACCAGGTGAACAGAAGAGGGACAGGTGACGTAACATGATTATCACAAAAGAGATGGTGGAATGCCTCGTTAAAACGCGTAACTCATGTACCTTGCGACCGAATTGGAATTTGAACAAGAAGTTGAGCACAGCGTTCGGCAACCGGCTGCCCAGGGCGTGCTGCAGGTTGACCTTGTAGCCCTTGATCATCTGGTCGGGGTTCTTGCTGCGCCAGAACAGCAACACCCAGATGAGGTGGTTCTCCAGCATGGAGATCATGGCGTGAGCAATGTTGCGCTGTTCCTGGGTCAGAGCGGCGTCCAGGTCTTTCTCGTAGCGCTGGGCCAGTTCCTTGATGATGATGGCCGAGTCGGCGATTTCCTCTCCATTGACTTCGACGAACGGCAGTTGGCCCTTCTTGGAGCGCAGCTTCAGCTTGTGGTCGACATTCTGTGGAAGGAAGTGAGAAAAGGAGGATAATTAGACAACAATATTTTAATTTAAATGTTAATTTAAATAATGAGGTTACTAACAGTGAAGTATTTGAACTTTTTTTTTACTGACACTTTCAGCCCGGGGCTGGCTCGTCTCGATGGTATTTGAACTTGAATTGTAGGATCATTTTTATTAAAGTTAGATATTACAGGAAGATCACCTTGGAAATGAAGATATAAAATAGAAATCGTCAAAATATGAATATCATATCATATATATAATAGCCCTGTTTGTCTGTCCGGTGACTAGCCAACCAGACGCAGCAGGCGGGGAAATTCTCACAAAAAATAAAATATTTGACACTTTTTTTTTACTAACAGATGCAGAAATCAAAACCAGTGACAACCTTAGACAACCAGATACAACATTTGATGAAAAAGATCACAGACAACAGACGTAGAAAATTTTGATTTTTTTTTAATGCAGAAAAGAATCTAAACATTTGCCACGGGCGCTACAGCGTCCACGAATAAACTAGTAATAATATAAAGATCATCTTAACTCATTAAAAGGGTTAAGCTGATAAGTGGAACCTTAAGACTGGGTGCCGAATGTAGACTACTATGTGTAAGGCTAAATAACAGGTTATTCAAATAACATTCAAAAAAAATCATCAAGACAGCCGAATAACATGTTACAAGCGTATAGTTATAGTTTTATTGTTTAAGACGACCGATTCTTTGGAATGAATCTGATTTGTTCGTATGATTTCTTAATTAGGTTATGCTGGCGTAAACAAAAAAAATGCATCAATAATATCAAAAGCATCTAACGACCGGCAAAATTCACAGAAATCTGTGAAAGGAGTTAATTGTGCATGTGCCCTTTGTTCTGTGGAACCTTGTACTGCTATGTAATACAAGAATGATGCCATTCTGAAAAATGCTACGATGAAATAATATCAAAACGTATTTTTAATAAATAATGACAATCTCATTAGAATGAAACGTTCCAGTCATGATGAATAAGCAAATAGTTGATCAAAATCAGAGCGA
Organism: Armigeres subalbatus; assembly: GCF_024139115.2. Taxonomy (NCBI): domain Eukaryota; kingdom Metazoa; phylum Arthropoda; class Insecta; order Diptera; family Culicidae; genus Armigeres; species Armigeres subalbatus. The sequence continues at coordinate 223,469,300 of NC_085141.1, read as the reverse complement.
TGGTTTCACTTGAAAAGCCATTTCCGGAGCTTCTCATTTTCCGCCTACCCACATCACAGGGGGTGACAATTATCCTACCGCTACGCTCCATAAAAATTACCAGTCATTAGAAGACAGTCATAGTCTGCACACAGCAGCAGTGCTGTATTGGTACTCTCACTGTACCGTGGCTACAACCAGAGACCAGAACCCGCCGACGAACGAAGCATAATATCTTCTTCTTCGGCAAAACGACGGGGTGTGCGATTGCAAAAATAAAGGCCGAAAACAACATCTCGATCGATACAGGCAGACATGTTTGTGCTCGGATGCCCTACATTTCGAGACATGCTCCATGCGACGTCCTGGCCAACAGGGGATGCGACGCGTAAAAGTGGCAGCAGGGAGCAGCGGGGTTCCAGTTTTGGGCGGGAGATGGAAAGTCTCACCCTACCGAATAATGACGATGACGAGGACAAGTTCGACGTCGAAGACGATGACAATGACGATGATGGCGACGTACTGATGACCGCGACGACGCTGATGATGCTCGGAGTCTGCGTTTCTGCAAGTTGTCGGAAAAGTCGCTCTCCTACGCGAGAACAGCAGCAGGGGTGTGGTTGCTTTCCAGCAGCAGCTGCGGGAAAAAGCAAGGCGGGGATCGCGAGCAGCAGGAAAACGGAAGTATAGACGTCGGAGAGAACAACAAAAGCCGCCCGGGGATTTTTTTTTTGCAACTTCTCTGCTCATTTGGGTTGGTGGCTCTCCGATGGTACTTGGCGAGTTCGGAAGAAGCGTGGTGTTAGTGGGGGCCTAATAGTGAATGTCAACGTCATCGTGCCGGGTCTACCCCAATGAAAGAAAAAGGCTCCGGCGAGGTACTCTTCGCCCTCATTTCGTTTTTATAGATGGGTACGTATCGGAAAATTCGAAGTACCACTCTACATCCTTTTAAGGATTTGAGCACGGGTTTGAAAATCCGATAGAAGTTCTTTGAAGTGGTTTTATTGTTGAAGCTTTGATTTTTTATACTGATAAACGATTAGCAGTCTGTTACATTGGCGATAATCCTATGAGAAACATGAAAAGAATACTTCTATTGAGATATGTGTTGGGCTGACGAAGAATTCCTTTCAATCATTAATAACAGAAAAATGACAAAAACGAATATTACACTCCAAATATCATTTTCGGCCAGAAAAATTTCTCTTTCATATTTGAAACATTCACAAATTATGTGAACCAGATAAAGTGGCAGTGTTGTGCTACTTGTCAACGGTATTAGGCGATTAGTATGAATGTAGAAAGCAGCAAAACGTAAGAAATGAGAAGTTCTCCCTTCACCTTATCCCTTCTTCCTTCTTTCATCTACCCTCTTCCTTCTCTCTTCTTCCTCATTCCTTCTTTTCTTCTATCGTCTTACTTCTTTCTCACTTTTCAGTTCCCACTTCTCATTCTTTCTAATAACCGTTCGGTCTAAAATTCTAATTATCTTAGTTTTCACAATATTCTCGATTTGTTTTTATTGATTTATTTAAACTTGTTTAAATGCATTAAATTGACTCAATTTCCCAATCCCAAAAAATTTCTTGATTCTCAGTTTTTCAGGTTAGAAAACATGTATTTGAGCAGAAGAGACAACTATGAAGGTAGTATGGGTTCACTACATCTTCAGAAGATTCTTCACTAGTAGATGTTAAACTAACATTACTTTTCATCCTTCCTTGATTGTAAGGACGAGAAGATCAATTGAGCATTGTATAGCCACGATTTGTACAATCACTTATACTGTACTATGCTAAAAATATTTATGAAATATGAGAAAAAATATTCACTGCCTACCGGTGAAACCGAACCCATACTTCCCAGTACGCTGCACGGGTGCTCTACCACTATGCTACGGCAAACTTAATGCTCATTGACCTTCCGGGACTCGCATTGTTGTAAACAGTACAACACATTGAGTAAAAATGAGATATCTTTTAGTCAGTTGACCAATTTGCACCAAACCACCATGTATTCCTCAAAAAATCAGTTCTTTATCAATTGAGAAAATAATAGAAGTAATTCGATAGAAGGCTCTTATAAATATAGCTAAATAAAAGGCTCAGGTGCACGAGAAAAAGTGACCAATAATAAATTATTTATTTTTTCATTAACAATTCATTCGTAAGTGCGCGTCTATATCATTTCTGACAATAACCTTGGAGTTAATTTGCAGTTCTCACTCATCTATGGCCGTAGATGGCCACCAGACGGCCTTCCGGAAAACCCGGAACGTTCGTAAAAATGTTCATTTTGGAAAGTTCGTCTTACTGCAGCGCAATTTGTTCTAAGCAAATTCTGACGGTGATCAGTTCTTACTCTGCAATGACTGCAGGTGACCACCAGACCGGCTTCCGGATAACCCGGAACGTCCGTAAAATGACCTTTTTGGATAATTCGTTCTTAAGTAGCGCAATTTTTTTTAAAACATTTCTGACGGTGATCTTCGAGTTAATACACAGCTCATACTCTGCTATGATCGCCTACCAGACCCCCTTCTGGAGAATCCGGAATGTTCGTAAAATGGTCATTTTGGATAATTCCAGGGCTGGTAGCGATGAATGCCGTTCAAAATAGTGACTTTAGTGACCAACGATGACGAAAAAGTGACCAAATAGTGTCTTTTAATAGCAGAAAAAGTGACCAAATAGTGACTTTTGTATAATGTTTTAAACCAGGTATAGAACTACAAGTTGCATTAGCATTGTTACGGTATAATTCGTAGATTGCAAACTAGTGTTTTATTTTTAAAATACTAAATCTAAAATATCAGAAATTAAGAAAAGACAAAAACAAGCAAGAGACCAGTGACACTCTCATAAGTACCACGGAGTTGGATATTAGGGATGGTATTCGTTGGATCAGCCAGAAGCTAAGAATGTGACACTTGGTACCTCATATTAACAAATTGTGTCACAAAATTATGTTGATAATTACAACAACATTATTGTTGTTCAATATGAGCTCGAAGTTTTCTGTATAACAGCCAAACAATGATTTAAAATAATTGATTCCTAGACGGTGAACTATTTGCACTCACAAAGCTTATAAATCTTTGATGGGACCATTTGTTTAAACAATATAAAGTAATTAAAATAATTAGGAAATTTAAAAAATACGATTTGACCCGTTATTAAACTATGATTTAATAACAAATTTAAATTAAGTTTTTGAGATTTTGGACACGACGTTGCTTTCTGAGAAAAAAAATTTGAAAATTCAATAAAACCATGGTCACTTATTAGAAATCCATTGATTTTAATTAACTATAATTTCTAAATGACAGACTTCAGTATTAAAGTTAATAAAAAATGGGTGGGCAAATAATATCGAGTTAAAAAAAACTTTTGAATATAAGGGAACTGTTCCATTTTCCATCTCACATCTCACAGCACTAATCTTGCCGCTTTTTTTTTTGCTAACATGCGAGTTCACTGCTGAAATAAAAACACAAAAATAAAAAACAAATCAAATACCTTTTCATTGCTGTTTTTTTGATGGGATGGAAATAGGAGCTATGAGATGAAGTGCCGAACCGTTCCCCTAATTATTCTTAATTGCGGATTTAACTATCATAAACGGATTTAACAACCTTTTACCACTGGCGGGGTTAGATATTGTTATTTGATAGAGCACCCCTTGGCGCAGGAACGCTGCCTTTGTGAACTACAGCGTGCTTGCAACGAGTGGTGCCACCTCTGGCTTCGCCAATGTTCAAGAGTAAATTCTGCTCTGTGATGTGTATATGATCTTTCTTATGTTCATTCAATCTTCATTCTTTGATTTTTACTTACTACATTTCCCGAAAAGATATAATTTGCTTATTTACTTCGACTATATAAGTTAGTCATCGGATAATATTAAAGTCCCCGGATAATGTTTTGTAATATCAAATGGAGCCAATATAATACGGAGTGCAATTCAATCGCTTTATTCCTAATACCGTCGTCGGGAGTGACAATCGGTCCGGTGGGTCAGCGCTCTCACCGACAGTGCGTAGGTTCAGATAACAAAATCGTTCAAAAATGTCTCTTATAATTCAGTTTCTTGTCCTCAGATATATTAAATCTTTTCTACAAGCATTCTGTGTAGTGACAGTAGAACAGTGACCCATTCTCACCACCATTTGACCCATTGTCACCCCCGGCGGCGGTAACCTTTTACATCCGTGGTTCTGGTTCCAATACTTCTCAATTTTGTATTCCATACTCGAGGCCAGCCAGCATTTTAACAAATTCCATTCATGAAGAAATAGTTGACATAAATCGGAAATAACCCCACGATTTTCACAAAACACTTGAAACTTCTTTGTTGCATATTTTCCAAAATTAATATATTGCTACCAGATTTACATTTGATTTGACTGATAATAATAGTAGGTACAAATGATTTTTATTTTAAACTTTTTTATAGGCAATGCGAAAATAGTGACTTTAGTGACCATTTTCCGAAAAATAGTGACTTTAGTGACTTTTGGATGCAAATAGTGACTTTTTAGTGACTAGACTCAAAATAGTGACCAAGTCACTAAAAAGTGACTCGCTACCAGGCCTGTAATTCGTCCTAGAGCAGCGCAGTTTTTTAAACCATTTCTGACCGTGTTCTTAGTGCTAATTTACAGTTCTTACTCTACAATGACCGTAGGTGGCAACCAAACGGCCTTTTCGCAAATTTGGAACGTCCGTGAAAATGGTAGTTTTGTAAAGTTCGTCGTAAACTGACAATTTTCTTCTAAACCCTTTCTGAAAATGACCAGGCAGTTAGTCAATGCTCTTTACCATACAATATTGAAAAGAGTTCACAATCCAATAATATACTATGCAAACAAATGAATAATGAATTCTATCATAATAATACTAAAATAGTAGTCATTAATGATAGTAACCACATCAGGTATTCGAGAGAGATTAAATATCAAATCAATACCTCGTCTAAGTTATTCGACAAGGAAGCTGTTTTTGTAATTCACTAAAAATAGTTCAATGAGGTCAGTCAACCCGATATACTGTAACACTATGTCAGTGGTTCTCAACCTTTTTCTTGAGAGGTATCCCTTCGAACTTTTGCATTAATTGAGGTACCCCCCTCTCTACACCATTTAATTTTTGCTTTAAATGAAAATAAGCGTAGATAAGAGCTATGAAAAACGGCTTCCTTCAGGATTGTTTTGATTATTGGAGGGTTCCGAGCCTCTTGAAAGGAAGTTGCCAAGCCTACTATTGGGAGGCTTTCGAATTTCTCGAAGGGAGGCTTCCGCCTATTATAGGGAGGATTCGGAGCCTTTTGAGTCACTTTAAAGGAGGCTTTTGAGTTTTTTGAAAGTATGCTTCCAAGCATCTTGAAAGAAGAATTCCGAGCTTCTGCAAGTGAAGCTTCCAAGCTTCTTGAAAGAAGGCTTACGAGCCTTTTGAAGGGAAGCTTCCAGGCCTCTTGAAGGCGGCTTTCGAGCATCTTGAAGGGAGGCATCAGAGCCTCTTGAAAGAGGCTTTGATGCAACTTAAAAAGATGGTTCTGAGCCTCTTGAAAGTACGCTTCTAAGCCTCTTAGAAAAAGAACTTCGTGTCTCTTGAAGGGAGGCTTCCTCTTCAAAGAAGATTTCCGTGGCTCCTGAAGGGAGGCTTCCAGGCCTTGAAAAAGTGCCTCAGAGCATCTTGATAGAAGGCTTCCGAGCTTCTTTAAGGGAGGCTTCAGTGACTTCAGTGGCTTCAGAGCTTCTTGAAATACGGCTTTCAAGCCACTTGAAAGTATTCTTCCAACTCTCTTGAAAGAAAAATTTCGAACATCTTAAAGGTAGGCTTCCGAGCGTCTTGAATGGAGATTTACGAGCTTATTGGAAGAAGGCTAACGAGCCTCTTGAAATGATTTTTCTGAGCCTCTTGAAAGTAGTACGGCTGGTAGCGACAGAAGCCACTCAAAATAGAGACTTTAGTGACCAAAGCTGACGAAAAAAGGGACCAAATAGTGACTTTCAGTTGCAGAAAAAGTGACCAAATAGTGACTTCCAATTTCAGTTACAAGTTCGATGAAACGAAATCAGGCATTTTTGGGTCGAAGGAGAATATTTTTTTCGTAATTTGTGGCGGAAAACATCTTTCAATCACCACTATTAGAACGAACTCAGAAGAGAAACAAAAATCGTACTCGCTAACTTTTATCTACTTAGTGACTAAGTAAATTTGTATTGCCCTCTCTTTTAACCCCACGGAAATTTTACTCAATATCTGTAAAAAGCAGGACAACTCAAAACTATGAGTAGTCTGCAAGCAAATCAAATTTTTACGCTACTGGAAGTGAGCGAAATATGGTAATCACTCTTAACGCCTGTTTTTCTTTTCTGAAAATTACTTCTCGGCGAAAATCTGCGTGAATGTGCATTCTCTTCTCGTGAGAATAAGTGAAAATTTCGATCATTGGATAAGCTGAGCACCTACTTAAGAAAGATGCAGAGAACTCAACGATTTGTCATAGGTGAAACGGATGTTTTTTGAATTTTTAGTACGACAGGAACAACAGTACGGATCGTTTTAGTAGAAAACGATACAAAAATTATGGAGATTTATGTACAACGAGCCTGGGATTGAACCTTCGACGTCCTGCTTGTAATGAGGACCATGCTCTCTGAACTTTTAAATATTTTTACTCCAAAATACGCAGGCTGCGTGTATTCATGGTCGATTTTTGCTATGGAATTCGACAGCGCATGCAATCTTCAAAATTGGGGAGACTTGATGATCGCCTTTTAATGATATCTATGATACTCAATAAATATTTTTTTAGGGCAAACCCTTCATCATACCTGTCAAATCTACAAAAAAAAATATCCGCTTGAGAACAAATTAAACTTTCTTGAATTTTTTAGACAAATATATGGATTCCCAATGAGGGAAGTCTGCTCAAATTGAGGCAACAACTTAAAATACAAATATCCTGAAATTGTGGTGGAATTATGGCATTTTTATCAATGAAGGTCATGGTCATTTAGCATATTTATGGATTTGTGCTGTGAAAAAAATGATAGCATTTGGTCATTATTGGGAGAAGTTGTTCTAATTTTGCGTGGCCACTAAAAAACATCTTTAGGAGGAACAAAACGCAGTAAATAAGGTTGTCAATTAAAAAAAAAAAACTCGCAACATAACAATCAACAACAATGTCTAGAGGATCTATTATAAAAATACGCTATAACAATACTACTTTAATTCTTGGTAAAACAGGGGAGAATCAAGTCTCACCAGCATCCCTTAATGCTTAAAGTTTGAGTTAAAAAAAATCTTGAAATCGACAGGTCTCCTGCTTGCATGATTGTATACCAATTTATAAATTGAGACGTAAAACACCTTCAATTAGCTACTGGTGAAATGCCAATAAGAGCAGCGAGTTAAAGAAGTTACAGAGTGAACATTTTTCCAAGGTCCGTAATTTCATTTCCGCCATGAACAAAGCGTCTTCCGATGGATACATAGAGCCTTATAAAAAAATCTTAGTCAATAGTTTCAAAATAGTTGAAAATAGTGACTTTTTGCGAGAAAAAGTGACTTTAGTGACTTGAGGTCGAAAAAGAGACTTTTTAGTGACTAGCCCGAAAAAAGTGACCAAGTCACTAAAAAGTGACCCGCTACCAGGCCTGAAGTAGGCATACGCGCGTTTTGAAAAAAGGCCTCCAAGCCTCTTAAAAGGAGGTTTCCAAGAATCTTGAAGGGAGGCTTTCGAGCCTCTCGAAGGAAGGCTTTCGAGTATCTCGAAGGGAGACTTCAGACCCTCTTGAAAGGCAACTACTTTAAAGGAGGCTCTTGAGCATCTTGAAAGTGCGCTTCCAAGCCTCTTGAAAGACGAATTCTAAGCTTATTGAAGGGAAGCTTCTGCGCTGCGGAGGTTTTCGAGCATCTTGAAGGAAGGTTTCCGAGCCTATCGAAAGGCGGCTTTCGAGCCACTTAAAAGGAGGCTTCTGAGCATCTTGAAAGGACGTTCCTGAGCCTCTTGAAAGTATGCTTCCAAGTCTCTTGATAGGTGGCTGCTGGGACTCTTGAAAGGAGGCTTCCGAGGTACTCGAAGGAAAGCTTCCGAGCTTCTCGAAAGGAGGCTTACGAGCCTCTTGTAAGAAGGCTTCCGAAACTCTTGAAGGATGCATCCGAACCTCTTGAAAGGAGGTTTCGAGCAGCTTGGATGAAGGCTTCCGAGAAGAGTAGGAGGATACTTCCAATTTTCTTGCAACGTAGCAACTGAGCGTTTCGGAAAACAGCCTTCTTACAAGATTATAAGAAAAAGTTTCGAAATCAAAAAATTACACAATTATCAAAATTTGATCAATAAGTTTTGATTCCAATTGTAATACATCCGCCATTACGCATTCTTGTGTGAAGTACCTCCTGGGGCCAGCGAAGGTACATGTACCCCAGGTTGAGAACCGCTGCACTATATGAATCCTGGCTAGTATGTTCAGTGTCTTAATAATAATTCTGATAATAATAACGAGTGGCCAATCCCAACAAACATTGAACGCTGTCAAAGGTCTTATTTAGCCAAAACAAGCTACTTCAACTGAAGAATTTGCTTATTTAGCATTAAGTGTTTGTTGGGATGTGAGAGGAACGCAAAAGATGGAATTCTTATTGAACGTAAAAAACAAGTTTTGCCTGCATTTCCAATTCTAATAGTTACTGTTCGACTAGTCAAGTTGAAGCTACAGGATTGAAATGGAAATGGTGCGGAAATCCAAATTCAGTTTATATTTATTTTATCATACCCGTCTCAATCCCTACATCTTCCGCCTGTTCTACTCTCTTACAGTTTTATTATAATTATTTGTTCTACTAGGGGGAAAGACGGCTTTGGCAGGTTTTGTTCTATTATTGGCAGGGGGTTTTTGACGACCGAATTTTATGAAATTTGGCCACAATATTCATTGATATGCAAAGAATGTTTAGGCCAAATTTGAGCTTAGTCAGTCATAAAAAAAACCCCTGCCAATAATAGAACAAAACCTGCCAATGCCGTCATTCCCCCTATTTAATTCAAGTTCCTGTTTTATAGTGAGTTTTTTTCTTCAGTGTGAGCTTTACAGTTTCGACCGAACAAATCGAAAAAAAAAATCATTCACAACATTCTACGCAACTCTTTGCTTACTTTTTCCTACTCTTTGTTTACATTTTCTAACGCCGAACTCGAGACAAACACTGATCTCGGAATGCAGTCATGGATAGAACTTACCAGGCTCTAGAACATCAATCTTGCATCAAAATCAGAAAACAATAATTAACAACATTCTATGCAACTTTTTGCTTATTTTTTCCTACTCTTGTTTACATTTTCTAACATCGAACCCAAGACAAACACTGATTTCGGAATGCTGTCATGGATGGAACTTACCAGGCTCTAGAACACCAATCTTGCAACAACATCAGACCTACTCTTTGTTTACATTTCTAACACCGAACTCGAGACAAACACTGATCTCCGAATGCAGGCTTACCAGGCTCTAGAACATCAATCTTGCATCAAAATCAGTAAAAAAAATCATTAACAACATTCTAAGCAACTCTTTGCTTACTTTTTCCTACTCTTGTTTAAATTTTCTAACACTGAACTCAAAAAAAAACACTGATCTCGGAATGCAGTCATCGATAGAACATACCAGGCTCTAGAAAATAATCTTGCATCAAAATCAGTAAAAAATCATCAACAACATTATACGCAACTCTTTGCTTACTTTTTCCTACTCTTTGTTTACATTTTGTAACACTGACCTTAAGATAAACACTGTATCGGAATGCGATCATAGATAGAGCTTAACAGGTTCTAGAACGTCATTCTCTTGCATCGAAATCAGAGAAAAAACATGAACAATATTCAAGGCAATTCAATGTTTACTCTGAATATAAGTAAACCTCTGATCTCGAACATGCAGTCATGAATAAAGCGTGCCAGGTTCTTAAGCATCAATCTTGACTTTAAATCAAACACTTTTTTCCACGCATTACTTTGTTTACATGTTCTTACTATATTACTATCTACTATATAATATTACTTAAAATTGAATTCAAGTCAACCGCTGATCTCAAACATGCCGCCATAGTGAGCTTACCAATCTCAGGAATACATTCTCGAGGGAATGATTGTTTACCCTCTCGGGGGAATTAGTGTTTACCCTCTCGGGGGAATTCTTGTTTACCCTCTCGGGGGAATTATTGTCCACCCTCTCGGGGGAATTAGCCTATCAGGTATACCCTCTCGAGGGAATGATTGTTTACCATATCAGACACCTCCTCTAAAAATAATTTTATTGAAAAATTTATTCCCTTAATTCGCATCATTTTGTTTCACAAACATCGCATAATAACTTTCACATTTCGTTGAGTGTAATAGAATTTTTGTTTTCAGTTTTTTTTTCACAATTTTCAGTGCCACAGAACGCGTTTTCACTTACTTTTTTTGTGTGATAAAATCCAAACAAATTAATTTTTCAATGAGTGTCACTTTTGCTTTTATAAACATATTGTTTCCTGAGTGTGCCAAACTTTATTGTGATGAGCGACATTTGGCGCATACACACTAACGTTCGCTTCGTCCTGTGAGGTCCTGTGTAAACTCATTTTTGTTTACCTTCGTATCTCAACCTCATTTTCCTTTCACTCATTTTAACCCTAGCTTCGAGTAGTCGCCCCAACTGCATGCACCAGTTTTTCTTCCTATCACATTTCGGCGTGAAAATCCCAACACACCGCACCTTTCACAAAAAAAAACGCGATTTTAAGTGTTTGGAGGAGACGGCTTCATCCGAATCAGCCGTCTCAATCTGCTGCCCGATCCGCAGCAGCTCGGAAGCATTACTTCTTCTCGCGAAATACATTACAACACTGAAGGCTAACTCCGCTCATCTGTCACTCACACACCTGGCACTCATGTCCAATGTATATGCCCTCTTGTTCAGTTTATATTTATTTTATCATACCCGTCTCCATCCCTACAACTACCAGGTACACTTTTCTGAAAACATTGGTTTTCAAATCTCAAATAACTGTAAATGACGGCACTTTTCAATCCTACATGTGGATGTAATCCAAACTGAACAGTATATTGGTTTTCATCCACGAACAGCTGAACTTACGGCTGAATTTTGAACTAAACAGTTTCTCAACATATTGGTTTCCAATCCTCGAAAAACGCTGCGGGCAAGGTGGATCGATCATGTGGAAGATGACTAGCGGACCCTCTGTAGATTTCGTGGTTGGCGACGTGTAGCCATGGACCGAACTGACTGGGGCTATTGCAGGATTAGACTTAATAAATAATAATTATCTGATGGTCAATCAATAATCAATTGAATCGATTTGTCTAAACTTCATATTTTTTTTCTAACATCACTCGTCCTCCCGATTTGATTTCTTCAAGGTTTCCAATTTACCCAACTTAACTTTGATTCCGATGGTCTATCGTCGAAAGTACGCGATAGATCGTGTTTTCGTTTGATACAACGTTTCAGGGAAAATAACGAAGTAAAAAAAATGGCATACGATCGAGTGTGCGCTAAGTGATTTGAGATTTGTGCAGCTTAAAGTGTGAAACGCTATCTTTGTTTCCGGGGCGTCGATACCACAAGAAACCCATTCCGGGATGTCTTCGTCGACGAACACGCCGAGTTTTCAATGACCATCGCCTTTTTTCCGGCCGGAGCATTCGGCCCACAAAGCTACCAAACTCATGGTGCCGCCTTCAAGAAACTCGATCAATATCGGTGCGGCCGATCGGTTCATGCTATTAGAAACCCGTTCTGGTTCGCCACCGAGCTTTCAACGACTACCGAAAGATTTCTAGCATTTTTGTTAGCCTTTGTTTATGTGAATTTTGATATTTCCATCACAGACAAACAGACGTAACAGCTTGAACATTTTTCTGAAAAATCCATCGACCAACTCCTCTACCACCATCTTGCGAGTATGTTACACGAAACAATGTTTCGTATGACATTGTCACCAGTAGGCGCTGGAGTGAAATGTCGTACTCGAAGGATTATGTCGCTACCGCCTCTGGTTGTGAAGCGCGCAATCAATTAAATCCAATTGAATCGTAAAAATCATGGTCGATGATAATTTCTCTAGTGTTACGTCTGTTTGTCTGTGTTTCCATCATAGGCATTCGACGCATTATGAAGTTTGATACGTCACAAGACTCGGTCTCGATCGGATGGGTAAGTGGCCTGTTCCCAAATGTTGAACCTGTTCAAGCGTCACCCGATTCTTTGGATCCACAAAGCAACGAATAAGACGAAAGTTCCCTTTTGAATTCTCTAATGTCTATAAACAATAAAACGTGCCAGCCGTACGTTTACGTGATACGGAATGCTTCGTGATAGACGACGAGACCTACATCAAGACGGACACCACAGTTCCAAGTAAGTGAGCAACACGGCGAAATCTCAACATTGCATCTTTAAGATCCGAGTACTAAAATAAAATATAATCAATTCATTATTCAAAAAAATAATATAAATTAAAACATCTCATTTGTGAACAAATTCACGCTACAATCAGTGTCCATTTCATCAGCATTGCACGAATGAATCATCCACCCTTCGATTACAACCCTTCCTTCAATCAGAGCTTGCGTGAAGGTGACAAGGGAAAGCACGATGGAAAACTCATTGCTATTTATGGATTCAAACTTTCCACTGCCGCCGCCGGAGAGAAAAACCGACGGTGTGCGCTGGGATGGAATTTGGACTTTTGGTGGCGGGAAAATTGATTGTGCCACTAACACAGTCAGCAGCCAGCAACACATTGTGCTCGCGGGCGGGGGAAGGAGAATCCTTGTGCATTGTGGGACTGTGTATGTGTGTGTGTGAAGGTCCTCGCCCATCTGCTCCCACGCAGAGTTTTATGACATAAAATAGAGGCTAAGAGTTAAGTGCTGATTGTCGGCATTGAAATTGACTACTGCTGAAACAATTGGACTCATGTAGCATAATCCTTCATTTGAACTTGTGCCTAAATCAAATCCCGTTTGTCGGCAACTTGTTCGAGCACGTACAGACGATCCTTTGTCGGTTCGTACTGCGCATGTATGGGTTCAGATTACAAACACACCTGGACGAATGCCGCCCATTATTGATTCCGAACGTTGGCTCACACTCGCTTTTCCTCGACTCGGTTGTGTGAGTTGCCTTAGCAACAGCGAGCCGCTTTTTCCACACAGAATTTTACCGCGCTTTTTGCTCACATTAGGTAGGTACCCCAAGTCCTTTCCAAACGGAGCAACAAATAACCATATAAAGGAAACACTTTATCGCCCGGGTTTGGATTTTGCTCTACGCAACGATTCGGCAGGGGGATAGAAGGAAATAGGCACCCTTTCGAAGGCACTTGCCTCGTAAACAATTCAATGTAGAACTGTTTTCCTTACTCCATTAGGATGGGCGGGTGGTGGAAAATAGTTTTGCAACTGGAACACACAATCCATTATGCCGGGCGGGACCGTTCCTAATATCATTATCCGGCCATTGTTACTAATTTTGCCGTACTCCATTGCTAGGAGTAATTCAATTCAAACAGGGTGGTCGGAGACCAGATTTACTGAAGTGATTGAAAATTCATACTTTGTGCATAGAGGATACCTCCCCCCACCCCCCAAGAAAATTAAATTTTAAGAAGTATGACTGTAATGTATATAAATGAATACAATAAATGTAAATCAATGAAAACAATAAAACCCATTTGCATAAATTGCTATTTTGGACCTTACTTAGGTAATTGCTTTTATGAGGTCGAAGTGAGACATGGCTGGAAAAGGAGGTGTTTTTGTCGATCCGTCATGATTTTTTTCAACTGGGTCTCAAAACTTTCGAAGTTTGCCTCGGGCTGAAAGTCTCCTTAATAAAGACACAAAAAAAAAAAAAAAAAAACTTTCGAAGTTTGGATTTTGGAGGATAGCGAACAAAATATGATGCCAATTGAAGCCCAAAAGAAGTTCAGGATTGCTCGTCCCATTCATAAAAGATACCAAGAGCACGTCTTGTGGGAGTCCAGACAGCCTTTTATGCCAAATGGCCTGCTGCCGAAAATAGTCATTTTTTTTCGAGAAAAAGTGACTTTAGTTCAAGTCACTAAAGTCACTTATTCTCGAAAAAAAAAAAACGATACTTTTTGTGACTTGCCCTTGATTTGCTACCAGGCATGTCATCGGTTTAGGTGCTTGTTATAGATTTCAGTATAACCTAGTTATATTTTAAATTCGGTAGTATTACCCGGAATTCATTAAAAAAAATGCCGTGGGATTATCAAGCACTTTTTTCCGGAAGTTTCTCCGAAAAAATCCGCTCGGTTGTTCTTTCAGCAGTTTAATTTTTAATGTTCTAGATACCAAATTTGGTAAAAATGCGTTCAATGTTTACTTTTTCGAGACATTGTTAGAGAGAGGGGCCTATTTGTAAATGTTGTGTGACATCTCCCAATGAAAATGAGACATCTCAGTACTGTCTTCCAGTAGTATAAAACATTCCCATCATTTTCTTAAAACAGATAAGCAGAAGACAGACAGGAATCAAGAATGTGATTAAACCGTAATTGTCTCTTTAGTAATATAATTATAATGTTTTGGTTTACTTTCTGAAGTTTTGAAGAAAGAAAATGATTTGATTTTTCGAGCACTAACATGGCAGGAGCATCGTCAATAACTAATTGTAGAACCCTTAGTAAATTGCACCTGTAGTGTCCATATAAAAAGGAATTTTGTGAGTACAACAGCAATAAAAATTGCCCATTTGAAAAAAAATCCAGCGTAAAGAAATAATTGCATTGTTATTGCAACGGTTTTGTACCACTCACACAATCTACTAATGCCGGTAGCAGTAAGACCAATATTCGGTTGCGCAATGTTTGTAAAACGAATTGATGTTATCTCCCAAAGATTGGTAGAACATCACTTGAAATAATTTGAATCAGTGATGCAGCACTTAGAATCAAGTATACAATTAATTGGGCGGATTGGAATGTACGATAAATCTTGATGCGGAGTTCGTTCTTGCGAATCATTCTACTTATTGCAGACGTTCCCCACGGGCGGATTTCGAATCGTATGACCAAAATCTATTTAGGTGTTTTATGGCTACGAACATAAGTTTAAACCAATTTGAGTGATTGAAAACGCACAGTGTATAATTAGAAGTGCTCTTTGAGAGGCGGTTCGTGCATTTTATATTCTGATCATTGCTCGTTAACCTTCTAACGTAGGACTACGCATGTGTTTTCTATATTGGGCCGCACTTTGCGATTACAAAAATCGGAGACCGTGGATTTTCAATTTTTTCACTATTCAATCAAGGAATAGGTAGGTAGGTAGTCAACGCTTCTTTGTATTAGCATTAGCATTGTTACGGGTGAGAAGACTAAAATATGAGATACCTTTTTGAACAATTTTGCTATAAGACCTCCAGACTGCCGGTAAGAGCGATGACCCATTCACACCCCCCAGACCCATTGTCACCCCCTATTGTGGTATTCGTGTTTTACTTTTGAGATCCTTATCTAGAATGCTATCAGAAAGAAGGGAAGTGGTCCTTGATTCCAGGCTCAACAAAAATAACAAAAGCATGAGGATTACTACTCCTAGCCACGCCCATCTTCACCGTAACTAGGGAAAGGACAGAAGTGTTGATGTGGTACTTACTTAACGAGAGGCCACCGACTTAGCGACACCCTCATAAGTACCACGGAGTTGGATAATGAGAAAGGCATTCGTATGGTCAGGATTTGCCAGAAGCTGGCAATGTAACCGTGGTAGATCTTACCCCGTAACACACCACGTAAAGCTGTCTACCCAGCGTTACGGGTAGGTAGTCAACGCTTCTTTGTATTGTTCTGAAAATACTGATGTTTAGCTATTTATAATTGATTAATGGTAAAAGGTAATCAACCAATCCCGTACATGCTTTGCAAGCACAGACATCAAAATCAAGCAACTTGCGGGTTTGAAGCTAATACTAAGTTCGTACAAAATTTCAAGCCGAGCGGAGCAGCGGAACTTTCTGCCGTCGCCTAGCGAATATGTTTTTTTTACATTGAAGAAAATTCGACTAGGATTATTTTTTCTTGAATAAAATTGTGATTCTGAAAAGAACCAAAACTGTGCATTTCCAATCAATATTAGTAAAAAATTCAAAATCAGAATCTAGCGATAAAATTTCACTTTCTATAGATGATTGGCTTCAGAAGCTACCGTGGCGAACAAGTTTTCTGCAGCAATCGCCGCGAAGAACGCCACTGACGCCATAATTGCTATAACATTTTCCGTCACTTTATAAAAAAAGACCCCAGATTAATCCACCTAGCGGTGACGGTGCCTTTCTCGATTCAATCGTTTGGTTTCGCCTTAGTGTGTGTATCACACTAAGGCAAAACCAAACGATTGAATCGAGAAAGACACCGTCACCGCTAGGTGGATTAATCATAAATAGCTGCCTATATTACGGTTATATAGCGAATCAACCAACCAAGCTTACATGGTGCAACACACCATTTTCTTCATAACTTTGAACGCAATGACCGATCGTGATTATATTCAATCGTGATCAACTATGGTTTGTCCCCCGAATTACTATATGAAAAAGTGGCTAATGTTTTTCCGTTTTTCGTGGGCACACACATACACATACGCGCACACACACACGGACTGACAGACATTTCGGCACCAACATTTCAAAAGGGCGTAACTGCTTTTGTAAACAAAAGCTTCCCACGTCGCTGGTGGGTTAATTTGAGCCCACCCACGCAATCCAATACCACTGATGGAAGCATCGAATCCTCTTCTTTCATTTAATGGTGCTGGATTGCGTGGGTAAGCATAAATAAGCCCACCAGAGACGTGAGAAGCACTTGTTTACGAAATCAGTTTCGCCCTTTTGAAATGTTGGTGCCGATTTATCCAGTTCGACGAGCTGAGTCGATTGGTATACACCCGATTCTTTTTTTTTACACGGGGGATGCGTTCCGTGTAAAAAAAGTTTTCATTTCAAAGTTTGAAAATCCGTGTGAAAAAAGTTTTATGATTTCTCGACTACTCATGCAAAATGGAGCAACTTTGCAAACATTTTGTATGGGATTTTTTTACACGGCCGAGTCAAAAAAAATCCGTGTAAAAACAGAATTGGGTGTATAACATCATGGGTCTCCCAGACTTCTATAAAAAGTTCGATTTTGGTGTGAAATGATAGCCTTTCGGTACAACTTTGTTGTACGAGAAAGGCAAAAAGTCGTCTCGAATCAACTCTCTTCCGTTTGAAATGGTGGTTCTTAAAAGAACCGATTTACACTTATGCGCCTTTGCAACCACTAATGGCAACCAAACGATTGTTTGAGAAAGTTTCACTTGCTGCCGACAACGGCCTCCACAACGGCCATCATTCGGAATGAATTCTCAGCAGTAGCACGCCGACGACCACCATTACCGTCGATACTGAGAGCGCTCTCTGTTGCCGATGAGACCGCTCGCTATCACTAAAACGTGGCTCAATGACCAGATTTACTCGACACAGCTTTTTGGCGATCGTTTTATATGTCTACCGTCGTGATCGAAGCCCTGTAACTTCGATTAGAAAAAGGGGGTGGTGATGTTTTGATCGCCGTTACTAATCGGATGAGTTCAGCTTTACCTTCAGTACAAATCGATAATTCCCTTGAGCATTTATGGGTGAATATTTTCATCACAATCGGTGTAGCTTACTTATCACCAGAGATCTCTAACGACGTATCCTCCATTGAGAAATATGTTGAATCAGCCACGAACAGAGCTAACTCCCTGAAGTCTGGTGATAGCCGTATTTTCCTAGGATACTTTAACCAGAAAGACATACACTGGGTCAAGGGGCAACCAACTCTAAACTTTTCACAGTATCCCAAAATACTAACAAATACTAGCGAAATACTACGCCATTCATATGGTGAATTGATCAAAGAGCCCTGTTTCGGGAAGCATAGTTTTTGTTTTGACAAACCATTGAGGTTGGTACAGCGATACGTAAATAACGCTATTCGAAAGCTTTGCTGATTTTACATTAAAGTTATTCCTGCTGAGATCAATTTGTTTTAAAGCCTGTTTCCTTAATAGCAGTAATGTTCATTTTATAGTGCAACTTATAATTATCTGAATTTTCATTGCTATTACAGGCAGAGCCGCATACACGTTCCGAGATTTGGATGAACAAAACAAAAATGAATCATCAAAAGCAGAAAACGATGAATTTGTATGGAGCATCTTCCGAAAAATAACAAAATCGAATACACATATTACGGATTCAATTATTGTTGTATAATGTGCCTCATTGTGCCTTAAGAAATTGAAAAATATAATTCGTGTAACACACAAATATCAAAATTTATAGACCATGCTTTAATCTTTTTCGACCGTATCTTCAGGTGATTATGTAAATACATTCTAAAATACTTAAAACGTTCAAACATCTTTAGAGCCTTCAGGTATGATTACGGGTTCCAAAATTTTTTACAAAATCTTCAATGGGTTCAAACAAAAATCACTTTAAACTTAAAGGAATTCTAATGAATTTTCAGAAATTTTTACAGATCATTAAGATCAACGATGAAATCTTATGATCGTCAAAGTTACTTTAGGTTTTCCAATACAGGCATACCTCGATAGTACGTACACCTGCGTAATTTTAGTGTACGTACTATCGAAGCAAAAAAAAAATCCGAACAAAATATTTTTTGTTGCCTTTTTGTTTATTTAGGAATAGCAGAAAGTTCATAAAACCATCCGGGAGTCAAAATTTCGATAGAAGGCTCTGTACTCCAAGCATATTTGTATTTGATATAGTACACAAGGAACCAACAGGACCCAGATGTTTCTTGAAATGGTGCCTACATGTAGCATTGAGCTAAATCATCGTCTTTGTACATGTGAGGCTTTTTCTACAAAATATGTACTGTTTTTTAATGCTTCAGAACATCCATAAATTACGTGACATTTGCAGGAGTAATGTTTTAAATGTATGTTACACATCGTACATGATTATGCATGTTACTACAAAAAGCGAAGATTGGGGGTGGTTGATATATCACTTATTTTTTACGTGACGTATTTTATGGATCTCCCCTATAGATTTTATGGGAATGAAAAGCTTCAAGGTTGCCTATCACTGTTGTTGCGACTCTATTGACTCCAATGACGCTGCCTTACAAAAGCGACAAATTGCCAGCCATAGCAACAGTCGCATCGCGTTGGTTTGGAGGAACCTTCATTATGATTCGTAATTATATGAGTATTTAACACTGAGATGAGTATAAAAACAACAAGAAAAATTTCGAAGATGTAAAAAGGTTCTATGTTATTTTAGTATTCTCGTCTTTAGAATCGTGTTTACGCTTCTCGTGCACCAAGGTGTAACGAAAAGGCTGTATGTTCACTAAAAAACGATGTTTTGATGACAGGCTGATGACTTCCATATAGCGATCAACACAGCTCGACGAATTAAGGTGATGTTTGTCGATAAAGTTTTTAAATCTAAAATCTACTAAACACTCTACTAAAAGTCAGAAATTATTTCATAACTTTATTTAAAATTTGCTTAGAAATTTAAAAATATTTTCCTCTGAAAATTCCTTATGAACTTCATTTAAATAAAGCTTCTTATTGTAGAATTTCTCCTAGATTTGTTTCCGATACTTTTCTAGGAATTCCTCTGAAAATTTCTCCAGGAAATCCACAAAATCCATCTGGGATCCTCTCCTCCAGAACCTACAATAGGAAATGCAGCAGGAAATCCTTTGGGAACTCCTTCGAATACTCACACAAGAATTCCTTCGAAAATTCTTCCTAAAAAAGAAACCCTGAGTAGTTCTTGAAGGAATTCCATGCAGAATAGCTTAAGAAATTCCTGTGGGGATTCCGAAACGAATTCTGGGAATTCATGAAAAAATTCTGGGGAAAAGGATTTCTGGAGAAACTCTCGAAGTAATTTCCGGGAAATTCTTGATGAAATTGTTGGGAGAATTCATGGAGGAGCTTCTGAAAGAAAATTTGGGAGAGTTTTTCGAAGAATTTCCGAGGTTCTTGCTGCTTACTCCTGGAAAAAATATCGGAAAATCATGAGAGATTTTTAGATGATTTTTTGTAGACATTTTAGAGGAGACCGCAGAAATGTTGAGAATTCCGGGTGTTTCTTGCGGGAGAATTGCTTCAATAATTTCCAGAGGAATTTCAAGAGGAATTTTGGGAGGTAGCCCCAAAAGAGCTTTAACAAAATTTTCGGAAGAATAGCTGGAGAAATTGTCAGATGAATTTTCAAACGGATTTCTCAAGGAATTTCTGATGTCTATGAAGGGTCTATCAAGGGCTTCTACGTGAGTTTATGAAGAAATTCATATGGAATTTCTGGAAGATCTCGAAGTAATTAATTAGAGATCTTGGTGGAATTTCTGGAGTAACCTCAGAGCGAATGCCAGGAGGAGTTTACATGGGAATTTCTGAATGATTTTCTGGTGAAAATTCTAAGAGAGGAGACGTGGAAATTTCTAAGGCAACAATTTAAAATGTGATTTTGAAAGTTTATTGAAAGGATTTACGGAGAAATTTTTGAAGTAATTCCTATGAGTCCTAGTCGAATTCTTGGAGAAACTTCGGGAGAAATCCCTGGAGGACCTTCCGGAGGAGTTCTTGGAAGAACTTCCGGAGGAACTTCTGAAGGAACTTCCAAAGTAATTCCTGGAGGAACTTACGGAGAAATTTCTTAAGTAACTTTCGGAGAGATTCCTGGAGGAACTTTTGGAGGAAGGCCTGGAGGAAATTGCGGAGGAAGACCTGAATGAACTTGCAGATGAATTCCTTGCGGAGCTTCTGGAGAGATTTCTTGGGGAACTTGCGGAGAAATTCTTGGAGAAACTTCCGAAGGAAATCCTGGAGGAACATAAATGCACGTTGCCGCAAATCACCAGCGACATGACACCGCCACGCCACCGCCGCTGGCTCTGGCTGAAAATTATCTGGCACCCTGATATAATTTCAATCGGCGCACAGGTCTTGAGTGAATATCAAGTGAAATCCTGTAGAAACTGGAGAAACTTCGGTTACAGGATAAATTTCTTCTGGGATTCTAGTGAGACGTCTTAGAGGAATCTTAGAAGGAACTCCTGATTGAATTTATAGTGAAATCTAGGGATGATTTTTTAAGGAACTCCTGGGAAATAACTGAATTTTAATTTCAAATAAATAACTGAAAAACAAAATAAATAAAATAAAAATAACTATTCAACCAAAAAAATATCTTCATTTTAGTAACGCTGCTGATTTTTTTCTCAAGAAAAATGTTGTCACCAACAAGGGGATAGATTGGAACTAAACTTACTGTGAACTGAATTAAACTATTGTACATCTTGCCGAAAATTCATTTTTGTGAGACATTATTCCCATGATTAATTTAATTTACTCCTCGGGATAATGCTCTCGGGTCTATAAGGTGAAATAATACATGGGTTTCTAGAACTGGAACTAACTTCCTTGATAGATAAAATAATTCATGAACATAATAATCGTTCAATTAAGTGGATAGCTATTCTGCTTTCTAAGAAAATCGCCTATACATCCACACCCATACAATTATGGTAATATTTTTGGAGAATGTAATCAGCTGTTTCAGGAGTTCCTTGAATTGTTTAAAATAATAGAATGATGTGTGCTACGTGAGACTGTCAGACGATTATTAAGCGCTGCTTCTTTAAAGTACTGCAACTAAATTCGTTATAAGCTCACGATGGTGTTTAAATCAGATGTAAAATGTGCGTACTATCGAGGAAAAAATTACGTACAATCGAGGGTACGTACTATCGAGGGTACGCACTATCGAGGGTACGTACTATCGAGGTTTGCCTGTACTCATTGTCGACATACAGAAAGCCCAGCGAATCTTAATAATGATTTATTCAACTCCAGATTGTGGACATGTTTTGAGTGATGAAGGCTCAGGCTTGTAAAATGTCATCTGCATGTCATCTTTCTTCAGAAGCAAAATTTACTGCATAATTTTAGATGTACGCATAACGCTTGAGTGGTCCTATATTTTTGTCCACAAGTACATTGGTCTAAATATAAAATTTGACACTAGAGAGTGAATTATTTTCAAAATGTCACGTGTCGTTTGACATAATGTCATTCAAATGGCATTTCACCTCCCACGCCTCAGATTTTCAGCTATGTCCTGTTAGACAAAGTTCTAGGCACATTTAAGCACTACAAGTCCGTCATTCTTCAGGAATGATGGCTACCTTCAGAAAAAAGTTCTGGGAAAATTATACAACCGAATGCAAATGACATTTTACAATACTGGATGAAGGTATACAAACGAATTTCTAGAATTCATCATAAAAGTTTTTTTTTTAAGTTAAATTACTTAAAAATGTTCAAGATTACATTAGGTATTACACTTACTTTTTCTCAAAATGTATGGTATCGATCCATTATCTTTGTATTTAGGTCAAAATCCCATTTCCATTTATTTGGTATAAAATACATTACAATCTACTAATATACTACGTATGACTTGTTACGGCAATATTTTCAGAGAACCACGAATTCTAATTATTCGCTTATTAGAATATTTGTATTTCTTCTTGTGAAGCATCCACAGCTCTTTGAACTTTTAGATGTTGTAAAATTTTCAATTGTCTCCTCGAATTTTGAAGTTGTGTTTAAGATCAGTTGTGCAATTTCCTAAATGTAGTTCAATTCTGCAGTTTTTAAAAATGTTTTCAGCGTTTGATATTTTTTCTGCTATATTTTCACAACCATCCCTATCACATTTCGCAGCGTTAGAATCGTCATCTTATTTTTTCCGCGCATCTTCCGTCGTTATACCAGACTTTTCTCTTATAAAAATCGACAAGCTTGTAAATTTTCTGAGAATTCTCCATACAGCAAATCGAAATCGTCTCGCGATTTGTATACTCTTGCTAGAATCTGCATATCCTTCTTGATTTCAGGACCGGGGACAGGTTCTCATGTTCAGACTTCATGGAAAGCCTTGGAAGTCTAAGAACTTCTGCATCTTTATAGGCACAGCGAAAAAATAATTTCGAATATCCTTTCAGAAAGGTGACTATAAATAACTCTCTTGAAGTAAGTCAATAATATCAACATTATTGAAGTAATTTCGAGTACTTACAGCTGAATACTACATGTTTATTAGAGTGGGGCGTCATGGTCATTTTTTCAAATCAATGGTTTTTCGAAGCCATTCTGGGTCCTGAACAACTGTGTAGAGTTTGGGACCGATTGGTTGCTTCCTCGCTTTCCGCATCGCGTTTGAAGTTTGTATGGAAATTAGTATGGGAGAACGTATATTTTCTACTACTAGATGTTTCAGTTCATCGTTAATGGGCCAAACACAATTGATACGTTTGCGTGCGTTTTGACAGTTTTCCCATGGGAAAACTGTCAAAACGCACGCAAACGTATCAATTGTGTTTGGCCCATAACCAAGTGGCACATTGCGTTAAAGTATAACCCAAAGGATGCCGAAAAACTTTGCTAAAGAAGGCACGTTGCTGGAACGTCCACGAAAAAAGTTATAACGCTTCGAACATTGAGTGTTCAAACCATATGCAAAAAATCATTTATTCTGCCAGCACTGCCGTACTACGGAGACCAATAATTTAATTGAGTGTTATTTGAAAATAATTGATCTTATAGGGCTTTATAGCTAATGGGAGCTATCCCGAATTATTTCACAAAGAAAAAAATCCGACAAGAAGGAAGATGAGTTTTGCCCTTCGATAACCATAGGTTGTCCGGTAGTGCTGGCAGAAACATTGATTTTTTGCATATGGTTTAAAAAAATAATTTTCGAAACGTATTAACATTTTTGTAGACCTTCCAGCTACGTACCTTCTTCGGCAAAGTCTTTCGGCATCTTCCAGACTATATGCTAACGTATTGAGTCACGTGATTGATGATAAATTGAAGCCGCTAAGAGCAAAAATGTAAAAAAGTACGTTTTCCCATACTAATCTCCATGTAAATTTAAAACGCGATGCGGCATGCGAGGTTGCAACCAATCGATCCCATATTTTGCACAGTTGATTGGGGTCCCAAAACGATTCAGAAAAACCTTGATCTCACTTGATCGGACGAAGTTTGCGTTTTTCCATACAACTGCGCCCCAGTCTAAATTGTTTATGCTCTGTAGCACAAAATTACACAAACAAACCGAACCGTGCTGCAGCTACACACAGTCAATAACAAACGGCAAAACGCCATGGCAACCGTTGATTTGGCTTAAGAAAATCATCGATACTACGAAATACTATTGCTGCACAATGAGTAAAATTATCCCAAAGTTTAGAGTTGGTTGCCCCTTGCACTGGGTACACTTTTCGTCTGGCTACTATTATGCTGATCCATCAAGTTCCAGATTGAACCAAGCAAGCTGTTGTCTTTTAGACTGCTTCGCCTTTCTAAACATGAAACAGATGAACAACGTAATGAACCATTGCAACCGAATGTTGGACCTAATATTCGTGAATTCGAAGATAGTATTGCTTGTGCCACCAATTTTTAGACTATTGCGAAAATTGTTGATGGCAGTTTACTTTCCCTCAATCATAGTACTCAATGAGATCTGTTACGGTTGATAAACAATTTACCGTACGTCGGTCAGTACACGGTTGTGTTTGTAAAATACCAATGATAAAAATTACAAGTCTTAAGCTTATGGTTACATATGTACATGGTATTTTATGATTTTGATATATCAATCAAGCATTATTCAATACAATAAGTTTCTGCAAACTATTATGAAAATAGAATTAAATACTTTAATTTTCAATTCATCCATGATTCAGTTTAGCGAATACGTTGTCGATCATGATAGTCCTTTTATGTAGAGACGGAACCATCTAGATCTAAACTTATGTGAATAAAATTGCGCTGGACATGGGATCGTTTAGCATGACTATAACAAATATGCTCACGCTGACTGTCAGCAAAGTGATCATAAACCTTTGAAGTTTTTTTTTATAAAAGTAATAACCTTTACATCAAAACGGTCCGCATCTATTATGACTCATTGAAGCAGCTGGAAAAACTCGGGAAAGACGCAACCCAACACTTCCTCTGCTACGGCAGCTGATGACGAAGATGTGGAATTTTGGAGGCAGTGCATACGGATCGCTAAAATATTATAAATCAAAATGATAATACATATAACGCAAAATTACCATATTGTCTATCAATAAACCAATAATCTCCTAAATCTTCATTGATCACTACCGCCTATGAATACAGTATTCTGATTTGACAAGCAAAAAATAGGGAGTCAGTCAAAACAAATGCTAAAGTATCAATCAAAGCAATCTTACATTTCTGATTATGAGGGATCGTGGCTGAGAAAATAATATTCGCTCAGGAGTCTAACAAGGTGCAATTTGCTCAATATCGAATTGCTCAGTCGTTTCTGCACTGGATCCTAGAACTAGATCTAGAACTAGATCTGTTAGACCCAGCCCTCGATATGTCGCTCACCTGCATCCACCTTGTCCAACTCGAAGAGGTCGAAAGTCATAATGAATTTGACTTCCATAGGACTAATTTTCGCTGAATAACTCTATCGCACTAATGGGTTGGAACTTATTATCGGCTGCACCTGACGTCGACAGCGCAGTGAACTTCTTCACTGGTACACTAAATCAGTTGTTTTAATCTCATGCTCCTAATCTTCTGCTTCGAAGGTAGCCACCTTGGTCGAATAACCATCTGCGCAATTTGAAACGATGCAGATCCAAAGCATTTTGAAATTACACAAACTTAAGAAATCTGGAATCGAAGCGTATTTTCAACTTAGCAAGCAACAGGTACCGAATATACAATCGACTTCTGTATATCCGCTACTCCAGGCGAACTGGGGCAAATCTCAAACGGAAACCGAAGCAGTTTTGGTCGTTCATAAATTCCAAAAGAAAAGAAGTTGGTTTACCAAAAACAGTGTTCTTGAATGATGAGGTAGCAGCTACATGCGACGGAATTTGTAAACTATTCGGTAAAGTTTTTCGGGAGTTTTCTCAAGATACACAGAAAAAAATTGTGAAAAGTAAACAGCGCGTAAAACTTGAGATGCGGAAATCTACGCTATTCTACGCTGAAACGGTTCTTTTCCTAACAAGTTTGCGTACAACTTGCAAGCAATATTGATGATTCACGTTAAATATTGTATACATTTAGGCTATATCACGCGCGGAATTACGCTAATAATGATGTTCCATTTATGTGCATGATTTTTAGTGTAAATTTCAGTGAATTTTTCTATCTGTGTAATGTTTTTAATGCTCTCAACAAATTGAAATCATCACCGGCTCCTGACGGCATACCACGGCAATTGTGTTGAAAAAATGCGCGATGGCGCTTAGTACTACAACTTACCATCATATGTAACATGTCAATCGTTGAATCGAATTTTCCGACAAAATGGAAGGAGTCCTATATGTGTCTTGTATTCAAAAACCCAGATTAATCCACCTAGCGGCGATGCTGCCTTTCTCGTGCGGTAAAAAAATAGTATTTTGGGCATTACTTCTGAGCCCACCGTCCGTTCGGGCCAATTTTCAATAAGAAATAATGAGACAAGATTCTGCGTCGAATGCAACCGCGGAAATCGGTTCAGGGTAAGTGCATTAAAAGTGAGCTAGATTGTTTTACACTTTTTTCTGAGAAAAAGTATTTTGGTCATAACTACCAAGCCCATTGTTCGATCCGGCCAATTTTCAATAGGAAACAATGGGTTAGGATACTGCGTCGAATGCAGCCTGTTGGGAGGTAATCCGTTTAGGGTAAGTGCATTAAAAGTGAGCTAGAATTTTTTAGGCGCTTTTTTATGAGAAAAAATATTTTGGCCATAACTTCCAAGCCCATAGTCCGATCCGGCCAATTTTCAATAGAAAACAATGGGGAAAGATACTGCGTCGAATGCAGCCTGTTGTGAGGGAATCCGTTCAGGGTAAGTGCATTAAAAGTGAGCTAGACTTTTTTACGCGCTTTTTTATGAGAAAAAGTATTTTGGCCATAACTTCCAAGCCCATAGTCCGATCCGGCCAATTTTCAATAGGAAACAATGGGGCAGTATATTACGTCGAATGCAACCTGTTGCGAGTAAATTGGTTGCGGGTAAGTGCGAAAAAGTGAGCTAAACTTTTTGCTATTTTGGTGCGCGCACACACACATACACACACACACGCACACACACACACAGACATCACCTCAATTCGTCGAGCTGAGTTGATTGGTATATAACACTATGGGTCTCCGGGCCTCCTATAAAAAGTTCATTTTTGGAGCGAACATATAGCCTTCACGTATACTTAGTATACGAGAAAGGCAAAAAGGAGATATACGAAACGCCGAAGCTCAACATCTTTCACTCAGTGAAAACCGCATCTTAATTGATCGTTCCAATAATTAGTAATCGAATTTAATCTATACCATGGTTTTCTGGAGCTAATTGCATAACTCCTCAACAGGCAACATTGCTGCTCGTGGATAGATAGCACACACAAATGCAGGCTACTATGTTGCACTGCACATTTCAGTGATGCCCTCAAAGAAGTTTAACGATCATGACTAAAGATTCGCAACCTGTATTAAAATCGATTACTAATTACTGGGGCGATCAATCAACATGCGGTTTTCGTTGGGTGAAAGCTGTTGAGCATTCCTTTTAGCTATGTAGGTTTTCTTTAAACCTGCGCTTAATGCGGAAGCGTCATTTACAGTATACTGAAAAAATAAATTTCCCCATACTAATTTACATGCAAACTTGAAATCGCTTGTGCTAAATCAGATTTAATCCAAATGAGCTCAAATTTTCAGAGTGTCTCAGAACATGGTAAAGAATCAGATGAGCACTGTGGAGCAAAATCGATTTTTTGAACCACCCTACTCTCCATTGTTGTTCATATCAAGCTTACTTTGATGTTTTTCAATCAATTATGTATTACCATTTCATAAGTAACACCAAATGCAATTTGATTGCCACACAGAATCTTTCAAAGCTCATTTGTCTTGCACTCATTTCATCATGATATTTTGATACCCCGCTAACTAGCTTTCAAAATCCTAGGGGGGCTAATTTTTTTTCTAGGGAGGGCTAAGCCCCCCTTATTTACGCCGTAAGGTGACTGCATAACTGAATACTTGACCACACTTTAATTTTAAGGTACAAAATGTTGACTATGTTTGT
The DNA here is from genome assembly GCF_024139115.2 of Armigeres subalbatus. NCBI lineage: Eukaryota > Metazoa > Arthropoda > Insecta > Diptera > Culicidae > Armigeres > Armigeres subalbatus. The sequence continues at coordinate 223,441,054 of NC_085141.1, read as the reverse complement.
GATTGTTTTGATTTTATGTTTGTTGCATCTATGAAAGTAAGCGAGACTTTTTTATATGTTAGGGGAATGGTTTGCCACTTCATCTCATAGCTCCTATATCCATCCCATAAAAAAACAAAGCAATGGAAAGGAATTTGGTTTGTTTATTATTTTTGTGATTTTTTTCAGCAGTGAGCACTCATGTTGACAAAAAGAAGCGACGAATTTGGTCCCGTATTTCTTTGTTTAGCGATGAGATGGATATATGTACAGTGAGATGGAGATCGGCACAGTTCCCCTATATGTTATTCGAAAAGATATGTGTTTTTTATGTCCTCTTGAGTACGTCATCAGTGACATGTTCAAAAGGGCTTTTCCACATCTACGCCCTCATTAAGATCACTATCAGATGAGGTTTGAACAACAAATAAACAAATAAATATTTATTTCCGCTGTTGACGGCGTGGGTAGATGTTGGCCAGCATCAGCACTCAAGTGAAATTTTCTTGCGAGTGCAGAACGTTTTTTCACCGCGACAGCGTATGCAGCATTTAAGTAGTAGAAAGTAATTTTTTTTCGCAAGATTCGGATAATCGTTTGGTATCTGTTAGCAGTTATAAAGGCGCATAAAGAAGCGTAAATCAATTATTTTCAGGTTCACCAAATCAAACGGAAGATTTGAGAAAAACTAGAAGAATAAGACACTCTGATTTGCTACAGACGCCATCCCTGCAAATAAAGTTTACCGTCATCATGACATGATGCTTTATAGCGAGAAAAAAAAAATCCTCTCAAATCAAGGTTTGTATATAATAGTAATCCTGAAAAGGACAAATTCATTTCCAATATTGCTCCATTCCATGTCACTGCAGTCACTAAACCCAACCAGCGACTCTTAGATTTTCTAACAATTCTGTATAAGAACCTACCAAACTTGTATGAGAAGTGGGCATATACGAGATTGTTAGATTCTTATACAAAAAATGTAAGCTCGCATTTTTTTTGCTCCGGAGTGGCCTGTGCAATACATAAGTCTTCTCCATTCATCTTGGTCCATGGCTACACGTTACCAACCACGCAGTCTACAGAGGTTTAGGGTCCGTAAATCGTCCTCCACCTGATCGATCAACCTTGCTCGCTGCGTACCTCATCTTCTTGTAAGCTCACAAACAAATATTGTAAGAAAAGGTCCTTCATACAATATTTGTATAAGAATCTAGCATTTTCGCATATTCCCAGTTCTTATACAAGTTTTGGTAGGTTTTTACTAAGAATTGTTGGAAAATCGAACAGCCACACCGGTCACACCGGCCACACAGCAGAAAAACGAGAATTAACCTGTTGCTGGCCGACCACATTGTTGAGGTGAAGTTCGACGCGTAGCCCACGCCAACGACGTAAATAAGTTATCTGCAGGAATCACGACGACGATGCCAATGCTGAGTTGGCTTTTCGATTCCGATGCTGGGATCGCTCTCTGCGGGATCTTGAACAAAATGGTTCGCCCGCGCGAGAAATCAGTTTTCTTGAATCCTATGGCCTAAGCAATACAGGGTTCGTTCTACTATTTATTTTATTTATTTATTTATTTTATTTATTCCATCTTTGGTTAAAAAACCACACAGACTACAGTATCTTAATCCTATTTTTGAAGACAAGCTTACTAACAATATAATCAAACATATCACATACATCGTTAAACAATCTACAACATCTGTCAAGTGGTTTGTTGTAACCGTAAGCAGTGCGGTGCGCCGGGGTCCAAAGCAATTGGGGATTGCGTAATCGGCGGCTAGGTGCGTGGAAGTTGATTTCCCGGAGCACGCTACTGCAGTCAATGTTATCACGGATCATGTCAAAAATAAAAAGTCGTTGTAAATACGTTCGGCGTTTGGAGAGTGTTTGCAAGCCAATGAGCGTACATCTGTGCTCATACGGTGGCAGGTTATCGGGATTGGTCCATGGCAGCTGTCGTAATGCGAATCTGACGAACTTTTTCTGGATGCTTTCTATGCGTGATGCATGAATCGCATGGTAGGGAGCCCATATTTGAACTCCGTACACAAGAATGCTTCGGATCAATGAGCAGTATAGTGTTTTCAAAGCACAAACATCATCGAATTGAGCAGAGTTGCGGCACAGGAAGCCAAGTATAGTGATGGTTTTAGAGATTGTCTTTGAGATGTGCTCGTTGAGCCGAAGCTTACTGTGCCAAGATCCTTTATGGAGTTAACTCTCATAAGCGGTAACTGGTCCATCGAATAGTCAAATCTGATTGGTGAGTGAACACGGGAAAAAGTAATAATTCTGCATTTGGTGGCGTTGGCTTGCATTCCGTTTATCTGACACCACGATGATAAGCGCACAATGTCGGCTTGAAGTGTACAGCAATCTAAAGCTGACTTCACGACTCGGTAAATTTTCAGGTCATCCGCAAAAAGCAGCTTGCACGAGTGTAGCTGATCGCAAACGTCGTTGATAAATAGCGCAAAAATTAAAGGTCCTAGGTGACTCCCTTGTGGAACGCCAGATGGAATCTCGAATTCATCGGAAGTGGCGCCACGAACCTTAACGAAGGCTTTTCTTGAAGTCAAGTACGAATGAATCCAGTTGACGATTCACGACGGTAGACCAAGACGGTTCAGTTTCAAAATAGCAAGATCATGCGGAACTTTATCAAATGCTTTCGAAAAGTCGATATACACAGCATCTACTTGTTACCGCTTCTCGATGCATCCAAAAACACTATTGGTGAAGCTCATCAAGCTAGATATCGTCGAACGTTTTTTGATGAATCCTAGCTGGAATTCTGGTGTAACGGATTCAACAGCTGGATAGACCTTATCATGCAACAGTCTTCAGGATTAAAATGGGTCGATAACTTTCCATGCTATGAATGTTGCCGGATTTGAAGATCGGTGTAACTGATGCGTGCTTCCAGGCATCAGGGAACACGCCATCCGTGAGTGATCGGTTGAAAATTGTCAGGGCTGGGACAGCCAGCGAGGCTGCACAGTTTTTTTTATGAACGACGGTGGAATCTGATCTGGACCAGGTCCCTTCGAAACGTCAACTGCATTAAGCGCGTTAAAAATCGTGTCTAAACTGAGGTTTCGCTGCGGTAGATGGATGTTGAAGCTTCGTAACTCATTTAAATATTGTTGTGGCGGTGGATGGTAATCTGACTCAAACACACTGCGGAAGAACTCAGCAAAAATATTTGCAAAAGTGTTATCGGCGGAAGAATTATGATTACCATAGAAGACGTTATTCGGAATGCCAGCTGACCTTTTGCGAGTATTCACAAAAGACCAGAACGATGAAGGGTTCTTTTTGAGGTTCCGTTGCATTTGTTCAATGTTCTCACGGAACCAAACTTCATGCACGCTGTTATACTCAGCTTCCGCAAGTTGAACAGAATACTTATTCTCTGTTGTCCTGGAACGAAAATAACGTTTACGGGCCTTGCGTAGACGGTTCCGTAGTCTGCGCAGCTGCGGGTTCCACCATGGTTGTTGGCATTTTGTAGACATTCTTCGGGTTTTCAGCGGGACATTGTCACGAATTACTTGGTAAACATTGTCATAAAAAACAGTCACAGCATCATCAACCGTTTCGAGGTTTGAGGACTACTACTAAAAAAATCAATTACCTGCAGCTACGTAGTCCTACGTCACCTTTGCGTACAACCTGATTGGACTGCACCTTTTAGTTTTTAATTGAGTGATTGAATACCTTCTTTTTTGGATGGAACGATGGAAAATGTATGTAACCCAAAAACTCGCTTTTGTTGCAACATGATTTCCTTTCTATTTTTGGTATTTTAATTTGAAGGCCTACTTGCCATTATTATGGATTAGCTATTCAATATTCCACTCTAAGATAGTGTTGATGTACAGGGGATGGACAAAATAATTAGGATAGGCAAATTTTGGGTAAAATTAGATGTGTTGTAACTACCTTAGTTATCATCCGATTTTGACAATTCAGGCATGCCTGAACTAGAAAATTAATGCAGTTTGACGGTATGTCCATGGAACCGACTATGGCCACCGGATTCCGGAGATATTTCGGGTTTTTCGGAGGTAGGTTCAAAACCGTAAATTTGATGTGGATATTAGGAGAAGTTGTGGTTAAAAATTGAATAATATTAGTAGCCACAAATAAAGTAGGGCTCTTGCTGATTGGAACCATATATTGAGATTTAGAATCGGACCAGAATCAAGTGAGATATGGCCATTTCTTTATAATTGGTTCCGATCGATACTTATCAAAGGGGTCAGGCCACAGCTTCATTTGAATCTCGCTTTTTGATAGATCGTCCATTATGATTTTATTTTAGAAGGCCTCTAATGTGTCTAGAATAAAAAAAACAATTGAATAAACGGATCCTGGAGTCGCTGGGATGTCCCCGGGGAACCTGTGAATGGGGACATTTAAGTTTTAGCACCAAAATCAGTCATTCGACGGCTCTTTTTTCATGGTTTCCGATCAGGAAACGAAGTATGAATATAAAATGGTCCATTGACGGCTCTGACCGCTTCCAGGATCTACGGATTGGCCCCGAGGAACCTGTGGAAGGGGACATTTTAGTTTTACCAAAAAAAAAACAGTCGTTCGACGGCTCTTTTTTCATGGTTTTCGATCAGGAAGCGAAGTATGAATATAAAATGGTCAATTTACGGTTCTGACCACTTCCAGGACCTACGGATTGGCCCTGGGGGAACTTGTGGAAGGGGACATTTTAGTTTTACCACCAAAACCAGTCGTTCGACGGCTCTTTTTTCATGGTTTTCGATCAGGAAGCGAAGTATGAATATAAAATGGTCCATTGACGGCTCTGACCGATTCCAGGATCTACGGATTGGCCCCGAGGAATCTGTGGAAAGGAACATATAAGTTTTAGCACTAAAATCAGTTATTCGACGGCTCTTTTTTATAGGTTTTCGATCAGGAAGCAAAGTATAAATATAAAAGGACCATTGACAGCTTTGACCGCTTCCAGGACCTTTTGGTTGCCCCCGAGGAACCTGTGGAAGGGGACATTTTAGTTTTTACACCAAAATCAATCATTCGACAGCTCTTCTTTAATATAAGCAACGTATGAATATAAAATTGACCATTGATGACTCTGACCGCTCTCAGGACCTACAGATTCCCCCCGGAAAACCAGTGGAAAGGAACATTTAAGTTGCAGCACCAAAACCAATAACTCGACGGCTTTTTTTCGTGATTTTTGATCAGAAAGCGAAGTATTAGTATAAATTGGACCATTAATGGATCTGACCGCTTCCAGGACTTACGGATTGCCCGAATTGTGAAAGGGGACATTTTAGTTTTAGCACAAAAACCAATCATTGGACGGCTCTTTTTTCATGGATTTCAATCAGAATGTGAAGTATGAACAAGAAATGGACCATTGACGGCTCTGACCGTTTTCTGGACCTACGAGCTTACGAGGAAGCTGCCTACTTCATACTTCGCTTCCTGATCCAAAGCCATGAAAACAGAGCCGTTGTATGACTAGTTTTGGTGCTAAAACTAAAATGTCCCTTTCCACATGTTCCCTGGGCCAATCAGTAGGTCCTGGAAGCAATCAGAGCCGTCAATGGACCATTTTAATTCATATTTCGCTTCCTGATCGAAATCCATGAAAAAAAGCCTTCGAATGACTGGGTTTGATGCTAAAACTTAAATGTCCTCTTCCACAGGTTCCCCCGCGCCAATCCGTAGGTCATGGAAGCGGTCAGAACCGTCAATTGACCATTTTATATTCATACTTTGCTTCCTGATCGAAAACCATGAAAAAAGAGCCGTCGAACGACTGGTTTTGGTGATAAAACTAAAATGTCCCCTTCCACAGGTTCCCCGGGGCCAATCCGTAGATCCTGGAAGCGGTCAGAGCCGTCAATGGACCATTTTATATCCATACTTCGCTTCCTGATCGAAAACCATGAAAAAAGAACCGTCGAATGACTGGTTTTGGTGCTAAAACTTAAATGTCCCCATTCACAGGTTCCCCGGGGACATCCCAGCGACTCCAGGATCCGTTTATTCAATTGGTTTTTCATTCTTGACACATTAGAGGCCTTGTTTAATAAAATCAAAGTGGACGATCTGTCAAAAAGCGAGTTGAATGAATTTGGGGTCAACTTTCGATCGGAACCGATTATGAAGAAATGGCCATATCCCACTTGATTATGGTCCGAATCTAAATCCGAATATATAGTTCCAATTAGCAAGAGCCCTACTTTATTTGTGGTCACTAATATTATTCAATTTTTAACCACAACTTCTCCTAATATCCACATCAAATTTACGGTTTTGAACCTACCTCCGAAAAACCCGGAATATCTCCGGAATCCGGTGGCCATAGTCGGTTCCATGGACATACCGTCAAACTGCATTAATTTTCTAGTTCAGGCATGCCTGAATTGTCAAAATCGGATGATAACTAAGGTAGTTACAACACATCTAATTTTACCCAAAATTTACCTATCCTAATTATTTTGTCCATCCCCTGTATGTTGACGAACCTGGATTACTTTTTGGATATAAAAGTGGAACAACAGTGAGTCTAAAGAAACTAGATATTTCATAACTTTTAATGTTTTTCAAACAAATTTCCGTCGACTTTTAGTTTTCAAGCGTATAACGTCGTTAAAAGGTTGGAGTAGGATAAAAAAAGTCTTACGAGAAAGGCTTTTCCCATAATGTTTTACTGATTTGCGAGGCGACCGTCGGTCGAACACAGACAATTTTCAAAAAAATCGAAATCCCCTAAATTTGAACCACTCTTTTTTTTCCGCACTCGAAACCAAAATGTGCGAGGCTATTTCCGCAGAAACAAGTGTACACAGGAACCCCTCACCATTCGACAACTCCGATGTGATGATTCGTTACCCAACTTGATTTCCACCCTCCACAGTCAAGTGTGTTGCATTGCATCGTTTCGATTTGATTTCGCATCTGATTGCCGAGAGCCGCCAAATCGACCGCGATCAATGACATGCACATTCCGGTTCCACCCCGCGGTTCCCGTGTGCAGCGTATCGTGAATCGTCCGACCGGTAACTGGTCGTAGCATAATGGACTCCGGTGATGGTGGGTGAAAATGCTATCGAGCGGGCACACGTCATCACAGTTCCATTTGCAATCGGACGGGTTTTGCTTGTTCACACTCCCGAGAGTAAATAATGAATTCCTTGAAAGTCGACTGACTGCGAAAGGATGCCTCCGGGTGCGCGATGTAAAAAATACGGAAGTCGAGAGGGGGCTCTTTCCCGTCATTAAAAAATAGAGACATTGCGTCGACGACGGGGGGCAGCCACGCCCTGGCCTATAATTAGTGTAGGCGAATGGAAATCTCCAAGGAATACGTTTTGAAGTTTAATGATGAATATTGTTACGAAATTTTCTCGAATTAATGTTGAATCGAGATTAAAACATGACATTGCTTATAACATGAACATATATGAAGGTTTTTCACATTTCCTTGTCCAAAACCTGTCATCCCTAGTAGACGCCCTGAAGATTCAAAAACCTTTGTTTGACTGCGATAACGATCCATTTGTTTACTAAACAATGTTAAATTATCTCCAAACAACGCCTACCAGTTATTTCGATTTAGCATCGTACAGCATTTTTCGACTTAAACAAAACTTCAATGTCAACAATTAGATTCGATGACTGGGGAGTGATCCCCAGGGCCAACATCAACGGTTGGAAAGGTGTGTTCTTCTTCGTTGGCTTGCGCCGTATTTGAAGGTAAAATACCCACCCATCGATGCGTGTAATTTGACAACATATAGATTTAGTTCCCCATCTCGACGGAACGAGCAACCACGACGTCGGACGCTTCCCAGCGTGTCGATATCTGAGCGGTCTGGAATCGGGGTGGTCCTGTTGAATCACGTGCTTGGCATCGACGACGACGACGTTCGTCATTGTTCTCCAAAAAGATCGTTTGGAAGCGAGCGTCACCGTCGTCGAGCTGCATGATTTGAAGAGCGAGCATAGAAAGGGAAACACGAAAATTAACGCCTTTTCCCTCAGACCGCATCGTGCCTCCTTGTTGTTCGGTTCTTTCTCTTTGCGGAATGAAGCTTTTAATACTACCCGAAGCTATTTTAATTTCAACGGTGCTTCTTAGCGCTATTTCTACCCACTGATCCCGTTACGATCTTTGCAAGGACCCGTGCCTTCGTTTTACGTTGGACCCGTTTGCGGAAGTAAAATTCCGACAAGCGGTGGTAATCCTGCAGGGACACCGTTCTGGGAAAAACCTCTAAGAAGGTCACGTCTCCACGCTCAGCAATGAGTATTAATAAAAACAAGAGGAAGGGGGAGTCTCTGAATTCTCCACTTCCTTCAAAGAAACAAGGTTTCAAGACCGTCCTGCCCAAGCGCGGAAAAAATAGAAGGAAGCTGGAGACTTCAGATATTCCTTCTAAATCTAACGTTGACATTATTTCTTCTCCCATCGAACTGAGCAATCAGTTCGATTTGATTAATAACGAATTTGAAGAAATCGAATCTACCTCTAGCCCAGGTGATTCGATTCATGCGAAGAAACAACGGATTCCGCCAATAGTGGTATCTGTTGCCGAGTTTTCTGGCTTTCGGAATGAAATCTTGAGTAACCTTCGGGGGATCAAGGTTTCATTTCAGATTGCTAGGAAGGGTGACTGCCGCGTTTTGCCGGGATCCTTTGACGATCGCAAACGTCTTCTCCAGTATTTAACTGAGAAGCGCCATAAATTCTTCACATACGACGACAAAACTGAGCGATTGTTCAAAGTCGTCTTGAAAGGTCTGCCCAGTGATGACAAATCACTGGATGAGATTAAAATTGAAATTTCTGAATTACTTGGATTTTCACCAGTCCAAGTAATTAAGATGAAAAAGAAATCCCACTCTGGTACTTCCCAAAGGGCATTTCTCAAGAATTTTATTTAGTTCATTTTAACAAAAGTGAACTAAATAATATGAAAAGTTTGAAAAGGCCTGTATTATGTCCCATGTCCGTGTTACATGGGAACATTTCCGCAGGCCTGGGGAAATTTCCAAAATCCCACTCAGTGCCGTAAGTGCCAAAAGTGGGGTCACGGAACCAAACATTGCCACATGGATGCTAAATGCATGATTTGTGGTGGAACCTCTCACGCCAAGGACGCTTGTCCTGTGAGAGAAGATTCCAATAAATTTAAGTGTGCAAATTGTGGGGTAATCATAAATCCAATTTCTGGGAATGCCCTTCACGCAAAAAGTTTTGAATTCCCGTGCAAAATTGATGAAGGGAAATTCCAATCGGATCCCAGATTCGACGGGTAGAAAATTTTCAAACGCTCAAATTTCGAAACCAGTTACCGGTCGAGCAATTCATACCCACCACAATTCACAAACAAATTTAGCCGCTCGTCAACGGGTAGCAAGCACTTCAGTAAATTCCAATTTTTCGAATGTACCTACGTATGCAAACATCGCTGCTGGTAGACAAAATTTCTCTTCTCAAAATGAGGTTTATACCCATGTCCCAACGGAAAATAATGGTCATGTTGCCGATTCAGGTAGCATGACTGCTTCCGACTTTGATTTTTAACTGAACAATTGCATCACATGATTGATGCAATGTTCAAAGCAAATACCATACCAGAAGCTGTTCAGGTTGGTATAAAGTACACACAAAAATGGTTATCGGACTCCGTTTCAATGGATCCAAATAATTGTGTGAAAGTTCTAAATTGGAATGCCCGCTCTCTAAAGGGTAAGGAAGATGAATTATTCAACTTCCTAACAGTTCATAATGTGCATATTGCCATTATAACTGAAACGTATTTAAAACCAGGACTCTCCATTAAAAGAGATCCAAACTATTTTATCTACAGAAATGATCGTCTTGACAGCGCCTGTGGTGGGGTCGCCATTGTCATCAATAGACGTATCAAACATAAATTATTTTCTTCATTCAAAACCAAAGTTTTTGAAACCTTGGGAGTTTCTGTTGAAACAAATTTTGGAAAATTTTCCTTCATTGCAGCTTACTTGCCTTTTCAATGCAATGGGCAGCAAAAGAATTTGTTGAAAGCTGATCTTCAAATTCTGACTCGCAACAAATCTAAATTCTTCGTAATTGGTGACTTCAATGCCAAACACCGTTCATGGAATAATGCTCAAAGCAATTCCAATGGTAAAATTTTATTTGAAGATTGTTCTGCGGGATATTATACTATTCAATATCCCAATGGACCAACTTGTTTTTCTTCCAGTCGAAATCCTTCTACAATTGATTTAGTTTTAACGGATTCAAGTCAGCTGTGTGGCCAATTGGTAACTCATGCTGACTTTGACTCTGATCACCTTCCTGTGACATTTGAAATCTCACAAGAAGCCATTTATAATCCAATCAGCTCTACTTTTAATTATCATAGAGCTGATTGGGATTTTTAAAACGTATATCGATAGGAATTTTGATGTTGATATTCCTCTCGATACCAAAAGTGATATTGATAATGCTCTCGTATCTTTGACAAATTTAATTGTCGAAGCCAGAGGCATTGCAATTCCGAAATGTGAAGTTAAATTCAACTCCATTATTATTGACGACGATCTTCAGCTACTGATCCGTCTTAAAATGTGAGAAGAAGGCAATACCAAAGAACTCGCGATCCCGCGTTGAAAGTTATTTGGCGAGATTTGCAAAATGAAATTAAAAAACGTTTCGCTATTCTGAGAAATACCAACTTTGAGAATAATGTCTCGAAGTTGGATCCCAGTTCGAAACCCTTTTGGAAATTAACGAAAATTCTTTAAAAATCTCAAAAGCCAATTCCAGCGCTTAAAGAGGGAAATAAAATTTTATTAACAAATGGCGAAAAGGCTCAAAAACTTGCTCAGCAGTTCGAGAGTGCCCATAATTTTAGTCTAGGTCTCACTAGTCCAATTGAGGATCAGGTTACACGAAGCTTCGAAGACATTCTCAACCAAGATAATGTTTTTGACCCTTCGTTGGGAACTAATTTGGATGAAGTGAGATCTATTACTAGAAAATTTAAAAATATGAAAGCCCCGGGTGATGATGGTATTTTCTACATACTTATCAAAAACTTCCTGAGAGCTCTTTATCCTTTTTGGTTAATTTATTTAACAAATGTTTTCAATTGGCATACTTCCCAGATAAATGGAAAAACGCCAAAGTTGTTCCAATTTTGAAGCCGGACAAAATCCAGCTGAGGCTTCTAGTTATCGCCCAATCAGTTTGCTTTCTTCAATAAGCAAACTGTTTGAAAAGATTATTTTAAATAGAATGATGGTTCATATTAATGACAATTCTATTTTTGCTGATGAGCAATTTGGTTTTCGCCATGGGCATTCAACCACTCATCAGTTATTAAGAGTTACGAACTTAATTCGGCTCAACAAATCTGAAGGATATTCGACTGGAGTTGCTCTTCTTGATATAGAGAAAGCATTTGATAGTGTTTGGCATGAAGGTTTGATTGTAAAATTGATGAATTTTAATTTTCCTCTGTACATTATTAAACTGATCCAAAATTATTTATCAGATCGCTCACTGCAGGTAAACTATCAGAATTCTAAATCTGATAGATTACCTGTTAGAGCTGGTGTTCCCCAAGGCAGCATACTGGGGCCCATATTGTATAACATTTTTACTTCTGACTTACCTGATTTACCACCAGGGTGTCAAAATCTTTGTTTGCAGATGACACAGGTCTCTCAGCCAAAGGGCGAAGCCTTCGTGTCATTTGTAGTAGATTGCAAAAAAGTTTGGATATTTTCTCCACTTACTAGCGAAAATGGAAAATTTGCCCGAATGCTTCCAAAACTCAGCTTATAATTTTCCCACATAAGCCGAGAGCTTCTTATTTGAAACCTTCTAGCAGACATATTGTCACTATGAATGGGGTTCCAATTAATTGGTCTAGCGAAGCAAAATATTTAGGACTTCTGCTAGATCAAAAATTAACTTTTAAAAATCACATTGAAGGCCTTCAAGCCAAATGTAACAAATATATTAAGTGTCTATATCCACTTATAAACAGAAAATCAAAACTTTGTCTTAAGAACAAACTTTTGATTTACAAACAAATTTTTAGACCAGCCATGTTGTATGCTGTGCCAATATGGACTAGTTGCTGCAATACCAGAAAGAAGGCACTTCAGAGGATTCAAAATAAAATTTTGAAAATGATTCTGAAGTTACCTCCGTGGTATAGTACCAATGAACTTCATAGAATTTCTAATATTGAGACATTGCAACAAATGTCCAATAAAATAATTTCCAATTTTAGACAAAAATCGTTGCAATCTTCTATTGCAACGATTAGCTCCTTGTACCCTCAGTATAAATTAGGTTAAGTTTAGTTTAAGTTGAAAACATTGTAATTCCTACATGGTTTAATTCAACCAGAGGAAATATCGTAACTGCCAGAGGCAATTGAAATGTATTAATAATATCTAAAAGCGTAACATAGCAAATAAGGATGATAATGCATGTATTAGATAATTAGCAAATAAAATTAGTTAAAAAAAAAAAAAAAAAAAAAAACGCCTTTTCCCGGTCAGGGCGACTGACTGGACGCACGATGCTTTTGATCGTGAGGGCCTTCTTCCCGTTTGCGTGCCAGCAATATGAACGAAGATATTCGGCGAGTGAAAAAACAACAAACTTTTGTTAGATAAACAAATTCTCCCGGTCGTCGACGAAAAGCGGAGAAGGGCCGGCCCAAACAGGAAGAATTCAAGTGGAGTGGAACACGCGTGTCGAATGTGTGTGGACGAAACCGAAACACCCGTCACGTCCGATTGCTCCCAGTTCAGTTCAAGCTCTAAGGAAAGTGTACATCAAATGTTCTCACTCAAAGCGTTTCAAGTGATGCAACCACATTTCTAATTTGCGTTTAATGTCAATTTTTCCAACATGTGTTGTATGTAATGTAAATGAGATTTTGCATCTTAGTCTTTTTACAGGACACAGTTATAAAGTTTTGAGTTTTTGAACGCAATATCCCATTTACGAGCATAGGTTTGGAATACATATTTTATAATACATAACTCGAAGGAATTTCCCTTCGGAAATTCGAAGGAATTTCCCTTCGGAAATTTGAAGGAATTTCCCTTCGGAAATTTGAAGGAAATTTCCTTCGGAAATTCGAGAAATTTCCCTTCGGAAATTCGAAGGAATTTCTCTTCGGAAATTCGAAGGAATTTCCCTTCGGAAATTCGAAGGAATTTCCCTTCGGAAATTCGAAGGAATTTCCCTTCGGAAATTCGAAGGAATTTCCCTTCGGAAATTCGAAGGAATTTCCCTTCGGAAATTCGAAGGAATTTCTTTTCGGAAATTCGAAGGAATTTCCTTCCGGAAATTCGAAGGAATTTCCCTTCGGAAATTTGAAGGAAGTTTTCTTCGCAAATTCGAAGGAATTTCCCTTCGGAAATTCGAAGAAATTTCCCTTCGGAATTTCGAAGGAATTTCCCTTCGGAAATTCGAAGGAATTTCCCTTCGGAAATTCGAAGGAATTTCCTTTCGGAAATTAGAAGATATTTCCCTTCGGAAATTCGAGGGAATTTCCCTTCGGAAATTCGAGGGAATTTCCCTTCGGAAATTGAGGAATTTCCTTCGGAAATTGAGGAATTTCCTTCGAAATTCGAGGGAATTTCCCTTCGGATATTCGAAGGAATTTCCCTTCGAAAATTCGAAGAAATTCGAAGGAATTTCCATTTGGAGATTCGAAGGAATTTCCCTTCGGAAATTTGAAAGAATTTCCCTTCGGAAATTTGATGGAATTTCCCTTCGGAAATTCGAAGGAATTTCCCTTCGGAAATTCGAAGGAATTTCCTTTCAGAAATTCGAAGGAATTTCCCTTCGGAAATTCGAAGGAATTTTTCATCGGAAATTCGAAGGAATTTCCTGTCGGAAATTCGAAGGAATTTCCTTCGAAATTCGAAGGAATTTCCTTCGAAATTCGAAGGAATTTCCTTCGAAATTCGAAGGAATTTCCTTCGAAATTGAAGGAATTTCCTTCGAAATTGAAGGAATTTCCTTCGAAATTGAAGGAATTTCCTTCGAAATTGAAGGAATTTCCTTCGAAATTGAAGGAATTTCCTTCGAAATTGAAGGAATTTCCTTCGAAATTCGAAGAAATTTCCTTCGGAAATTCGAAGGAATTTCCTTCGAAATTTGAAGGAATTTCCTTCGAAGTTCGAAGGAATTTCCTTCGAAATTCGAAGGAATTTCCTTCGAAATTCGAAAGAATTTCCTTCGAAATTCGAAAGAATTTCCTTCGAAATTCGAAGGAATTTCCTTCGAAATTCGAAGGAATTTCCTTCGAAATTGAAGGAATTTCCTTCGAAATTGAAGGAATTTCCTTCGAAATTGAAGGAATTTCCTTCGAAATTGAAGGAATTTCCTTCGAAATTCGAAGGAATTTCCTTCGAAATTGAAGGAATTTCCTTCGAAATTCGAAGGAATTTCCTTCGAAATTGAAGGAATTTCCTTCGAAATTGAAGGAATTTCCTTCGAAATTGAAGGAATTTCCTTCGAAATTGAAGGAATTTCCTTCGAAATTGAAGGAATTTCCTTCGAAATTCGAAGGAATTTCCTTCGAAATTGAAGGAATTTCCTTCGAAATTGAAGGAATTTCCTTCGAAATTCGAAGGAATTTCCTTCGAAATTGAAGGAATTTCCTTCGAAATTGAAGAATTTCCTTCGAAATTGAAGGAATTTCCTTCGAAATTGAAGGAATTTCCTTCGAAATTGAAGGAATTTCCTTCGAAATTGAAGGAATTTCCTTCGAAATTGAAGGAATTTCCTTCGAAATTGAAGGAATTTCCTTCGAAATTGAAGGAATTTCCTTCGAAATTCGAAGGAATTTCCTTCGAATTCGAAGGAATTTCCTTCGAAATTGAAGGAATTTCCTTCGAATTGAAGGAATTTTCCTTCGAAATTGAAGGAATTTCCTTCGAAATTCGAAGGAATTTCCTTCGAAATTCGAAGGAATTTCCTTCGAAATTGAAGGAATTTCCTTCGAAATTGAAGGAATTTCCTTCGAAATTGAAGGAATTTCCTTCGAAATTCGAAGGAATTTCCTTCGAAATTGAAGGAATTTCCTTCGAAATTCGAAGGAATTTCCTTCGGAAATTCGAAGGAATTTCCTTCGAAATTCGAAGGAATTTCCTTCGGAAATTGAAGGAATTTCCTTCGAAATTCAAAGGAATTTCCTTCGGAAATTCAGATTTCCTTCGAAATTCGGAGGAATTTCCTTCGAAATTGAAGGAATTTCCTTCGAAATTGAAGGAATTTCCTTCGAAATTCGAAGGAATTTCCTTCAGAAATTCGAAGGAATTTCCTTCGAAATTCGAAGGAATTTCCTTCGAAATTGAAGGAATTTCCTTCGAAATTCGAAGGAATTTCCCTTCGGAAATTCGAAGGAATATCTCTTCGGAAATTCGAAGGAATTATCCTTCCCTTCAAAGATATTCTTTTAAAAATTCGAATGAATTTCTCTTTGGAAATTTGAATGATCTTTCCTTTAGAAAAATCGAAGGAGTTTTTCGTCGGAAATTTGAAAGAATTTCCCTTCGAAAATAGAATGCAACTTTCCTTCGGAAGCTTGATGAATTTATCTTCGGAAATATTCCGGAGATGAGCCAGCCTAGGACTGAAAGTCTCTTTAATAAAGATTAAAAAAAATCTTCGAAAATTCGGAAAAACTTCCTTTTGGAAATTCGGAAGAATTTCTCTTGGGAAATGCGGAAGAATTTCCTTTCTGAAATGCGGAAGAATCCCTTTCAGAAATTCTAAAGAATTTTAGATTTTTTTTATTAATCAATAACTATCCAGTGGCACTTTTGTAGATGCGCAATATTTCTTGATATCTTATAGAGGCAAGTGTCGCATTAAAACTCTATTTCTATTCCTATATATGAACGTGGCCGGCATACTTATCGTATCAACATTCGATCGTATAAAACGCATCTAAATATAACAAAACATTACTCGAGCGATGCGACACCCGTGCTTCAGGCGGATAGTCTTTTTGTAAATTCATTCATAAATAAAAAAATATTTCAGGAATGTGTTTACGCCGCCACTTGACCAAGCTCCGCATATTATAAACATCAAAACTTGATCCACCGCCGCGAGGCGAGGCCAACGACGACGATGGCAGCCGCGTCGAGAGCCAGTCTACCAGAGGCATGCGATTGATCAAATCCCAAGGACAAACCAGACCAGCGAATGTTCCTTTGTTCTAGATGCTAATCGTACCACGAGCGCGAGCCGCGGTTGCTTCTTCGCAGCTACATATGCTCGCTTCCGCTAGTCCTCGGGTCATCATCTCCACCCTGTCCCCGTCCGATGTGACCAACCGGTTCTCGGGCGGTGCTGCGCTACGGTCACGAAACCGGTTCCGCGGTCCCCAAGTGGGCAACACGTAAAGAATGTAGTGCGGCGGTCGACCGACCGTCGCTAATGATCGCACCACATTCGTTCACCCGCTGCGCTGCGCTGGGGCCACTGAGAGTGATATGGATGGACGTTCCGAGCCGCTCCCTCTTGATCCTGCATTTCGAACGAGGGGAATGGATGTTTTGTATCATCATCGCAGTTATATTTTCTGCGTTCTGTTTTGCACTTTTCGCAATGGGTTGGGGCTTCGATGCGGTTGACTCTTTTTGTAAGTCTTCCAACTTCCAGCGCGGAGTTCACCGGCGTGGAGTGTCTCACACGATAAGAAAATGATGATTTTGTATGACCGACGACGACGAGGTTGGCTGGGCTGGGCTCTATTCAAACTTTTGAGTGATCCGGCGTGGCATCATCGTTCAATTTGCAAAAATCTGTCTGCAGAATGGAATGAAGGGAGGAAGCAGAAAATTATATCTGCATCGTCCGCCGTTCGTCCGATGCTATTGCAAATGGCCCTTGACATCACATTTATTCTCTTCGGGCCAGTTTTCTGGAGAGTTGCTGCCATACCATGCAATTATAATTGATTCAATTGTGTACAATTTACTTGATGATTTTCGATGAAGATGTTGAAGTTTCATTTTATAACAAAAATGGGTAACGAGGATTTACATTTGAATTTCTATTATTTGGACGGAAGTTAACTGACATCAATTGCTATCTATCAAATCAAATCGAGTAAGTGTCTCGTGTGCCGAAAATAGAATATAAAATCACACATGACACAAGCTTAAAACGATAAAAGTTTCACAAAATTCTTCAGAACAATGGAAATTAACGGCTTTGGTGAGTACGTAATTCAGAAGCCACCCGGAAGCAATTTCCATATTACTGTGACACTGACTGTCTGTCGCATTCCACTTTATTGCAACTCATTCAAATTAGAACTATGTACTACGGCCATATGGCTACAATGGAGTCTAGAGCCGCCTGACTGTCATTTCTTCCTGAATGATGGAAAAATCCGAGACACAACACAACAGCGACAATTGGTTTCCCGTTCGCATTTTAGTATAAACCACCTGAGAGGAATGTCAAATTAGATGCAATTTGTGTGCTAATGCTTGTGGCGACTGTTTCTATTTGCGTATATGTACTCCATCATCGCCCAGTTTGAAAAATGCGGAAATTGTTGTGATGGCGTTTGCAGTAGTTGGTAACGATGAATTTTTATTTTAAGTTTAAAATATAGGAATTAGGACGTTACCTTAGATATTGTTGCCCCACTGTTGGTTAATATGATAAAATGAGGCTGAGTTACGAAAGACCTATTCTGTTCTAAAAACTGTTCATATTGTTTACTGGTAGGTATCGCATCTTTCATCTGGACATGGTTTATTGTCTAATAAGCATATATACAGTTAACACTTTTCTTCATTTGACCTGGAGACTGGTCTTGTTGAAAGTGCATTTTAACGCTTGTGCTAACTGGCCTCATTCTTCCAGTAAACAATCACTTTATCTTTTATTTCGCATATAAGCCCAAGACATACAAGACAATTAATTCGATTAACATTCCGCATAAATCATCCATTAATAACATCATTGACAGCATCTGTCAAGGACAGCTTTTCCTCCGCCACTGCTGCCTTCTGACGTACCCCGTACTCCAAGAAACGTGAATAATGGCCTATCACCCAAGAGTTGTTGGTCAGTCAATCCTCGATAGATAGATAATCGGCCACCCCCTTCTTAGTTAGTTTGAACCAACAATAAGCAACTGCTCCGTCACGGCAGAGCGCCGTTCGATATAATTAATTAATTGCTTTCCGTGCCAATAGGCTTTTTGCATGTAATGAATCATCATTGGGTGGGTTGGGTGTCGTTTCCATTAAACCGTCTCCATCCCCGGTCATGTCTAGCAGCAAAGTAACTACGTGTATGGTACGGAGGTACGACAGTGTAACCGGCACTCGGTCTATTCTTGGCGATGACTTAATCCAACGGAGTCGGTCCCGTCCCGGTGCGATGTGCAACATGCGGAAATGTTTGTATGCAAAGCTTATCAGACTTGACCCCGTTGAACAGGGATCGATGGATGGGAAAGTAACACACCACCGTTTGCCGTTTTGAGTTTTGATTGATGCATGTAAAACAAATAGAAAATACGGACGAAGTCTAAATAAAGGGAACTTTTAATAATCTTCCAATGGCCGGTTTTGGTATCATGTATCAGTAAATGAAAAACTTGTAATATGAATAAATTAAAAATTGCAAATACTTCACCATTTTTTGTTGATTAACCGTGTTATTATTGTTTGGCAGTATACACATACCTGAAATAGAAGCAAAAACAATATCATTAGAAAAAAATATAAATAATTATTTTTAAAAGAATAGAAAATTAAATGGAAGTATAATGGTAAGTGTAAAAACTTCTCATCTGCATTTGTTTCGAGATTAACAGCACTGATGTCAAATTACGTAATGCCAGAGTAAGTATAAACATATTTTAAAGCCTTTATATAGAAGAAGCATAAGCATTAGAAAGCTTGAGTCGCTGTTATCAGTATTGTTTATTCTTTATTTGGAGTAGGGAAAAGCCCGCTTGAGTAGAGCAAAATCCCTTCCTCAAGCGGGCGCAAAACCTCCTCTTATTTTATATCAACAGAAATTACAATTTCCAAAAGATACAATATTTCTTAAGACTATTACAATTTTACAATTAAAGAATGATATGGAAATGCTAATATCATCTTCCAAACTTGGACGTACATGTTCATGATAGAATTAGAGGCGAAAGTATAGAATTGATAGTTCCGTTAGGATACGGCTGGCATGAAGAATGTTTTTATAGAAGTCGATTTAAAAGCGAGCGGAGGGCAATATTTGTGATGGCACATATCACACGACCTCCCTTCTGCCAAGCTCCCGTATGAAGGGGGAGGGAAGAAACAGCACTGATGTCAAAGAATACTTAATTTCTATCCTGACTAACTATCTATCAAAGGGTGTTTGTGTTAGAAGCGACAAGTATTCGGCAAAACTTTTTCCGAAGATTAGGATGAGAGAGGTGAAAGTCAAATTCAGTAGCACATCGGATACGAATAGATACGGCTCATACTAGTGAATGGCTCGTTATGTACGAGCACCCTGGAGGAACAAAAAAGAACTGAACCTAAGCTGACGACGAGGCGCATGAACCTATTCAAAAGAGAGAGCAAATAGAAGGAATCAATTCTTGATTGTAGAAGGTCGGAAATAAATAAAGCCCTGGATATATCCCGACGCTCGCTCAACAACTCTAATCCAATGAGCATGCAGCGGTCATGGTAGCTCGGTAGGTTGTTTGGATCATGCCAGTGGAGATGCCGTAACGCGAAACGAACAAATTTGCGTTGGATTGCCTCGATACGCAATATACTGTTTTGGTAAAACGGTGCCCAAACAACAGAAGAGAATTCTAGAATCGATCTTACTAAGGAATAATACAGTGCTTTCAAACAATGAATATTCTTGAAGTCTTTAGATATGCGGCAAATGAAACCAAGCATCTTAGAAGCTTTGGAGGACACGAAAGCGACATGATCGTTGAGAGATAGATTTGAATCTAATAGTACGCCTAGGTCCTTAACGACGCATTCTTTTTTAAGATGCGTTGTTCCAATTTTGTATCAGTAGTCAATCGAGGAGCGTTTGCGCGAGAATGACATCACTGAACATTTGTCAGCATTAAGTACCACACAGTTTATCTCACACCAATCGATGAACACGTCGATGAGTTGAAGATCCCGAGTACGATCTGGAGGTATGTAGACAGCACAGAGTAACAGGTAACGTTTTTTGAACGCGATGGATACCCAAACATGTTCGAAGGAATTCCAAGCGTCATCCTCGATTGCTTTTGCCTTTAACCTTGTGCCGACAGCGACTAGCACTCCTCCTCCTATAGCTTTCGCGGTGTTGTTTGAGTTGCGGTCACATCGGAATACTTCGTAGCCGTCCCCGAAAACGTTACCAGAAAACGTTCTAGAATCTAGCCATGTATCAACAAGCACGACGATGTCGCAGCATTGGTCCAGAGCGGCTAGACGGTAGTCTTCAATAAGACTATTCATTCCACCAACATTTTGGTAGTATATGCTGTCCTCGGAATTCGGGTATTTGGCCAATGGAGCACTGGAAATCGGAGCACTATCAGGTAGGGCAACGATTGAGCTCTTATTGTACTTGCCCGGAAACGGAATTCAGAAAACCTCATCTCCCAACTCAGACTCAGGATCGAGACGGAAGTTGATCGCTGGCAGGAGAGGCTCGACTGCGTTGAGAGGAATAGAGGCTTCCTCAGAGCTAGCGGCAAGATTGCGTCCCGATGTCCGACTTGTTATTTCCATGTGAGGTGGTTGGCTGAACGAACGACTGAGGGCGAGAAACGGATCAGAGAACGGGGTGTTCCATAGTGATGTGTACTTGCCTGTAGACGGAGTTCGGAAGACCTCATCTCCCAACTTAGACGCAGGACGGGACGGCTGTTGGTCACTGACAGGAGGGGCTCGACTGCGTTGAGAGGGGTAGAGGCGTTCTCAAAGCTAGCGGCAAGATTGCGTCCCGATTCATTCATTTTCATTTATTTAGTTAACATCTAAACAGATAACACTGAATCAACAATTTGACGCCACAATGCACGGTTCGAGGCCGCATCTCTCCATCCTCGGATACGCCCCACGCTCGCCAAGTCGTTCTGCACCTGGTCTGCCCATTGCGTCCCGATGTGCGACTTATAATTTCTAAATGACGCTGGCTAGATATGTAATCGTAGTTTAATCCGAGTTTGCAAGACGTACTGCCGATCCGTTTTTGGGTTGGGTTCGAATGGGCGGACAGAGATTGGATACATACATTACGTGCTTCTAACCAGGGCCGGAAGGGGTCCCCAGGGCCGACAGCTTTATGGGGCCCCTAAATTTACAAAAAGGTTGATTTTGGTACATTAGGTTATGTGGGGGCCGGGGCCATGCCCGGAAGCGAACTCCGCGATGCCGGGAGCGTGTTTATATCGTAAACCAGAGTATAGCAGAATTTGTCTCGAAGGCATTCTGTGTTCTCCAAAGTTTGGGAAACGGACTTCACTCAGTCCCAGGATCTCAAGCTTCATGCGGCGTGCCCCTTTGGTAAGTTGTGCCAATTTACTCTGCTGGGTTAGGGTTGAAACGTTCCACGTTCCCAGTAGTGTCCGTTGTTTCTTGCCAATTATTTGCCGTCAAATCTGTCCGTGTTCTGTCCCACCTGACACCAGGACTAGGCTAATGCGCTTTGAGTGGCACACGGTCGCTTTGATAGGACCTGCTTGCGGATACTTACAGCTTTTTATAGAAGTTCAACAGAACTGTCAAACGCTGTCAAACCCCACCACATCCTAGGCAAGCCCTCAGGTCGCATCCCCTCACTTTACCTGATATCAGAATGTCAACAGTGCCCAGGCTACACTACCTGCTAAGAGCGCAACCCTTAACTGACGGTCAATTGTCATTGGAAGACCCGTGGAAGCGTGAGTTTCGGAACTTGTGAGTTATGACCAGAGTAATGTCTGACGCTCTTTCCCATAAGTCACCTCACTCTTTATCGAGAGTAAATTTTATCAACTGTTCGTCCAGTATTTTACAGTAAAGTGTCTTTCGGCGTTGCAGTCTCGAAGAAATTAAAAACTTTTTAGTTTCAATGTCCGACGTTTCGATGTATTTAACATCTTTTTCAAGGATTAGCCGATGTTAAATACATAGAAACGTCGTTCATTGAAACTAAAAAGTTTTAATTTCTTCGAGACTGCAACGCTAAAAGACACTTTACTGCAAATTTTCTCAGTCAAAAGATTCCTTCCAAGATAATGTCTACATAATAATAAGAAAACAATAAAATATAAGAAAATATTCAAAAATTAGGTACCACTTTGAAATAATTTAACAAACTAATCGTAGCAGACTGTTTGTCGTCAATTCTCGTGCAAATATCCTTTCCGCACCACTATTTTCGGATACATTGCCTTAATAGTGCTAAGTGAGCGTGATAAGTGCTGTTCTATTTCGTCCATACTCATATGTTTAGGAATGTTGCACCATCGCGGTTATGGAACCGATAACTGAATTCATCGAGAACGGCTAATTTTTACGCTTGTGTTCGATTCTTTAAATGAGAGGATGATCTCACTATTTCCATTAGACTTATTAGAGACCATTAGAGTTTTACTGTAAGGAGAATAAAATATTTTAATCCTCGGAAAAATTGTAGGTAGGTAGACACGTAGCCAACATTTCAACGTTGAAAATTTACAAGATCACAGTTTACAGTTTGTCATTATAAAAGGATTACCGTTTCAAATTCGACGAGCAATATTCACAACGGATTAGATACTTGGCCTGCGAATGTTTCTTGATAAATTTCGGGAGCACGACTTGCAGATTCATCACCACCAAATGATGCCTCACCGTAGTTTTCCGGCGAAACTGAATAAACTGGTACATGCATCGCTAGAAATCAAGTTTTTGAATTGCAGACCATATCTACAAGAACGAATCCGAGTATGCCAGTGAAATGCGCAATCGGTCATTTACTCACCGACTCATGTGATAGGCTAAAACCTTGGTTCGAGTATTCCGAATACAAGTTTCGGCGTCCGACCATCCGATTCATCAACCACTGGAAGATCATGTGTGGACTATTTTGTCACGTTACGTTCCATCCTCGTGCATGTAAACAAATTCCAAGAGTCCTTATATTTGGTATTCATTGATTACGAAGAAACTTTCGTTAGAATAGGCGCCTTGAGACGAGATCATGGGTGGGTGCAATTATTCGCGTTCCAAACCATGAGCTGCCTCGGCTGCCTATTATTATGAAGTACTGAACGACATCGATTTAGTTGATGACGTTTCTCCACTAACACAACGGCGTTCTGAAATGGAGAGTGAATTGAACGACCTGGCCTGGCGCTCCTCATCAACGTCAACAAAATAGTAAAAGGTTGTATCCAAAACACGACCGCAAATTGGACGTAGTCCTTCCAACGAGCGCTTATGATCCTGCTACCGACGGCCACTTTTTTTTCTTTCAGTATCGCCACTGATGTTGTGGGGCTTTGATAACGCTTGGAAATTTCCCTTAAGTGCTGCTGCTGTCGGCGACGGGCAATCGAGGATTCTCTTGCCGCTGAGACCGCTGCTACATACGTCATATTGTGACAGCTACTGCGCGGTTCTATAGAGCTCAGTCTATAAGATCCTCTCAGATACACAATCGCCAATAAGATACACAATTTTGATGTCTGTACACGCGATGCACGTACGGAATTGGTTGGTTTTCCGATTTTTAACAGTACTGGGCAAAATTTAATTTCTCAATAGTTAAATTTAGGCAAAATCTTAAAGAGTTCGTCGATCGATTGATAACAAAATCTCCAAAATTGTTTGGAATACGACTGAGTTATGGCAACTTTTCGTGACGGTCTCAAATTTGTATCTTCAGGATCTTACCGAGGGACGTAATCCTACGTCAAAACATTGGATTTCAACACGAACAATCCTTTCAACTTTACGTTAGCCGGGCAAACAGTGGAGAAATCGAAAAGTTTCAACATCTTGGCAGCCAGTTAGCGTTGGACGGTGGAACTAAATCCTACATAGGAGCACCGATCAAGACATTTAGGGCTGTATTTGGAGACCATGCATCAAATTTCGACTATTCATTTTTAACGGGAAATTTGTGTTGTGATACGCCAGTAAGATGTATATGTATTCTAATTCGAGCCTGGTGGCCTCACAATTAGAACTCGAATGCTATCTCCCTTATTAACCCCATCATAATGAAATCAGTGGATGACAAACGAGGTTGTTTCTCATTTCTGAGAAGGATTCCTGTGTGGCTGAGAAATTGCACTTGGTGTTATTTAATTATGAAAAGGCTATATCAAATTGATTCAAAAGCATCAAAGTATCCTTGATATCAACAACGGCGGAAAGCCACCACAATATCAATCAAAGCAATCGTTGTACTTTGCCAGCAGTCAAAGACATATGGTCAACCATCACGGACTGGAGTGACAGTTTTCCGGCAGGCTTGCCTAGCAGCATGATAATCTTCCCATTAGCATCCGTGAAGGATTCTCATCAGAATCCGGGAGTAATTCCCATCAGAATCCGAGAAGAATTCTCATTGGAATCTCTTAAGAATTCCTTTCAGAATCATCGAAGTATTTCAACCGGAATCCTGAAAAATTCACACTGGATTCCTTTCGGTATCGTTGAGGGATACCCTTGGGAATCTATGGGTGATACCCTTCATAATCCATGGAGGATTTGCTTCAAAATCTCTAGGTCATTTGCTTCGGGATTCCTTCGGAATCGTTTGAAGATCTGTTTCGGAATCGTTCGGAATTCCTTGACGATTTGTTTCGGAATACTTCGAAGATTTGCTCTAGAATCCCTTGAATATTTAATTCAGAGTCTCTCTACGTTTTGCCTCGGAATCTCTCAATGATTTGGCGACGATCGGAATCTCTCTGACGATTGGAATCAAAATCCCTCGACGAACTGCTTCGGAATCATTCAATTTACTTAAAAATCATTCGATGATTCGCTTCGGAATCCCTCAAAGATTTGCTTCGGAATTCCTCAACGATTTGCTTCAACATCCCTGTTGGATTCCCCTCGTAATCGCTGGAGGATTAATTCGGGATCCCTCGACAAATTGCTAAGGAATCCTTCGACGATTTACTTCTACATCCCTGGAACATTGCCTACGAAGTCCCTGAACATTCTCGTTGGAATTCTTCGAACATTCTCGTCGGGATTCCTGGAATATTCCCGTCGAAAATCCTGAAGGATTCCATTCGGTATCTCTAGAAGATTCTCATTGGAATCCCTGAAACATTTCCGTTGGATTTTCTGGAACATTCCCGTTCAAATTCCTGGAATATTTCCGTTGGAATCCCGGGAAGATTTGGAATCCCTGGAATAGTCCCTTCGGACTCCCTGGAACGTCCCTGTCGGAATCCCTGGTGGATTGACTTCAGAATCCCAGGAGGTTTGTTTCAAGTGCTTGGAGGATTCCCGTTGAAATCTCTGGAGATTCCCATCAGATTCCCTGGAACATTCCCGTCAGTATCACTAAAGGATTCTTGGAGGATTCCTTGGAGGATTCCAGGCGCAATCCTTGGAGGAATGTTGCATAATTTTGTTTTATTTAGATAGCTAGAATATTTATAAAACATGCAAAAAAATTCCACTACCTACCGGTCAGAACATGACGGCGATCCGTCACATATTGTCCTTTCCCGTTACGGATGAAGGGGCCCAAAAAGTACTTTCTTGCAGTTGAGACGTCATCCATATATGGAGAAACTGGTGGGATGATATTTTGGTGGGACAATATTTTGAATGGGAGTCGAACACAGTGCAAAATTTGCAATAATCAAAACATTGCCTTTTATTCCCAATATGGCGATCCAAATGACAATTCAATATCAAGTCTTTTATACCAATTTATGAATACAATACAGTAATAAGTGATTCAATAATCACACTAATTGTGAATCTAGAAAGGAACACTACACAAACATTAACAATTCAGCGGTTCTCACAATTCGCAATTACCAACCAATGAACCGAATAGCTTGTTGTACAAACACCTGATTAACAAACGTCGACGATTCACTGAATAGCGTGACTGGTTCGGTGCGATGATGAGGTTAGTAGGTGATAAAACATAAGCCCGACCGTTAATATGCAACAGGATCGTTTGCACGAACGAAACATTGTTCAGCTCATTTGACATCCTCTAGGTGGTTGACTTCTGGCCACTAGTTATTACTGGTTGCCGAAAAAGATTTTGGCACGCGATTACGACCCAACTCACGCACTTTTGTAAAGAGGTAATTATGTCCCCCAGCACCCTTTTGACAAGTTCAGCATTGGCAAACATGTCGTGACCGCGTACGTTTGATGTAAGAAAATGACAAATGTTTGCCCAATTATGCAAATGATTAGAGGAACTCGGATTATGAAATTTGAAACAGTTTGATAGGTAACATTTGAATAAAGAGCCAAAGACCGGTCCCCGGATTGAAGATGCGAGACACGCGTGTCGAATATACGCGGCTGAAGCGAGCTGACGGTGAAGTAGGAGGAGAAAAACCAGTGGAATTAAATCCGAAAAAGTTTAAGCACTACACTATAAACAAAAAAAAACAATAAAGCGCGGTTGCGCTATAGGGCATCAAGCGGAAATAAATCGGTAAATCGACTTTTACAAGTCCATTGTTTGAAATTTTCCATTGAAAAGGTTTTGGGGACAAAGGCCGATTTCAGCAATAGACCACTAAAACAATTTAACCATCACCTTCCGTTTTAACAAGTTAAATAATTAAATCCTTAGTGACGAAGCTGCCTATAATACCAATTAAAAGCATCTATTCAAAAATTCAATATCCTTAAGATGTGATTTTTAAATAACAGAGTGACATAAAATGTTCAGAATACGTTTACTCATCGACTTGTTTGACCATCACCCATTTAGTGGCTAGGGACACCGATTCGCTTCGGACTGATGGCCAAAACGAAAGTGACAACCCGTCATCGTCACCACGTAGACCTCTTTTAAATTTGAAAGGCTGGTTTTTTTTTCAAACCCGACGGTGGTAAGCGCGTGCGATCATTTCTTCGGTTCGAAAAAGGAAGAATGATTGGAATTTCGGCGTTGCTTTGGCGTTGTTGCCGTTTCGGGTCGTTGATGGTGCATTGGCCTCTGCTCGAGACTCTATGGACACCACCGCACCGGTACCGGCGCGAGCTTTGCGTGGGTCCGTATGTCATTGTTGTCGGTTTGTAGTTTTTTTTTCGTTTCTGGTCAGCAGAAACCAGTCGAATGGCATTCCTAAAACGTTTTGTCAAACGACTGCCGAATGGTTAAATGCGTGGACGTTTGATAACCGTTGATGCGGGTAGCATAATATGGACAGAAGAATTCGTAATCGCAAAAATGATTGTTGAGTAACAGCGAATATTATGTAGTTGACGAATTGATGAATGGGGGATTATAGAAAAGATAATCAACAGGTTGACTAATTACTAAGATTATTTTTTGCATATATTTTTTAGAAAGAAATCATTTACATTCTCATTTTTATTTCTTATCCCTTTTAATGAATTTGATATTGTCATTGGATATTGATAAGTTTTTTTATTGAAGTTATGGCAAGGGAACTTTTGTCATTTGTGGGAATACAGTGAGGTTGCTCTTCTAACTAGGTTACCGGGTACTATTAAATCTTAGAACCAGTGCTTTGTTCAGTTCGTCCAAATCACTTCCTCAAAATTATAAGCAGAATTCAAGAATTTTCTTATTTTCTGATTAAATGGAATAAATTATCTAAGACAAACATAATGCCACCTGCCACCCAACCCTCACATTCCAAAACTTTGCCTTAATTGTTCAGCTGATTTATACGCCATCAGCGGATACGGCTTAACTAATGCTGCCTATTTCCCCCCAAACCCATCCCAACATCAAACGGATATGCTCGCGTCATCCGGAATACACAGTCGCAACGTTTGCCCATTCACTACCGAACAATAATTAGATACCCGCCTGTTGGTGACAGCTTTATTCTCGTGGCGTACCTACGGCTAACGGATTCTTTAGCCAGTTGCGGCCCTGCGGTAGACAATGAGCTCCACGATCATAAATCAACACCTCATTATGTTTTCCCTAAACCTGGCAACTGAGGTTCTTTCCAACCAAACCCATAGCCTCGGCGACGGAAGCCAACCGACAATTAGTGTGTCTCCAAAACGAGCCAAACAAACGTCAACCGTGGCACGACCTATTGAAAAAGTAGTGCATCTCCCAAAATAGATCCGCTAGATGCGATACCGGTTCGGCTGCTTTCCTCGGCCGCACGTATGTGAATTCGACGTGCGGCAGGCTTATTAGGAGATCATCCATACCCGTCGGACTATTGTTCTAGAAGCGGAAAATGGGAAGGCGGAACAAACTGTTGTTCGCAGTGTCGCTCCCATTATGCGGGTGGAGCTGACACTGAGAGTAGCGCAATGCGCTGCGCAGCGTAGGTACTGGACACTACTCTGCTTGCAATAAATTTGCATCAAAAATACTTTGATGATTGTCGTCGTTTTTCACGTTCACCTGTTCGAGTCTGATGGATGCGGCGTTGTCATGAATTGACTGGCAGGAGGGGGTGACGATCACTGTCGAATGTACATATCAAGCTCTATCTGGTAACAGGGCGAATGTCGCAAGAGAGAATTCTCTTCGTCGACTTCCCCTCTTTTAAATAAAAGTGACAAGCAGAGGATTTCTTTGCAGTTTTTCACACCAGAATGTAAGTTCGCATCGTTTTCTACCGTGCTGAGGTAATAAACCACAAAGAAATGCTTGTCACTTTTATTTAAAAGAGGGGAAGTCGACGAAGAGAATTCTCTCTTGCGACATTCGCCCTTATTCCAGATAGAGCTTATATCAGCTTTGGGTTTCGGTAGCGTATTACCCTGGCGAGCAGTACTTAGTTTACCCTATTTCATGTAGCACAACAGTTGGATTAATTCAAGAAATTTTGGCCAATCTTTAAAATTGCACAACATTTAGGCTTTGATTGCAAATTCACCGAATAGAGCACAGTCATCAAATTGGAAAAAAATATCGTCCTTTTGACAATTTGGTCAATTGGACGTATTGAACAATAACTTCTAGCTGATTTCTACGACACATTGGAAAATTCGACAAAATATATAATTTGAGAAAACCAGTAGATTTTGCAATTCTAAGAAAGATTGATACTTTCGTCAAAACAAATCAAATCAAGCACAGTCTCAAAAACACCACAGTCAAATTGGGACAAATGAAAGCATTTTTGGCAATCGGGCTCGACCATGGAGGTTACTAGTGAACTAGTGAACAAATCAGAAATCGGTCAAAATTGCACAGGACAATCGCAATAGCAATCTGGATAGTGATTTCAAAAGAAAAACTAGTGCCCAACCTATAACTATGCTATGCTACAACAATTCAACGCAAAGACCGATCGTGATTATATTATATTGATCAATTCCTCTAGGGTTTGTCCTCCGTCGAATGTAACTTCGGTTAAGAAAATCGGTTAAGAATTACTATATGAAAAAGTAGCTTATATTTTTCGGATTTCGTGTGCACACACACATACACACGGACTGACAGACGGTTTTTTAATTCGTTCAGAATTTTTCCGCGCCGATTTTTTGGAAAATGTGATATTTTTGTTTTTCTTGTATACTAAGCATAAAAGACTCGGAGACCCAAAGTGTTATATACCAATCGACAAAGCTCGACGAATTGAGGTAATGTCTGCATGTGTGTGTGTACAAAAAATGTGAGACACACTTTTTGGTAGTTAGCAATATCTTATTTGCTTGCAACTGGCTGCATTCGACGGAGACTGCGGTTTAGTTTTTTGCTATTGAAAATTGATCACTGCATTCCGGATTCCCCTTGGAAAAAAAAATGCATTTAAATAATGTTGTTTTTAAAAAAACGTAAAGAGTTTTTTTTTTAATTTGTTACTACATTTTTCCAGCTTTTTTATATTGGGTATAAAATCTCTGAAATATCCATATTTTTATTGAATTTGAATTTGCAATGCTTGAAATTTCCTTACTATTTTCAGGCTTCTCTAAATTTTGAATATAATCAAGTCAAGTCAAGAAAATTTTCAACTCAACTCAACAAATTTTTGATAGGAGGCCTGGAGACCCATAGTGTTATATACCAATTGACATAGCTCGACGAACTGAGGTGTTGTCTGTATGTGTGTAAGTGTACAAATTTTGTAGACACAATTTTTGGGACTTTAGCATTGTACGAATTACTCGTTCCATTCGACGTGTTTGCTACTGAAAAATGGCCAGATCGGACCATGGGATCAGAAGTTTTGGTCAAAATACTATTTTTTATGACCAAAACACTTTAAACATACTGATTTTTATATGTTTGCCTTTCTCGTATACAAAGTATACGTAAAGGTAATAGGATCATTCCAAATAGGATGTCCAAATAGGACAATTCCAAATTTTGAAAGAAGGCTCAGAGAACCATAGTGTTATATACCAATCGACTCAGCTCGACGAATTGAGGTGATGTCTGTATGTGTATATGTATGTATGTGTGTGTACAAAAAGGCACACTTTTTTGTACTTAGTCTTATCCGATTTGCTTGCAACAGATTGCATTCGACGCGGAATCCTTCCTAATTTTGGCCCAATCGGCCATTGCGTTCCGGCGTTATTTTAAAAAAACGAGCAATGGGTAATGTTTTCAACATAACCGCGAGTAGACGTAGGACTTGTATAAACGTAACGTATTTACATTTAACTTCTTACTTTTGCATCTATGGAGTTTGATTATAGGTATTGATATTGGAAACGACTACTTCCATGCTTTGTAAAATTATTAGCAATTTGTTTATTCAAAACCTCTGGAAATAAAACTAATAATTAAATACATACTTAGAATTGCTTTGTTTCTAACTATTAAGCCCTTATTTACTCAAGCAAATGACGGTCATTTATATATTTTTTATTAATGATAGTATTTGAAGTTTCAAAAATCTATTTATAAAATTTTCAGACCTGTGCAATATGTGCTATTTTAGGGAAACTGTTCCGTTTTCCAAACAAAGAAATACAGCACCAATTTCGTTGCTTCTTTTTGGTAACATGCGTGCTTACTGCTGAAAAAATTCACAACAATAAGAAACAAGTCAAGGAGCAGTAACCCTACTAAAATAGAGGAGGTACTGCTAATACGTCAACGAAAAATTATTCAATGTTTTGATTCCAAACTCTACGTCAAGTTTATTAAGTCTACGTCAAGTTTATAAATACAATTTCTCAGAAAATGCAAAAACAAAGAATAAGATAAAGTTTATTTAAATATTTTTTTGTGAACTTTTTTAGAACATTTACAAATAATACAGCGAAATTGTCTAAGCTAAAATGGATATTAACACTATTGCTGATAGTGCATCTTTAATTGCTAATGCCTTCTGCAAACAAATGAAAGTAATTATTTTAATCAAATTTTTATGTTCATCAGTGTAGTTGATTTTGTTTGCTGGGGAATCAGAACTGTTATAGTATAACCATGTTTTAATGTACGTGTCGTTTAGTACCAAGCACAACTTAACAAATATGACATGACTCGTACCCATCCCGGGATCATGTGGACTATGAAACCAATCACCTGGATGAGCAGACCAAATCTCTCTAATTTTATACTTCTTCATCCACCACCACTGGCAGCAGCCATCATCGGCCTCTAGCCGTGAACTCCGAGCGATACGATGGGCGATTGCATCCATCTCAACCGACCCCACTGCATCCGACCATCATCAAGGACAGAATGACAAAAAATGCGCCCACTTCTTTCATGCATATTCGCAGACCTACCGGTTCTACCGCTGGCGACTGCATGTTGTGTAGGTAAACACAGCGAACGAACGAATGAAACGAAAAATACGCGAGCAAAATGCACGTCAGTACGCGCTGCTGTCACAAATTGTAATGACTCGCACACTGCTTCTTTTATACACAAAGAAAATCTTCCGATAGACCCGAAGGCCCGTAACATACCGCATTCTGATGTCCGTGTTAGGAACGCACGGGATTAATTACATATGAAATTTTTACTGGATTTGACAAGAATTGAAATTTTCAATAGCTTATCGTCAATAATCTTAAGTTCCAATGAAATACGCAAATTGCTGGAGAGTGTCCGAGTCGATTGATATATAAGTCTTAAAAATCCATCGAAAGATAAAGGCGCTAGTAACGTTCAAAATCTTCCCTTCCAGCGTAACGCTCTCGATTTCCAAAAATCTAAATGAC
The DNA here is from genome assembly GCF_024139115.2 of Armigeres subalbatus. Lineage (NCBI taxonomy): Eukaryota > Metazoa > Arthropoda > Insecta > Diptera > Culicidae > Armigeres > Armigeres subalbatus. The sequence goes on along the minus strand of NC_085141.1, from coordinate 223,408,720 downwards.
ACCCAGTATAGTAAAGAAAGACGTAAGTCCTACGTCAAAAAGTTACCCATTTTTTCCAACTAAAATTAAAGGACCGCTGCAATGCATTTTAATGAACGCAAATAAATGTGAATTGATGGAAATAACAGAATCGATCTCCCTAAAGTGCAATTTTGACATCTCTTATGTGTTTTTCTTGTTATTCTTATTTGTTTTTATAATACACGAGAAAGGCGTTATCACCACTAGGTGGACTATTCTGTTTTTTTAGCATTTTTGTGACAGTTTTGAAATCGTGCAATGAAATTCCAGAAATTTAGCTAATTAGGAAATGCTCGAAATTTGTGACTGAATTTTTTAAACATTTTTTTATTTTTGGTGCGCTTTTTTAGGGGAAAGTTCTGTTCTGTCGCGATGATTCCAAAAGAAACTGCACGATGAAATTTAATTTGAATCATCTGAAACATATGTTTATGAAAACTAGTGAGGTAACTTTTAATATTTTTCTATAACTTTTGCGCAAAATTTTAAAATTCCTACATTTTGAAATTTTGTGAAATATCTTTTTGAATAAAACGGACATTTTTGGTCGAATTTTGCAATGTTCAAAAAGGCAGTTTTTTTAATAAATTTTGTAAATCTGCAAAAAAAAAACTTCTGGAAATTTATGTCGATTATTTTTGTAATCAGCGAAGAATTGTTTCTAGATTTTAGCATTTTTTTTTATTTGCGTGGCAAGATTTTTTTTGTCAATTTTTAATTAGTTAATTTTGCGTAGCAATTTTTTAAATCTGTGATGGAGATCCATAAATACATAAATCTGCGTAAATCTAAAAACATCAAAGTTTTGGAAATCATAATTTTTGGCGAAATTTTCGAGAAATCGCTGCCTAATTCGACTAGCTCAGTGCTTTTCAACCTGGGGTACATGTACCCCTGGGGGTACTTTCGATATCCCCAGGAGGTACCTCGGGCAAAAATGCGTAATGGCGGATGTATTACAATGCCAATAAAAGCTTAATATTTATAAGGTTTTGATAATTTTATAATTTTTGATTTCAAAACTTTGTATTGTATATAACATGCATGGTTATCAATATATCAAAGCTTGTTGAATCCTGCACACTACACCAGCACAGTGTATGGAGGACTGTGGGACAAAATTTTAAAACCTTAATTGACTTAATCTAGAATATAAGGGTGCGGAAGCTTCAATTTGAGAGGTATGAAGTCTATCTTTTTAAAAAGCTTGGTTACAAGAGGCTTGAAAGCCCTCTTCTAAACAGCGCGTAAGATTTCTCGGAAGCCTCCTTCCAAGAGGCTCGGAAGCCTCCTTCCAAGAGGCTCGGAAGCCTCCTTCCAAGAGGCTCGGAAGCCTCCTTCCAAGAGGCTCAGCCTCCTTCCAAGAGGCTCGGAAGCCTCCTTCCAAGAGGCTCAAGCCTCCTTCCAAGAGGCTCGGAAGCTTCCTTCCAAGAGGCTCAGAAGCCTCCTTCCAAGAGGCCTCAGAAGCCTCCTTCCAAGAGGCTCGAGCCTCCTTCCAAGAGGCTCAGCCTCCTTCCAAGAGGCTCGGAAGTCTCGTTCCAAGAGGCAAGGAAGCCTCCTTCCAGGAAGCTCGGAAGCCACCTTCCAGGAAGCTCGGAAGCCACCTTCCAAGAAGCTCGGAAGCCTCCTTCCAAGAGGCTCGGAAGCCTCCTTCCAAGAGGCTCGGAAGCTTTCCTTCAAGAGACTCGATATTCTTCTTCCTGAAAGCATGCTTTCAAGAGGCTCGGAAGCTTGCTTTCAAAAGGCTTGGAAGCTTTCCTTCGAGAGACTCGAAATTCTTCTTCTGAAGCCTCCCAATTTCTAGAGGCTAAGAAACGGCGTTTCAAAATGCTCATGCCTTCTGAAGCTTTTTTCAAGAGGCTCAAAATGCGCCTTTTAAAAGGCGCGGAAGGTTACTTTCAAGAGGCTCGAAAGCCTCCAAAAGATTTCAAAGTGCTATAGGAAGCTTGTTGTATAAACTAATTTTGAATTGGAAAGTATCACGAAATAAAAAAAAATCAAACACGTTTTTGGAGAGCCATACACACTTAGTTCAGCTCGGCATTTTTTCATTCTTTTACCGAGATCCGCACAGCCGAGCGCTCGGTTCGAGACTTTCTGCTGATATCTCAGCTGAAAAAGCAATTTGTTTACTGTGGCACTCAAAGGAGCCGCCGTAGTCAAACGTCGATTCAGCTGATATTTCAGCTAATGAACTTTAACCGAGATTTGCACAGCCGAGATCGGTGGAAATTTTTAAGTGTGTATATCTCATGAGTTATGCTTATTTTCATTCACAACGAAAAATTATAGGGGGTACCTTAGTGAATGTAAAATTTTGAAGGGGTACCTCTTAAGAAAAAGGTTGAGAACCGCTGACTAGCTGAATGATTACCTAACTGTAAAAAGCAGAACCGTTGAATAGGAGCTAGCGTCAACTTCAAACGAACTGCAGAACACAGGAAAACACGTCCCAACCTAATGCGATCTGACTGATTCTTATTTTTGTCTAAGACGAGTTTAATATTTAATTTGTCTTAGACAGTTGAAGGTCTTTTACTAAAAGAGCTTGAATATTTTTTTTTATTTTTGCTTTATAGCATAGCATATGCAATTGTACAAATCGTGGGTGGCTATACAACTTAAATCAACTTAAATGTTAGGTGACATCCCACATATAGTGTCGCAGAAAAGGCATTTGGGGTCAATACTTTCACATATAATGGGATTTCACCTAACAGTGTATACCTGGCCACGTCCTTACAATCGCCTAGGAAGGGAGGGAGTGTTAGTTCAACTTCTACTAGTGAAGATGCAGGGAACCCATACTATCTTCATAGATGTCGTAGGAATGAGGATTTGTGTTAGTGAGGCAACTTGGTTTTAAGGAACTCTACTCGATAATATAGAGCATTTTTTAGTGGTATTTTAAAATAATATAAGAAAATAGGGGTAGCTTACCTTTTTTAACAATACATATAATAAGAGAACAGATTCTCCACGTTCTCATTTATTCTGATAAACATTTATAATTCATAACGGTTAATTCTATTGATCAAAATCCGGTGTATTTTATGATGTCGTGTATTTCATTGATTTTTTTTTATTCTTTCTTCATGCCGCAGAAAAAAAAAACAAATTCAAAACTCGCACCTTTCCCAAACGAATTTTCATGCATTGTATGGTGTATCAATACTCGATATATGCAGCTACTTATACATGAGATTGAAATACGCGTATCTGATAAGATGTTGAAAAACGTTGGCATTAAATGTAATACACAGGTCAGTCGTAGGTACTCGCATCTAACTCAGATGATCTAAGACAGGGCTGCCCAACGTACGGCCCGCGGGCCGGATGCGGCCCTCGGCTCCATTTTTTGTGGCCCGCGCACCGTGGTAGAATATACTTCATAACCGGCCCACAATTTTATCTATAAGGCTCTAGGAGCTTCTTGTTTATAATTTATTAGTACATACAATAGGATATCACTGGCTTAAAAAAAATTAAGTCTTTAACGAAAGGTTGATGTGGAAAACCGCGTTTCACATTGAAAGCCGGTTTGCTGAATTTCTTCGGAAAGTATTGCTGTGATGAAGGAATATGATTTGAAACGGCATTACGAAAACAAGCATCCTAGAACATACGATATTTACACTGAACAAGGAAGACAACAAATATTAAGGGAGCTACAAAGATAAGGTGCTCATTTAATTTTAATTGCCATTATTGATTCAAATTATTGGTGGAACAGTGAATTATCGAAGCACCAAACTCTCTTCATTGTGACAAACAAAAAGCCGGAAAATGCAGTACGGGCCAGTTTTGCTGTTGGTGAAATTCTGGCAAAGCGAATAAAACTGTTCTTAGGACAGAGAACTTGTTAAAGAATGCGCGTCGGTTATTGTCGGTATCGTGTGTCCTAAGGAAAATGTCTCCTTCAGTAGCATTAGTTTGCCACCAGTTAGTTTAAGGAAGATTTGAAAACTGCGCGTCGTGGGAAACCCGTTTGCACAGAGGAATCGGCAGCTTTGATCCCAAAGAGTGGAACGACTACCGGAAAAGACCTGAGAGGAGCTGTTAAGACCTGTATGAAGGGGCTTGGACACTAACTTACAACTGGTTGGGCCGGCACTGGCCATGACGGGAAAGAACACTGGCATTGCGACACTTCTAAAAAAGAAAAAGCAATCACAGTGGTTATTAATAACCCGCACATTGCATTATCCACTTAGTGAAAACGATTAATATTCCTTCATGTTTGTCATTAAGTTTATAAACTTTTCGCCGTACAACCAGGCTTGAGAGATTTTATTCTCTTCGAAACGAAATCGCACTATTTTCACAAGATAAAAAAAACAATGCTCTAAGTTTGTTTCTAACAACTGATACATTTCCCTCATCTTGTTGATTTTAAAGAACACAGTTACAAATTATCCATTTCTTAACATCGTTTTATGATGTGAATTATAAAATCTATCTGGAATGTTTCAATGGATATTATCTACCTCCAATACAACGACGAGCTCGAATCTAAATTTCAGAAAGAAAACATATATCATCCCAGCACATTTCAAGAATTGAAGAAGTAAAAACTTTGAATCCTGCTCCTGAATTTTGGTCACCGATTGCGAAAACAATATGCGTTGATTATTCGAGAGTAGGCAACAATTTCATGTTTCCCATTGAATTTTCAACCAAAAAACCTGTTACGTAAAAAATGAATTTTTGAACGCAATTCAATCGTGTTAAGTTTTACCACGAAGTTGTTTTTTGCGCTTTTGGAAAAATAATGTTTAAAATTTTTTTAAATATATTTAAGAAAATTGCCGAATATTTTTTTGGCCCGCCAGCAGATGTTGATTATGAAAATTGGCCCGTGGCTCGAAAAGGTTGGGCAGGCCTGATCTAAGACCTGTCAAATTTTCTACTGATCAAGCTTCAATGAATTCTTTTATTCACGGGGAGCTCCGGTGTTTGAGTGGTAAACGGCTCCTCAGTGGGCATGGGGGTTCGATTCAAGTCGACTACGTTGGCATTTAACGAATAAGTCTATTAATTTCTAAGTTGAGTTGACTGGTAACCCGTTTACATAGAACGTAATATTGTATTGTTTTGAAGAACGACTTTGGTATGAAAAATTCACGTTTTGTAAAAATATCTCTTAGTGCAGACACAACTTCGATATGTTATGGAAGTGATCAAGTTAAATTTGAATAGTTGACTTTGACAGTTGTTTGACATGAGTTTTCGTTGGGAAGTCCTAGGTATCTAAAAAATGAAACGAAGCTATGAAAAGTGGGGGTGTTTCTAATTTTTGTGTTATTTTCCAGCCACTCGTGTTTACAAAAAAAGATGTGACAAAATTGATGTTTTACTGTGTAATTTCGTGATGGGAGAAATTAGTTACAGTGTAATGGAGAACGGAAGAGCTTCCTTGCATGTTCTCTGTTAGTTTTGATTATTGGAACAAATATTTGTTTACCAATTGATAATTGCCATGATACCTATTAGAAATGGTTAATTTACCATTGAATTGGTCAAAACAGGAGTCAGATCGTTTGATACAATGATTTCACAGATAACATTCTCACCACAAACGGCCTTGATGTATAAAAAAAATGTACGTGTTCCATGTTAGTCTTTTCGTTAACGTATGTATCACTTATATCTCATCGTCAATATTGGAAGACCCTTACAGCAAGCCGACAGAATGCAAACGAATTGCTCGCATTCCATTCTGTATTATCATCAAACGCAATAGTTCTCCGCTGAATGAGTCAGTCACGCGTGCAATTCTGCCATTTCAGCACGAGCCTTTACCGTGAGTCTCGAACCGAACGATGTCGTTGTTGTTTTGATACGGCTGCCACCGACGACCGTTATTGGAGAAGGTGCACACCTAATCTGGCAAATTGATCTCCGTGTGTGGAAATCCTAAATCGACGACGACGTTTGTATAATGTCGCCATTTCCTACCGACGTCCGTCGTCGTCTTCTTCGCTGTCAATGATGCGCAAAAAAACACTCGGCTCAGCTATTGAAATTCTTCGCTCACCGTCACCACAATCCTCACCACGAATAGTAGCAGCAGCCAAGGAGCTACACTTCAAATATGGATGTGAATGGAAGATTTATTTGTCAAAGGAAAATACTTGTCTCGGCTTATTAAGTAGATACCCGGCGTACGGGGTTCGCATCCCCTCGCGGTTGATGAATTGAGCGGCCTGTGCGAGTACGATGCGCGGTTTACTAACATGTATCCATCGATCGTTTCTCGTTTATTGGCAGCTGTTTGGCGCTTTTGTTTCGTTAGCAAACGCAGCATACGATGAACAGTAATGATTTATAATCAATTATGTGAACTGATTAGCGCGAATAAGCCATTAGAATGAAATCGATTAAACGATGTGCTGCAAAACAATTTTCACTCTAATTGTATAAAATCATGAATCTACTAAACATAGACAGGGATCAAGAAATGTTAACCCTATTCTTGCATCATCTTAAGGATGCTAATTGATTTGTTCAAAAATGCGAATCTCAAATTAGATTACACAATCACTGAAAAACAAACCAATTACCATAAATTAAAAGCAATTTGTGCATTTATTTTTTTGACAAATATTTCACATTCTTGTTATACAATGTTGTGATAAGATTATTAGTCCACCATAGTTGCTAATGACCAGGGACGGTTACCTCGTAGCAAAAAAAGGCAACAACAAAAAGTATTCAACTGTTTCAGAATTGTTGTTCTAGTCCATATCAGTGCTAATTTAGTCCAACACAAAAATGTAGCATCACGAACTCAAGCTCCCAATCAAAAGTGAAACGCGAAACAAACAACAATGATCAAGGCCGGTCCCGCATGGTTGCTTCTCGAATGTATACGGAAGATGCGTTGATGTTGATGGTTTCATTTGGAGCAGGGCGTTTAGGTTTTTCTTCAAATCAGCGCCACGTATGGAATGCATCTCATCGGTTTTGATTATGGTCCAATTATGGGCCGCTAATATCCCAATTAAAACAACTTGAGATGACTAACCGGGGGGCTAAGAGCGAGAGCGAAATCAAAACCAGTTAACGAGATTTCTCGAAAATGCACTTTATTGATTGTAGGAAGCTTATCCGAAAAGCATAAAATGATAAACACGTAACACATTCGAGCCATTAGGACGGCTTCTGTTGTGTGGTTACGGCATGGTCGGGGTGCTTATCAGCTGTTTTAGGTGCTTTCTTTTATTATGGTTTCAGAAAGGCTGCACAAGATGATTGGCATTTTATGATATAGTTTGAACATTGTCCCTAGAGATTAGTACAATAAGTCGGGCTTTTGACTTCGGGAACTACTTTGGATTTTTGATGTTTTTTAAAACGTTCAATCAAAGAAATAAGCTTGGAGCACGATAAATGTTTACAAATGCCATTGCAAAATGAGCAAATGAAATGGTCGACTCGCAATTTGAAGGCCACTTCCGGCGTCTTACTGATTTGCCCGCAACTTGAATCGCGAAATATTCTATCCTCGGTTAGAAGGTGGATGTTTCATATACGAACCATCAGCTTGCAAAATTTGGTTTTGGTAGCTTCGGTAGCTTTCAGTAGCAATATTGTTTGAAATTTATTCTTCTATCCTGGAAAAAAATGGAATAGGTACAGGGGATGGACAAAATAATTAGGATAGGCAAATTTTAGGTAAAATTAGATGTGTTGTAACTATCTTAGTTATCATCCGATTTTGACAATTCAGGCATGCCTGAACTAGAAAATTAATGCAGTTTGACGGTATGTCCATGGAACCGACTATAGCCACCGGATTTCGGAGATATTCCGGGTTTTTCGGAGATAGGTTCAATACCGTTAATTTGAGGTAGATATTAGGAAAAGTTGTAGTTAAAAATTGAATAATATTAGTAACAACAAATGAAGTAGGGCTCTTGCTGATTGGAACCATATATTGAGATTTGGAATCGGACCAGTATCAAGTGAGATATGGCCATTTCTTTAAAATCGGTTCCGATTGATACTTATCAAAGGGGTCAGGCCACAACTTCATTTGAATCTCGCTTTTTGATAGATCGTCCATTATGATTTTATTCTAGAAGGCCTATAATGTGTCCAGAATGAAAAACCAATTGAATGAACGGATCCTGGAGTCGCTGGGATGTCCCCGGGGAACTTGTGAATGGGGACATTTAAGTTTTAGCACCAAAATCAGTCATTCGACGGCTCTTTTTTCATGGTTTTCGATCAGGAAGCGAAGTATGAATATAAAATGGTCCACTGTCGGCTCTGACCGCTTCCAGGATCTACGGATTGGCCCCGGGGAACCTGAGGAAGGGGACATTTTAGTTTTACCACCAAAACCGGTCGTTCGACGGCTCTGAAAATACCATTCCTTTGTGAAATCATGAGGTGTTATGTTATGATTTATGACGTGTTATGACTCAATTTAGAAAAAAAAAAACATTCTGGAGGTCCCCTGGATTATGGCCGGATTAAACTCGAGTGGCCCAGGAACTCTAAAAATTCCCATTATTGTTTTGTGAAACCATGAAGTTTGAGGTGTCACCCGACCTGTTTTGAATTAAATTTGTAAACGGATTCTGGAATAATTCTGGAACCGTACTGAGGACTGACCATTGAATGAATCAAAAATTGGGATCCATCCGGATCGAATGCAACTTGTTGCGAAATAATCGGTCAACAAATGTGGTTTTTACAGTAGTTTTAGTTTTTGAAAGCCCTTAAAAACAGACGTCAAGGACAGAAAGGTTAAGCACCCTACAATCCCATCCTTCCCTACTGTATTATTGTATTCCCTAACCTCGACCAAACCGCTAGTCTTTCGGTTCCCCAAAACTAACATTATTGTATAAGAATCATGAAGAACTGTATGTTTTAATGATTTCTGCTCCATAATGAGCCTTCCAAGTAAAAGATAGAATAAAATAAAATATCAAAGATCTGAACTCAAGAATAGTTTGGTGTACCGTTGCTGTACTGTTTATAATAGCGAAATGATGTTCAATGGAGCTATTCCAAGTAAACATAAGTTTCCCACCAGAATTTTTTTAGGCAGAATTCAATGTTTGGGGTCGTACACTTATTACGTAAGCCAATTTTTCTGGATTTTTCGAACCCCCTCCCCCCATGTAAGATTTTTTTTCATGCAAATGATTTTTTATTTATATGGAGCGTAAGATGTTGAACGACCCCCTCTCCCCCCATACGTGCTTACGTAATATGTGTACGGCCCCTTTGTAAAAAAAGAGCAATGGGTAATGTTTTCAACATAATCACGAGTAGACGTAGGACTTGTATAACGTAACGTATTTACATTTAAATTCTAACTTTTAGATCTATGGAGTTTAATTATAGTATTGAAATTGGAAACGACAACTTCCATGCTGAGTAGAATTATTAGCAATTTGTTTATTCAAAACTTCTGGAAATAAAACTAATAATTAAATACATAATTAGAATTGCTCTGTCTCTAACTTTTAAGCCCTTATTTACTCAAGCAAATGTAGGGCATTTAAAGATTTCGTATTGATGGTAGTATTCGAAGTTTAAATATATTTAAGTTAAAAAAAATTCTATTTATAAAATTTTCAAACTTGGGCAAAATGTGCTATTTTGAGGGAACTATCCCGTTTTCCAAACAAAGAAATACAGCACCAATTTCAATCCTTCTTTTTGCTAACATGCGTGCTTACTGCTGAAAAAAATCTCAACAATAAGAAACAAGTCAAGGAGCAGTAACCCTACTAAAATAGAGGAGATACTGCTAATACATCATCGAAACATTATTTAATGTTTTGATTCCAAACTCCGAGTCTACGTCAAATTTAATAATACAATTTCTCAGAACATGAAAAACAAAGAATAAGATAAAGTTTATTTAAATATTCTTCTGTAAATTAATTTTGCGAACTTTTTTAAAGTATTTACTATATTACAGCGAAATTTTCTAATCTAAAATGGATATAACCACTATTGCTGATTGTGCATCTTTAATTGCTAATGCCTTCTGCAAAAAAATGAAAGTAATTATTTTAATCGATTGTTTATTTTCATCAGTGTGGTTGATTTTATTTTGCTGGAGAATCAGAACTGTTATAGTATAACCATGTTTTAATGTACGTGTCGTTTAGTACCAACCATAACTTAATAAGTCATATGTCATGACTCGTACCCATCCTGGGATCATGTGGATTATGAAACCAATCACTTTTCGTGGATGAGCAGACCAAATCTCTCTAATTTTTTTCTTCTCCATCCACCACCGCTGTCCTCGCTGCCTCAGCCATCATCGGCCTCTAGCCATGAACTCCGACCGATGCGATGGGCGATTGCATCCATCGCAACCGACACCACTGCATCAAGCACAAAATGACAAAAAAAACAAAAAACTTTTTTCATGCATACTACCATGCATTCAGTACTACCGCTGGTGACTGCATGCTGTCGAACGAACGAACGAACGAAACGAAAAATGCGCGAGCAAGAAGCACGTCAGTACGCGCTGCTGTCACAAATTGTAATGATTCGCACACGGCAGGCACTGCTTCTTTTATACACAAAGAAAATCTTCCGGTAGACCCGAAGGCCCGTGACATACCGCATTCTGATGTCCGTGTTAGGAATGCACGGGATTGGTTACATATGAAATTTTGACTGGCTTTGTCAAGAATTGAAATTTTCAATAGCTTATCGTTAATAATCTTAAGTTTCAATGAAATAGGCAAAATGGTGGAGAGTGTCCGAGTCGATTGATATATAAATCTTAAAAATCCATCGAAAGATAAAGGCGCTAGTAGCGTTCAAAATCTTCCCTTCCAGCGTAACGCTTTCGATTTCCAAAAATCTAAATGACACCCAGTATAGTAAAGAAAGACGTAAATCCTACGTCAAAATGTAAAGCGGCATGAAAACGAAATCATCAAGAAGATCGGAAAGAAACACACTGTCAATGATTTGTCGATATCCAGAAACAGTAAAGCCTGCCACAGCCCTAAAACGGAATATAAACAGTTGGAGCTGTTGAAAATCCAATATATTTTTTCTAAGTTCGATTACTTGGCAGGCTCAGGAGTGTATAACACTTTACGGAGCCATGTTTTTTTTTGTGATATATGTATATATAATCAATATCATTTTATTATACGGTTGGTAGAAGAAGGGTAGAGAAATTCAATAAATTGAGATTGTTATGGATATCGCAAATTTCTGAATTAGAATTGTTTCGTTGATAATTGTATTTCATTTCTGGAAGATCAGATAATAAATAAAAAAAACAGATTTCTAAAAAGATTGATAATTTAAAAACATCGACAATACAAAGTGTCCTCTTTATAAAATGAACAGTCCGGATTACTCTATTGACCTTGCAGAATTTTAGGATCTGAGCTCAAGAATAGTTTGGAGTACTGCTGATGTCATTAGAATACTGTGACATATTTACAATAGTGTAGTGATGTAATAATTTTTAATTCAAAAGATTGGTCAGACCGTATAAAACGCTTTGTTACCCGATATACCTTCACGTGCTGAATTCAGGAATAGTTTGGAGTACCATGGATGTCCTGGGAATACTTCGACATGTTGAAAAACGGGTAAGTGATGCCTCATGAAGCTATTCCAACTGTTAAGAGAATCCGATATCCATTAGATAATTTGGTTGACCTTGCTGGCCTTCTAGATCTGAGCTCAGGTATAGGTTGGAGTACCGTTGATGTTTTGGTAATGATATGAAATATTTACAATAGTGAAATGGTTTTTCTTATAGTTATGCCAAGTTAAAAATAAAGGTCAAGATCTTGTAGATTATTTTGTTGGACATATAGAGGTTCAAGATCTGAAGTCAAGAATAGTTTAAATGTTCTGAGAATACTGTGGCATGATTTTTAAAGTGAAGTTGGTTCTATGGAGTAATTCCAATTCAAAAGTATGGCCAAGCCCTCGTACAACGCTTTGTTGACCATACAGACCTTCAATATCTGTACTCAATAATAGCTTTTGATAATTGCACATGCAAGACGATCAGTAAAAAGAGGCCTATTGAATCCTGCCCTCCACAACGAGCATAGTGGATGAAGGGCTGTGGGACAAAAGATCAAAAGGACAAACTAATTTTTCAATGCAATCTACCTGATCGAAACAAAGTTTTGAATAATATGGTAAGAATATGCTTGTGAACTAAAATCTTGATTCTACAGGTTGGGAAGCCTCCATTTGAGAAACATGAGCGCTTTTTCTTCGAAAAAATCAGTTTTTTCATTGCAAGAGTATTGGAAGCATCCTTCTACGCTTCTCGAAAGCATCATTAAGCAGCGCAGAGGACTATTTTCAAGAGGGTCTAAAAACTCCTTTCGAGAGGCCCGTAAATATCCTTTCAAGAGGCTCAGAAGTCTCGTTTTAAGTGGTTCGAACGATTTCTTTTAAGAGACCTCTTTTAAGCCATTTCTTTAAACTTTCTTCCTTTTTTCTTTCCTCCTTTTAAAAGGCTCGGGAGGCATTTTCAAGGGCCTCCTTTTAAGAAGCTCCTTTGAAGAGGACCGAAAGCTATCTTTCAAAAGGCTCGGAAGTCTTTTTTTACGCTTTTATCTTAAATTTTCTTCCTTTTTTCTATTTTCCTACTTTTAAAAGGCTTGGAAGGCTCTTTTCAAAAGGCTCCATTATAGAGGCTCGGAGGCCTAATTTCAAGAGATTTGGAAGCCTCTTTTCAAGTGGTTCGGAAGCCTCCTTTCAAGAGGCTTAGAAGCCTCCCTTTAAAAGGCTCGGAATTCTTTTTTTCAAGAGGCTTGGAAGTGTACTTTCAAGATGCTCAGAAGCCACCTTTTAAGATGTTCAAAAGTCGCCATCCAAGAGGCTCACAAGCCTTCTTTCAAGGGGCTTGGAAGCCTTCTTTCAAGAGGATAAGAAGCTTAGAAAAGGATCAGAAGCGTCCTTCAAGATACTCAGAAGCCTTCGTTTAAGTAGCTCCGAAGCCTCTATTTAAAAGGCTCGAAAGTCCCCTTTCAAGAGACTTGGATGTCTTCTTCAACCTTTTCAGGACGAATGGGTCATATATGCCCAGCGTTTTGGATTGGCTGTTTAAAATAATTTCTTCAGCAAAATTGCTCACCAGGTTAACTTTGCAGGAAAAATATCGGGGGTCAAGTTTGACTATACCCTGAAGACCCAGATATCCAAAACCTTGGCAAGATTTCGCTTCTGTGAGCATCTTAAATCAAGTTGTTTGATAGTTCTGAATTCTGATTTATCCTCGATCATCTTCCGTCGTCTGTCCCCGTTAGTGAATGAGTTCGTGGGAAGTTATCAAGCCGGCTTCGTTGACGGCCACTCGACAACGCACCAGATCTTTACTGTAGAAAAATTATGGACGAGAACAGCTTCCCTGGGAAGCTTACCAGACTGATCAAAGCAACGGTGGATGGTGTGCAAAATTGTGTGAAGATTTCGGGCCAACACTCCAGTTCGTTCGAATCGCGCCGGGGACTAAGACATGGTGATGGACTTTCGTGCCTTTTGTTCAACATTGCGCTAGAAAGTGTCATGCGAAGAGCCGGGTGTAACAGCCGGGGTACGATTTTCAACAGATCCAGTCAATTTATTTGTTTCGCGGATGACATGGCCATTGTCGGCCGAACTTTTGCAAAGGTGGCAGAATTGTACACCCGCCTGAAACGTGAAGCAACAAAAGTTGGACTGGTGGTGAATGCGTCAAAGACAAAGTACATGCTTGTGGGCGGAATCGAGCGCAACAGGACCCGCCTGGGAAGCAGTGTGACGATAGACGGGGATACCTTCGAAGTGGTCGAGGAATTCGTCTACTTTGGATCCTTGCTAACGGCTGATAACAATGTTAGTCGTGAAATACGAAGGCGCATCATCTGAAGTCGAGCCTACTACGGGCTCCAGAAGAGACGGGTGCTTAGAACCATCTTTGGCGGTGTGCAAGTAGACGGTGTGTGGTGGCGAAAATAAACCAGCTCGCCCAACTCTATGGCGAACCCAGTATCCAGAAGGTAGCTAAAGCCGGAAGGGTACGATGGGCAGGACATGTTGCAAGAATGCCGGACAGCAACCCTGCAAAGATGGTGCTCGCTTCCGATCCGGCAGGTACGAGACGGCGTGGAACGCAGCGAGCGAGATGGGCAGACCAGGTGCAAAACGACTTGGCGAGCGTGGGGCGTATTCAAGGATGGAGAGATGCGGCATCGAACCGTGTATTGTGGCGTCAAATTGTTGATTCAGTGTTATCTGTTTAGATGTAGACTAAATAAATGAATGATATTTCTGAATGCTCAGACAAGTTGAGCCATGATTAATTGCCTGTGATTAATTTTCGGGAATTCGAGATGCTCAAGGTACTCCAAAACTTTCTCAAGCTCAGCCAATGTTAACTACCGGACCAATCAAGGTTTCTGCAATGTCCTCATCGCCGGTATACACCTAATCCGGTTCAATAGGCATATACGCATGAGGGAAACTCAATTTTCTTGAATACGAGATGCTCATGGTACTCCAAAATATTCTTGAGTTTTATTCATAGTATCTACTGATCAATCAAGACTTTCGTAATATCATCATCATCGGTATTTACCCAATCCGGTGCAATAAGCATATGATTTTATTTTCCATGAGCATGACATCCGATGTCCAAGGTGCTAGGTTACGTTAGTTCAAAACTCGATAATTTCATGTATTATGATCAAATAGATGTTCTTGGACATATTCTCAGCTTTGGATATTTTGTTTCTAGAGATATTTTCTGATGCATTCGAGGATATGTACTCCCGAACAGGACACCCTAAAAAAATGTCAACACCTTTTTAGTTCTTTTTGTACTAGTTTTGGCAGGATCGGGAGGAAAAATCCAAATCTGTACGTTAAATCCATGTAAAAAAGCCGTCCTGAAAGGGTTAAACAGCCTCCCTTCAAGTGCTCGGAACCCTTGTTTCAAAAGTCTCACAAGCCTCCTCTCAAGAGGCTCGGAAGCCTCTCTTAAAGAAGCTCGGAATTTCTTTTTCAAGAGGCTTGGTAGCCTACTGTCAAGAGACTCAGAGCGTTTTATCGAAGGCCGTTCAAGGCGGTAAAGATTAAATAAACAACAACAACAACAACAACTCAGAGGCGTCCTTTCAAGATGTACAAAAACTTTTTTTTTTAAAGTGGTACGAAAACCGCCTTTCAAGAGGCTCGGAAGTTTTCCTTCGAGAGTCTCGAAAGATTCGTTTCAAGAGGCGCGAAATTTTATTTTCAAGAGGCTCGGAAGTTTTCAATAGTCATAAAAGCCCTGTAGGAAGCTCGATGTATAAAAGTCTGTTAAAGACTCCGTAGAACGCTTTATTGACCATACATACTTTCGGGATCTGAACTCATAAATGGTTTGGAGTACTATGGATGTCCTGAGAATACTGAGACATTCATCCACTTTGTTCATCCTACCGACCTTCAAGATTGTAACTCAGGTATAGTTTGGAGTACCGTTGATGCCCTGGGTATACTGTGATATGTTCGTAGTATTGAAGGACACCGTATCATGGAGATGTTCTAGCTCAAAAATATGGACAAGTTTACGAAAACACGTCGTTGATCATATAGACTCAAGGAAAGTTTGGAATGTTGTATGAATAAGTACCAACTTATTCAAGCAGCATTTCGTCAAACAATTTTCAAAGAAATTCAAAATCGTTGACGAAAGCTTTTGAGAAATAAAAAATGCTATTGCGAAGTTACAAGTTGATTCAATATTCAACGCATTTTTTTTTTGTTACATTGAAACGGCAAACACGCTGAGGGTACGCAACAGTTTTTTTTTTGCTTATTTATCTCCATCAGCTGTTTGTCATAAATCAATCTGCTGCCATTTACTGAAAGCTCTTGGAAATCGAAAGTGTAATCAAATTATGCTTCCGATAGATAGAGCTACTTAGAAAGCATCGATCGCCGGGTAAAACCTTTTTTATGCTGCCTTCCACGTATATGAGCCTAATCCAACCGCTGAAAATAAAGTTGTTTTGCCTTTCTCGTCCAACTAAGCTGTACCGAAAGGCTATCGTTTCTCTTCAGAAGCGATTTTCAAAAAAAAAAAATTAAAGGCTCGGGGAACCATTGCGTTATATAGCAATAGAATCGATTCGACGACTAGTAATCTTCAACCGATTTTCTCGCAACGAATTACATATACGCAGGATACCATTATTGAATACGATTACGATCAACCCTTGCGTTCAAAAGTAATGATTCTTCATCACTTCAATGGCGCATCGAAACAAAAAGGTTGGTCTTTTGGTTAAATGCAAGAAAAGTAGTATCGCTGAAAAGTGAATTAAACTGATTTTTTTCCATTTTGATTCCAATCTTGTGTGCACCACAAACCGGCGCTCGGACATTACTCTGTTGCTGCCCGTAGCGTAATGACTTCACACGTCCGGCAAGAGTTGCAATTTCCTCTGCGCGATGAGGTTTCTAATCTCCACAGCTTGACTCGCAATAAAATGAATTTTCACCAGTCAGTGCTGGGCACTGATGATCACGTTCCGTGGTGCATTCAAACATTATTACATCACTTCTTTTCGTCAGGTTTTCTCACCAATAATGCATTGTGCCCGTACGCTATGTCCAATTTATACAAAAAAAGCAGCAAATTTTGTTTTACATTCGTAGTCATTACTTATTAGATTAAAAAATGTTGGAAAATATATAAATATCAAATAGAAAAGAATTCTGATGAAAATAGTTAACAGATCTAATGAACAAGACCAAAGCTGAAAGGATACTCAATCATGTTAGCATCAACTAGCTTAGACGATGCATCGTTGCTTTGACGGAGCGTTTGTGCACTTCAAGACCGTAGAATTTTTCTGAGAAATAAATTGCTGCTCCTCTCCGTTACTATCAACTGAGCGATTGAATAATAAACCGTAAATAGGAAACCATCTCATCGAAGATTTTTGTTTCATATTTGTTATTAATGTTCAAAATCAACAATCATCCAGCAAATTTGCTCGATTGACCATAACGGTGAAAAGTAGCAGATCAGGCGTGTAAATTAATTATCTTCATCAACACCCAGCTCTCTTCTCAACGACCGCCCGCCGCCCGAGGCAGCTTACGTTCGGCGATCGCATCCATAGGCAAATTGGTCGTGACGCTCCTGCTTGCGCCTGCCACTTCAGCCTACCATCACTCGCCGGTGACAAATTAGTAACTTAATTAACGCAGATGATAGTTTTAGCGCGGGAAATCCATCTCGTTAGACCTATGTATAGCGCGCGTTGCCGCGACAGCTGGATACAGGTTTGGCTCGGTTGTGCGAATGAATAATCCCGCGCGCCTTTGACTTGGACTGTGATTACGAAAAGCTAACCGCACTTTTTGAACGACGGCCAAACATATCAGCTCTCATTCGGATGGGCCAGTTTTGACTGAAGTTTGTAAACAGGAAAATTTCCTCCCAATGCGAATAGTGTGAAACGATACAACTTGGCTCGCCGCCACCGCGCCGCCGCCGCCGCGAGGAAAAATTTCAACTATTCTGTGAATATTTTATGACGGACCGCGCGGTCGGAGGAAATGACTGTCATAAATCAGGGTACAACAAAAAAGTAATGGGTGCTTTGCGCTTATGCCTTTGTATCACACTCTGCTGCTATTCTCTTAGGGTGTTTAATGCGAAACCCATGAAGTGAATGACCGTTTCAGTTTGACTGTGTGCTGATTTCAATTCAGCCTGAGAGAAGAAATTGCATTCAGTAGTGGGCATAAATTAGATTGCTCGGAACTGACATCGGATTGCGGCAGGATAATGGTAGACATCGAGTGAAAAAAACGGGTTCCACGTGTTCCATTAATGGAGAATCGTGTTGCATAGTTGTCCGAGTTATTTCGATATTCTGTACATACCGTTTGCTGTTGGTTGTTTTTTCGTGGAGATTTACGTTCATATGGGAATTTTGTACATACCTGAAATGAGACAAAAAGGATATAATTAAAAACAATACCTCACTTCAACTCCCATAATAATAGGAAATAGGATTATTTCAATGAACAAGGATGATTCTTTCTAAGAACGAAATAATAGACCAGCTGCAAAAAGCGATAAGGTTTTTTAGGCATTTTCTTGATTATTCTGAAGGATTTCTTGTTTGTTTGTAAATTTAAACGCAAGAAGAACTCTTTTTTGTTATTTTTCAGTATTACTTCGAAATATTTTTTCTAAATTTCTAAGCGAGTTCAATCAAAGTTAATTGCCTTTATTCCGGGTATGAAACCACCCGACTTGGACATTAATTTACAATGTTCTAATATGTGAATATGTACATTATGAAAAATGTATTGGAGGTAACCACTTTCCCTTCGATGGGACTCGAATCCATTTTGTTATTTTTGAAAGCGAAAAGGTCTAAGACTATTTATTATTTATTTTATCTTTTTCTTTTCACAACTTATTTCTCGCTTGTCGCATCTCACTTTCACTTCTTACATCTTATTTCTCATTTGTCATTACTCGATTCTGATTTCTAAATTCTCACATTCATGTCTTTGCTTATCAGCTCTCGTGTCTAGCGTGTCATTCCTTATTCTTTTTTCTCACATCTCGCGTTTCGCTCACGCTTAAAGTCATTCACACAATTTTGTGTTTCGTTCACACAAAACGGGCCTAACCTGGAACAACACATATTATGAGTAACTGCCATGTTACTCATTTTAGTGTAATCGACGGTGAACGATTTCCGATGAGTTCATTTCACACAGTGAGAGAGCGGTCGGAAAACGGACCTAACCTCAATCATATTTTTTCATGTAAATTGAAAATTATCGCAACATTTTTATACTATTTCAGAGGAGTCCCCATTTGTTTCGATATGACCAAACTAAAGTGCGATGTTTATAGTCGCACATTTTAGTTGTATCGTATCGAAACTCAACGAAAATCCCCAGAAAAACTCAAAGGTGCAGCCCAATCGGGTTGTACGCAAAGGTGACGTAGGACTACGTAGCTATACGAAATGGAGGGTATTTTTCATCATAATTTGTGTCAATTTATTAGCATTGTGCAAACTGCTCGGAGGTCAATCGAATCAAGAAACTGAAAGTAGCTCCCAGTTGGATGAACCAGCCGTGAAAAAGGAACGACTCATCGGCCGCATCGCCACTGAAGCCATTCGTCTATCTTTCAGTGGATATCATCAGAATTCTAGAAGACATTATGCTCAAAAATGTCCGGACGAAAGGAAAAATAAGCAGAATCGGAGGTGGCGCGAAACCAAACACAAATATATTAATTTGCAACGTTCGACTTCCGCCCGCGATGGAAGCGTACATGCATCGTTTTCTATAGCGCTGGTGGCAAAGTGAGCAGGACTTCAAGAATAAATTACAAACAGTCCTTTTCAGGACTTAAACTATTTATCCAAGAAGAGGTTTTGACCGCTAGGAAAATTGTTTACCCAGACAAACAGACTGTTCGGCTGTTTAAACGACAATGACGATTTTGGAAAGATTTGTTGTTTTTAATAATGCGCCATTTGAAAAACTAAGGCAGCTAAACTACATTTTTCACTAAGGTGGCGTCTTCATCGATTTGGCCGTCGTCGACGGAAAGTGAAATTTTCTGCCAAGATTTTTTGGTTTTGTTTCGTGAGTCATTAGAAATGATATCGATTTTTTTCGGGTTACCATCGTTTGGCGACGACAGAAAGTTGCCCTTTGGTAGCACAACCACAAGCGCGCGTCGGAGGGAGATGATGCAATGAGTTTGTTCAAATGGATGGCGTCAGTAGCAGTCAAATGGAATTTCCTCACAAGATTTTGATTATGTTTTGTTGTAGTTGAGGATTGAAAAGTTCCATTATTTGAAAAATATCGGTTCTTTACAGTACCATTATTTTACACAAGGGTAGTTTAATCCGGGATGCAAGAATGTTCATCAAAGTCCAAAATAGTTTGGCGTTAACAGAAAGTTACTCTTCGATAGCAGAATCATAAGCGCGCGTCGGTGAGTGACAACGCAACAAATTTGTTCGAATGAATGGAATCGCTTACAGCAACCGAACTATCACGCCAAACGCCAATTCCACCAAATCAGTCCATTTTGCAATCAACCCTTTCTGTGCAGAAGATGCTGGTCCTGAGAAGGACCAATTTTGTGTCCACAATGCACGTTTCCAATAACTAACTGCAACCCAATGCTTGTCGGAACGTTAGGGTTAGAATTCCACTTTGTGCTGTTATTGTTCGACGACCACTCGATGAGTTTTCGCTAAGACGCCACCATTTGGAATAAATTTTCAGCATCGCCACTGCATCGCACGGGATCGAAACAGACGTCATTTTTGTAATCAACTCTTTCTTCACATAAAATGCTGGTTTGTTGAGGTTGAATGACGACCACCAACGCAGACTTCCACCACCAATTCGATGATTTTCCTTTGAAAATGCTACCAGAGCGCCTTCGTGCTGCTGTGTTCGCTCCGCTGCGTCGGCTCTGCGTAAAATCTCATTTCACCGCTCTCTGCGAAATCCCGATCAAAATAGCTAGCGCGCGCTGGAAAGCAGCTTTCTTGTATTCAATAAATTAAGCCCATTAGCTCCGCCCCTTTGTGCTCTGTTATAGGTGTAAATATAATGTGCACTCATAACGATTAATGAAGGGGCGGGGCTAATGAAATTACTTCATTAGATATAAGAAAGCTGCTTTTCGGCGCGCGCGAGCTATTTCGATGGGGATACCGCAGACAACGTTCGGAGAATGACAAATTCTAAGAATCCTATGAAACTTTTTCACAAGATTCTGAATTTGGTTATGAGATGTTGTTTATCTAAGATGCGTATTGTTGCGAGGAATGACAACAGAAATTTGACTCAAGACGAAGTTTCTTTATATTACAAAACATTATCTTTCGGCATCTGTCTGTCCGAGCGACGTTCACCGATGGGTGGAATTTGATAGCGCGTCGGAGGGAGATGATGTAGTGAATTTTAATGAATGGAATCACTAACAGCAACCAAACTACCACGCCAAACCCGATGCCACCGAAACAGTCCATTTTCGCAATTAACTCTTTCTTTTCATAAAATGTTGGTCCTGAGAAGAACCAATTTTCTTTTCCAAATGTTCCTTTCCAACTAACTGACACCACAATTTGTAATCAATTTTCAGCATCGGCACTGGCGGTGCGGGATCGCCACAGTGCTATTTTTATGGTCAACCTTTTCTTCATATGAAATTCTGGTTCGTTGAAGTTGAATGATCTCCAGCAACACATCGAGCACCACCACCAATGCGATTGATTTCCTTTGAAAATGTTATTAGCGCCTCCGTGATGCTGTGTCCGCTCCGCTGCAATCGCTTTGATGCGTCTGCTCTGCGTGAAACCTTGTTCAAACTGAGGATTAGATCCAAACCCGCAAGTGATTGATTTTTGATGTCTGTGCTAGTGATGCGTGTACGTGATTGGTTAGTTTACTTATTTCTAAACTTTTCATCAATTATCGATAATAAATAGTAAAAAATCAGTATTTTCAAATAAATGCAAAGAAGCGTTGACTCATCCTTGATCGAATGGTCCAAAAAAATTGAAAATCCATCGAGAAACGGCTTAGATATTAAAGTTTAAAGTCTATCATATTTTCGTGACGGTCCCCGATTTTCGCAATCGTAAAGTGTACCCCAATATAGAAAACACAGACGTAGTCCTACGTCAAAAGTCATTTTCGTTGCGGTGCATGCCGGACGCAACCGCCATCATGGCGGTCAAAATGGACTTGACAGTTCGAAGCAAAGTTTCTTACACATATTAAAATAATAAAAGACATTACCCAGAGACTGTGCATGTCTTACACATAATTTTCACACAGATTGCTATTCTCTCGTGTCATCGTCATCATGTGTGAAAATTATTCATGCGATGTGTAATTTACTTTAAGCGTGCTCACTTCACACTCTTTATATTTATATTCTCACATGTAATTTCTCTTCCCCTTTCTCATATCTCGCTTTAGCACCTCACCCAACTCGCTGCGTACTTCACGCTTCTCTCTGTTCACTTCTGTTTTCTCCCATTTCTCAATTCTTGCAATTCGCTTCTCACTCACCTCTCCCTGCTCACTTCTCACTGCTAACATCTCATTTATCAATTATTATATTCCACTTCTAGTTTATCACTTTTAGCTTCGCACATCTCATTTCTCACAGCTCATTCTTCATGATTTCTCCCAAATAAACGTCTGAAAAGTCTGTAAAGTGCAAAAGGCCTCATTGGCCACTCCCGGAACCTTACGTAGTACCCCGAGGGAACCTTTAGGATGTAACATTTCCGTTTTTGAACAAAACAGGTCATGCGATAGCGCATTCTTCACGGTTTCTGGCGGAAGAACCTGTGACGTCTTTGTAAGGGGTCAAAGATCTCATTGGCCACTTCCGGAATAACTTAGGATTCTCAGGGGGAAACTGTAGAAGGGAACATTTATGTTTGGAGACCAAAACTTGTCGTGCGACAGCTAATTCGTCATGATTATTTACAAATGACCTTCATTTAATTCAGTTAAGTACGAAAGTACTATAGGAACGGTTCCAAAGACCTCATTGGCCACTTCTGGAGTATCATGGATTGCCTTGGTGGAATCTGTATGGGGGACATTTTCATTTGTAGACCAAAATGTGTCATGCTACAGATTATTCTTCACGGTTTCTTGCAAAAAACTTCTGGTACTCCCGGAACACCACTATGTTCTCGAGGGGAGCCGGTTTCTCACGAATAAGCTTCTTGCGTTTTTATAAAGGGCGGAAGTCCTCATTTACTACTCTCGAAACCTCTCCGAGTGTCTCGGAGATGCCTGTATGATAGGGTCATATCCATTTGCACACTGAAACAAGTCTTGCGATAGCTTTTTTGTCATGGTATCTCACGAATAGTTTTTATATGTGTCTCTAAAGCACATCTGACCACATATGTTACTTCCATAACACGGAGTGCATCGGGAGAACCTGAGGAAGGGGAC
Organism: Armigeres subalbatus; assembly: GCF_024139115.2. Taxonomy (NCBI): domain Eukaryota; kingdom Metazoa; phylum Arthropoda; class Insecta; order Diptera; family Culicidae; genus Armigeres; species Armigeres subalbatus. Next base: position 223,385,701 of record NC_085141.1, on the reverse strand, counting down.
ATTTTCGTTTAAAAATCCAAATGTGTCATGCTACAAATCATTTTGAATGATATTGTACAAATAAACTTATAATTAGTCTACAAGATGCGGTTCTTCCAATCCACTGTTTTCCTTTCTATTTCTCCACAGTTTCTGACGAATAAACTTCTGGTGTCTACATGACGTGCAAATGACCTCATTGGTCAAATCCGGAATCCTACAGAGTGCCCAGTATTTTACTTTTTCCGTTTGCAAATCAAAACGTGTCATGCTTATTATGAATGATGAGCCTGTAAATAACAATTAACTTTATTGACCGCTCTCCAAATCTCACGGATACGTAGTGAAACCTTTTTCTGCATAATCTTTTTTAATTTTTATATTTTTCTTTCCTTTTTTACATAAATTAACTTCAAACTCACTTAAAATATAGTATTTAAAAAAAATGTAAGTCTTTTTTTTCTAGCAAGGCCGGAATGATTTTATTATCTAAATTTTTACAAAAAAATTAATAAAATTTTTAACTTTCTTTTTCGATTTTATAATTTTATTCATTTATTTTTTTTATTTTTTTTCTATTTGGTCGAATTGAACATCGAAAAGCGACATAATACCGAACCGGTAATTTGACCGAAAACCCCTTTTGCTCTAGCAGGTCGTTTGGCCGAATAAGCCATTTGGGCGAAAATATCGTCTGGCCAAATTGGTCGTTTTGCACAACGGGCCAAACGGCCAAACAGGTCATACTAAACGCTGAACGCGTTATGTGTCCAAAAATGTCACCAACGGGCCCTTTCTGCCAAACGACCATATCAAAACAAACTGACCTATTTCTGCTAAACGACTGAACTTGGCTGAACGACATTTTCGGGCAAATGAAATTTTCGATCAGAAGGTTATTGGTACAACTTTCGGCCAAACGTTTTGATCGAAAGTCATTCGACGGATACCATTTGTTCGAATGCCACTTGGCCAGAATAACACGTTAATCCGCAAATCATCTGGCCGAATTCAATTTGGCTGAAATGAATGTTTGGCCAAAATGGTTATTAGGTCGAAAATGTTAGTTGTTCGAAACCGAGCCGAAACTAACATTCGGTCGAAAGGTACATACGGCCATATTGGCCTAAAGTCGTTTGTGGTCATTTGACCAAAAATCCTTAGGAGTTTCATTGAAAATTCTTCGGAAAATCCAAAGGAAATTATTTGTAGCTTTTACAAGAAGTTGTATGAAATTTGCACGAACATTTTTTAAAACTTTCATATGTAGTTCTCGATTTTTCTCGCAAAATTTTCAAAAAATCTTCATGATTCCAATGGAAAATTGTTCTAAACTTTCAAAAATGATTCATGATTCCAAAAACTGTTGGCGGAGATGGCATGGCGCGGTGACGAACACCTCTACATGTGAGGTAAATTGTCCTTTATAGACTCACCAGAAAACTATTTGCGAGAAACCATAATGAAAAAGCTGTCGCAAGGTACATTTTAGTCTACAAACGGGAATGTTCTACCTATATAAGTTCTCCAGAGGCACTCGGCGAGGTTTCGGGAATAGTCAATGAAGTCTTTACAAAAACCCCAGGAGCTTTTTAGTAAAACACCGTGAAGAAAAAGCTGTCGCATGACACTTTTTGGTCTGCACACGAAGATGTCCACCCTAAGAGTTTTCCCTGGAATACCCTATAAGAGTCTTGGAATGCCTAGGGCTGAAAATCTAATTAATAAAGACACACAAAAAAAGTCTTGGAATGGGAACTAAGATCTATTGTGCTTTACAGATTTATAAGAAGTTTATTCGTGAGAATTCGTAAGGAATTCTCTTACTATGGTTAAGAACAAGCCTCCCGGAATCCAAAACTAAATGCACTCGTTTTTTCAAGGGTACCCCAAACTGAAGCCACGCATAATCGTCATTTTTATTATTCCAGCTTTGCTGCTTAGAATAATAAAAATGACAATTGTTTGTGTGGCTTTCGTTTTGAATGGGGTTCTCTCGGAAATGTGACTGCATTTAGTTTTGGACTCCGGGAGGCTTGTCCTTAAGAGTACTTGACAACTCGACTAACTTCGGTTGATGCGGATTGGGAAATGAATCACACAGTATGTTATGTCTACTTGAATTTCCATTTTCCCAGCCCAACAAGCAATGACTTTGACATTTGAATTGTGTCAAAAAACATTGTTTTGCACCCAAAAGTCGAAATAAAATAGTAGTTTGTGCAACTAGTTGCAAAAGGATGATTTTTTCAGCACGAGTTGTACGTTTATCCAACGAGGCTTGCCGAGTTGGATAAATACTACGAGTGCTGAAAAAATCGAGTTTTGCAACGAGTTGCACACGCTATTTTTTGCAATGACGAAAAATAGGCTTTAATATGATAAATCTATACCAAAATTGTACAATCGAATTTACTCAACATGATCATTCATGCCAATACATATAAGATAAGATTCCATCTTATCGTGCCAAATTGCATAGCTTGAAAAGCTATGAAGCGATGGATGCAATTGCCTTTGGAAAATTGTGATGTTATGTTCAACAAACCATTTCATTTATTACGAGACGCTTAGAGTACACTATTTAAACACTCACCCAAACTAATTCAGCTAAATGTAGTCATGTAACTACTATCCCAATGTAGGTTTTTCATTATAGCACCCAAATGAGTGCTATAATGAATATTATGCAACCCATTTGAGTTGCATAATGGTCATTAAAGCACCCATTCTGTTGGTATGGAAAAGTAGGCCGTTTTATCACTCAAATGACAACTGTAAACCACGTATTATGATCAGGAATTGCAAAAAAGATCTTTAAAAGTAGGCGTTGGCCCGGAATAAGGCAAAGTTGAAGTGAATCCTTCTTTGAAAGTAGGCGTTTGCTCGGAATGAGACAATGTTTAAAAGTAGGTATTTGTCCGGCGTCAAGTAACGGGAATTGAGATTCGTATTAATTCGAAAAGTCGATTTTCATTGGCACCCTAATATATGCACATATTTTGAAACGAGTAGGACTCCGAGGTGTTTTTCTGGATTCCGTAATAAGCATTCAAGGCTTTGAGGTTTTTTTTATTAGTTCGTAGCCAATAGAACTCTGTTCCGAGTGAGACTTCCAGGCACTTTATTAATTTTTAATCAAAAATTCGACTCTAGTGCAAGATTAACTATGAAAGAAATGTGCTATTTCCGAAGCGAGAAAGATTCTTAAGGGGTTAGTACACTCTGGTGGCCCACTTAGCCTTGCGAGCAAAGGTGTAGGATTGCCAATCCGGAGATGGTGAGTTCGATTTTTTGTCCGGTTCAGGATGTTTTCGGGTGGGAAAAGGCTTTACTCCCTGACAACTTGACTCCCTGGACATAGTGTGAATTGAACAACTCTTTCGATCGTTACACAAGGTGCAGCGTGGCACTTTAAACGGCAACCTGGTGATTGGTGGACGTTGTAGAGGCCGCAACGTTTGATATAGAACAAAAATGTCCCTTTTCATCCGATAATTTTCCTATCATCGTACGTAGGGCAACAGTTTTTTTTACGCAAAAATGGACATAAAAGCTTTCACCGAAGAGATTTATTAATATAAATAAAAACGGCTATGTATGATGACAAAATTTGTTTTTGAAGAATTCAGTCTAGGGGGAGGAGAATATGACAAATGTCCACGCTGAGAGTATCTTAAACTGACTTAAACCTGTCCACCCACGTATATGGACAGCCCCAATTCGGACGAGCCGTTTTAAAATTATGATGTCCACCAACTTTGAAAACATGGTTTCGAGATGATCGCGGTAGTAATTGGAACTAAGAAGATCACAAGTTCCGTCGTCCTGATAACATCCATCGGGTAAAGTTTACCATAAAGTGGACGCTCCGAAGATTTTATTTAAAAAAATGGATTTGTTTTAAATTTGCAGAGTGTACGTAGAGTGTCTATACATTCCGCCTATGAAAGAAAAAAACGCCAAGGCAAGTAGGTCTATTGAGTAGAAGTTTTTATTGAAATATTATGATGGAGAAATTGTTTCGTGTTGTGTCTGACATACATATTGTGATTGGACTAAAATTAGAATATTAATATGTGATTGCTTTCTCGTCATTAACGACTCTACTCGACTTCGAAACTCTAAATTCAAGAAATCCTTCAATAACGGGCTGTGAACATTTCATAGTATAACAAACCAAATACTCCATAAAAGAGCTGTTCCGAACATTCCTACCTAGATCCCGTTCAAACTCAGCAAAATAGGTGGCAATTCGTAACCCGAAGGTTAATCCAGAAACGTGATATCGCATCGTTTCGTCGTGGGTGTACCCTCATCGTTAAACCAGGTTCAACAGACCGGCAAGCATGAAGGTGATGACGCTAGAACGGACGGTGCTCAACCGAAGACAGGACAACGTTGTTTACAGACCACAAGCATAACGTTCCATCATAGACAGAGGTAGACAACATATTCCCATGGGGCTGCCGCCGCCCAGCACTAGCAATGCTTCGAATGGATGAGAAAATAACGGAAGTAAAATGGGCCCATAAAGTGAAACTTAATATCCATGATAAAGGGTCGCAATTTATTTATGACTCTTTACACGTCGATACAACTTCGAGCGAGTGTGCTCCACTCACACACATTTTGGCGAAGAATGTGGAGGGCCACTTGCCCGAACTATAATGTGGAAAGATGGCAACACCTGAGGATTTGATAAAATGAAAATTTATGATAATTTCCTGTTTATCACATAGACTCCTCGCACTTTTACGATGGACTCTATCAACCCTTCAGGTCCGGGGGAAGATCCAAGCTACTGAAGGAGGCGTTGAACACGCGAACAATTACAACCGACAGCGACAGCTAATTGAATGATAAATGATACAACGCTCGTTTGTATAAACATTTCATTAATCGCTTACAATAACAGAGATGATGTAAACCACACGCCAGCCAGCACATTCGTTCGCCATATGGGGCTTCGGGTTGAGAATTTGTGAAGAGACAAATACAATGCCGCCGTAATGACATAATTCAATAAACCGTGGGAAAAATCGTCACCCGTATGTCTGCCTCATCTTGAACGACCCAACAGCAGCGGCTGGGCGTTGTTGGCCCCAGATGGTGAACCTCACCGAAAGCGCCATCCGCGGCGAGCTCAGCTCAAGTTATTCTGTTGTTGTTGTTAGCTAAAGAGTGACCGGCTGTAATGTTATCATTTCTCGCGCTCGTCCATTTCTCCTGTTTCTGCGGCGGCCCGAGTCGAGTGGAGACAAGCGAGGAAATAAGGCCGGAATGTTTTGGCTTTCCCTTGTTGCTTGTAATAACAAGATCGGGTTATTCACGGTGTGTGTACTTATTTAGTTTACTCTACCGGTGCACAGGTGAGTCAATAAAGCACTCGGTGTCAAAGAGGACGGCTGTCGAGTATGATTATTTTATAACTTTCTGTTTGATCACTTACAACAACACTGGTGAAGATGTTCCGTGCTCTAAACGATTGGTAATGTATTCCATTTGGTGCAATTAAATAAATAAAAATAGCAGTTTTGAGAAAACAAATAGGTACATATGAAAATAATAAGAGTGAAAACAATTAATGTTTCCACGATTTTGAAGACTTAGGAGTTTTTTTAAGAGTTAGATCTTTTTTGGCTTAATTTTTTTAAATGTCTACTTTATCATTAACATGAGATACTCTCTTTCAAAGTTACAGTGTAGCAGTGCTCCGAGCAAAACGTAATTATCTCAAAACTATGTCTTTAAAGTTTTTCGGACAACATAACATCAAAAACATTTCGTCCGATTTGAAAACGATTTGAATTTTTGAATTATAAACTATTTTTCTTGTAAGACGAGCTTGGTGGTCTAGTGGCTACCGCTTCTGCCTTTTTAGCAGAAGATCGTGGGTACAATCCCAGGTTCGTCCCTTCCCTACTTTGCGTGAAATAGGTCCCAGCTCAAGACGTCTTTAAAAAGCAAGAGGAAAAAGTTATCCTTGCTAATTTTGATCAGCTTCTTTGAAAACTTTTCCTATTGTCCGTGAAAATTCCCAAGAATTTTTAGTTGTAACAAAAAAAATCGAACGGGAAAGGCAAAAAGTAATTTAGCCGAAAACCGAATAACCAAAAGTTGTATGGCCTAATATGACATTTGAACGAAAAACCATTAGGCCAAAATCCGTCTGGCCGAAAATTCTGTTATTGATGCCTTATACTGTTATATGCTATTAATAAGAGGTAAAATATTTCAGCAAATGGCCTTTTACGTTCGATCAAATGGCCCTATCTGATAAACCACCTTTTCACGGGTGAGCGGCATTTTCGGCCAAATGACCTATTCAGTCAAACGACCATTTCGCCCAAACGGCATTTTCGGCCAAATTACCGGCTCGACCGGATGGAGTTTGCGATCGAACGTGTTTCGCATCGGACGCGGAACTGTGTTTTTAGTTCTGTTTTGTGCGGTAGGAAAGTAAATTAATTTTGATTGAGGTGGTTTAAAAAAAATGTCGTGACCATCACCAGATTAAAAAAACCACCACGCTTTTAAACGATGTTCTTTACTGACAATCACTGCAAGCGCATCGTGACATGTAGAAGCTGACGCGTGAGTACCTTAGGTAAGCGTGACACCCAGACTGACAACCACGAGCTGAGAGCCATAAAGAACATCAGGTCGGTCAGCTGTCAAAAGTGCAGATGATCACCGTTATTGATTGATTTGGTTGTCGTTTGATTGGAATCACGTCGTTTTTGAATTGATAAATCAACAAAGTTTTTCCAAATTTGATCTACACCAGCGGTTCTCAACCTGGGGTACATGTACCCCTGGGGGTACCTTCGTTGTTGCCAGGGGGTACCTTGGACAAAATGTATAATGGTGGATGAATTACAATTCAAATAAAAACTTATTGACTTTTAATAATTGGGAAATTTTCTATTCTTAAACTTTGTAAAGTACATAATATGCATGGCGATCAGTATATCAAAGCCCATTTAATCCTACCCACCACAACCAGCACAGTGTATGAAGGGTTGTCGGACAAAAGATCAAAAGGACAAAACGTTGATTGACTAAAATCTAGGGTAGGGAAGCCTCCATATTAGAGACATGAAGGCTTTTGTTCGAAAAAGCACAGTAAGCCTCCTTCCAAGCAGCTTGTAATCTTTCTTTCGAGAGGTTCCAAGGCACAGGTTCAGAAATGTTCTATCAAGTAGCTTGGAAGCCTCCTTTCAAGAGGCTCGGAAGCCTCCTTTCAAGAGGCTCGGAAGCCTCCTTTCAAGAGGCTCGGAAGCCTCCTTTCAAGAGGCTCGGAAGCCTCCTTTCAAGAGGCTCGGAAGCCTCCTTTCAAGAGGCTCAGAGCCTCCTTTCAAGAGGCTCAGGCCTCCTTTCAAGAGACTCAGAAGCCTCCTTTCAAGAGGCTCAGGCCTCCTTTCAAGAGGCTCAGAAGCCTCCTTTCAAGAGGCCTCAGGCCTCCTTTCAAGAGGCTCAGAAGCCTCCTTTAAAGAGACTGGGAAGCCTCCTTTCAAGAGGCTCAGAAGCCTCCTTTCAAGAGGCTCAGAAGCCTCCTTTCAAGAGGCTCAGGAAGCCTCCTTTCAAGAGGCTCAGAGCCTCCTTTCAAGAGGCTCAGGCCTCCTTTCAAGAGGCTCAGAAGCCTCCTTTCAAGAGGCTCAGGCCTCCTTTCAAGAGGCTCAGAAGCCTCCTTTCAAGAGGCTCAGAAGCCTCCTTTCAAGAGGCTCAGGCCTCCTTTCAAGAGGCTCAGAAGCCTCCTTTCAAGAGGCTCAGAAGCCTCCTTTCAAGAGGCTCAGAAGCCTCCTTTCAAGAGGCTCAGAAGCCTCCTTTCAAGAGGCTCAGAAGCCTCCTTTCAAGAGGCTCAGAGCCTCCTTTCAAGAGGCCTCAGAAGCCTCCTTTCAAGAGGCTCAGAAGCCTCCTTCAAGAGGCTCAGAAGCCTCCTTTCAAGAGGCTCAGAAGCCTCCTTTCAAGAGGCTCAGGAAGCCTCCTTTCAAGAGGCTCAGAAGCCTCCTTTCAAGAGGCTCAGAAGCCTCCTTTCAAGAGGCTCAGAAGCCTCCTTTCAAGAGGCTCAGAAGCCTCCTTTAAAGAGGCTCAGAAGCCTCCTTTCAAGAGCTCAAGCCTCCTTTCAAGAGGCTCAGAAGCCTCCTTTCAAGAGGCTCAGGCCTCCTTTCAAGAGGCTCAGAAGCCTCCTTTCAAGAGGCTCAGGCCTCCTTTCAAGAGGCTCAGAAGCCTCCTTTCAAGAGGCTCAGAAGCCTCCTTTCAAGAGGCTCAGAAGCCTCCTTTCAAGAGGCTCAGGCCTCCTTTCAAGAGGCTCAGAAGCCTCCTTTCAAGAGGCTCAGAAGCCTCCTTTCAAGAGGCTCAGAAGCCTCCTTTCAAGAGGCTCAGAAGCCTCCTTTCAAGAGGCTCAGAAGCCTCCTTTCAAGAGGCTCAGGCCTCCTTTCAAGAGGCTCAGGCTTCCTTTCAAGAGGCTCAGAAGCCTCCTTTCAAGAGGCTCAGAAGCCTCCTTTCAAGAGGCTCAGCCCTCCTTTCAAGAGGCTCAAGGCCTCCTTTCAAGAGGCTCAGAAGCCTCCTTTCAAGAGGCTCAGAAGCCTCCTTTCAAGAGGCTCAGAAGCCTCCTTTAAGAGGCTCAGAAGCCTCCTTTAAGAGGGCCTCGGAAGCCTCCTTTCAAGAGGCTCAGGTGCCTCCTTTCAAGAGGCTCAGGAGCCTCCTTTCAAGAGGCTCAGGAGCCTCCTTTCAAGAGGCTCAGGAGCCTCCTTTCAAGAGGCTCAGAAGCCTCCTTTCAAGAGGCTCAGAAGCCTCCTTTCAAGAGGCTCAGAAGCCTCCTTTCAAGAGGCTCAGAAGCCTCCTTTCAAGAGGCTCAGAAGCCTCCTTTCAAGAGGCTCAGAAGCCTCCTTTCAAGAGGCTCAGAGCCTCCTTTCAAGAGGCTCAAGCCTCCTTTCAAGAGGCTCGGAAGCCTCCTTTCAAGAGGCTCGGAAGCCTCCTTTCAAGAGGCTCGGAAGCCTCCTTTCAAGAGGCTCGGAAGCCTCCTTTCAAGAGGCTTGGAAACCTCTTTTCAAGAGGCTCGGAAGCCTCCTTTCAAGAGGCTCGGAAACCTCTTTTCAAGAGGCTCGGAAGCCTCCTTTCAAGAGGCTCGGAAGCCTCTTTTCAAGAGGCTCGGAAGCCTTCTTTCAAGGGGCTTGGAAGCTTCCTTTCAAGAGGCTCGGAAGCCTTCTTTCAAGAGGCTCGGAAGCTTCCTTTCAAGAGGCTTGGAAGCCTCCTTTCAAGAGGCTCGATAGCCTCCTTTCAAGAGGCTCGGAAGCCTTTTTGGTGAGTTATATATCCCGGTAGTTTTTTCGTATCGTCGGGGCTCTGCCAAACCGCACCAAGTGGCTTTTTAGATGACTTCTGATATAGAAAACGGAGATCATTTCGTACAATTGTTGTAGAAAATCCTAAGTTATGGGGTTGAGGAATATCCAATGCGATTTGTAATCAATTAAATCTCCTAAACGAAAACTTGGACTGAAAAAAATGGTCATTTTTTAAGGCGCTTGGTGCGATTTGGCAGAACCCCGGCCATATATCTTATGAGTTATGCTTATTTTCATTTACGACTAGCAGAACCGACGAACTTCGTTTCGCCCTCTACAAAGTAAGGGGAAGGGTTTCTAACCACCACATAAACATATTTTTCCTTCCAAAACCTCCACATGCAAGATTTGGTTCCATTTTCTTGATTAATTCTCGAGTTATTAAGAAATTGGTATTTTCACGAAAATTTCTCTGGAGTTCCAAATGGAAATTTTAGGCATATCAAGAATGAGGAAAACCTAAGCAAAATCACATTCATTGAGCCTCCTGAGCAACGTTTTGTTTGTGACGAAAATCGTTGAGGCTGTGAGTGAAAGTGAGTGACGCATCTCAAATCTCAAACAGACCGATTCGCTCTTTTTTGCGAAGCATTTTTGATGCTAATATCTGCTCCTCAAAAAAACTCTGACTCTTGCTCATTTTCCACTCAGTAAAGAGTTTATGGCAAGCCTGGAATTTCCACATCAAATTCTGCGGACTTCTACAAATGTGATTCGGCGTGTAAAATTATGAAATAGCGGCATGACAGACTAGAAACAGTGAAAATTTAAAATTCAAATAATTCCTTGACTTTTTCTGGTTTTTTTTAATTTACTCATTGTTTTATTCAAACAGAAGGTCGTATGTGACATAAAATATATTTGGATTTCCAAAGCATCATTTTTTTCTAATCTCACTGAAACAGAAATTTTTTTAACTTCAAAGTAATTCAATTTACTTATACGATATTCATCAAATCTTCTATTTAAAATTGTTTAATTTTTTGTTTAAACATCTTGTATTATATTCGTTTTCAAATATCCTTAAAACTTATTCCACACTTTCCACGTTTTGATATATAAAACTAATTCCAAAAATCTTCAAGTAACACCAAGAAGCCATTCTATATGACATAGCACTGGTGTCGCGCAGTTTCCCACCGTAAATCAAACTCGTTTGTCACACTACTGTCAAGTACTGTCCATTGTATGATTAGAGATTCCATCTGTCATCCGTGGCTTCCACGATTCATATAATTCAGCTATAAATACTTACTCCAATAAACGTACAATGGTGATCATGTCGTGCCGCCGACCGTGCCATTAGATGTAATGTACCGTGATCATCGGGTTGGTGACATGAATAATACATTCTCCATTGGCACTAGAGAAAAACATAGCTACGTACATCCCAAGCAATCAGAACAATAATGTATCCCCCACAAAGCCGGTCACCATCGCGCTCCGACCGAGTTGAATCAGTTCGCCAGAACGGTGGTCCGCCCCCCCGCATGTAGGTGCCACCCGAATGTGAAACGCTCTCGCCACGGTTGATTTGTCGCACTCAATTGAAGTGAAGTCAATTCATTCGACACGCGACAAATTCGATTCTCTTGGCCCTAGGTCAGTTTGCTGTGCGCCCCCGGGAAACCGATATGGCTGGTCAAATTTCACACTGTGACAACCGTGCGATATCGATGTCAGTCATCCGTGGAATGGGTCGCCGCGTGCTGCCGCAGCATTGCATTCCTCGCATGCAGCACTCCACTAAACTAAAAACGATACGCGATTCAATTCGTACCCGGAAATTGTGCGATACGGAGGTTAAAATGCAATAAAAAAGATGAGACAGATGTGAACCAGATTGTTGAAAGCAATTATAAAATATTCATATTTTCGGCATTTCACATTTTTAATACAATGGAATGTTAAACGACATTCCAAAGAAATAATTTAGACTACAATTTTCAAAAATCTATTTGGCGGATTTTTTTTAAACATTTTCTTTATAAAACAGATTTACCAAGAAAGAGACACCCTTATTCGGTTTCAATTTGGTGCAAAATTTCGCCTGCTAGCGGAAACGTAAATTCCACTTTCACGTCACGCTGACACTGCTTTGGCATTTACGTGGGCACGACGTTACCTACCTACATGGATGGGTTTGTATCCAATCAAGCGTGCGTCGTCGACCAGCCCACTCCGTAGTCGTCGTCATCGTGGACTGACTTTGAACTTGCTTACGTTCGCGCCTTAGAAACGGGATAACCGCAAGCGCAACAAGAGAGTGGAAATTCAAAAAATGTAAACAAAATGAGAAATTTGATTGTAATTAATTATTTTTAGAAAATCAATAACTACCTACTTGAGACTGACTGGCTGTGAGATATTTCGCTTTTGATGCTTGCTCGACAAGGCAGACACAACAGAACAGTGTGCCGGGTATCTGGCCCTCCGCACGTTTTGTTGCCATCCTGTAACTCTCAGTGAACGGTGTGGGCAGTGATATGTTTTGCGATAATGGTTAAACATCGGCTGAGCACGTAGAAATTTATGGTAGGATGGAGCTATTCCAAACCATTAGTAAAACATTACCAACTGTCTCTAAGTGCATTCGATATAGATATCTAATATTAATTTGCAATTCTGCCCGTCTCTGATTGCCTATTTTCTGACATAATCAAAACAATCGAATATTGTTTTTATAAATATACAGTTGGTAAAGGTACAAAGCCAACACTTTTCCGGCTGCCGGCAGCTTGTTGTTAGTTACGGACGTGGTGCTGGTTGATGTTTAGCGATAAGCGCAACCATCAATTTCTCGATGCAGCATCAATTTATGTTAGAAGAAATACGATTGTCAAACAGATGTGAATAACTAACTTATTGTATAAAATTTCTGCTTTAGCCCGATTACTGTGCTGTTTTAGTTACATTGATCAAGACTACCAAGATCCCCCCCATATGTTTCTTGAGGAGGGCTTCCTAGGATTGCTTTTTTTAAAGAAACACTCTATTCTGATGTATCAGAAACATTGGGCCTTCAAAAACATTCAATTTCTTCGTTCAAGGGTTTTTGTCTTCCTAGGAGCGATTTTTCAAAAATCCTATTTACTCTGATGTTTCAGAATCACTAGGCAGGGGCAACATGCGCTTGCCCCCCAAACATGCAAATGGGTCACTCCAGGGTTTGCAGAAATGGCTCTCAATAGATAACGAACAACGATAAAAGAGAGTTCCGAATAAAAATAAAAAACTGTTCCGAATCATAACAAGCCATGATAACAAATTTATCAAACTTGTATACAAGTGCAAAAAAACAGAATCGGATAGGCAGCCCCCACAGAAATATTGTGATTCTCGCTTTGTTTACGCTCCTTTCGTGTTGGTTACTGCCCAGCTATGTAAAACAAGTTTATTTATAAGCTTAATTTTTTTTCAATTGATTTAACTTCTAAATGACATTTTCTGCTTCCAGTTAGTTTCCAAGTTGAGTTCTTACATTACAATCACCGTCCGATGTATAGATCGTTCATTACCAATTACATTGGTAATTTGACCTTCAAAATGTGTAGCAGAAGTACATACCTGAAAAGAAAAAAAGAAAAGAAATAAATCAATTTTTTTTATCAAAATTAATATTAAAGTTTTGGAGAATATAGTAATTACTACTTCGATAACGTAGAGTAACTTTTCCGTACAAATAATAGCACCTTGCATGATTATCTCACACTTTCCGGGAAAGCTCTTAAAACAAGTTCATCGAGCCACAACCCCGGCAAATATTTGCGCTCAATTACCATTTTAAAAGTTTCATGAGAACCGTAATTTCCGACATTCCACAAAGAGCTTAGGTGAGCATCCCTTTAAAGTCCAAATTACCACAAGAATTATATCAATTAACCAACCTTTCCGCGAATGGACTGGTGATGAGCGATGCTGCGATGCGATGCGTGGGTCGAACTGAGGCAACAACGCCACACTGTGTACCAACCAAAGCTGCGGCTTTGCAGGCAGTAATACCTTTGGAAAATATTGCTTAATTATCACGCGCGAAATGGAATCAAGCCCCCCCCCGCTGGGAAAGGTATCGATTGGAAGGCTGAAGGAGTAATTTCTTTTCTCTTTCATTTTTGCCGAAGCGTCAACCCATTGCTGTTGCGGGTGGGCGGAACGTCTCACGAGCTAACTATCGCTACTCATTCATAATTTATTCAAATCAATGCTAAACACACTCCAACGGTATCAACATCAAGTGCATCAGAGGTAGGGGTGAGCATTTCTCACATTGGCAAAGATGTTCCTGGAGAATATCTATGTATAGCATTGGAACTGTTGGGAAGAAGTATCAGTAGCAATGTTCATGTTATATTATATGGGACAGGGTATGTCACAGACATATGTCACTGCATTTGAATTCACTTTCTTAGCTTATTCCCAATTGGATAGGGCATATAATATTCAAACTGTTTTTTTAATTTGTCATAAGACGCGTTTGTACTATTCCAGTAAGGCCGTCTTCAGTGTTGAGGTCGAAATACGTATCTGTCAAAGGTACAAAAAAGTAGTGGAATGAAATGGAATAGTACAAACTCGTCTTATGACAAGTAAATACATTCCACTGAGAGCTTAAAATAATGTTTATATCAAAATGTTTTTAATCTCAATTATTCATCTGAAAGTACAACCATCGTCCAGGCAAACCACCTTCTATAATTGCAAGATTAAATCAGAATAATTAGGAAAAAGCGTAATTGTATTTGATAACAAATACCGCTATATCAGTGGTACATCACTAACATCAATGTGAATGTGAAATATAGCACAAATTTGGTGGAAAATAGACAGGTCGCACGAAACGCGAGAGTTTCAACACAGCCTCTATTTCCAGCATTGGAACACAAACGTGAAAGGAAATGGATGTCATTCTGCGACAAACAAAAACTTGTAAGATGTGAAATTTGTAATTAGACACCAAAGTTTCAGCTAGGCTAGGTTGCTCGGCAATTAGATGTCGGTACGGTAGCAATGTTCCATCGGTGCGCTAAGTTTTTGGTTCTGTCAGGTAATTATTAACTTGGCAATGCCTAATTAGGAAATAAAATTAATGGGAAACTGCAAGGTGTAATATTTCTCCTTTTACTTGTTTTACTTATGGAAAGTCGTGCGGCGGTTTCTAAGATTCCAATCCAGTTAATATTAGAGTGATAATAAATACAATTGTTAAGTAGAGCCATTTAAAGGTCCAACTTACATTTCAACTAACAAATGAGCGGGTCAAACGCAAAGGGGTGTAAGTGACAAAAACCTAGTTTTGAGAAAAATGGATGTAAAGTTTTTTAATATTTCTTTAGTTCCATACAAATCCTATAAAAATAAAAAATATACAAATATTCTGTGAATTTGCACATTTTTCATAAATAACGTACAAGGTACAAACTATGTCAATATATTGCCGCAAAGCTCTCAAACCAAAGCATTTTTAACTGTAAACAACTCAAATTTGACCAAAATTTTACTTACACCCCTCTGTTAGAACCCCCTCAAATGTGCTGCAAGCTGAGTGTTATTGGGAACCAATTGTTCCGGTGTAAATAGGGAAGCAGTGTCCTCTGTTGAGGAAGCTCACCATCGTGCTGCCACCCCTACATTCTTCTTAAATTTCATTTCATAGTTGACCATTACTTATGGAAAAAAGTGGCTGGAATTTTTGACCACTTTTATCTATTTTTTCTATCGATGTCTATCGTTTTCTATCTATCTATTTATTCATCTATCCACCTGTCCATCTATCCATCTATCCATCTATCCATCTATCCATCTATCCATCTATCCATCTATCCATCTATCCATCTATCCATCTATCCATCTATCCATCTATCCATCTATCCATCTATCCATCTATCCATCTATCCATCTATCCATCTATCCATCTATCTATCTATCTATCTATCTATCTATCTATCTATCTATCTATCTATCTATCTATCTATCTATCTATCTATCTATCTATCTATCTATCTATCTATCTATCTATCTATCTATCTATCTATCTATCTATCTATCTATCTATCTATCTATCTATCTATCTATCTATCTTTTTTTTTTTTTTTTTGCAAGGGTTAAAGGCCATCAAAAATCTGCGCGACAGACACCTCGAGCATCCACACTATGCTCGAAGGCGAACAGGGATGGGCTCCTCCCGACCTGCTAAAAATGTGCCTCCCGGATAAACCGGGTCCCTTATCCTCCTTGCCTCGATCCCCCCGGGACCACTGGATGCTGCGACTACTTCGGGGGGGGGCTGTGCTCATGCACTTCTTCTAAAATTCCGGCCCCTAGCTTAGGCTAGTTCGCCGACTGGCTTGCTGAGATCCACTCTCGATCCCTCGGCGGTTGTGCCGCAAACTTCTTCACTCGAATCCTCCTGACTTCCCCCGGCGTCGAGGGTGGTCCACCAGTTCCGGTGAAGGAAACTTCCGCACTGATGGTGCCCCGACTACCGGCGGCTATCGCAGGGGACGCTTTCGCGCATTGCGCCGACTTCGTCTTCGGGTTGCAGAGGTGGTCCGACAGTTCCGGTGGTGGATAACGTCCGCACTGGCGGTGCCCTACATACCCGAAGCACTTCCTTCTTCTTTCTTCTTTCTTCAGCAGGTTGACGGTTCGAGTGCCGAGGTCGGTCCGACGATTCCGGTTGGCAGAAGACTTCCGGTTCGCTGGCGCCCCGACGACTCGAGACCCAACACTGCTCACTGTGCTGGATTTTGCTCCAAACCGACGCTTACTTGCTGGTCCCTTCTCCATCGACGCTGCAGCTCTGACATTATTTGTGTCACGACTCTGGTTACCGCATGCCACGTACCTTCATCGCGACACATTCGCTCTGCGATGTTGTCCGCCCTTATGGCAGGCATTCTCCTACGTGCCTCCGCAAACCTCGGGCAGTCGAATATCACGTGCTCTGGAGTCTCCTCTACGTCGATACACGCCGGGCAGAATGGCGATGACGCATGGCCACACCGGTGCAAATATTGGCGGAAACAACCGTGTCCGGACAGGAACTGTGTGAGGTAAAAGTTCACCTCACCATGCTCCCTGTTCACCCACGTCGACACATTGGGGATGAGCCGATGGGTCCACCTTCCATTATCCGCATTATCCCACTCCTGCTGCCACTTCACCATAGAGTCCAGTCTCACCGCCTTCCTCACATTTCTGGTATCCCTCCGTTGGTAGCACTCGATGTCCTCTGCTAGGGTTATGCAGACTGGAATCATCCCTGCGATAACGCAAACTGCCTCCGACGAAATAGTTCGGTACGCACTCGCGACTCGAATGGCCATTAGACGAAACACGCTATTCAGCTTCCTCCGGTTACGTTTCGTCTTGAGCGCAGCTCCCCAGGCTGGAACTCCGTACCTTAGTATCGAGGATGATACTGACGCAAGAAGACGCCTACTGCTGCCTTTCGGACCGCCGACGTTCGGCATGATCCTTGCTAACGCACTGATCATTTGAGCCGCCTTTTCACAGGAATAGTCCACGTGGGTGTTGAAGTTCAACCGGTCATCAATCATCACACCTAGATGTCTCAGAGTCCGCACCGACGGGATGTCGTGCCCTCCAATGGTAATCTGCATCCGCTGGATTACTTTGCAGTTGCTGACCAGCATCACTTCCGTTTTGTGATGAGCCAGCTGCAGCTTGACTCCATTCATCCAGGTTTCTACTGCGTCGGTCGCTTCCGCCACCAGCATTTCCACCTCCTGCAGTGACTCACCGGTTATCGTTAGGACGACATCATCCGCGAATCCGTAAATCTTTACACCTTTGGGCAACTTCAGCATCAGCACCCCGTTGTACATCACATTCCATAACGTCGGGCCTAGTATGGACCCTTGTGGAACGCCCGCCGTAACCCTGATCGACTTCTGCCCCGAGTTCGTGTCGTAAACCAGAATCCGGTTCAGGAAGTAGCTCCTAAGGATCTTACACAGGAAGTCGGGGATTCGCATTCCATGCAGCGCTGCGGCGATGGCCTCCCAGCTGGCACTATTGAACGCGTTTTTGACGTCAATCGTCACTACCGCGCAGAACCGATTGCCGCTCCTCTTCTTCTTGGACGCCCTCTCTGCATCTTCAATGACTGTCCTGATTGCATCCACAGTCGATCTGCCTTTGCGGAATCCGAACTGTTTATCCGATAAGCCAGTCTCACCCTCCGTGAACTGTGTAAGCCTATTAAGGATAACCCTTTCCAGAAGCTTCCCCAGTGTGTCCAGCAGACATATGGGCCTATACGATGCTGGATTCCCCGGCGGTTTTCCTGGTTTCGGCAGCAGCACCAGTTTCTGGATCTTCCACGTGTCCGGAAAATTACCGTCTACTAAACACTTCTGCAGCACCATCCTGAACAGATCCGGGAACGCCAAAATCGCGGATTTTAGAGCCACATTTGGAATTCCATCCGGACCCGGAGCTTTTTCAACTTCAAACCTTTCGCCACTGATAATAGCTCGTCATTGGTGACTTGCATACCTGCAGCGGTTACTCGGTCTTCATCTTCGTACGGCGTACGCGGCCACGTCGTAGAACCATGCTGCGGGAAAAGACCGTCCACGATAATCTTCAGCTTGTCTGGACACATTTCGGCTGGCGTCGCTGGACCCCTGATCTTCTTTGTCACAACTCGATAAGCGTTACCCCAAGGATCAGCGTCAGCTTCCTGGCACAACTCCTTGAAGCAGTTAGACTTGCTGATTTGGATCGCCCGTTTGAATGCCGCTCTAGCTTCACGGAAAACTATCTTTCGCTCCTCTCTGACCATTTCAGACCGTGCCCTCTGAACGTGTCTCCTAGCTCTGAGACAGGCAGCGCGAAGGTTAGCAAGATTTTCGTTCCACCAGTAACTTGGCCGTCGGCCATTCGTTGGCTCAATTTCCTCGGCATCGTCGCATCGCAAGCCCTCGCTAGCGTTTCCGTCAGTTGGTCTGCGTCAAGGTTTGTAGCGTCGCTGTTCACTCGAAGTGCTTCGATAAAAGATCCTTATCGAAGTCCTTCGTCTTCCATCTTCGCCAACTAGACCTTATCTCCCGTCGTACCGTAGGCGTTCGCGAACCAACACTATATCGGATCGCCTGGTGATCGCAATGGGTCTATTATTCACAAACTCTCCAGTTCATGTTCCTAGCCATCGGCGGACTGCAGAACGTGACATCGATGATGGACTCCTGCCATCTCTGCGGAATGTACTAACGATACCTTCGTTGCCCAATCTTTCTTCCAGCTTAGCCAGCGCCTCCAGCAAACTGTAACCTCTGGCGTTAGTCAGTCTGCTTCCCCAATCCACTGCCCAAGTATTGAAATCGCCTCCGATGATTACCGGTTTTCGGCCGATCAGCTTCTCCGTGAGTGAGTTCAGCATCCGGTTATACTGCTCCAAAGCCCACCTTGGGGTGCGTAACAGCTACACACAAAGATCCCGTTAATTTTGGCGATTACGAAACCCTCGCTTGAACTGTCTACCACCTCTTGGATAGGAAATCTGCCCATCACTTGGATAGCCGCAATCCCCGTAGCATCCGCCACCCAGTTGCCGTTGTCAGAAGGAATCCGGTACGGCTCAGCAATAATTGCCACGTCGCACATTGCTTCTGTTGTCGACTGCTACAACAGCTGCTGTGCGGTGTCGCAATGGTTGAGATTCAACTGGATGATCTCCATTAATCTCGGCCCGCCATCGCCTTCTTGTAGGCAGGGCATTGAAAGCCACCCGTCATGTGGTCGTTTCCATCCTCCGGTTTGCAGAGCAGGCATCTTGGTTGCTTCGTGCAGTCCCTAGCAACGTGTCCTTCTCCACCACATTTCCTACCAAGACCGGATCTGTCTGGGCCACTGCAGTTTCGCGCCTGGTGTCCAAATGCCATACATTTGAAGCATCGCTCCATCTGTTTGGTGATTCAAGGGGTGAGTCTCAACGGACACATAGACCATCCGACCTTCACCTTGGCCACCTCCACCATTTTGTTGGCGGCATCTACCGGTAGTCGTATCGCTGCTATTTGTGTACCACCGTACGCTTTCCTCAACCGAATGGTCATCTGAACTTCGCCCAGCATGCATTGTGAGATCAGTGCATCCCTCAGTTCGTCTATCGTGGTGATCTCGTCCAGGTCTCTGCATTCGACCACGGCCTCCTGCGTTAAAGCCCTTACGTTTCCTTCACTACCTAAGGAATTGGCAATGAGCTCCCGGAAGGCCGAGCTCTTGACCGTGGGATCCTTCTTCAATCTATCTATCTATCTATCTATCTATCTATCTATCTATCTATCTATCTGGGCTGCGAAATGGTGAGTTGACATCTGAGAAGGAGCGACCTACACAGCTCTGGTCCTCACAAGTTCCAATCTCACGCTTCCACGGGTCTTCCGATGACAATCGACCGCCAGCTAAGGGTTGCGTACTTAGCTGGTAGTGCAGCCTGGGCACTGTTGTCCTTCTGACATCAGCTAGAGTGAGTGGGACCAAGGGGACCATCGTTCCTAATCCCTAATCACAAGGCGTTAAGCGACCCGTGCCGAGGGGATGCATGGCCAGGGGGTGAAATAATGAGCTAGGCCTTTAACGGAGCCTGTGGGGTACCTGGGCACCCTATACAGTAATTGTCCCTTACCGCGCCATGCTGGGCTCTGGCGTGGTGGACCTCTTTTCCCGAGCAATTCGTGGGACCAAAATGAAAAACCAAGTCAATCCTTCAATTAGTGGTAGTAGTGTAGGCGACATCCCCTTCGCAAGAGGTTGGTTGTTCAGGTCTCCGCCTAGGAGGCCATAGGCAATAGTTGGCAGCTCGGTGCGCAGCGCCAGCGTGGGTCACTTAACCTTCTCCTCGGCTATGCCGGTAGAAGTTATCGACGGCCCATGGCTTGTGAAGGCGATGAACCGCAAACGCGATGGGCTTTCGGTCAAGAACAAGAGGAAACCGAAGACGTCAAGGGCCGAAAAGAAGGCCCAGGCGAATGAGGGTAACAAGAAGTCTAGCGTAGGCGCCAATCGCTCCAGGGGCGATGCCCTAGTCATCAAAACGGACGAGGCTAAGTACTCGGACGTCTTGAAGGCGATGAGGAGTGACGTCAAGCTCGGTGAACTCGGCGCCGACGTACGTCGAATAAGACGTACCCGGATGGGCGAGATGATCCTCGAGCTGAAGCGGGGCGTTTCGCAAAAGGGCGCCGCTTACAAGAAGTTGGCGGAGGAAGTCCTAGGCGAGACGGTCAAGGTGAGGGCACTCACGACGGAGGTGAATCTAAGGGTTAAAGACCTGGACGAGATCACCGAAGTCGAAGAGCTCGTCACGGCACTGCGGCGACAGTGTGAGGTGGAGACGCCCACCGCAGGCGTTCGGCTACGGAAAGGTCCGGCAGGGACGCAGGTAGCATTGGCTCGGCTATCTGCAGCGGACGCCTCCAAGGTAGTCAATATATTTTTGTATATATTTTTGTGACTATTTCTGTGACTATTTTTGTGACTATTGCTGTGACTATTTCTGTGACTATTTTTGTTACTATTTGTGTGACTATTTTTGTGACTATTTCTGTGACTATTTTTGAGACTATTTGTGGGACTAATTGTGTGACTATTTTTGTAACTATTTTTGTGACTATTTCTGTGACTATTTCTGTAACTATTTTTGTGACTATTTCTGTGACTATTTTTGTTACCTTTTTTGGTGACTATTGTTATGACTATTTTTGAGACTATTTTTGTGACTATTTGTGTGATTATTTGTGTGACTATTTGTGACTATTTTTGTAACTATTTCTGTGACTATTTTTGTGACTATTTGTGTGACTAATTTTGCGACTATTTTTATGACTATTTGTGTGGCTATTTGCGTGACTTTTTGTGTGACTTTTTTTGGTGAATATTTTTGTGACTATTCGTGTGACTATTTCTGTGAAAATTTGTGAGATTATTCATGTGACTATTTTTGTAACTATTTGGGATTTTTTTTGTTACTATTTCTGTGACTATTTTTGTGACTATTTGTGTGACTTTCTTGTGACTATTTTTGTGTCTATTTTTGTCACTGTTTTTGTGACTATTTTTGTGACTATTTCTGTGACTATTTTTGTGTTTATTTCTGTGATTATTTTTGTTACCTTTTTTGGTGACTATTGTTATGACTATTTTAGAGACTATTTTTGTGACTATTTGTGTGATTATTTGTGTGACTATTTGTGACTATTTTTGTAACTATTTCTGTGACTATTTTTGTGACTATTTCTGTGACTATTTTTGCGACTATTTGTGTGACTATTTGTGTGACTATTTTTGTGACTATTTGTGTGACTATTTTTGTGACTATTTGTGACAATTTTTGTTACTATTTGTGTGAGTATTTCTGTGACTATTTTTATTACTATTTTTGTGATCATTTTTGTGACTATTTTTGTGATTATTTGTGTGACTATTTTTGTTACTATTTGTGTGATTATTTTTGTGACTACTTGTGTGCCTATTTGTGTGATTATTTTTGCGACTATTTTTGAGACTATTTGTGACTTTTTTGTGACTATTTCTGTGACTATTTTTGTGACTATTTGTGTGACTAATTTTGCGACTATTTTTATGACTATTTGTGTGGCTATTTGGGTGACTTTTTGTGTGACTATTGTTGTGAATATTTTTGTGACTATTCGTGTGACTATTTCTGTGAAAATTTGTGAGATTATTTATGTGACTATTTTTGTAACTATTTGGGATTTTTTTTGTTACTATTTGTGTGACTATTTCTGTGACTATTTTTGTGACTATTTTTGTTACTATTTGTGTGACTATTTCTGTGACTATTTTTGTGACTATTTCTGTGACTATTTTTGTTACCTTTTTTGGTGACTATTGTTATGACTATTTTTGTGACTTTTTTTGAGACTATTTTTGTGATTATTTTTGTGACTATTTGTGACTATTTTTGTGACTATTTCTGTGATTATTTTTGTGACTATTTCTGTGACTATTTGTGACTATTTTTGTGACTATTTGTGTGACTATTTCTGTGACTATTTTTGAGACTATTTGTGTGACTAATTGTGTGACTACTTGTGTGACTATTTTTGCGACTATTTGTGTGACTATTTTTGTTACTATTTGTGTGACTATTTCTGTGACTATTTTTGTGACTATTTGTGTGAATATTTTTGCGACTATTTTTGTGACTATTTGTGTGACTATTTTTGACTTTTTCAGTCTTATAAAGCAGCTCAAACGGTGTTGCGTCTATTTTCCGACGATTCGATGTATATTTCACCTTCTTCAGGTATTTGTAGGCTACGTCACGTCTGTAAATTCCTCAAGAAGGTGAAATGTACACCGAAACGTCGGAAAAAAGACGCAACGACGTTTTAGCTGCTTTATAAGACTGGAAGAGCTGATAATAGTCAAATAAAATTGAGCGCAACAGTCGAAAGCATCTTATCATATGTATCTATCTATCTATGGGAAAATCCTGAACCTCGGTAAAATTTCCGTAAAAAATCCTGACTTTTGGAAAAATCGCCGTGAAAATCTCAATCTCCTGAAAACTTCAGAAGAAATCCTTGATCTTCGTGAAAATTTCCGAGGAAATTCCTGATCTTCGAAAAAACCGTTGTTTTTGTTCTTTGGAAAAATTGTCGTGGAAATACCTGATCTTCCGAAAAATGTTCGTGGAAATTCCTGATCCTTGGAAAAATCGCCGTAAGAATTTCGGGTTTTCGGAAAAATGGCCTTGAATGTTACTGTTATTCAGAACAAATCACCGTGAAAATGACTGATCTTCGGGGAAATATCCGAATTCTTTATCTTCGAAAAAATTACCGGGAAAATTCCCGATCTTCGCGCAAATTACCGTGGAAATTCTTCATCTTCGAAAAATTTTCGTGGAAATTTTTGATCTACGAAAAAATGCCTTGGATATTTCTCATCTTCGGAAAATTTTTATGTGGACATTCCTGTTCTTTGGAAAAGTTGCCGTGGAAATTATTGATCTTCGGAAAAAATTCGGAGTTCCTGATCTGCGGAAAAAATTACGTGAAAATTCCTGCTCTTTGAAATAAACGCCGTGGAAATTCCTGATCTTTAGAAAAAATGCGGAGGAGATTCTTGCTCTTCGGGGCAATTTTCGTGGAAATTTTTGTTTTTTGGGAAAGTTATTGTGGAAATTCCTGATCTTCGGAAAAAATCCGTGAATGTTCCTGATATTCGGAAAAATCGGCGTGGAAATGACTGATCTTCGGGAAAATTTCCGAATTCATTATCTTCGAAAAACTTGTCTCCGTGGAAATTCCTGATCTTTGGAAAAATCGCCGTGGATAATTTCTAACTTCGAAACAAATCTGATCTTCGGAAAAATCGCCGTGGAAATTACTGATCTTCGAAAAATCGCCACCTGACCTTTGGAAAAATTGCCGTAGAAATTTATGATCAGCGGAAAAATTGCCAAAGTAATTCCTTCGAAAAGTCGTCGTGGAAATTCCTAATCTTCGAGAAAATGCCTTGGAAATTCCCGATCTTAAGAAAAATGTCCTGATCTTCGAAAAAAATTGGCAGTGGAAATTAATTATTACTGAAAAAAAAAAATCCGTGGAAACTTCTGATCTTTGTAAAAATTCCTAGAAATGCTCGATATTCGGAAAAATCGCCGTAAAAACTCCTGATCTTGGGAAAATTGCCGAAAAAATCCTGATCTTCGGAAAAATCACCAAATAAATTACTGATCTCATTTTTTGAGATTTGTGCTAACGTAAGAACTGTATCACACACACAAAACGCGACGCGAGACTGGACACAACACTTTTGGTTCTTACAAACGAAAAACGATTTTTTTAAATTTAGTTTTTTGTCGACCGGTTTCGGGCTCGATGTTGCCCATCTACAGGACGTGGTCCAACTGGTTACAAATGGGGACGATTACACTTTTGTACTTGGCACAGTACACGTCAAAAAGAGATGGCATTCACTTTATTTTTTGTTTCGTCAAGTTGAAAAGGGATGATGATATTGGCGCTTCATCTTCGTTCATTAGCGGCTGTTCAGCGGTGGCAATGTACAAGGACTCCCAGGCGTTAAGTTGAGAATACTTTCGAACGCATTTTATTAGCTTGGCTTGCTTCCAATCTATAGTGTGGTTCTGGTCACTAGTGTGTGCTGCCACGCTCGAGTCATGGAACCTGTCGTTGTCAACTGCGTTCTTATGTTCTTTTAAACGAACCTTCAGTTTTCGGCGTGTTTGACCAATATACACTGCAGGGCAGTCTTGGCATGGGATTTCGTATATTCCAGACATTTCTTCTCTCGGAATCGTATCTTTTAAAGCACATAAACGATCCTTCAAAGTGTTCCCACTTATATACGATGACGAATTCGTTCGTAAAATCCTCAAAAAACACGAAAGGAAAAAGCACCGTCAGAACGCCACTAAACTTCAGCCCAAAAAGGAAGAGGTTAGAAGAATTAGCTTACCCTTCTACCCGAAGGTGACAAACGCTGTTCAGGCTACCCTAAAGCAGTATGGCTTCCAGGCAGTCTATAAAAGTGGGAAAACTTTGAAGGATCGTTTATGTGCTTTAAAAGATACGATTCCGAGAGAAGAAATGTCTGGAATATACGAAATCCCATGCCAAGACTGCCCTGCAGTGTATATTGGTCAAACACGCCGAAAACTGAAGGTTCGTTTAAAAGAACATAAGAATGCAGTTGACAACGACAGGTTCCATGACTCGAACGTGGTGACATGATTTAATGTGGCGTAATTTTTGGTTTATTATATTTTGAACGTAAACAGCTTTTAATTTTATTCTACCCAATTTATATTTGTTTTGCTATGAAGACCTTTCCAGACGACTGATTAGGAATGTGGATTCATCTAGCCAGTGATCCGAACTATTTTTAACTGGTTGAATAAATAATTGCATTTGACGTCCGATCGCGTTTCTCGCGTTACAATTGTTCAACTGACAAAAAAAATTAATAATAGACCATTTGGAATAAAAGCGCATTGCTGAACCAGGATTTCTGGTCATTGAGTTCACACTCAACAAACGGCATTGGCATGCAGCTTCAGTACAACACAGGACATCATATGCTGTGACGGAATTTAATTATTTCTTCGCTTCATAAATCAATCGAAAGAGAATTGATTAGATCTTCGTGGTTTTATTTGATTTGTGCGCTTCAAAAGGGAAAAATGATGTACAAAAAGTAAGTTTGTTGTAGAATTGCAATGTTTGGTCTTGATTTTGAGGATGAAATTTTCATTAATGTTTAAACCACCAATCAAATTCACTGATTTTTTTTATTAACAACGGATATCTTGTGCAGATGTAAATATAAAGATAACAATAGGTTTTGGGTATTTAAATTCAAGCAATTTAATGCCAAATACCTAGAACATATGACAGAAAAACATTATCCGTCCGTCGCACTAGAATGATCGAACGCCGGTACGAGAAAATTTAATTTAATAAAACTACAACCAACGCGCAGCATCTGCCTCCGGTCTCTACAGTCAGTGGAGAATTTGCAATCATCGTTCATCTTCGAGACACAAACGACGCCGGACGACTTAGACGACGAGCCACACTGTGGTGGTGACTCAATGAATTATGTTTCCCCGCTCTCGCACAAGTTTCCTGCCGATGAGTCGTCATGCCCAGGAACAATTCCAAACGGGTGTGCAACGCCCATAATTCGCTTTTGTGTGCCATGCAGATGGAATTGTATGCAGGACTGGCAGTTATTCGTTGCAGAATACGCTATGAGATAAAATTGCATATTATGAGAAATAGAATGCAGAATACGTGCGAGCATAAACAATCAGTTTTTGCTAAAAAAGCTTTTTATTAAAAAAATGTTTTAATTTGATCAGTCATTCGCTGCATAATGCAGAACTACATAACATTAAGAAGCTATTTAATTGATAATATTTAGAATTTGATGTAGAATAAATTGGCAAACGTTTAACAAACAAAGGAACTGCTGTAACGCTGAAGAGGACTTCAATATGTTCCAATGCATCCATGCATTTTTATCGTTTACCCTGTTTATATTTACTGAATGCTATTTTCAATAAACACTCTTCTTGGATATACAGATTAAACCACATGCCAACCGACTCGCATGAGTTTGAATTCCCCTTTCTTCCTAAAGAAACAACCACTACACCATATATTTTATTTGCACAATCACTGAGATACGACTATTTCCGGTGCGTTTGATTGGTTCAATATTACAAGCCTTGTAAAATCATCAACTAAGCGAGCAAAATCTGCGATCACCGAAGGTAATCGTAGCAGCAGAAAGCAATAAACAATCATACTTAAATGAACAACCTATCCAGTCCAGCTTCAGCTGTCGGAAATATCGAGTATGAGTTGGAGAAAGGTAATTTTAAACCAGAAGAATCACACTGCAGCATCAGCCGTAGGGGCAACTACTGCCGATATCGAATGACCTAATAAAATCGATCATTTGCGGTTACTCGCACGCTTCAGCTTCAAGCGGAGATCGCCCCGGTTGGTTATTGATCGCCAAGAGGATGCTCGGAGGATTGTTACTCTGGCTCACTGTGCCCTGAGAAGCTTGTAAATATTTACACCGGAACGAACGCGCGCGAAGACTACCCGGCACTGACAGATCGATCATTCTTTGGTTAATTAACCTCGCATACCGGCGCGGCGCTGCGCTGGCGCTGGATGGGTATTGTACCCTCGAAACCGAAGCACGACTGAAATCTGATATAATCAATTATTATGCCTGCTGCATCGTGCCGTGCCAATTTCCGTCCAACCAGGCAGCGGGGGCGGAGTGGTGAAGTGCCAAACGAGCATCGAGATGGCGCCAAAAGTTTTACTCGCTGTACGTGGAATAGCGCACTTCGATCATTTTGGGGGGTGACACAACTTAATTTTTTGTTGAAATCCTGCCGACGACGGAACGGATGTGGCTGCAACGAATATGGGAAAATCAAATTTCCTGATTCGATAAAATAAAATGTTGATACCGGGTAGAGATAGGCACAGGCAGTTTGGGCATCGGACGCTTTGATACGGAAACGGGAACAGCTGGCAAACGTGCTGAGTCGGTCGTTCGGAGTCCGTTTTTGACACTCATTATAGCTATTCGTTTTTTTACGTGTTCTTGGTTGACTTGACAATGTGGGTGAAAAGGAACTCTGACTTTAAGTGAAATGCCGATGATGCACGAATATAATAACAGGCAGACTAATAGACTACTAACAAGTGAATTAGGTATTAAAAAGTATTCACCAGTTATCTACATACAGGGGAAATGATTGCTTGCAAAATTTAAATGATATATTTAAAAAATATATAGGGTTGAAATAAGACAATATAATGAAGATATTACGTCAGATTTTTTAAATCTTTATTGTCGTGAATTCCGGTGCTAGTTTTTTCATTCCATTGTTCAGTTAGAATTGATTCGACAATAATAAAAGTTGTTAAACAATGTTCCACTCTCGAAAAAGTTTAGTTTGAAATTAAAACCAGAGAAATCTTGGTTGACTTATTTGGCAAACCAATTTAGTAAAATAATTAAATCCCTACTGTGAATGCTTTTCTTATTTACTGCCATTGTAACCCAGAACTGGGATGTTGTCGCCTCGCTGCTTTCCATTTAGTAAAATTATTTAGTTAAAACGTCAGGCAGAATCACACATTGCAAAATTTTAATTTTATTTTATTCTCTCAAAGTTAAGGAATTCTATGAAATGTTTCTCCAAAAACATTCAATTCCAGGAATTTCTGAGAATATTCGAAGAAGTATCATTTAGACATTCATTTAAGAGTTCCTCCATTTACTTCGGAAATAAATTAATGAATTTCTTTGGAAATTCATCCAGAAATTCCTCCGAAAAGTTTCCTTTAAAATTACTTTAGAAATTCTTCTGGAAATTTCTTTGAGTATTTCTTAAGAATTTCTTAAGAATTGTAAAGTACTGAAGCAGTTCCTCCAATTTCTACAAAAAAATCTTTCGGATTTTTTTTTCAAATTAATTTATTCGCAATTTCCTCTAGAAATTACTTTGGGAATTCGTCCAGGACTTCCCTCGGAAATTTCCTTAAGAAGTTACCCCTCCGAAAAAAAATTTCAGAAAGTCTTTCGGAATTTCTTTCCAATATTCCTTAGAGTTTCCTTTAGAAATTAGTTTGGAATTTCTTCTACGTATTCCTTCAGAAATTTGTTCAGGAAAACCTTGGGATTTGTTTATTGTCTTCATCCCTAGGCTGGCTCGTCCCGTCTTGGAAAATTCGTTAAGGTGAAAATTCCTTCAGAAATTCTTCTAAGAAATCTTTTGGAATTCCTTGCAAAATTCTAGGACTAAATTATGGGAAAATCCTCAAGAATTCCTGAACAAGTTTCTGGAAGAAATTGTTGAAGAAATTTTCAAAGCAATTCCTGAAGAAACTTCCAGTCTGAGATTTCTACAAGATTTCCTTTGGACATCCCGTCAAGACTTCGTTCAGAAATTCCTCTAGGGATTTCTTCAGAAAATCTTCCGAAAATTGCTTAGGAAATAAATCAAGAAATTAAATATATTTTGAAATTCCTCAAGATATTCCTCCAAAAATTCAAAGAAGAGATTCTAAGAACTATTTCAGAATTTCCCTCAGGAATCACTTAAGAACTTCCTCCAGGAATTCTTTAGGAAATTCCTTTGGAAATTTCTTAGAAATTGCTTCGTAAAATCCTTTAGGAATTATTTCGAATTTCCCTTAGAAATTCCTTCGGATATACTTTCCGAAAATCCGGTAAAAGATTTTCTACGGGAACTACTTTGAAGTTGTCAGGATAAATTCTTTGGAAATTCTTTGGATAGCATTTTGAAACTTCCAAGGAAAATTGTTCGAAATTTCCGTGGAAAATACTTTGGAATTTACATAAGAAATTGTTCTTATATGCACGAAAAGTTATTTGGAAATTCTGCTGAGTATTCTTCAAAGTTCACACAAGAAATTCTTAAAAATACCCACGGGAAACTCTTCAGAGTTCAAAATATGGATATCAACGAAAAATTTTGGTAAACGGAAAATAGTTGGAAATGTTTATAGGAAATTTTTTGATATTTGGTTGAAATTGGCCTTGAAATCTCATTTGCCCGAAAAGGTCATAGGGTGAAAATGGCTTTTCTACCGAACGACCATTTCGGCCAGAGGACCATTTTGGCAAACGATATTTTCGATCAAATAACCTCGGAAGCCTCCTTTCAAGAGGCTCGGAAGCCTTATTTAAAGAGGCTTGGAAAGCTGCTTTTGTGAAGCTAGGAAGCGTGCTTTTAAGAGGCTAGGGAGCGTGCTTATAAGAGGCTGGGGAGCCTTCTTTCAAGAGGCTGGGAAGCCTCCTTTCAAGAGGCTTGGAATGCTGCTTTTGTGAGCCTGGGAAGCGTGCTTTTAAGAGGCTGGGAAACCTTCTTTCAAGAGGCTGGGAAGCCTCTTTTCAAGAGACTCGGAAGCCTCCTTCCAAAAGGCTCGGAAGCCTCCTTTCAAGAGGCTCGGAAGCCTCCTTTCAAGAGGCTCGGAAGCCTCCTTTCAAGAGGCTCGGAAGCCTCCTTTCAAGAGGCTCGGAAGCCTCCTTTCAAGCGGCTCGGAAGCCTCCTTTCAAGAGGCCCGGAAGCCTCCTTTCAAAAGGCTCGGAAGCCTCCTCTCAACAGGCTCGGAAGCCTCCTTGCAAGAAGTTTGGAAGCCTCCTTTCAAGAGGTTCGGAAGCCTCCTTTCAAGAGGTTTTGAAGTCTCTTTTCAAGAGGTACGGAAGCCACCTTTCGAGAGGTTCGGAAGCCACCTTTCAAGAGGTTCGGAAGCCTCCTTTCAAGAGGTGCGGAAGCCTCCTTTGAAGAGGCTCGGAAGCCTCCTTTCAAGAGGTTAGGAAACCTCCTTTCAAGAGGCTGGGAAGCGTGCTTTTAAGAGGCTGGGAAGCCTTCTTTCAAGAGGCTCGGAAGCCTCCTTTTAAGAGGCTCGGCAGCCTCCTTTCAAAAGGTTCGGAGCATCCTTTCAAGAGGTTCGGAAGCATCCTTCCAAGAGG
Organism: Armigeres subalbatus; assembly: GCF_024139115.2. NCBI lineage: Eukaryota > Metazoa > Arthropoda > Insecta > Diptera > Culicidae > Armigeres > Armigeres subalbatus. The sequence goes on along the minus strand of NC_085141.1, from coordinate 223,355,312 downwards.
CTCAGGCCTCCTTTCAAGAGGCTCGAGCCTCCTTTCAAGAGGCTCAGAGCCTCCTTTCAAGAGGCTCAGAAGCCTCCTTTCAAGAGGCTCAGAAGCCTCCTTTCAAGAGGCTCAGAAGCCTCCTTTCAAGAGGCCTCAAGCCTCCTTTCAAGAGGCTCAGAGCCTCCTTTCAAGAGGCTCAGAAGCCTCCTTTCAAGAGGCTCAGAAGCCTCCTTTCAAGAGGCCTCAAGCCTCCTTTCAAGAGGCTCAGGCCTCCTTTCAAGAGGCCTGGAAGCCTCCTTTCAAGAGGCTCAGAGCCTCCTTTCAAGAGGCTCAGGAAGCCTCCTTTCAAGAGGCTCCAAGCCTCCTTTCAAGAGGCTCAGAAGCCTTCTTTCAAGAGGCTCAGAGTCTTCTTTCAAGAGGCTCAGAAGCCTCCTTTCAAGAGGCCTGGAAGCCTTCTTTCAAGAGGCTCAGAGCCTTCTTTCAAGAGGCTCAGGCCTCCTTTCAAGAGGCCTGGAAGCCTTCTTTCAAGAGGCTCAGAGTCTCCTTTCAAGAGGCCTGGAAGCCTTATTTCAAGAGGCCTCAAGCCTCCTTCCAAGAGGCCTCAGGCCTCCTTTCAAGAGGCCTGGAAGCCTCCTTTCAAAAGGCTCAGAGCCTTCTTTCAAGAGGCTCAGAGCCTCCTTTCAAGAGGCTCAGAAGCCTCCTTTCAAGAGGCTGGGAAGCCTCCTTCCAAAGGCTCGTCAGCCTCTTTTCAAGAGGCTCAGCCTCCTTTCGAGAGGCTCAGAGCCTCCTTTCAATAGGCTCAGGCCTCCTTTCAAGAGGCTCAAGCCTCCTTTCAAGAGGCCTCAGGCCTCCTTTCAAGAGGCCTCAGAAGCCTCCTTTCAAGAGGCTCAGAAGCCTCCTTTCAAGAGGCCTCAAGCCTCCTTTCAAGAGGCCTCAGCCTCCTTTCAAGAGGCCTCAAGCCTCCTTTCAAGAGGCCTCAAGCCTCCTTTCAAGAGGCCTGGAAGCCTCCTTTCAAGAGGCTCAAGCCTCCTTTCAAGAGGCCTCAAGCCTCCTTTCAAGAGGCTCAGAGCCTCCTTTCAAGAGGCTCAGAAGCCTCCTTTCAAGAGGCCTCCAGCCTCCTTTCAAGAGGCTCAGAAGCCTCCTTTCAAGAGGCTCAGAAGCCTCCTTTCAAGAGGCTCAAGCCTCCTTTCAAGAGGCTCAGGAAGCCTCCTTTCAAGAGGTTAGGAAGCCTCCTTTCAAGAGGCTCAGAAGCCTACTTTCAAGAGGCTCAAGCCTCCTTTCAAGAGGCCTCAGAGCCTCCTTTCAAGAGGCTCAGAAGCCTCCTTTCAAGAGGCTCAGAAGCCTCCTTTCAAGAGGCTCGGAAGCCTCCTTTCAAGAGGCTCAGAAGCCTCCTTTCAAGAGGCGCGAAAGCCTCCTTTCAAGAGGCGCGGAAGCCTTCTTTCAAGAGCCGCAGAAGCCTTCTTTCAAGAGCTGCAGAAGCCTCCTTTCAAGAGGCTCGGAAGCCTCCTTTCAAGAGGCTCGGAAGCCTCCTTTCAAGAGGCTCGGAAGCCTCCTTTCAAGAGGCTCGGAAGCCTCCTTTCAAGAAGTTTGGAAGCCTCCTTTCAAGAGGTTCGGAAGCCTCTTTTCAAGAGGTTTTGAAGTCTCTTTTCAAGAGGTACGGAAGCCACCTTTCGAGAGGTTCGGAAGCCCCCTTTCAAGAGGTTCGGAAGCCTCCTTTGAAGAGGCTCGGAAGCCTCCTTTCAAGAGGCTCGGAAGCCTCCTTTCAAGAGGCTCGGAAGCCTCCTTTCAAGAGGCTTGGAAGGCTGCTTTTGTGAGGCCAGGAAGCGTGCTTTTAAGAGGCTGGGAAGCCTTCTTTCAAGAGGCTAGGAAGCCTCCTTTTAAGAGGCTCGGCAGCCTCCTTTCAAGAGGTTCGGAAGCGTTCTTCCAAGAGGCTCGGAATCATCCTTTCAAAAAGCTCGGAAGCCTCCTTTTAAGAGACTCGGAAGCCTTCTTTCAAGAGGCTCGGAAGCCTCATTTCAAGAGGCTCGGAAGCCTTCTTTCAAGAGGCTAGGAAGCCTCCTTTTAAGAGGCTCGGCAGCCTCCTTTCAAGAGGTTCGGAAGCCTCCTTTCAAGAGGCTCGGAAGCCTCCTTTCAAGAGGCTCGGAAGCCTCCTTTCAAGAGGCTCGGAAACCTCTTTTCAAGAGGCTCGGAAACCTTCTTTTAAGAGGCTCGGAAGCCTCCTTCCAAGAGGCTCGGAAGCCTCCTTTCAAGAGGCTCGGAAGCCTCTTTTAAAGAGGCTGGGAAGCCTCCTTTCAAGAGGCTCGGAAGCATCCTTTCAAGAGGCTTGGAAGCCTGCTTTTGTGAGGCTGGGAAGCCTGCTTTTAAGAGGCTGGTAAGCCTGCTTTTAAGAGGCTAAGAAGTCTTCTTTCAAAGGGACAAAGGGATCAAACTGCCTCTTCGGCGAAATGTGCTATTTGGCCATCCGAAGAAATTGTTTGACCGAACGTCATTTCCGGCTTCTGTCCCTTTTGACCAAATGACATTTTGGCCAAAAAACTTTGTGCCGTTTGGTCGAATGCCGTGTGGCCGAAAAGATCAAGTAAACTTATATTGTGAGTAATGAGTAGCAAATGAAATTTGCAGCGAGAAGTAAGGAATCGCAGATCTCATAACAGGAAATAGGAAGTGAATAGTGAAAAGTGAGAAGCGAGAAGTAAGAATTGAGAAGTGAAAAGTGAGAAGTTAGAAATATGAGAAGTGAGAACCGTGAAGTGCGACGTTGAAAGTGAGAAGTGAAAAGTGAAAAATGAGAAGTGAAAAATAGGAAGTGAGAAGCTAAAAGTAAGAAGTGAGTAGTAACGAGTTTGAAGTGAGAAGTGATAAATGAAAAGTGAGAAAAGAAAAGAAAAAAGGGAAAAGTAAATTGTGAAAAGTGAGAAGTAAGAAATTGAGAAGTGAGAAGGGAAAAGTGAGAAGTGAGAAATTTGAGAAGTGCGAACTGTGGAGTGAGGAGTGAGAAGTGAAAAATAAAAAGTTAAACTATGATGGTTATATTTGGGGTTATGGCTTTCAGTCTTCTTATGCTCAAAAACGGGTTTAACGTTTTTATCCGACGTTTCAGTTACATATATTGTACCTTTATCAAGGAGTTAACTAAGTCCCGTTTTATTGTTACATTGTCTTAGCATAGAACGTTTTGTCACAACTTTATGTATAATCGCCCTAAATAATAATATATAATAATAATGTATATAAACAGGATTTATTGATGAAATTTTATTAAGCAAAATCAGAGAATAATAAAATAGTTTTAATTTAAATAACATTTTGAAATCAGGTACTGATTAGTGTCGTCGGCAATTGATTATTGAATGTGCTATTTGATTATCGGCAAACGTAGAATTATTGCCATTTAAATCCATATATATATTATTTTTGTTAAATTGCCTTATATATATATAAATTTGTTTTGCAATGTGTTTTACTTGTGCCACTTTGCCTACATGACTCAAAGTCGATGTCAAGGCTCAACTCAAACTCAACTTTAGTGTTAAACAGTTTTGTTTATTTAGAAAACGGACCCACAGATTAGTAGATCCCGACGAACGTGTGACCCTTCAATATGAATGACTTTTTCTACTGAAAGATATAAACAAACCACCAATACATTAACAGTTTTCCACTTCGATGTCTGGTTGGCAAATGAAACATTTTCATTGCTAACAATAGAAATTGCATTACTAATAATAGAAAGATGGACCTGTTACTTGAATATGTAAATTACTAAGATTGTGGTAAAACCTGCTATGTTTAGTGAACATCAATTATTACGAATGAGCAATCAAACCTCGTTTTTAGAATCATAGGGGCATAACTGCAATGATTTATTTCTCTTCGTCGATGTTTTTTTTGATGAAGGTTTGGTGTGATGAAGGATAATTGCATCTTGCATTAAAAGCCCCAATCACGGCTGTAGCTTTTAAAACAATTGAGTTATTAACGAAATATAAAATTGATTAAGAGTAATCGATCAATACCAATACCAGATAAAGATTCTAAGCGCGAGAAATTTATACCAATTTGGCTTTGCCTGTTTTAAGAGTTATTTTTCATTATTTTCATCTTCCAATTTGGCGAAAGGCTGAATTGAAACTGCAGTAATTATAACATCTACAACATTCATATTCTCTAAAAACGTGATATAGCGAACGAGAACAAAACCAGGATGTCCGGTTCGCGGTATCCTTGATTGGATTTGATAAATATAGGGGAAGGTGGGTAGACTTGATCCCCGGGGAGACTTGATCACCCCCTGTTTTATAGAAAACTAAAGTAGTTTTGTTCTAGCGTATTTTTTAGTATAGATCCTCTAGACAAATGACCTTTATGTGGTGAGTTATTTTTTGGATTGGCTACCTTATTTATTCTGCAGGGCGGTTTGTATGTTTTGACCTTCCCAAAGATTTTTTATTGGCCACGCAAAATTTAAACTACTTACCATAACAATGACCAAAGTTTTTCATTTTTTCACAGCAACAAGCCATAAATATGCTTATTGATCTGCACTAATGAAAATGTCAACATTCCATCAAAGTTTTAGGATATTTGAATTTGAAGTTATTGCCTCAATATGGGGACACTTGATCCCCCGTTAGTCACCCATACAAAAATTTGGCAAAAAAATTCAAAAAAATATTAATCTGTTCTTAGGCTTCTATTTTTTTGTAGATTTGACGGATTTGATGAAGGGTTAGCAGGAAAAATTATTTATTGCGTAGATCTCATAGAAAGGGGATCAAGTCTCCCCAAATTTGAAAATTGCATGTGCTGTCGAATTCAATTACAAAAATCGTTCATGTATACGGACAGCAATTCGATAATTCCGCGTATTTTGAAGGGAAAATATTTAAAAAATCTGAGGGCACCTCTCTAATTTTATCAAAGCAAGTTCTTGGAGAGGGATCAATTCCCCCCGAATATTTTCAAAGTCGATTTTTGACAACACTCCAAAAAATCGGTTGAGTATCAATAACAACAATAATTTAACTGCCATACATCAGTAAAGTTAAATACTATATTTCTTAGAGAGTCTCTGGGGGAAATCGCGAATGTTTATTTATTTTTGGTTGTGATACATCGGAAATCAGAAAAGGGGATCAAGTCTACCCAGTCTCCCCTAAGATTTTAAATTTACTTGTATACGAATCTGCCGAACACTTCCCTCCCTCAAACGGAATCGTCAAAACTCCAATCCCATAATATTACATCTTCTATAACCTTGTTGGGTTTTTCTTACAAGGTTATAATCTCCACAGAAGCATCGCAAAAACGTGCCACAACGTAGCATCATATACTTTGACCTAGATTCAGATTTTGAAAATATTTATGATTTCCTTGAAAATTCCATACAATTTCCCGTTGGAATTATGAAAAGCCCGTGGAAATTCCGAAAATATTTCCGTTTAAATCCCGAGTGAATTTCCGAGAAAATTTCGAAGCACTTTCCATGGAAATTCGGAAGAATTTAAGCGCATATTCCGGAATATTTCACGACGAAATTGTAACGAATTTCGCTTGAAGATTAATCTTGAAAATCTAAAGAATTTCCAGTGAAATTTTCCGTGGAAATTCTGAGGCATTTCCAGTTGAAATGATATTTTTGAACGGGGAAAGACCGTTTGTTCGTTCGAAAACCATTTGGCCGAAGGTCACTAGGCTGAAAGAAGTTTGGCCGAATATGTCGCTTCCGAAAACATTCTGCCAAAAATTATCTGGCCGAAAATGGTATTTGGTCGAAATGTTCATTTTGCAGAAAGGGCCATTTGGCCGGCAATAGCATATGAACTGTTCTGTCCAAAATGTCGTTTAGCCGATTTGAAAACTTGGCCGAAATGATCGTTTGGCCAGAAATGTCATTTGTTCGGGTAGACCATTTCGTTCATTCGTTCATCGTTAATTAAAATTATGTCTTACTGTCCTCCAAAGGTTCAAGGGGGGGGGCGGGGGGTGGTGGGCGCTTGGGGATTGGTTAACAAAAAATAAATATTAAAATGAAAAATAAAAACTCCTCGGATTTGTTAAAGATATTTTTTAATATTTGTATCGGCCTTACCTATGCGGCCAAACGCCATTTTTGGCCTAATGACCTGTTAGGGCCTGAGACGAGACTTGCAAAGCCGCTGCTTCTTTTTCTTTGTTTTGCAATTTGTTCTTTTTCTCATCACAGTTGACCATTGATTTTTATCTGTTTCGCCAAAGTCCCGTGTAGACTTTTCTTAGCACAATAAAAGTATTTCTAATTTGCAAATTTGTGCATTTATTTTCGTAATGATTTTTATATTAGGAACAAAACACATGTTCATACTTTTTTAATTAGGCTAGCAGGCCAAATGGCATTTTCGGCCAAACAATTTTTGACCTAATAGCCTTTTCGGCTAAATATAATTCAGATAGATGACTTTCAGCTTAACGTATTGTGTATTCGACCAAGTGGCATTCGAACGGAAGCTTTCCACAGAATGACAGGAAAGCCGTTTGGCCAAAGGCCGCTAGTCTTATATTTGTTTGGCCAAACAAACCATTAGGCCAAACCCTTCTGGTGTTAAATGTTATTTGGCCGAAATGGGATGTTTAGAACTCACAGAAAATACACCAGTCTTAAAGTAGATTTCCGATATCATTGATGATTGAAAGTGTTAGTTGATAGCGATAAGATAATACTTCAATTGCCCGACTAGTATGCAGTCGCAATTACCCAGAAATCCTTCCAGTATTTTCCCACCAATATGGATGAATAAATACACTGAAGATCAATGATCGATGTGAATAAACACATTCTAGGAAACACCCCTAGACCGCAACTGAGAAAGTTGATAGTCCATAGTGCTAGTCAGTTGTAATAGTCCGTCTTAACAAAAGAGTCCAAAATAAATAGTCTCAATTGATAGTTGCTGGAGAGTCGCGTCGCAGTTATCTCGTTAAGTGTTACAGTCCAGGGCCTTCCTTAGCCGTGCGGTAAGATGCCCAGCTACAAAGCAAGACCATGCTGAGAGTGGCTGGGTTCGATTCCCGGTGCCGGTCTAGGCAATTTTCGGATTGGAAATTGTCTCGACTTCCCTGGGCATAAACGTATCATCGTGTTAGCCTTATGATATACGAATGCAAAAATGGTAACTTGGCTTAGAAACCTCGCAGTTAATAACTGTGGAAGTGCTTAATGAACACTAAGCAGCGAGGCGGCTCTGTCCCAGTGTGGGGATGTAATGCCAATAAGAAGAATAAGTGTTACAGTCCAGCTTCCAGGTCATATATACCCAGCGTTTTAGATTGGCTGTGTAAAATCACAGAAGAGAGATAGGTCACCACTTTCTTCAGAAAAACTGTTCACCAGGATGTCCAGCTTTGCAGGAAAATATCAAAGGTCAAGTTTGACTATACCCTGAAGACCCAGATATCCGAAAAGAAGAATTCCGCTTCTGAGAGCATGCAAATAAATCTGGCATGTTTGAATCCTAAATTACATTGTTTGATAGTTCTGAATACCCAAACAAGTTGAGCCACCCTGAACGTTATGCCTGTGATTGATTTTTAGGAATACGAGATGCTCAAGGTACTACAAAACGTTCTCGAGTTCAGTCCACGGTATCTATCAGATCAATCAAGGCTTTTTCAATGTCCTCATCGTAGGTATACACCCAATCTGGTTCAATAAGCATACAAAGCCTGTCCACGTTAAATTTCGGACACTGAGACAATGTCCAACTGATTTGTAGCCATTTTATCTCTTTGGACAAGAAGGAAAATTCGCTGAAAGAATAACATGAAGCGGAGAGATTCAACTGTCGTGTAAATTGATTTCGTCAGTGATTTGTGAAAATTTAAATAAAATTGCATTGGATTATGGGTGCCCGAAATTTAACGTGGACAGGCTTTCCGCATCATGCAAACCCTATTTTCTTGAATATGGGATGCTCAAGATACTCCAAAATGTTCTGGAGTTCAGCTAAAGGTATCTACCGGATTAATCAAGGCTTTTTTTCGTGAATACGGGATCTTCAAGGTACACCAAAATATTCTTGAGTTTAGTTCATAGTATCTTCCAGATCAATCAAAACTTTCACAATATCATCATCATCGGTATTTACCCAATCCGGTGTAATAAGCATATGATCCTAATTTTCATGAACTTGAGATCTAATGTCCAAGGTGCTCCAAAATAATCTTGAGTCAAGACAAGATGCACAATAACATTGAGGTTAACCTGCGATTTGTTCTGCATACACGGACTTGGATGATCTATTGATTGACTCAAGCATATATCCAGATGTGGGAAAATCGGTTCATTTAGCCCTATTCTTTCACTCACCTCTACATATAATCACAAATTAGACAACTGTACACGAGTCCTTCCAATATTTCGATTGTCCTTCGTTTATACTATGTTCGCACTACGGCCTGAATAACATGTTATTCAAATTATCGACAAAAGAAAGCTCATCGATGTATTGGCTTCAGTTAGTAACGAATCATGCCAAAAACAAACAGACAAAATTCATCACTGAATCTTTCCCACAGATAACAAATGATGCATAGCCGAGTATTTGTTGACATTCGAATCCCATACGATCGAAATCGCAATTGAGTCCAACTCAGTGTTTTGTACTGCACTCAATACATATCAGTTCATTATTATCTCTTGATTTTTTTTGCACTACGTATGGTTTTGTTGATTCCTGCTGGGGGCACTCAGTAGATATGAATCGTTTGTTGGTTCGCTGTTGGGTTGAGTAACATTCATTTTGCAATCGTGAGTTCGCTGATTGATTGGAATTTTAAATCGGTGTGGTTCGTGTGAGTGAGTGAGTTTTCCCATAACAAGATGTCGAATAGAAGTTCCTAGGAAAATTGTTCGAACGAACCATCAGAGTAACCGAGAAAATAATTTTAGTATGGCATCATTTGCTTCCACGAGTCGATATCGAGTTGAAGAACATCGAATGATGAAGGGCCTATTGTAGCTCGAGAAAATAATGAATGAAATCGTGTCGGCTCAATGAACCTGCTGCAGTGAAATTTAGCGTTAAATGAATACATCATTCAGGACTTGGTTGATCGGGTAGATCGCATCTTTTGAACTTTTTGCAGTTTTGGAGAGCCTTTAAGGTCTGTAGTAGCTAGTAAATATAATAAGTATAATTCTTTCGGCTCATTGGACCTGCTGGGTTGTTTAGCGATGCACGAATACATCGTTCAGGACTTGGTTGATCGGGTAGATCGCATCTTTTGAACTCCCGGGTGTTTTGGAGAACCAAAAAGGCCTGTAGTAGCTTGTAAAAGTAATCAGTGAAATCCAATCAAGCCAATGAACCAGCTGGGATGTTTGATGATGCACGAATACATCGTGCAGCACTTGGTTGATCGGATGTTTCGAGCTCCAAGACGTTTTGGAGAACCAAAAATTCAAAACTCGATCATTTCATATCTTATGATCACATAGAAATTTTTTGGTCATATTATCAGCTATGAACATTTGGTTCTAGAGTTATTTCCTGATGTTTTCGAGGATATGTACTCCAGAGCGGTTTGGACGGCCTAGGACATCCGAAAAAAATATTTCATCACCTTTTTGGATTTCTATACTAGTTTTGGCAGAAACGAGCAGAAAACCCAAATCAATGTAACAAAAGTTGTCCTGAAATGATTAAGTAACTGTGTTTAGTCAGAATCAGAAATAGACGCAATCTGTTGTTTGTAAGACTGTGTAGTTCTTACCCGCAACCCAATAAACCGATGCATTCAAAAAGACTAGTACCGCGATTGTTAATCAATTATCATTTGTTGAACTCCATTGCTACTCAAACACCGACTATTCACCAGAGACGCCCTTAGGCGCGTTAACATGGGCATAACATAGGGTCATTTGACCTAAACGATCGTTAGGCTGAAAATGTAATTAATCCAAAATGGACATATGGTCGAAAGTATCGTTTGACCGAACTGGTCATTTGGGCGAAAATGCCGTTTGGCAGAAAGGGCCATTTGGATGAAAATCAGTGATGAACTCTATAATTATTAAAAAAATCACTTTAATAAAGAATATAAAACAAATGGCTGAAAATATTATTTGGCTTAACGAGTAGACATTTTTGACTATACTACTCGTTCAGCAAATGATTTTCGTATGACACGTTCGGCCAAACGACCAAATGATTTATTCGGTCAAATCAGTGATGAACTCTATAATTATTAAAAAATCACTTTAATAAAGAATATTTAAAAAAATGGCTGAAAATATTATTTGGCTTAACGAGTTGACATTTTTGACTATACTACTCGTTCAGCAAATGATTTTCGTATGACACGTTCGGCCAAACGACCAAATGATTTATTCGGTCAAACACCCATTTCGGCCAAACTTTCTGTTATAGCGGGCTGAATTACTACTAGTTCGGTCTGATGCCGCTTCCGGTCAAATATTGTTTTTGGCCACCCCGTTTCCGACCTGAAAACCGTTTAGGTCAAATGGAATTCGACTTGTTGACGTTCGGTTTAACGGTCTTCCGCCGAATGACTTGGATCATTTTTTCGTGGAATTTTCGAAAACAAAATCCGTTGGAAATTCCGAAGAAGTTTCTGAGCTGAAAATGATGAACAATTTCAAAATCCAAAGAATTTCTTATTGACATTTGAATAATTTCCCGCAGATACTCGAAAGATTTCTGAAAAAATATTTTAAGCTCTTTTTAGTGGAATGTATTCAACCGTCTAGGACGAAATAAGTAACTCCATTTAATTCCACCAATTATTTCGATATCTTTGCAGATACGTATTTCGACCACAACTGTGTGGTCGTCTTCAGTGTCTCGTACTTGACCCGAATTGAAGAAAACAATCGCAACTTCGTAGTTTAAGTCGGCTGTTCGGACACATTGAGAGTTGACGTAAAGTCAATGTCAACTTCTCTCCACGAGCAGCCTAGATAGCCGTGTGGTGTCGGCAGCTAGTTATCCGGCTAAGAATAACATTACGGATTGCCTGTTCCAGTGGTAAAAGTCCACCATACAGGTTGACCCCGGTGTGATGCGGTTTTATGCCTACCGTGCCTACGAATGAATGGTTAGGGGGGTATAATAAGAACCTAACCGCAAATGGAGCCTATGAAGCACCAGGGCCCCCTTCACAGTATTTAGCCCTCGCTGCGCTAACCAGAGCTATGGCGTAGTTGACTTTTTGCTTCTCCGAGATAATCGGCTACTCTTATTCAATCTCAACGTGAGATTAAATAAGAGTGGGGTTATGAATATGTGTTTTACTTAGTTTTTTTTTACAAATTGTCACCTATATTGATTCATATTATGCGTTTTTTTTACAATGTACTTTGTGTTTGTTACCTATATGGATTCGCATTATGCGTTTTTCACAGTGACGTTCGGCTTCGGCTAATCGTGTTTATTCTCACCTTGAGGTTAACTAAGGGTGGGGTTATGAATATGTGTTTTACTTAGTTTTTCAACAAATTGTTACTTATATGCATTCGCATGATGCGTTTTTCACAGTGTACTCTGTGTTTCGTCCTTGACGTTCGGCTACTCTTGTTCAATCTCAACGTGAGGTTAAATAAGAGTGGGGTTATGACAGTTAAAAGACTCTACACGTTTAAGGACTTTCGAATTACTCGTACCGTAACAAATTGAAAGTACTTGCCTTGTCAGTTCTTAAGAATTTTTCATAGAAATTGTGAAGAATTTTCGGCGGAATCATATCTCTTTGAAATTTTAAACATTTTCATTTGGAAATTCCAGACAATTTTTCTTTGATAACTTCCAAGTATCCCCCCCCCCCAAAAGTAATTCAAAATATTCTTCGTCAAATGACAGGTCAACACATTTATAGACTTTATGGGTTGCTGCGTTAAGTACATAGATTGTGTAAAAACAGCACTACCGCAAGTATAAGAACACCCACGACTATTGGAATTTTTACCCTACCAAAAAAATTGAGGCATCTTTCTTATTGTTAGCAGACCCTTAATATTACTCATTTTCCAAATTTACTTACTCTCCATCAACCTATACTGGTAGCACTGCAGCAGTTAACCAAATGTCTAAGAACGCTAAACACCAGAAGTCAGAACTTCTCCGCTTACCTGAAAAAGAAAAAGAACAAATGCACCTATTAGATTTTGCTCAACCGTGAACGCTCATTGCGAGCGAGTAAACTGCTGCAATCGCACCGACCCCCTTTCCTTCCCCAAATTTCCTGACTCTGCCGAATGTACCACCCAACCGACCGGCTTCACCGTTACTTCATCCAGATACCCAGTTTTTGACCATAAAGAGGATCAAACGAACGAAAGTGAAAACTCTTCTCGCTCATTTTCCCTCGCTTTGCCGCTTCGCATTTCGGACCGGTATCCGATTACTCATCAGAAGCAAGTAGCGCGGCGGCGGCGGCGTTTTTCCTATACCAACCACAAAATTTCACCGCGCGCCTGTTCCGCGGTGCCAGATGAGGACGGACGGGAGCGCACCGCCAACGGTTGGGAACCCCCCATCTATAGAGTCGGATTCGGATCGGGTTCAACCTTGAAAAGATTCTATTTTTAAGATATCTCCCCGTGGAAACTCTTGAGATTTTCGCCCATTCTAAGATGCACGGTCGCACGTGTACCAACAGTTCGAGAGCGGTTGATCTCCCTCTGTTGGATGCGTATTCCGGATGGGAACCAGTTGGGGTTTGGGTGGTTGTTTATGCATGCCATGCTCTTACCGGGAGGTGATGGGACGACCGACGGCAGCATTGTGATAATGACTAAGCATGTACCCGTACCGTACCGTGTTCGCTCGAGAGCACAGCAGAACATAGAGGGCCAACTACTTGAGGTTTCGTTTGTTAGAGGCGTTTTGAGCGTTAAAATAGGCGATAAAGGCAAATGGGACCGGTCAGAATTGCTCATCCCGCTGTCGGACATCAATGGCAGATCAAAGTTCTGTTTGGGATGTCGAGCAGCACGTGTGGGCTTTCCATGTTCAAGGAGATTTGTTTACTTTGAGGTTTTTGTAACGTGTTTGCATTTTTTCGGCAATAGTTAAGATTTTATTTCTTCCTAGTTCAACCTTAGAAGTGAGAGCTATGTAATCGAAGGAAATTGCTTTATGTGGCCACAATAAACAATAACTTGAAGATGCTATCCGGAATACAAGACTGCTTCAATAAATGTGGTATGGCAATTTAAGCTAGATTACGCTTATCCGTAAAAACACATAAATCGGTGACATTTCATGTTTCCGTACTTCGGTACTTCGATACTTTCTCGAATCATATTGAATTTGGTACCATCCGAGTTCTTAGAAACTACATACACCCAGTAGCGTAAGTTAAAACATAGCGAAATGTAATATAAAAAATAACAATTTCAAATTACTTTCCTTTTTCCCAAATAATATCTTACTTGGTCGTGAAAAAACAGTTTAGAATTCACCAAGCAGTAAATCACACTGCCCCTCAGCGGCATCCATTATCATTTTGTGCGTCAATCCTCTAGTGGTAGATGGCACTACGCACAGAATCGGTGATCATATTTCGTCCAACCATCCAGCCAGCGTGTGCACTCTCAGGGGAGCTCAAGTTTTCGAATCACCTATCTGGAATGTTTCCCAACATGTCTCGAGTGCGGTCATGCTGCGTGGCATGTGAAACAGAGATCGCGCACCGTAAATCTTTCTCGTCTCTCCACTAGCTAGAATAGAACACGTCGTAGATGATGTTCTTGATGGCATGGATTCGAATAAAACGGGGAAAGTGTTGCTAGGTGTGACGAAGGGTTTTCACTTTCAATGAAACGTGACGAAGTCATTGAACTCGATTTTAAAAACTGTTTGTTTTAGCTGATGCGGAGGACAGGACGGTGACGTTGTTTCTGGCTGTGTTTAATGTTGATCAAGATAACTTTTAAACTTGCCTACAAATTGTACAAAACATATTTCGGTTTATAATTAACAACCTTCAGTTTCAAGATTAAGATCAAAATTGGAACCGATTGCAATTAACGTTCCCTACCGAGAGTCAGCATATTTCAACCTACAACTGTCATAATAACTCGAAAAAGCAACCCACACAAAGCCGGTCTTTCGGTGTCGAACTAATTACTTCTAAATGGACAACATACTCGCGTACTCTCCCAACAATTATCAGCCAATTCTCACCGTCATCTGGTCTATTTCCACCGGCCAACGAGTGAACTTATGATCCCATCGCTAGAACCCCTATGCAATTAGTCATAAGAGATAGATCTCCGTTCATGACCACGAGCACGTCCGTCGTTGGCCGCAATTGGAATTATTTTTAACTTTCGGAGGGCAGGACCTGGACTCGGCGCGGTCATCGCACTTGGACACGGTATTGTTCACCCGCTCTCGCCGCCAACGCCGTCGTCGTCTCAGTCGGAGCCAATCTTAATGCCATGCATTTTACACAATTGTCCGGTGTTGTTGGCTGCTCTGGTTAGGGTCGCTGGGATTGTTATCTCTGTAGGCCAATCGTCGCGCTCTCGCCGTTATTGTAATACCAGCAGCAGCAGCAGCAGCACCAGCATCAGAATCAGCATCGAGCTAAGTGCCAGTCCGAGTCATTGGGGTCTAGCGGAAAGGTCAGGAATGGAATGTTCATTTTAATATTCACATTCGTTCGTTCTCCCCTCTCGTTGTCCTCCATCAGCGTAAAGGGGCAACACGAGAGCGTATCACGACTGTTAACAAAACAATAAACATGGACGTTATTTTATGTACACATTGCATCCACGACGGCTCCGTACAAAATGGCTATAAATAATTGTGTAATCATATTCGAAGTGAATATCAATTGCTCCGGCGCTGCTTCAGTTGAGTGGGAAAATCAATAGACCTGCACAGAAAATGATTAAAAAGTTAACTTTGAATTGTGGTTTAAACACTTCATGTGACTTCATGAGTATTTGTAGGTCATATGGACCATTTTGAAGAGAACTGTTTGATTGTAACGATCTGGTCATTGCTGAACTCTACGCCCTTTTTGCTACTCGCTTTTTGAATTATCACTTGAATGAAGCATAAATCAGAGTTACTTAGACCATTAGTTATCAGGAATAAAATATATGGAACCCATTCAAACAGTATTGACTTTTAAGCACCATACAAGAGCTATTTCTCACCTCCGATGATGGAGAATTGAAAAGTAGATAATGAGAGAAGAAAAGCTAGTGGAATATAAAGAATGAAAATAAGAATATTGTTCACGGCTTCGTTTTAATGAATTTATATTTGTGATTTATAGCTTCTTTCTTAGCGATAAATTTAAGAAGTAAACAATGAGGAATGCGTAAGAAGCGGAGAAAAAATGTGAAGGTAAATATGAGAAAATAAAGTGTCAGATATATTTCATTTTCTGCAGATTGTACCTCCTCAATACACACAGAGCGCTCGTAGACTGTGCAAAATCAACCTTATGCAATAGTTTCTTGAAACAGCCATGTTCAGACAAAACATGTGTAAGGTAGAAGTTAATCTGAGCATGTTCCCTATTGATCAATTTGACACATGCGGAACCAGTTGATGGGTTCATCGACCTCTTTCATGCCCATGCTCTCTTGTATTGTTGTTCAGAGCAATGAACCGATCGACATCAACTCAGCAATGACGCATACTGCCTCGATATGGTGCTTTATGCATTTGTCACTCTCGAACAATGTTGCATTCAATATCTTGGCGTTGCATCCAGCATCTAGTACCTTCATCCATGCTCGAGCACCATGCCTGGTTCGATTATAGAAAGTTTTTTTTCTCGGATCGGACGAATGGCTTCCCAGTCTGGCAACGCTACAAGTTTTTTTTTATTTTCAACGT
Source organism: Armigeres subalbatus (assembly GCF_024139115.2). Lineage (NCBI taxonomy): Eukaryota > Metazoa > Arthropoda > Insecta > Diptera > Culicidae > Armigeres > Armigeres subalbatus. Next base: position 223,339,473 of record NC_085141.1, on the reverse strand, counting down.
TTCGGCCTGTGGTCTTCCGGCCGTCTTCAGGAGTTGTTTACTGATTTCGTTTCCACCCCTACGTAGAGTGTGGTCGATCCAGCCCCACTTCCAATCTCGAATTTCTGTTGCTATCGGCCTCCGGTGACAACGACGAAGGAGTTGTTTGAGATCCAGTTGTGAGGCCACCAGGCCCGAATTATATACCGCAGGCATCTGTTGAAAAACACCTGCAGTCATTGAGTGTCCTCCACTGATACACACCATATTTCGCTAGCGTATAACAGCACAGATTTCACATTAGACTTGAAAATCTTCCGACACGGAATCCGGCCTGCTGCCGCCGGAGAGTCGCATCGATCTTCTCATGAATCCGGGCTAGGATAACTTTGCATTGAACTTTGAAAACGGTACACAGCAACATAATGCATCGCTAGTTACACAGTCAGGTCACCAGTTTTAGGAACCTTCACTAAGATACCTTGCATTCAGTCGAACGGGAAAGTTGCGGCGTCCCAGATATTACGAAATAAACGATGCAGTAGTTGAGCGTATGTCATGAGGTCAGCTTTGAGCATCTCGGCTGATATGCGATCAACCCCTGGGGCTTTATTCGATTTAATGCTTTAGATGGCTGTTTGAATCTCTAGCAATGATGGAGCTTCGGTATTGACGCGTGTTATACGTCGGATCCTAGGCAGATCATGCCGAGGTGGTGGTGGCCTGGCAGGCCAGTTGTTCGAAGTGATCGAACCAGCGTTTCAGCTGGTCAGTTGGGTCGGTCAATAACTGATCGCTCGCGTCTTCCACAGGCATCGTTGCATTCATCTTCGCCTCGCTTAAGCGTCGTGAGGTATCGTAGAGGAAGCGAATGTCCCGATTGCTGCGGCTCTCTCCTTCGTTGCCCAGAGAGTCTGCCCACGCTTGCTTGTCCCGTCGACTTGAGCGTTTTACTTCCTTCTCAAGAGCCCAGTATTGTTGACGTGCTAAGACTTTGGCTCCTCTGGTTTTTTATCGCTGTGCTGAATTGTGCTGATTACTACTCTAATTTCCGATTTTTTTTTCAGAATCATGCTTAAAACTAAGGGCCAATTTCTTTACCTCCGCTTAGGCGCTAAACCAGGATTAAACGTATGGGTAAACATCGCTTAAGAGTTAAGCGCAGGTGAGGAAATTGGCCCTAAGACAGCATGGACTCTGGGACCTTTAAGCGGTGATGTAAGTTGATGCCATCCACACTAGCGCTGTTGACATCATTTTTTTACATCTGAAGTTTTATCCGTGATTGCTAAAAGTGCATCGGTGGTGGAGCGACCCTTTCGGAAATCGAACTGATTACTTGATAAGCCACCAACACCAACGGTGTAAAACTCTATCATGTTCAGGATAGCCCTCTCTAACCCTCCCGGAGGTTTTCCGGGCTTTGGCGACAGCACCATTTCCAACTACACTCAATATTTTATTAACACGGTTGCTATTCTTTAATTTCCCGGTGAACCTGATTTTTCACAGCTTTTTAAATACTATCTGAATTTTCTTTGATGTTTCGTGATTTTCCATTGACTCATAGTTCCATTGACGCTAAAGGTCGTAATCAACTAAAACCCACCAGTGTAAAAAAAGAACTGGGTGTACATATTTGGAAAGTCCCCTTCGTCCATGTCCGCTGCAGCCAGATCACTTATTTCAAAACAAGGATCGAGATCATCTCTTTCAGCACTCGCGTTCGTGGCAACTCCACCGACGATACACTGTCAGTTTTCTTCACACGCTCACGAACACAACTAGCGTTTTGAGCTGGAACAGATTCGGATAGCTCGGCACGCTTATGATAATGACACAATGGAGAGGTACATCGAATGAACACAATTACGTTTAATCGGTGCGCTGTTTACTAAAAATAAACACACTTTTATACATCGAGTTCATTCAAAGTGAATTTCGGCACCGCTCAAACGTCAAATAATGAACCTATGCACTGCGCCATACGCGAGGAGAAGTGGGTGAACGCTGTCATCAGAGGAAAAGTAGAATCACTGAAATTTAACACGGCAAGATATAGCCAATGTAATTGAAAATAATTTTAAAAATTACAAATAGACATTTTTTTGAAAATGATTTATTAGGCGGGATTAGAAATTCAATCAAGATTAAAAGTAGTACCATCTCCGGAATCATTTCAAGAAAAAACTTCATTGTCATTAACAATCAAATTAATATATGTATAATGTAGATAATCAAAATTCTAACCTCATGCTATAAATTATTTGTTAATAAATTTTATTTTGAAATTTTGAAAATTATTTTGAAAGCTGCATCCCATACCTCGCTGTGAAATTTTTTTCATGATTCTACTTTTTCTTTTGATGAAAGAATTCATTCTTCTCCTAGCGTATAAACCTGCGCAGGAGTTTATCAAATTCACTCACCTAAGGGGCCATCCACAAAGTACGTCACGCCCTTAGGGAAAGGGGGTTCCAAGCAGCGTGACGATCCATACAAAAAAATAGAGGTTTAATACAAAAGTGTGACGTAAGGGGGAGGGTATATTGAAAATCACGAATTTTTGCGTGCCGTGCTTTGTGAACCTACCCTAATGAATTTTGACACTTGAACGGGATATTCACCCGAACAAAAGTTCATTTTGCGTTCATTTACGACCCGCTCAAACGTCATAATTTCTTATGGGAGTTCATTTTGCGTTGATCTTTACTAAAGTCAGTTCATGCAACAATTAAAGGTGTGAGCCGGTCCAAAAAATATAGGAGGAAATCCTTGGATTTCCACGCGATTTTTTAATTTCTATTATGAAGTTTCACTAAAATTCTTCAGAAACTTTTCGGTATTCGAATTGATTTTTTTTTTTGAATTGCAAAGGCTTAATAAACTCTTTGGCAATTTAACTGGAAATCATTAAAAAGGGGGAAGGGCCGTTTAGGTAAGAATCATTCGGCGGAAAGCCATTTGGCCAGATAACACGTTAAGTAGAAAGCGTTTGCCCTAAAGGTTGTTTTGGCGAATAAGTCGTCTGGCCAAAAATACCGTTCGGCTGAAATGCTTGTTTGACGAAAAAGCCTAAACATGTAATTTGCCCTAACGGGTATGGCCGAAAATGTAATTTTCTGAATTGATAATATGATCGAAAATGTTGACCCGTTTGGCCAAATGACATTTTCGGTAAAATGACTTTTCTGCCAATCGACCATTTCGGCGTTTTCGGCCAAAGTATAAATTCGGTAAACGGTTTTTTCGGTCAAATAACCAAATTGGCTAAACGACTTTTTCGACCAAATGACCAGTTCGGTCGAACGACATTTTCGGCCGTATATCCATTTCGACTAAACGACATTTTTAGCCAGATGGGTTTCGGGCAAATGATAAATTCAGAACACCTTTCGGCCTTGTGGCCTCTGCCCAAATGGCCCTTCCCGTCGTTAAGCCGAAAGTCGTTCGGCAGAAAGCCATTTGTTCGAATGCCACTTGACCGAATAACACATAAAGATGATAGTCATCTAGCCAAATTTCATTTGGCTGAATTGAACATTTGTACGATGGTTTGGCAAAAAGGCAAAAGTACGTGAACTGTTTGTCCTAACAGGTCATTTGGCTTAAAATACCGTTTGTGCAACATGGTCGTTTGGCCAAAAATGCCATTTGGTTGAAATGGTATTTTGGTAGGAAGTTCCATTTGGCTCAAAAATGTCCTTTCTGCCAAACATCCATTCTGGCAAACGGCATTTTCAGATAAATGACTTATTAGGCTCAACGCCTTTTTCGACAAAATAACCAGCCAAAGGTACTGTTCAGCAGAACAACATTTTCGGCCGTAAATCCCTTTCTACCAAATGTCATTTTCGGCCAAAATCTCCCGGCTAGATGAGCTTTGGGACAAATGGTTTTTATGCAGTGAAACATTTTATTTCAACCAGGAATTCTTTTGGATTTCAACAAAAAATGTTCGGAGCTTTTCGAAGCTTCAACGGAAAATTGTATGGATTTTCAAGGAAAGCATTGGTACTTTTTAAGAAAAAAAATCTGGAGTTTCAACGTGATGTGGGGAATTCGGGAAAATCTTCGGTAATTCCATTGAATCTTCGGAATTTTCATGGAAAATTCTGTGAACTGCTCAATTTGAATCGGTGTGGAAAATTATAGATCAGCGACGTGCAAAAGTGTCGGCGTCCAAACATTGTCAGCGACTGCGCACACCTCTAGCAACAAATGTTTGTTTCGGTTTTCCATTTGATTCTTGTCTGATTCGATGTATGCCCAGGCCTGGTAGCGATGAATGCCATTCAAAATAGTGACTTAGTGACCAACGATGACTAAAAAAGTGACCAAATAGTGACTTTCAGTTGCAGGAAAAGTGACCAAATAGTGACTTTTGTATGAAGTTTATAACCAGATAGCGAGCTACAAGTTGCATTAGCATTGCTACGGTGTAATTCGTAGACTAAAAACTATGTTGTGATCCTCATGTTTATCCTTAATCCTTATCTAGAACGTTATATTATAGGATACGCCTATTTTCACGGTAACCAGGAAAAGGATGGAACTTAGCAAGAGGCCAGCGACTTAGCAACCACGGAGTTGGATATTGGGGAAGGTATTTGTTGGTTCAGCCAGAAGCTAGCAATGTAACCATGATAAATCATATTTAGTCACACTACAAAAATGTATATACCCGGCGTCACAGGTAGTGAGTTACAAGTTTAAAATTTAAGCAACGATTTGAAGCAAGTTCTACAGCAATGTGGTAATAATGTTTTCCGTGAAACTGAAACCGTGAATGATCTAATGGGGTCGTACACATATTACGTAAGCAATTTTTCGATCCCCCCACTCCCCATGTAAATTTCTTTTCATACAAATGATTTTAAAATACGATTTTTCCAGCAACAGGTAGATTTTTCCAATAACAAGAGTTAAAAGTAGGTGAAGAAGTTGACAATGTACTACGCGTCTCCATGCATGGCCTATACCAGAATGCTGATTTGACGAAGCGAATCTGCCAGCTAAAAGGTGTTATGCCTCAAGCAACCAAATATCACCATTTTTTGAAATGTGGATATTATCAATATAATTTAGATTTTTGTAAAAAAAAATATAATTTATAGAAGTAGGGAAGTATATTAGAAATGAACACTATTCCTTACACGCACAGCTGAAAGTATGCTCTTTTGGGTAGAAATACACTCTTTTGCGGGAGAATGGGACTACCCACAAAAGGAGTAAAATTTGATGCATAAAAAGGATAAGTTTTACACACTTTTTCTGTTTTTATGCATAAATGTTAATCATTTGTGAATAAAAGATAGTCATAATTGTGCATAATATTTATTCCTTTTTGTGTGTAGTCCCATTCTCCCACGAAAGAGTGTACTATGACGTACGTTATGACTTCAAATAATTGAATACTTTAAAGTCAAAAGAGCATACTTCAAAGTCTTTTGTGTGTAAACTTTTTTAGCAGTGTAGGTAAACTAAAAAATGATTAATGGGATGCAGCTATAGCTGTGTTCACTATCTTAGTCACAGGAAGATACGCTTATCTGTAGCAGGTTTCTATAATACTCAATTATGTACTCTGTACTGGAAGTCTGCAATTCGCATTTTAACAAATTCCATTCGTGAAGAGCAAGACCATAGTTGACCTGAATCGAAAGTAACCTGACGATTTTCACAATACACCCCTGGAAATAATTATAAAACATTCGCTGATTTTCATACAAAATGGTCATGCTTGAGGATCAAAGTCTCGATTTCTAGCGATTGAGGACATTTTTGGCATCCCAGCCTAAAATAACCTTATTTTTTAATTATGGATTGTTTTTTGTATGCATTTTTATTGAAAAGGCACGTTTGATAAAATATAGTTGCAAACTATAATATTAGAAATCATTATAAAGCCACTCCACTTGTATGGAGCTTAATATAGAAGAGGTGGCTTTACAATTATTTCCAACTAAAACATGCATACAAAAAACAATAATTTGGGATACCAAAAAAGTCCTCAATCTGATCATTCGAGATTGTGAACCTCAAACATGATCATTTTGTATAAAAATTTACTTTCGATTCGGTTGATAATAAAAGTAGGTACAAGGGGAAGTGTATCGGTTTTGGCCACCTTTAGTCTACGCCAACAAACTAGAAGTGATACAATTTTTGATATCCCTCGCACCGGAGACTGCCGCAGAACTTCTCATCTTTGTCACACGTTTCATTCACTAAGAGATTTCTCAGCCATTATACAATTTATGCAAGTATGGGTAGAAGTGGTGTGTCGAGTTTTTTGCTTGTACTCAGAGGATTTTCAAAAACAAAAGAGCGTGGTTTAATGCATGACTGACATACATCGATCTGCCGCGAATATATCTTTTGATTTGTTTTTTAGGGTGATTTGACCGAATAACCCTTGTCCAAAGGAAATTTTCATATTGCGTTCATATTAGCAAAGTATTTTACCATTTATAATGCAGATTGCTGTACTTTGGGAAACACTATTGCAACCATCACCTCATGGTTTCCCCGAGACTGATGACATCAAACAAATCTCCAAACTCATCGAAGATCTATCATCTGAAAGCAGCAAATTGTGTTATGAATGTCTCCGATCGTCAACCAGCTAATCGATCGTCTACAAAATCGTGCTTTGTAAAAAAGAGCACTTGATGAAATAGAGCGAAAGTTTGAAATAATCGAGTCAGGCACAAAATTTGCCGGAATATGCTCAAAGCATCTAAATGATCTGATCGCTATCTAACACCGACAATTTTTTTTCTTTTGCCTCTGTCCTATTGATCTATGAACCACGACGATCTGGTAATACGGAAGGTGCTCGCTGCCGTACCACAACTCGAGCACAATGCTACGCTAAAAGACGTTGAAGGTCCAGATGAGCTGCTGAAAAACCCAAGATCCAAATCTTTACCCTGTCCGTCCTAGAATAATGTAAGCCCTCTACCCTCGAGGTATCACAAGTACGTTGGTCAATAAGGTCATATCTATTGAAAATATCTTTATCTTAAACTGCGGCTCCGCCAAGTGTTACACGCGCCTGAGCCTACCAAATAAATGCTTTTGAAAAAAAAAACACCGTCCATCATCATTATCCTCAATTACGATGAAGCTCCACAGTTAGCTTTGCGAGCAAAGGCGTCGGATTGCCAATACAGAGATGGCTCCATAATCGTCGGTCCCCGAGACCGATTTCATCGCGTGTAGCCACCGTGTATGTCGCCTTCCATCCGGTTCTCTGTTGAATATTATTTTCGCTATTCTTTTTTCCGACATTCACTTTTACCAGCTCACTTCAATCTGCCATATTTTATACGATTCGCAATATTTTCTTCTTTGTACACTTGATGCAGATCGTGATTGATGTGTTTGCCGCACACATCAATTTCCTCAAAGTATTGTACGCAGCAGCGAAAACTGGCTTTTTTTTAACGTCCACGGTTCATGGCCGTAAAGGGCCACTGGTAGAATCAGATTTTTATTCGTTGGAAAGATAATCAAGAAATTTCTCTGGATATTCCTCCGGAAGTACCTCTAGGATGGTCCTCCAGTAATTCCTCCACAATCTCGTAAGTTCCTCCAGTAATTCCGCTGAAAGTTCCGGCAGGAATTCCTCGGGAAGTTCCTCCAGGAATTAGTATAGAAGTTCGTCCAGGAATTTCTTGGAAAGTTTCTTCAAGTTTTTTTCCCGGAATTCCTAAGAAATTCCATCCAAATTTCTCCAGCAGCTCCTCATAAAGTTTCTTTAAAAATGTCTCCGGAGGTTCCTCCAGGAATTCCTCCAGAAAATTGGGAATTTCTTCCAGAAGTTCTTCGGGAAGCTTCCCCAGGAATTCCTCGGAATGTTCCTCTAAGAATTCTTCCCGGAATTCCTACAAAAGTTCCATCAAAATTCTTCAGGAAATTTCTCCAAGGAAGTTCCTCAGGGAGTTTTTTTTAAGTCCCTCGGGTAATTCAGGTAATTTCGAGCAGACCATGTCATTGAATGCGAAATTGCAAAATTCATTAAAAAATACTTACTCATCCAATTCTAGTTCCCTCCATGATGTTTCACGAAAAAACTTTAAGTAAAAAATATCTCTGAATGAGATTTCATCCACCGTGTTTTCCGAACTTGTTTGCGTTTATCAATATTCCAGCTTAGTATTTTACCGGAACAGGTGATACAGCTTTTTTACACTTTTATCGGATGTTTATAATGGATCAATCGCCGCGAAATTGCTGGTGGGGATTCTCATCGGTTTGTTTTCGGCGAAAAAATGACAAAACAAAACTTTGCCAGACTGTCCGGACGTTTCGGTCGATTTACTGGCCTTCGACCATCTTCTGCGGACAAATCTTCCAGTCACTTATTTTCTAACAGACAGTAGTAATGGCTGTTTGTCATTTATCGCCGAAAACAAATAGATGAGAATCCCCACCAACTTTTATCGGATATATGTGTTCACAGTTTTCTGTACATTATTAAAAAATCACCAAAATTCAGTAATTTTATTTACAGTTTACAATGAACTTGCGAAAAATTAACGAAACCTTCGTCATTTTTCAGATCGCCGATCTTCTCGGTGAAATGAATTATCGTATTTCGAGCCGGCGATTCCAACAGAAACTTTTCCAGGAATTTCTTTGGAAAGTCTCCCAATAATTTTCCTGGTACTGCACCCAAATTTCGTCCCTGCAAATTCTTCCTTAAATTATCCTGCTTTCTCTTTTTAAAGTTTCTCCGCGTTTCCGCGTAAACTACTTCAAGAATACCTCTATAATACTTCTAGAAAAGTAGCTCCGGAAATTTATTTCGAAATTCCCCTTGAATTTTTTAAAGGTATACTCGAAAAAAAAAATCCTCCAGAAACTGCTCCGGTATATTTCTCTAGACGAAATTCACGATGGATTTTTTGTGGGATTATTCAAAGGAGTTCTCAGAAGATTTCTTGAAAAAAGTCCTGAAAAGTTGTTTAAAAAATTTCTTGGTAAAATCCTTATCATTTATTTGAGAAACTGCATATATCTATTTTACACAATTTTGAGAAAACAACACCGAATCTTTCGATTTCTTCGATACAGATCAAAAGTTTTTGGCAAAACTCAACACCCTGGAACACTTCCAATGCAAAAACTGTAAGCAGTACTACATAATTGCTCTTCAGAGTGCGTGCACATATGTAGTTTCTAAAAAAAACGAAAAAAATGCATACATTACTGAACTTTTTTTTTTTCGTTTTATTTGACAGAATACGTAGTTTTGGACGAGGATTCAGAATATATAAAATCTAATTTTGGCCAAAAATGTTACATATGCAGTTTCTCAAACAAACGGTTCAATTATAAAATAAATTCATGGGAGAATTTTCGAATTAAAACAATTGAAAATCTGAAATAATTCCAGACCGAAACACTTATGAAATTCTTATAGGGGTTTCTTAAAGTTTTCTAGGAGCAATTTCTGAACTCCTGAGAAATAATTGATTATTGAGGCTGCGTCTCAGTTATTGATTTGAAATCAAATTAAACATAAAAATTTGAGATTCAAAAATCAATTGGTCAAAAAATTGACAGATGCTTTCCAATAAGACTGATAAAACATCTATCAAAAACAATTTTATGTCTATCAAAAGTAATCTTGTCGTGTGAGCAGTGTTTTTTTGAAGATTATTCATCAGTCGCTTTTAATTTTTTTTTTTTACGTGTTCCGAGCATTCTTGTATATCAAAATCAGCTCAATACTATTAACATTTATGGGAAGAATGTAATATTAATTTAACTGAAAATATGTATTCCCGATAAAGTTCATCTTATTCTCATTTACCAAAAAAAATCTCTTTTAACTAAATGTACGAATCCCATTAAACTACTGGTTTAATAGTCCTTCAATAGCCATCGGCGGGTTAAAAAATATTCGGCATCGTTGAAAATTTTCGGGCGACACATTTTTTACGGCGGCGACGTGAAAAAATAAACGGCTGCGGCAGCGCACAGGTCTGCTTCAAACACATCCCCATCAAGCGTTATCTCAGCATTAACATCACCAGGTCTTCTATCTCTACCCGCAACCATGTACTTTGTCTTGGTAGAGTTAATAGATAAATCTGTCCTCGCCGTGGGACAACAGCCTCACCTGATGCCCTGCTGTCGATTCCAATGAGGTCGATGTCGTCCGCAAAGCCCAGGGTGCATATCGGGACTGATTTGCGATTTGGGCGTAACTTATTTTGTAAACAAACATTGCTTCATGAATTCCGGAGAATGCAAGCGTTTTCATCCTAAACTAATTCCCTTATCTGGAAGAGGAAAGCTTAATCGAATCCATACCGTGGTTTCGTCTTGAAATGCTTGTTTTAGCAGGAATTTGTATTCCAATGTTTGTTTACAAAATAAGTTACGCCCAAATCGCAAAGCGGTCCCGATATATGTGACAGTGTGATGAAAGTTCCGTTCCTCTGCACGCTAAATCTCCTAATCGCGCCCTCGAGTGCAAAGTTGAACAATAAATTCGAAAGTGCATCAATCGGTCTTAATCTGTTAAACAGAATACTCGACAAAATTTTGTACGCCGAGTTCAGAAATGTGATCCCTCTGTAATTGGCACAGTCTAGTCAGAGATTAGGGACCTTTAGTGTCGATTTAGTCAATTTGGATAATCGACACTGTACTATCATGTTGCTGGTCAAGCGTAGGATTATCAAAGTAAAGTTGAGTAGTAGATTTTTAGTTTTCCAACGCTGCCTGCGAGCTCATCTTAACATTTTTTGATCTACTCGAATCAAACATCAAAACTTCTAGCTCAACGGCCTCAAATCCACAGAAATGTATTCCGTTTAAACAAAATTAAATAAATCTCTGTTAACACCTGTAAAGCAAAATCATCTAACTATCAGTTTTAGAAAAAATACCCCATAATGTATCTTAATATTCAAGATCATGAAATATAATTTTTTTAAGTCTTTATTTGTGTGTGTTTTTTTTTAAATTTTACATTAAGTTCAAGACAAGATGAAATATACTGAAATATGATGTCCTTTGAATAAATTGCTAAGTGTCAGTCGATTCAAAATATTATGATCAGCACGTATACGCCTTTTCCACAAGAATAGCAAAGTGTTTCTATTTGGGTATATGAAATCATGTCAAAACGTCAACCAAGCCCGTTCTTTAAAAGCATGTGTAAGTCAAGCAAGGAAATTCGGTGGCTCGGTTTACTCATCTCATGCTTTTTCAACCGAGTTCCTTAAATCGTATTAGTTGTGATGATTTCCCCTTGATGATTCAAGTGTATTGTTTCCTTTTTTCCGGACCAGTCTAGCGCAGCTCCTTCCGACTATCTTCTATCGCTAATAAAGCCAACATTCTTTGCCAGCGCAACGATGCAAAACAAAAGCACAACAACAACAAACAGCACAACTGATAACATGTAATTTAACACGAGTTAATCGTGCTTGACTTGACATCACCGACGGATCGCTTACTCCGGTCGAAGTCAATCGATTGCTGAAAGCAACTAATCAGCATTTGTTTCATAGGGACCCTACAAAAAAAACCGGCTTTGAGCAGAGGCACCTACTACCGACGCCGTCCAATCGTCTTCCAATCGCATAAACGTGACTCATTGGACCGGAATCCGATGACAATCAGTGGTCATCGATGTTTTCCTCGAAGCATTTTTTTTTTCTCTCGCTCCTCATGAATGCCATTTGAAGCCATTGTACGGAGAGATATTTGCACGAAGGAAGCATTATTCGTTGATGAATCAGTCTCACATTTATCAGCAAGGTCCAATCAGGGTGGCTTCCTCCTTGGCGAGCAACAACGTTACCGATGATGAGCATTCATTAGTCTATATTTTGCATTTGTTGACAAAAAAAAACAACACAATTTCCTGTTTTGATTTCGAAATTAAGTTCGGCGAAGAATTGTGAATCACATTTTTTGTGCTCCCATCAAGTAGAAGGACTGTGACTGTGAATTTGGCTGGTACTGACAGCAGCTACGAACATTGAATTGACAGAAGATTCTTTGCTATTGGGATGGAAATCTCCATAGGCAAGGAGACGCAAAAACAAGTTTGGATTTGTGCTCAGAAAACTTTTGATTGGATTTTGGTAGTCTCAGCAGACACGAAAATGAAGCAAATCAAACACTTTTTTCGCGTAGAAGTTTTTTCAGCACAGAAAAGGGATTGAACTCTGTGAAATGAAGAAACAAGCAAAACTAATTAGAAAAAAAAGCACCGGAAGAGGTTCGATTTTAAATTTAGTATCAAATTTAATGTCATCAGATATATACCTATTGAACATTACCGCTATAATTCTGAAAAATATGATAAATTTGAGAAATTAGTGCTTTTTTTTCAGACTACGACCCTCTAGGTCGAAGAAATTTCCAGGGCCAAAACAATTCGGAACACTTTCTCATCCAATTAACTTCCAAACAACAATTGTCAAATTACGCCGGCTAATTGCCCCTGTTGGTCACACTTTGAATTGTGCCATAAATTACGTGTCGAGTAATTAAGCACCTCGTTGAAAACGACTTTTATTAGCCAGCAGCTACTGTACAACATTACACCGCCAAAGAAACCAAAACACCCCAAAATTCGTTCCACAGTAATCTGCTTCTGCCGAAACAAATCCAAAAAAGGGAAACACCGCAAATCCCCAGTAGGGGTTGCACCGAGTAAGACGAAGCAAGAGCTGCCTTTGGACTAGCAACTAGCCACAAGCCAGCCACATGAATTGCAAATGTTTTCGAAACGGTCCGATGCTGATAAACTGTTGAAAAGAAGCGATCCGAATAACCTCCAAAAAGTACAGATTGGAACTTTGGACATGTTTCGGCCTGGAAAAAGTTACAGGGTAAGGCAATCGACCGGAAAGAAAACATCATCATGCGTGCACGAGGCATTGTTGCTCGGGCTTGGAAAACAGAAAGTGAAAACACTATCTTCATCATCATCGTCATATTTATGAGGGACGCGGCGCGTGGTTGCGTCCTGGTCTGCGGGGGTTGAGTCGGAACTGCCCAGTAAAGAGTACGGATACAACAACAAGATGGGAAAACTGCGTGAGCCAACTGGGCGTTGGAATGTTTACGTTGTCTGGCGACTGTGTGGGCTTCTGCCATTGTTTGTCAGAGAGTTATCAATCAAAATAAGTGCTTGAACGATGAGGAAAATGTCTGGGGAACGAGGTCGCTGGGGCTAGCGGAGATCCGTTAAGGGTTTGACATCTTAATCGGAGAAACTTCTTTGATGGAGTTATGTTCTATAGGCAAAAATATTTTATTTGTCATTTTTTCGTGAATTGATGTTTTTTCACATTTGTCTTACCCTTAAAACTAAATTAGTTATAATTCTGTATCGTACTCTTAGCAAAATATGATTCGTAGCCCGTTCCCATGGACTTGAGTGGCCACTGCAATTCCTCTGATAGGAAGAGCCAAAATCCAAAATCCAATCCAAGAAAAGTGCATTTTTTTTCAATTTTAGCAATCTATACTTTGAGCAAGAAATAGTTGTGAAATATTCTGACAGATTCTGACTCACACACAGATCATTGGAGAATTTCCGCAAAATCCAGAATAACCGTAAAAGTGGTTATTCATCATGTACATGGTATTGAGTGGCTACCTAAAAAGTCCTCTGGAAGATCCGTAAAAATAATCATTTAGAAGACCACGATTTGTTTCAATACTATCTGTTGTACTCTGATCAAGAAAGGATTGGCGTGAGCCATTATTATGGACTTATTGATAGATAACTCCCAAACATCCCTCAACATTGAAACTCCGGGTATCACTCAATTTTTTCCGGGTAGTGACCACTCGTATTGCCCGTTGAAATCCAAAGAATTGCTCCTAATTGGGCCGTTTGGCTGAAACTCATTCGGTCGAAAGCCACAAAACCGAATTTGGCAGAATATGTCATTTAACCGAAAACAATCATTAGACAGAAACCCATCAGGCCGACAATGTAATTTGGCCGAAATGGACAAACGACCGACAATGTCGTTCAGTCGAACACGTCATTTGACCGAATATCATTTGGACGAAAATACTGTTTGGACGAAATGGTCATTTGGCAGAAATGGCTATTGAGTCGAGATGTGAGTATGACATGATTATTATGCGAGGTGAGCCAGCCTAGGGCTGAAAGCCTCTGAAATAAAAATACAAAAAATTATTTGGGGTTGTATACAAGACACGACCGCTCGACGTAAACTACGTAAAACCAAACATATAGTACACTGAGTAGGGATCCCACTGTCTGGCAGCTGGGCCTCCCCATTCATTCACCCCAGTTCAAGAATTGATAATACCCTAAAAGTAGGGAATTACCAAGGATTGGACGCGCTGCATAGGAGATGCATAATACATGAAAGAACTAAAATTTTCAATAGTTTAGCGTTGAAACTCAAAAATTTAAATACTACTGGTAAATTGGTGGAAAGTTTGCGAAACGATTGATATATAAATCTTTAAAATCCATTGAAAGATATGAGACCTATTAATGTTACAATAGACTGGCCCAGGAAACAAAAAGTGGCCTAATTTCACGGGGCACCCCCCAGGATTGTGTCTTTGGGTGAGAAAATCAATCTCTGAAAATTTCAGCTCAATCGCTTGTTGCATAAGCTGGCGCATTTGATTTGAAGTTTGTATGGGGATTTCAGCCAAAATGTATAGGAAAATACACCTACGTCACTCATTCGATCTGGAAATTGGTTCTGATTGCTCGATTGACCTCAGAATTGCAAAAACGGGAGTTGGTATGCTACAGAACAACTTCACAGAACATTGTATGATGATTAAATGAACTTTTATATAGGTTTCGGCTGATGCGATTCGATCAAAAAATCCAAAAATACACAAATCAGCTCCTAATAAATCAGCCGAAAATTATATAAAAGTTCATTTAATCATCATGCAATGTTCTGTGAAGTTGTTCTGTAGCATACCAACTGCCGTTTTTGCAATTCTGAGGTCAATCGAGCAATCAGAACCAATTTCCAGATCGAATGAGTGACGGAGGTGTATTTTCCTATACATTTTGGCTGAAATCCCCATACAAACTTCAAATCAAATGCGCCAGCTTATGCAACAAGCGATTGAGCTGAAATTTTCAGAGATTGATTTTCTCACCCAAAGACACATTTCTGGGGGGTGCCCCGCGGAATTCGACAACATTTTTTTCTCCCCATACTAATCTGGGCCAGTCTAATGTTACAAATCTTACATGATTTCGTGACGGTCTTCAATTTGGAAATTTTCATTTGTCACCCTGTATCTGAGTCTTCCCCTTGGACGTAGTTTACGTCAAAAAATGATTATTATGACCGTCAATTATGCTATCGACTTTCAATGTACACGTTTGGGTAAGTCAACTATTTTCGCACAATAACGGCGGCAAGGAAAATCGAGAACACGAACAAACACAAATTCTCGGGTACTTATTCAAAAGGACGTATGTGATTTTGTAAACAAAGATTCATTGTCGATTTGGCCAGTCTGATGGTACTCCCACGCAAAACAACACCATCAACAGGTAAGCAAAGCATCCCCCTATCGGTCTATGGTGATGGTTTGCTTGGGAGGGCTATCATGTCTGACAAATCGACGTTTGATCTTTGTTTACAAAATCACATACGTCCTTTTGAATAAGTAC
Source organism: Armigeres subalbatus (assembly GCF_024139115.2). Classification (NCBI taxonomy): domain Eukaryota; kingdom Metazoa; phylum Arthropoda; class Insecta; order Diptera; family Culicidae; genus Armigeres; species Armigeres subalbatus. The sequence goes on along the minus strand of NC_085141.1, from coordinate 223,323,818 downwards.
CCGAAAATTGATCAATTAATGTAGCGCCAACACAAAGCCGAACAAATTATTTCAGATGATCGCGCGATCTTTCTGCGTACTTCTCGAAAATACGAACAAACGCACACTTGGGTCAATTAGCCAAAATGTAGAATCAGGGCTGGCATACTCCTCAGTGCAGTCGAAATGTGCGTGTCCTTCGCACTCCTCAAAAATACCGGAGAGAGTGTGTTTCGATTATCGCTCTTTTTTTCTCTTCGACAACGCAGTGAGACCTCTTTGTGTTTTTACTCTGCAGCGCATGCATTTGTCAGACACGAAGAGTTGAGGATAAATGATGAAATAAACACACCGTGTTCCTCAATGAGTTTTGATAGAACGGCGAATCAAACAAAATGAAAGTAAACATTGCTAAAGTTAAACGTAGTTGTTGATACTATTTATGCGTAATAAGATATGGATAAGATGTTTTTGCTATAATTAATGAGATGAGTGTATTACTTCTGCGTGAAGTTAAACGCTTTTTACAATGATATGGAAATGCTAATATCATCTCCAAACTTAAACGTACATGATATTTTTTGTTTTGCTGGCTTTTGGGATGTCTGTGGTACTACCAACATTATTCCGCCCCACCTGTTACTGACAAATTTTAAATACAATTTCCGTCAGGTAATTTCAGGTAATAAAATCAAAAACAGAAAATATGGAAATTATATAAAGTCCCATTATTTCATTTCAGTACTATATTTTTTCTTGATGCATTATGCCCAAAATACTTCTGCTCTGATAACGGGTTTTTGTGTGTTTGCCGTTGAAATATTTATTCACCCTTATTATTTGAACGTCACCTTAGGTGAACGACCCCTAACCGCTTTTATCTAAATTGCTCCTAGAATGATCGAGAAGTGTTTTCAAAATTTCACCGTTTGCTTTCTCGTGCCATTCCTTTCAAGTATTATATTTTGGCTTCTTCTTCTTCTTTATGCAACTCTTATTTGCCAACGTAATACTTTTTAGCATGGAGCGCCAAACTTCATTGAAACCCCACCAAAATATGTTTGTGTTCCAAAGCATTTCTACGAGCATCATGGAGAACAATATCATTTTCAAGAATATTGCACCAAGTGGCACAACTTTGTGTTGGCCCAACTCTCACCAGAATAATTCTCTCACTCTTCGTCTACGTCCTCACTCATCGTGTTGGCTTTGTTACACGTTGAGGATCAGCGTCACTCTCTGTGGTGTGTATTAAAATCTCCTCATTGTGCACAGTGTGTGAGGAAATGCCAGCTCTGTGTAGAATAAGTTATCATTTGGCCGAATAGGTCATTTGGCTGAAAATTCTATTTGGGCGAAATGGTCATTTGGTAGAAAAAGATAAATAGTTGAATGAAAATGTCATTTCGCCGATCGGGTCGACATGCTTATCCATATGCGTTAGGCAAATGACATTTTGAGTTATATGACCCGTTCGAGGGTCCCTCCTTAGTCGTGCGGTGAGACGCGCGGCTACACAGCAAGACCATGCTGAGGGTGGCTGGGTTCGATTCCAGGTGCCGGTCTAGGCAATTTTCGGATTGGAAATTGTCTCGACTTCCCTGGGCATAAAAGTATTAGCCTCATGATACAAGAATGCAAAAATTGTTACTTTGCTTAGAAACTTCGCGGTTAATAACTGTGGAATTGCTTAATGAACACTAAGCTGCGAGGCGGCTCTGTCCCAGTGTGGGGATGTAATGCTAATAAGAAGAAGAAAAAGACCCGTTCGACCAAATGGCTCATTTTGCCAAACGACCAAATGGCATTTTATGCCGTTTCGGTCAGCCAGGAAAGGCGATTTAGCCAAAAGTCTTTGGGCCTTAGGCGACAAGGCCAAAAGTTGATGGTTGAATATGTCATTCGACCGAAATGGTTGTATGACAGAGAAAGGTCATTTGGCCGAAAGTGTCATTTTGCCGAACGGGTCGACATTTTTGATCACCCCCGTTTCTAAATGACATTTTCGTCTAAATAATCTTTTTTATCGAACAACAATTTTAGCCGAACGGCTTTTCCGGTCAAAATACTAGTTCGGCCGTATGTCCCTTCCAACCGTATACAAGCCAAATGCCGCTTTCGGCCAAATGACATTTTGTGCCAAATCATTTTCACGTAACAACCGCTTCGGCCAAACGTTCAATACAGTTTAATGGAACTCGGCTAGATGACTTTCGTTTTAACGTGCTATTCAGCGTAATGGCTTTCGGCTTAACAACATTGTGCATTCGAGGGACAAACAATTTCCCATCGAAATAACGGAGATTTTTTTTTGTGTAACCTCCAGAGAGTTCGTGAAAACTCCTAAGAGTTCACTTGTCATGAGACGAGAATAATACTATTTTAGTGTCTCGTACATGACTCGATTTCCGACTTTCCGAAAAATATCCGTTTCGTAAAAAAAAAACTCGTGGAAGTTCCGAAAAAAAATCGTTTTTTTTTGTGGGACTAAGAAATCATAAAAAAGTTTATCAGATTTTTCCGTAGAAATTAAAAACATCTCCCGTTAATGTCTTGTAAATAAAGACTCCATTAGATTTTGGAAGAAAAAAAAGGGCTCTAAACATTTTTTTACAAGGACTACGAGATGACCACGTATTAACTCGTTTTACACATGCTGTTTGAAAAAATTATGGCACCTAACGGGAAATGAGCAACAAAAAAGCATTTTATCATAGTTTCTTGGTGGACGCTGCCTATCCAAGTCTGTTTTTTTTTCTTCCTAAGCAATGGAGGAAGAATCTGCTCAACAGACATCCTGGGTTGTCCAGGAAGTGCGGGGTTAGGGATCACCTCCAACAGCAACTGAGGGAGGCAGGACTACATCCTCGATCCGCTAAACCGTTTCCATTGCCGCCAAGCCCATAGTCCCTTCGGTACAAAAAGAAAGTAATGCTTCAAAGGGGGGCCAGTGCACAACGCACCCTCGAGGTTAGCTGCGTGTCCTTGCAGCACCGAACATCGTAACTCGCTTTTTTAGAAGAACACCATGGTATCGTGCCAGCGCGTTGCCGGCTTTCCAAGTGGCCTTACCACGCCCTATGACCTCGGAAGGTAGGAAGGGTCGACTTCGCGCCTGCTTCCCTCTGCACGACTGGTATCAAGAATGATGATGCCGCGTGCATCCCAAATTGACCTTTCTTCGATAGGGCCTATTCGCCAGCACACAGAGGGACTTTCAGACGCGGTGCCTACGCCTACGCCTGCCCCAGCCTTGACGAGGACCCCTTTCCGTCCTCGGGCTCGGAACCCGCCCGGTTGACCGACGCCGCGAAAGCGACGATACCATGTTATTCTTCGCGCAGCCACTTGTTCGATAAAAGGATCGAGTTCGACCACAGAGCATGACCACCGGTATGACCCATGAAGCCGACTCCGATCCTTTGGACCACCTCTTATTTGCGCCTGAACTAGCCATCCTTGAGTCCACGCGCCACCTTCTGTGTAGCTCCGAGACGATTTGGGCGATAGCCGATAAAACGGCGTTCCAGCCAACTTCATCTTTACACATCCTCCGAACTAGGTTGTCCGGGGTAGTGTCCAGACCACATGTGGCAAGCATGTGGTCACGCATTGCGTGAAAACGTGGGCACACGAACAACACGTGCTCCGCCGTTTCCTCTAAACCTGCGCACACCAAACACTCGGGCAAGGCCGAGCAAGCCAACTGCGTTACCTGGACTGTGAATTTGCTGCACGCCTGAACGCCGGGCACCTCGAACCCCCCATGGGGTGCTTGCTGTTCACAGCTTTGCTGGAACAATTCAAACAATTGGGGGGGTTCGTGCAGCATTGTGCCTTATATCTAGGGGTAGTGGAAATTCGCGGCAGCTAATTCAGAAAATCTGAAAATTCGCGGCAATTTCGCGGTAAATTATATTTCGGTACAAAAAAGTAGATATTTATTTAAATTGTTGCGTTTATTAATTTCAAATTATTTTTTAAAATATTTCTTTGCATTACTGGTCAAACGCACTTGGTTGGCCAAATTTTTTTTACGTCAACTTTTGGCGCTGGGAATTGTTGATTAAATTGTACTGGCTGACACTACGTTCGGCTTCTACCGAGTTTCCAGGAATAGACAGATATTTCATCGCTATTTTGAAGAGCTGAGGAAAGCGGTCTCGGTTTGCAAACCAAAACGTGAGTGGATCGGCATTTTCCTGTATTTCCGTAAAGGCAGGTTTGTTCATTGTTGTTTGGCCGATAGTTCATCCTGTATAATAGACTTGTTGGTTGCACATTCTGAAATTCCATCGAACAGGCTTTGAGACCAAATTGACTTCTCCCGTCAAACAATTTTATTAGTGCAATCGATTAATTCTCTTATTTATGATAAACTTTCCTAAAGAATCCATATTTTTTATGTCTCTAACTATTTTTAAACTTTGAAAGTAAAACAAAATTGTTCTTCAATTTAATTTTGGCTCAACAATCGACTACATTCGGCCTTTGCACCTTAAAAAAATCGAGACGTCAAAAAATGCGTTGTTTGTCGAGTTGGTATTGACTAGTCAAGAAATCGACTGAGGCAATAGAATGGAATAAAATTATTAACGGGAAAGGTTAATTTCGCGGTTTTTCCCGAAAATGTTTAAATGCTAACATCAAATTTCGCGGATTTCGCGGCTTCAGCGAAATCGCGAATTTCCACCACCCCTACTTATATACCTCCAATCCGCAGCGTCGGCAGAGATTGCTTCTGTCAGGGCCTTTGCAGTCCCATTGCTTGTGCCCCGGTTCCAGGCACTTGAAGCAAACTTCGGGTTGCTCGTATATGTCCACAGGACATACCGACCATCCCACCTTGACGCTTTCTAACTTGACTACCTTGGAGACGTCCGCTGAAGATAGCCGAACCAATGCTACCTGTGGCCCTGCCGGATCTTTCCGTAGCCAAACGGCTGCGGTGGGCGTCTCCACTTCGCACTGTCACCGCAGTGCCGTGACGAGCTCTTCGACTTCGGTGATCTCGTCCAGGTCTTTAACCCTTAGATTCACCTCCGTCGTGAGTGCCCTCACCTTGACCGTCTCGCCTAGGACTTCCTCCGCCAACTTCTTGTAGGCGGTGCCCTTTTGCGAGACGCCCCGCTTCAGCTCGAGGATCATCTCGCCCATCCGGGTACGTCTTATTCGACGTACGTCGGCGCCGAGTTCACCGAGCTTGACGTCACTCCTCATCGCCTTCAAGACGTCCGAGTACTTAGCCTAGTCCGCCGTGATGACTAGGACATCGCCCTTGGAGCGATTGGCGCCTACCCTAGACTTCTTGCTACTTCATTCGCCTGGGCCTTCTTTTCGGCCCTTGAAGTCTTCGGTTTCCTCTTGTTCTTGACCAGGATCCAGGAGGCGTCATCCCCCTCTATTTGCCTGGTCTGGTGCGGCTGAGAGCTCTCAGCCTGCCGTAACCCCTTACCACCGTCTTTCCTGGGTGGACGGACCTTTCCAGGTCCTTCCTCCCCCGGATTTGGAGGTACCTGGCCGGGGTTCAGCTTCCCAGCCCACTACCCTTGTTCGGGGTAGTAACCCTCCGCGTTTTGGAGCGGCCCCCAGGGAGCTCCTTATTATTTCACCCCCTTGTCATGCATCCCCTCGGCACGGGTCGCTTGACGCCTTGGGATTAGGGGTTAGGGACGATGGCCCCGGTCTAACTCGCAGTGGCCATGGGAAGGGGTCGTCAAGCCCTTGGACAAAGTCCCTGCTGCCTATCCAAGTCTGTTTTTCCGCAATTGTATACAAGTGCGATAAACTTGTTTTCATGACCTTCAATGATTCGACGAGATTTATTCGTTCTTCGTTATCTATTGAACCTCTTTCGCGAATGTAACTTTAGGTTTAGACCATATCTTACCAAATTTAAAATATTAAAACTATGAATCGAGTAGAAGATTATTTTTTAAATTTTGATCCATCATCTTATGCCTGTATGTGTGTATATGTACAAATTTTGTAGACACACTTTTAAGAACTTAACATTGTCCAAAAAATTCACAACAGGTTCCATTCGGCGGTTCCATTATTTGCCATTGTAGATTGGTCAGATCGGACTATGAGATCAGAAGTTAGTTATATACTTTTTTATTCCTAAAACAACAACGCTAAAAACACTCATTTATATATATTTTGTATTTTTTTGTACGAGAAAGGCACCAACACCGCAAGGTGGACTAATCAGGTTTTTTTTAAATAATTACGGTGTTAATCGAGAACTTTCGTAGTGATGGTCGATGCAGAGAAACATCTTAGAGTTCCGATTTCAATCCCAGAAATTATTGAATGAATGAATAAATGAAATGACAACGAAAAAGAAGATTTCCATTACTACAATTAATTTGCATATGGATTTCCGCTATTCCTGATTTACTCCCATAGTAAATGATAATTGCTGCGTCATACTTGGGAGAAGGTGGGAAGGATAGCGATAGGACGTATCCCTTCACTAAGGATGACCTGGCAACAAGGTCCCTCAAGATGCGGCCGGCCTAAAACAACAAAGAGGAATTAGGCAAGTCAAAAGATCCCCCGTCAACGGAAAGATTGATGAGGCTACCCTGACAACGGTCATGAGGATGGATATGTGACGGACATTACGGGCGTGATTGTGTCCTTTCTTCCGCTCAAACTAGAGACGGAACTAATATTTCATTTCATTTCACTTTTGTCCAGCCAGAATGTCTCAGTTCCTTAAGGGGTCCTCAATTCGTTGCAGGAGGTTAACCGTTTTCCAAATTTCGTCGTCGCCAGTGTCGAATACGTTGACGTCTTTCATAAAATTTAGAACGTTCCCCTACATTGTTCCATAAGACAGTTATCGTCTTGTCGATTCGGGCAGATTGGAAGATTGGGTTCATCTAGATTTGAACTTAGCAAAGCTTCCAAGTAAGATGTTATTGGCTACCGTCAAGACTATGTGTGGCATTAGTGTGCTTCGTACCCGATCAATAATGCATAAAAGAATGAAAAAAGGGGAGTTATTTATTTCTGAAAAGTATTGCAACAAAATGTGTTATAAATTTGCCTGGTTAGTTGATAAAATAACAAAAATTATATCAAAAATACCTCTAGCCGTAACACAATTAAATCAAGACCTTCATATCAACATTATAACAAACATTGATATAATTATTTGGTTTAAAAATCTACTTTCAAGGTAATTGCCTACATCAAGGTTCAAAATCTGGTACGCTACAACGATGGATTTCCATCCATAATGTAGGCAATTAACTTTGTTCCAACTATTAATATCGAAGATGGGTGCGAGCTGTTCTGAAACTGAATATGATTACCTCCGATTTTTTCCAATATCTACAAAACATGTAGGCAATTATTTTGTGAAAATATACATAACTTGTTATAATTTTGATATAAAATATAATATAACTGGCCAAAGACACATTTTTATCGAATTTACTAATTATAACACATAATAAAAACTATTAAAAGAATTGAGTTATAATTTTGTTATGAATTCCTGATCGGGTACGGAGATTCGACATAACCACCTGGTCGTGTCTGGTGGTCTTCCGGAAGGGTAGTTTTTCTGGCCATCCGATCCGGCAGAACGACCTGTGATGGTGCCATTAGATCACCCAAGTAGTCTCCTATTCCGTCCGATGTTTGCCAGTTAGCCAGAATGGCACTACACGCTAACTGTCATCTACTCAGTGACTGAGTAAAATTGTATTTCCCTCTCTTTTTTCTCAGGGAATTCAGAGGCAATTAAAGTGTTTTTCGTAGTACAGTAGTAGGATTACAGTGGCGTCGCGTAATCTTACTTTTTACCTATGAAAATTTGGATATTTTGACAGCCCAAATGGAAAATAAAATTATCGGAGTTTAAGCTAATTAAAATCTAGTTATTCTATGCATTTCCGCACAAAAATGCCCTAAATTTAAATCCAGTGCAAAGGTAGATTGAGGTTAGAGAAACGCCACTGGGTAGGAATAATTTTCATTGGCGCCACTAATGCCGAGCAAACCTGCGGCTTTTGACCCGTCCGTGAAACGAATTTCGGAATCCGAGTATTTGATTGAATTCGGTTTTTAACGCGGCCTGAACCTGGATGGGGTTTTTCGCAACTATCTTTTATAAAAAAAATGCATTTTGGGCCTGTTCATCTACCAGCTTCTTGGTCCTAAGCGGCGGATTTTTTTCACTGCAGTTGATTTATTTACTGTAGAGGGCAGCACTTGCCTTGTATCTGAATAGTCATGGTGTCATGGTGTCCGTCGGATGTGAGGAGTCCAGAAATAGTCCTAATGGCTCGATTCTATGATGAAAATAGTGTCGTAAAGAGTGCCTGGAGGTTTATGCTTACCAATTCCAACCCGTAGAGAAGTCGCCTGTTGATAATAGCGCTGGCCGTGTGGGGTGGTTGCTACTGGTTTTTCATCGGGATTTGATCATATTGATCCTGGTAAGAAAATCGCTTCGGTCCCGATTAAGATGGTCAGGAAAGGTTAGCCGCCTGTTGACTGTAATTCCCAGGATTTTAACGGTCTTTCTGGTGGTCATAACGGGCTGCGGGGGAATTCGGTGGTTTAACACATTTTTCTGCCGACCATTGGTAGCCGGCGGACTCAGCCCACCTGGCAACAGCTCGGATCTTCCTTCGGGTATATTTGAGATGTTTCCCAGTCGCGACTTAAAGAATATCGTCCCCGTATATCAGAATAAATATGTCTTTAAGTAACTTGACGAAAACATCGCAACCAGGAAGAGAGTACCACAATTACTGAACCTTGGAGGACCCCGATTTCGTCTTTCACCGTTTTGAATAAAGTAGGTTATCGGGGATCTATCAAAGATTTAATCTCTCCAAAACTCCAGGCGTCCAGTAGCGGTTGAAAGCCTTGGAGAGCTCCAACGAGACTAACTCGATATGGTGACCTGCATTCTCACTTCCTCGAGGATCTGTTCGAACGATACGATAAAAGTATTGGTTCCGCGGCACGAACGGAAGGCTGTTATCGAGGCGGCCAGTACTTTCGAGGAATTCTGTGAGCCACCTATTCACCATCCGTTCCATTATTTTTGCGGTAACGTTGCTAAGCCTGTAGTTCCGGCGACGCAGGAGATGGAAAGAACCAAGCTGGCCTTCCATTGTTCAGGGAGGGTGCCTGGTGTCCATTCTTGATTAATTTCGTCATGTAGGGCAAACCTTCCTCGCGGTCGTCGGTAGACGCTTCAGCAACGAATATCCGATTTTATCCGAGCCTGCGGATTTTCCTTTATAAAGAGCGAAGTCCAGCCCTTCAAGCGTGAAAGCTTGGTTAAGATTCTGATTGTTGTCTGGGAGAATCTGGAACGCTGACACCTCTGTTGTCGGGTTCCAGGTGCTTTTCCCGGAAGTCTTCCGGGTATTGCCGGTGGAACGATTGTAGTTGGAAATGGTCGACTAAGGCGTCTGCGATCAGTGCTGGATTACGTTGCGCTACTCCGTGTTTAGGGTGAAAAATATACGAAAGCGAACTGTTGGGCTTTACGTTTTACCACATCCAACATCCATTCTCTGTTGTATCAATCTTAATTATGCAAACATTTTGTTACGTAAATTTGTTTAGGAGTTGCCGTGTAAAACTCTTGATCTGAGGGCTGCTCCTTGACATATGTTTCATCGTTCTTTATATCCTGTTCCTCCTGCTGCCAACTAAAGTCACCGAGTGGTGATACTGCCTTTCTCGCATTTAGTCAAGACACCAACCCCATTTAAGGTTGCTAATATGGTTCGATGTACCATTTTCGTCATAACTTTTAAACGCAATTATCAAATTCAATAGTGATCAACTTTGCCCTCTGTCGAATCAAACTTGTTGTTTTAAGATTACTATATGAAAAGTTGGCTAATGTATTCATAGCTTTTGTGCACACACATACACACATACATACACACGGACAGACAAATATTTGCCCAGCTCGTCGAGTTGAGTCGATACCGCTATGGGTCTCCGAGGCTTCTATAAAAAGTTCGTTTTCGTTTGTTGTACGAGAAAGGCAAAAAGATAATTTATCCAAATGACATTCAAGACACAGTTTTTTGTGCATTAGTTCTCATGATGCAATATATGCTTCAAACCTACCTGAAGTTTCAAGATACAAAGTAATAAATAAGGATACACACCTGTAAATAAAAGAGAAAAAAACATAGTTAGCGTTAGTTGTATGAATTAGACTTACAAAGAAATCAGTTTGCAACATCTGACTAATCGTGATTTCCATTTTTGCATTCAAATTGCAAATTATTGGAAAAGACAGTTACATACGCGAAGTATTGCACAGATGAAAGACACACCCAATAAGCAACGCACGAGCTGTACAACAAAGTCGCCTGTAAAAGTTGGAATGTCAGCCGAATTTGATTTCCAAAATGAAACAGAATTCCCACAAACGAAAGCTTACTAATTCTGCGTAACAGCTCCGCCGTTTTAGAATAACCGACTCCATGTCAATACCAGAAAATCCTAGGCTTGTCTCTCCAATGAGCTGGAAATTGGATAACCCTACTTCCCATGGCGCCATTATTACCTCATTTTGACGTCCTTCAATGTGTAATATAATCGTTTCGGATCCGGCGCATGTTCTGGCTTCCGTCTGTAAATGTCCTCCAAAAAACACATAATATATTATACTTATAGGCAAAATGGTAGCTTCTCCGCTGGCTGAAACGCAATCCATTCGGATTGTGCCGCTATGGAAGGCGAGCTTGAGCAGACAGACAGCAGCCGCGCGCTTGGAGAACGCTAAGTGAAAGTTCAACAAGCTTGACATTAACCTTTTACATTGGAAGAGGATTTTCCCCGAATGTCTGGGTGAATAAGTGATTCTATTGAACGGGAAAAGGGGGCCTCGTGTGATAACACGTAGGGAAATTTGATATTTCCTTCCACTGAATCAAACCCTCCTCGATTGTGTTTTATTTTAAACTTATTCTTGGAAGGACGAATGAGTTCCCACTCTACATCAACGCATCCAACTGTTTGATTAGTGAAAGCGGTTTTGCTGGGATATTTACATTTATCGAGACCAATTTATCACCATCGAAGGCCGTTGACTCGGCGGTGTACCACATTTCAATGTGGACAGTCTGAATATAACTTAGCATGGGTACTGGTAGCCATAAATTACTTTTCCAGTTTCATAATTTTCTGCCACTCAACTTTCTCTCCAGGGCTGTGAAGCAATAGCAATAATAGTTTTGCACAACTGCAGCGGTAGTTACTCCGGAAAAGGAAAGCACTGTCCAATGCATCGTTCATTGGAACTGAGAAAGTCAAGGGTCAGTTGTGGCATTAGTGATATGCAACTGTCAAACATGTGGCAACCGTGAAATCTGTTGAATCACCAGATAACCAATGCTTCGGAAGTTATCCGTACCAATTTACGTGGATGTTTTCAACTCTTAAATTAGGTAATTTGTAAATTAAACCCAGGATGGTATCATTTGAATTTTTAAATGGCTGCAATTTTGTCTTGAATGTTTACCCGCGAGCATACCAAATTGTGCTTTTTGACACTCGTAATTCTCTTCAACTCCGAGATCAGATTCGATCATTAGCAAGCAGTTAGGTGCCTTTTCGAATGTTGCATCAGTTCCTGCCGTGTGAGTGTGGCGAATCGCACTCCAAACAAAATGATCCAACTTTCCAACATCCGACCAGCGCCAATCGAAGTAACCCTTTCTTCAAGCGCGTATAATTCACGGCTTCCACACAGGAGGGGCGGAGCACACCATTAGAGAGCGCTCGGCACGTCTCAATTATTCGCAATAACGTTCCTCGCGCTGCTGCTGTTGCTACTGCCTTTTGCAAAGCAATAATCATAAAAAATAGACTACAGCGATCAGTCTCTGTGGTGCGCTTTTGTAAAATAGGAAAAGATGAAGAAAAAAAATGCTCCATGGAAACATTTATTTGCACTTCCAATGTGAGCTGACGAACGGACGAACGCAGATCCAGGCGACCACGCTGTGTTCCGCCAGCACCAGGAGGAAAGGAAAACCACCATCCATCCTATATCTGGCCGAGGAATGACGCACTATGCATTACGCTATGGACAAAAAAAAAATGAAATTTTACGATTTTTTTTCATTCGTGTATATCTGGTATCGTATATCAGGAAGAAATTTATGAATCATTGGACGACACTGTTGAAGCACTTAACGATTATGATTCTATTAGTAAACGAATTATCAAAAAGCACAATTAAAGGTCGTTACCGAACGGCGAAAACCAGTGCCCCTTCTTGGTAATAAAATACGAGAATTGCTAAAATGTACACTTTGAATGTAATGCAATTTAATTTACACAAGCTACGATCATTATGTACAAACAATCCCTGCTGGGCTAAACGTAAGAAAAATCATATACGAATTATGTGCTGATTTGCAATTCACTAATGTTTATGAAAATGTTCGGCAAACCTCGAAACTTCACTCGATCATACATTTGACGTTCGAACGCATGTACTGAGCTTCCATGCTCATTAGTATTTTGGACTTACATTCCGGATACATTTTTTCAGCAAAAAAAACGCCGCTTAGCGCGGAAGATATGCGTCTAATTTAGGATCGATGATTCCACTACCGATTTTTAATACAAATTAACATCAAATTCTAGACGTTTTGAAAAAACGTAGCTGAGAAGAGTTATATTTTAGTTTGTTTATGCGAAATTTGATCAATTAAAAAAAAAATACTGGTAATGGTAATTGGTTTTAAAATTGCGGTCTTGATTGCAGGTTATGTAATATTTTTTATTCAAATCTTAAAGCAACAACATCTACCGGTTATCGCAAAGTAAACATCATTTTTCCATTTAAAAATCGCCAATTGTAAAGCGTCTTTCTCCGGGAAGCAACACGCTCCAACTCGAAAAGTTAATGCCGCTTGAGATTATTTTATTCAACCATCATCGGAATTGCTGCTGTCGTCATTGGCCGACCATTCATCACTTTCATCTGTGCTCTGGAGCTGGAGATGTGATGGCCTTTGGGCTCATTCGCGTTGTTAATCGCAACACTTTCCATCTAGCACAATGCATCCGCACCTCATGTACTGTTTTTGTGTGCTTATTTGATTATTTATTTTCATTGGTACCGCGAATGACGGTTTCTGGCTGCTACTTATTTTTTCTCTGCATGATTCATCTTTTCTATGAACGACTGTTTCCCTTTTAGCTTTAGATTCTGAAAGTCACTGCTGCTGACTTCGATTTTAGAAACGTCTGATTTTTAAATGCGGTAAAATAATCTCAAATTTGAAAGATTTTGTAAGAACCAATGGAGAACGTACTTCAGCCATCTAAACAAATTTTACATATTCAATCTCGAATAAATTCGAAATTCTGGGTTACCATTTCGTGTTGTGCGGATTTTTTTAAAAATAATTGTACAAGTTCAGCCGAAGAGTCTCAGATTTTCTTGAAGCTTTATTAGGTACACAAGCAGCTTTTGTAGAAATACAAACAAAATAAAATCTTGTTCGCCTATATTCCTTTTCTGTTTTTCCCAGGCACATCAAACTTTCAAAAGTCATAACACTAAACCGAAGCACAGATGAAAAAAAGTTTTTTGGTGAAAACGCAATCAAATATCATCAGTTTTGACAATATATAAACTAAAAATAGCTTGACGATCCCTTTCCAGGCCACTGCAAGTTGTGGAGCTTGCCTCGGATTTAATGGGCTCACTCGGCTCGATCCTGATTTGGGCCACTCGGCGATACAGGCCCAATAAGCCGCCTGTGAAACAATCATTACATACTTGATAGGCTATATGTCCTCCTCGATGAGCATGCGCCGAATGGAGTATTCTTTTCCACTAGACTCGATCCTGCGTCAAACGCTTCCAGTCGCCCTGGACGTTTAGCGCGCTCAGGCAGGGCAGGTTTGTAAAATATCAGAATACAAATTTGAGTTTGAACATCAGTGCGAAATATGCCCAGTGCGTGATTCATTTTATTTTATTCTCATGCCTTCAAAGATTTGATACCTTACTCAACGATGACTTTTTTAGTGGACGAGATTCGATTAGGTATTCAGGGTGGCCACTGAAAATCGATTTTCAAATTCCCGGTTTTTTCCCGCTTTTCTCGATGATTTTTTTCAAATTTTCCCGGTTTTATTTAACTTAAAAAAAATATTGTAAGAGTTTTCGAACTTTAAACTAGGTGTTTATTTTCTGAGGTCAGAGGTCAGTTTTATATCGAAGCAACTAATAATTTGTATCGAACATTAAATGACCAACAACGTGTTATGCAAATGTTTTAATCAATAGGCACTCTGAAATCTTGCACTTCGTGGCCATGAAGTTCTAGTGTCAACAGGCATTTAATCAGAATGGTAATACAACATAAGCCCCTACAATGGTTACAATGGTTTGATTCTTTTCTTAGATGCAAAACTTTCGTAAGATTCTATCGGAGCCAATGAATATTGCTTGCCAGTCTAAATGTTTTGTTTTTGAGTGTTTTGTTTTTAGTGTCCAGCTCTCGGTTTGATCTAATTCAGACTATTTCAAAGAATACCTTCCTGTGTAACTGATAAAACTTTTCAAATTTTGGCAAAATTATGTGAGGACACACACAATTTTCTTTTATAAAGTAAATTGAATAAAATCGATGTTTTTAACTTAGAGAACTTAGCAATGAAGTAAGTAAAGCAGTGTTCTAAAAATTCACAAAATTATAAAACAGCTACAGTAAACTTTCTACATCTCGATCAAACATAAAGGGGGAAATATGTAAACATCGCGTGATATTTCTCATTGAAATGAGAAATTGCAGTACTGATCTTAACAATGACAACAGCTTATGATTCTGAAATTTTTTAAAGATATTTCAGATAAGTATAAAAAATTACCATTTTTCAATGATTTGTAGAATTTTTAAATATGGACGAGCTCGGTGGTCTAGTGGCTACCGCTTCTGCCTTATAAGCAGGAGGTCGTGGGTTCAATTCCAGGCTCGTCCCTTTCCTACTTTGTATTTCTGTCTTAGTTCTCGTGTTTCACGTTCTACCAAAACGATTCCTACTGTTATAACCTTCCACACAATCTCAAAACTTCCCGTGGCACCTATGAGAGGTCGTAGAGTTCTCTGCATCATTCTGAAGTAGGTGTCCAACTAACCATCCCTCCCCTTTCCTCAGCATTCGTGGCCAGGACAGATCTCGACTATTGGGAAGAGTGCATTGCTTCCATCTAAGAGATTTTGATTAGTCCCAAATCAATATCTGTGGTAACAGATGAAAGTGATGCTACTCTCATACAATAGTCTTGGCTTGTACCACCTAGGAATCTGTGCGAAATGCTCAATGCTAATGCTAATGGTAATTGTAGAATTTTTAAATATAATTCTAAACAACTATTGAACATATGTTAAAATATATATCCGATCTCGCTCGGGTTTTATTCTCGATCATTGAGTTGATTGAAGCGTCGAACTCTAGATTGGTTTCAATTCGCCATTTTTTCGAATTCTGTGTAGTTGATACAAAAAACATAGAGGTACATCATCTTAAGGCGAGCTTGGACATTGGAAGAATAACTTAAAGTTGAATACATCCATTTAAAAGAATGAATATTTCGATATTCGATTCTATGCGTACCTCATAACACAATATTTATGATATGTCATCAAAATAAATTGATATCAAAATGATCTAGTAACAACACAAACTGGATTTGGGATAAATATCCACTTATTTTTTGTTTTTCATACACACCATGTTGTAAAATCAAATAAAATCAGTTAGAATGCGACTGATTAATAAACATTAAAGAGTAATTATTTTCCTTATATCATTTTCATTAAAAATTTCGAAGAGTTTTGAGAGTAACTTGACGAAAATATTTTTTTCCCGGTACATGTCCTGAATTCCCGGTTTTTCCCGCTTTTTTTCCCGGTGACTTCAATTTCCCGCTTTTCCTGTTTTTCCCGGTTCGGTGGCCACCCTGGGTATTGCTCGGATTCACCGGCGGGAGGAGAGACTCGGATGGCGATTCAACACACGCCGACTAGAAGTTCCAGCTGTGAAGAGATTGTTCGTTGAAGAACTTCGAACTCGGGCTGCAGATGTTCCGGAAAGTGACAGCATAGAAGCGACGGCCATCAAGAATGCATTGCAGCAAGCGAGAACAACCTGGGTGAGCTGCGTACTCACCGGAAGGAGTGGATTACCTGGCACAAAATTGAGGAGCGTAGAGAAGCAAGAGCCGCGGGCAAGAACCAGAGCAGCCAAGTGCGAGTCCCGTCAACGGTATTCGGCTCTAGAGAAGGAAGTTAAACGAGTGAGTGAGTCAAACAACTCACATTCATCACAGCGTAGTGAAATTGTCATTAAGCCGGTAAAAAAGGAAGGCAGAAAGCTGTCAGAATAGATTCGAGTTGCTCTAAAACTAAAAACCAAACCAAACGTAATTCTCGCTTAACTTTTCAAAAGGACCTAAATAACTTTTGTTTCATAAATTAGTTTTTTTTATTTTTTTTATTTTTTTTTTAACTAATTTTATTTGCTAATTATCTAATACATGCATTCATCTCTTAGACTAGGTGTTCCGTGTTTTCTTAACACTATCATCCTTATTTGCTATGTTACGCTTTTAGTTATTATTAATACATTTCAATTGCCTCTGGCAGTTAGAATTTTTCCTCTGGTTGAATTGAACCATGTAGGAATTACAATGTTTTCAACTTAAACTAAACTTAACCTATTTTATACTAAGGGTACAAGGAGTTAATCGTTGCAATAGAAGATTGCAACGATTTTTGTCTAAAATTGGAAATTATTTTGTTGCAATGTCTCAATATTAGAAATTCTATGAAGTTCATTGGTACTATACCACGGAGGCAACTTCAGAATCATTTTCAGAATTTTATTTTGAATCCTCTGAAGTGCCTTCTTTCTGGTATTGCAGCAACTAGTCCATATTGGCACAGCATACAACATGGCAGGTCTAAAAATTTGTTTGTAAATCAAAAGTTTGTTCTTAAGACAAAGTTTTGATTTTCTGTTTATAAGTGGATATAGGCACTTAATATATTTGTTACATTTGGCTTGAAGGCCTTCAATGTGATTTTTAAAAGTTAATTTTGGATCTAGCAGAAGTCCTAAATATTTAGCTTCGCTAGACCAATTAATTGGAACCCCATTCATAGTGACAATATGTCTGCTAGAAGGTTTCAAATAAGAAGCTCTCGGCTTATGTGGGAAAATTATAAGCTGAGTTTTGGAAGCATTCGGGAAATTTTCCATTTTGCAAGTAAGTGGAGAAAATCCAAACTTTTTGCAATCTACTACAAATGACACGAAGGCTTCGCCCTTTGGCTGAAAGGCCCGTGTCATC
The DNA here is from genome assembly GCF_024139115.2 of Armigeres subalbatus. Classification (NCBI taxonomy): domain Eukaryota; kingdom Metazoa; phylum Arthropoda; class Insecta; order Diptera; family Culicidae; genus Armigeres; species Armigeres subalbatus. The sequence goes on along the minus strand of NC_085141.1, from coordinate 223,306,459 downwards.
TGCAAACAAAGATTTTGACACCCTGGTGGTAAATCAGGTAAGTCAGAAGTAAAATGTTATACAATATGGGCCCCAGTATGCTGCCTTGGGGGACACCAGCTTTTACAGGTAATCTATCAGATTTAGAATTCTGATAGTTTACCTGCAGTGAGCGATCTGATAAATAACTTTGGATCAGTTTAATGATGTACAGAGGAAAATTAAAATTCATCAATTTTACAATCAAACCTTCATGCCAAACACTGTCAAATGCTTTCTCTATATCAAGAAGAGCAACTCCAGTCGAATATCCTTCAGATTTGTTGAGCCGAATTAAGTTCGTAACTCTTAATAACTGATGAGTGGTTGAATGCCCATGGCGAAAACCAAATTGCTCATCAGCAAAAATAGAATTGTCATTAATATGAACCATCATTCTATTTAAAATAATCTTTTCAAACAGTTTGCTTATTGAAGAAAGCAAACTGATTGGGCGATAACTAGAAGCCTCAGCTGGATTTTTGTCCGGCTTCAAAATTGGAACAACTTTGGCGTTTTTCCATTTATCTGGAAAGTATGCCAATTGAAAACATTTGTTAAATAAATTAACCAAAAGGATAAAGAGCTCTCAGGAAGTTTTTTGATAAGTATGTAGAAAATACCATCATCACCCGGGGCTTTCATATTTTTAAATTTTCTAGTAATAGATCTCACTTCATCCAAATTAGTTCCCAACGAAGGGTCAAAAACATTCTCTTGATTGAGAATGTCTTCGAAGCTCCGTGTAACCTGATCCTCAATTGGACTGAGACCTAGACTAAAATTATGGGCACTCTCGAACTGCTGAGCAAGTTTTTGAGCCTTTTCGCCATTTGTTAATAAAATTTTAATTCCCTCTTTAAGCGCTGGAATTGGCTTTTGAGGTTTTTTAAGAATTTTTGTTAATTTCCAAAAGGGTTTCGAACTGGGATCCAACTTCGAGACATTATTCTCAAAGTTGGTATTTCTCAGAATAGCGAAACGTTTTTTAATTTCATTTTGCAAATCTCGCCAACTTTCAACGCGGGATCGCGAGTTCTTTGGTATTGCCTTCTTCTCACATTTTTAAGACGGATCAGTAGCTGAAGATCGTCGTCAATAATAATGGAGTTGAATTTAACTTCACATTTCGGAATTGCAATGCCTCTGGCTTCGACAATTAAATTTGTCAAAGATACGAGAGCATTATCAATATCACTTTTGGTATCGAGAGGAATATCAACATCAAAATTCCTATCGATATACGTTTTATATAAATCCCAATCAGCTATATGATAATTAAAAGTAGAGCTGATTGGATTATAAATGGCTTCTTGTGAGATTTCAAATGTCACAGGAAGGTGATCAGAGTCAAAGTCAGCATGAGTTACCAATTGGCCACACAGCTGACTTGAATCCGTTAAAACTAAATCAATTGTAGAAGGATTTCGACTGGAAGAAAAACAGGTTGGTCCAATATCACTGATATTCTTCCCTCCCCCTTCATACAGGAGCTTGGCAGAAGGAAGGTCGTGCGATATGTGCCATCACAAATATTGCCCTCCGCTCGCTTTCAAATCGACTTCTATAAAAACATTCTTCATGCCTGCCGTATCCTAACGGAACTATCAATACTATACTTTCGCCTCTAATGCTATCATGAACATGTACGTCCAAGTTTGGAAGATGATATTAGCATTTCCATATCATTGTAAATCGTTTAACTTCACGTAGAAGTAACACACACGAAATCATTAATTTAGAGAAATTTCAATTTTAATCTCATCCAGTGATTTGTCATCACTGGGGAGACCTTTCAAGACGACTTTGAACAATCGCTCAGTTTTGTCGTCGTATGTGAAGAATTTATGGCGCTTCTCAGTTAAATAGTGAAGAAGACGTTTGCGATCGTCAAAGGATCCCGGCAAAACGCGGCAGTCACCCTTCCTAGCAATCTGAAATGAAACCTTGATCCCCTGAAGGTTACTCAAAATCTCATTCCGGAAGCCAGAAAACTCGGCAACAGATACCACAATTGGCGGAATCCTTTGCTTTTTCGCATGAATCGAATCACCTGGGCTAGAGGTAGATTTGATTTGCTCAATTTCATCATTAATCAAATCGAACTGATTGCTCAGTTCGATTGGAGAAGAATTATTTCCGATATTAGAGTTAGAAGGAATATCTGAATTCTCCAGCTTCCTTCTATTTTTTCCGCGCTTGGGCAGGACGGTCTTGAAACCTTGTTTCTTTGAAGGAAGTGGAGAATTCAGAGACTCCCCTTCCTCTTGTTTTTGTTAATACTCATTGCTGAGCGTGGAGACGTGACCTTCTAAGAGGTTTTTTCCCAGAACGGTGTCCCTGCAGGATTACCACCGCTTGTCGGAATTTTACTTCCGCAAACGGGTCCAACGTAAAACGAAGGCACGGGTCCTTGCAAAGATCGTAACGGGATCAGTGGGTACAAATAGCGCTAAGAAGCACCGTTGAAATTAAAATAGCTTCGGGTAGTATTAAAAACTTCCTTCCGCAAAGAGAGAAAGAACCGCACAGCACGAAAGCACGATGCGGTCTGGATCATAAATTAGTTTGAATATTGCAATCAATAGACCAATACGAAGGCTTTTGTTTGCAGTACTCAAATTAATTCACGAAAAAAATGTTACTTAGGTTCTTTTGAAAAGTTAAGCGAGAATTCACCAAGTAATGATAAGGGAAACTGGAGTTATATGCATCCCCGGGGTAAACCGACCCTTTGGTATTTTTGAGTACATTTTCGGCAGTTTTCTTACCACCTTTCGAATGCAACTTGTAGCGAGAAAATCGGTTAAGGATTACTATATGAAAAGTTGTCTAAAGTTTTTCTTAGCTTTTTTGTACATACATACAGACGGACAGACACGATGGGTCCCCGAGACTTATATGAAAAGTTCATTTTCGGAGTGAAATGATAGCCTTTCGGTACAACTTTGTTGTACGAGAAGGGCAAAAACGTTCGATGATTGACATCCATGGCGGATTTCGTAATTCGTGATGGTGAAAAGGCTGTTTTCAACAAAGATCCTAATAGGGGTTGCTCATACTTAAAAAACAAATATGTCTATGGAAATTTGATTCGGCATTTCCGTTTACGCCACATCGAGCTAGCGAACGCTAAAGCTCTCTTTAAAGATTATGTTCCTCCAGTGGAGCAGCTACAATCAATGGCAACACGAAGCTGTCCCGAAATTGGTTACAGAACAAGGGCAGCCGCTGTCATGCTTCGAGTGGGACGTGCTTTCATGCGAGAAACCATCAGAGAACACTTAAGCGTCATATCTCAGCATATCAAACAAATCCTCACAGACGAGATACAGGAAAAATTAATATACTTAAAGGTCGATTCTGCATCATGCCATAACAGACATGTTCTGTTATTAAACGTCCATCAATTTGGGGTAACATTCCATCACTAACGGAAAATTGTTAGTACTGGGCGTCTCAATCGATCGTGGCCTCATTTCTGCTCCGTCAGTCAACTGCCGCACAAGGGTCAATTTAATTAAAACCTTTTCAAAGCCCCACAGGATCAGCAACAGCGGTATTCGTCTCCGCATTGGAGAAGCCATTTTAGACGGTCGGCTTCTGTACGGTCTTGGACTCACCTGCATTGCATACCATAACCTCCTGAACGTGTTATCCCCGAACTTCAACAGTTATGTTCGAATCGCCACCGGGCTTTATTATTATTACTAGTCGACCCGGCAGACGTTGTCCTGCATAGTAGGCGAAAATATGCGTTTTGAACTGCCCAAGCGAAAATCCTATACAAATCTTAATTTCAGTTTTTCACGTTTTACTCAACTTAAGTCGTGATTTTTGCATGAGGGAATATCATATGAACCCGTCGGAAACGATAATGAACATATCTACTAAAGATATGAAGAAAATCCATCTAGCCGTTTTCGAGTTATGCGGATACGAACACAGACCATTTCATTTTTATTATATAGAAGATTATCTTTATTGATGAGGTTCACCTCGATATAGGGCCTCCGGGCTCCTACCTTCAACACCTGGCGAGGCAACTATCTTGCCACTTCGCCACCGCATTCTGGCTGCTATATGCCTCAAGGCTGCCTCCTTCGCCGCTTCGACTGCAGGAAATCACAGGATCCCTCTCCTTATTGAAGGGGACCGGATTCTGCGTGCGGTGGCCGGCCTCCGTGTCCCCCCAGTGGCTAGGATCCACTGGCATGGAGCGAGGAGCTGGCCAGACCCAAGACAGTCATGGATTCAGGACATTCTCGTCAATGTAGAACAATCGACAACCGTTGCGTGGATCCCGGGACATTGTGGAGTACCAGGGAATGTAACAGCTGACAATCTGGCTCTGGTTTTACCACTTCGGTTCCCCTGGATTAAAAGAATCGTTAGCCAGGATTGGGAGAACCAGTAGGTGGCTTCCAATATCACGCAGCTACGGAAGATTAAGGGGTCAACAGCTCCCTGGAATGGCACGGCCAGCCACAGTAATCAACAGATCATCTCCCGTCTTCACACCGGCCACAGCCGTTTTTCGCATAACTTCGGTGGTAGTCCTTTCCGGACCATTTGCGAAATATGTGGGGTGTTGAATTCCGTCGAACATGTGATTTGCCGGTGTCCAAAGTTCGACGTTCCCCGATCCAGCTACGGAATCCCCTCTAGTATCCGAGACGCTTTGGCTGATGATATCACCAGCCAAGCAGCCCTAGTCTGCTTCCTCAAAAGAACCACCCATCTCAGTGATCAAACAGAAATTAATTACAGCTCTATGATCAGCTGAGGGGACTCACTTTCTCGTCTTTCCCTTCCACATAAATTGTTTGGTTTGCTTTCGCAATGGCGCTAGAAATCGACACGTTCCGAACAATATGCCTTCTGATGTCACTGCACTATATGCAGTCGATTTTTTCCGAGGCATTGAAAATGCTCTCTAACTTCAAGAGGCGATCCAATCTACCCTATTGTCCGGACTGTAGTCTAGTATATTCTGCATTTATCTAGTATATGTTAATGGTGAACCACACATAGGGGTTTAAACAAAACAGTTGAAGGATAGGTCTCACTTACATTGGCGTTTATTTACCCCGGAGATCAGCGCATAATTCGTCTTAAACTTCATTCAACTTTCCAGCCATAGATCAAAGCTTAGGAAGTCACTCAACATACCTTTATCGATAGATCCTGTGTTTTACAAATCCAGTAGACTAGCTGTTTTTCGGAAGGAGAGGACTGGGTTTCGGATAGATGATAACCCTGTGACATTTTATGCAGCGTCCTGTGTGTTTATTAGAAAAGGTTTTATCGCCGGACATTTTTTTATCGGGTTTTGATGTCCAAGATTTAAGTATTCTGTCCTATTTAATTTTAATTTGTTATTGTAATACAATAAGCCTGATTTCTGGAAGGTCCCTAAGTAGGACATGAGGGTGGCTCCGTTTCAAGCCTCCTCCTTTCCTCCAAGTGCCACTCTGACCTTGGCTTTACTAGAAGTGAAGAACTGATCCCTGTATCAAAATTCACAAAAATAAAGTAATAAAAAACAGTAAGATTTGAAATGCACGGAATGTTCATTTCTTATAAATAAGTAATTAATTTCTTCCTATCACATTGGCAACTTGTTAACCAAGATGAACCTCTGCCATAGAACCCTGATCCCCAAATTCCAATAAAATACCGCATGAGCTCGTGGCAAGTGCAGAGAGTATACTCGGCTTGCAGTGGCGAGTGACTGTATCATCGTTTCCTTCTCATCCCCAATGACCGTGAGGACGTGGCCGGCGCCGTTACGTTCCCTGTGCAATCCGTTGGTTCCCTGTGCAATTACGATTGTTCTGGTCAATCACAGAGTAGCAACTACGAAATGTCATTAAACTAAAATCACGATTAGTTTAGTTTAATTCGTAAAGATTTTTTTTTTCATATTTCAAATTTTGTGAAAAAGCAGTACCCTATAATTTTGAAACTTTCACAAATGCAAGGCGGAAATCAGTTTAGATTCTACTGCAAATAATACTAACATAGTACAATCGTGACATGTCTGTAGCAACTTCAGAATCCATGAAACACTAACGACGATACAAATAATACAATTTTTGAAATTCCTAATAATTCCAGTAATCCTACTACATTTTTCTAATGTAGTTACACACAAGATATTACAAAAAAATCATAACTTTGGTGATGAATATTATGACTTGATCGATAGTTAATTTTCCCGATCGGTTGCATGAATTCCCGCATTTTCACGGTTTTGTCCCGGTCGGGTCCAATTCCCGGTTTTTTTGCTTATCCCGACTGTTTGGATACTCGCTTTGATAGAAGCCGATGAGTGTTTTCTTGCTTTCTGTCACTTCATCTATATCAGTCTCCGTCTATTACTAAACACTATAAAATTAATTCAACTAAAAAATTGAATTTCACATAACTTCTTGATTAAACTTTCCTTTTTCTCCCCATCCCTATTCAAGGGTTTTTATCAACAAAACGTGGCGACGGATTCACCAACTGCAATCGCCTTTATCTGTTTCTCACATGTCTAACGTATCCGAACATAACGACAACTTTGATGAAAATCTCGCGATAAATAATATCACGAGCTAAACGAAACTATACTAGATTTCTGCAACAGCTACACTGCCGCTATATTCATATTTGTCTCATGTTTGCTGGGATTTCCTATATACATGAGACAGTTATGCGTATAACGGCAGTACAGTCAATTATTAATCTCGAACCTTGTCAAAACCATAATATCTCGGGCAAGATTATTAATTTTATCATAGCGTATACACAGCATGCTGAAAAGGGATTATCACAGCAGTATCAAAGGAACATTTCAATGAGATCGTATACGGCCCTTTCAATGTATGGATAATGATTTATTTCCATTGAACTGGCTCTCCTATTTCGATGCCGTAAGGACTGTAAAGCAATTCAATCAAGATACCAGGAACACATGATAGCTGGGCTCGTACCAGTAAATGGTACCGACACAGAACCCCCAATCGGCTTTTTATCATCTTCCCGGAATATGACAAAACATATAATGGGCATCATTTACAAAGCCTAACCGTATCCTGACAAACATGCCCAGTACCACTACTTTTGCTTGGATCACGGGGCATTGCAGAATTTTGGGGAACACGGCTGCTGACCGTCTGGCTGAAACAAGACATCACGGGCAGGCCTTTACTAATTCCGTACCCCCAGCCGACATTAAAAACTGGATCATGAAAGCCAATCAAATAGATTGGCAATCCAAATGTACTTGTTCGTCCTCTACTTTGCTTAGGAAATACCACCTGCAGATTTCGTGCCGAGTACTATATCCAAAAATATCCATGTGATCGTAATACATAAATTTATAGAGTTTTTAATAAACGTAAACTATTTCACGTTCTAAAAAACGTCTTACAGCTCAGAACATGTGATCTACCCGATCAACGAAGGCGTTCCCCTTAAGGCATAAGTACGTTAGGCACAAAATGACCCAAAGAACAGCCTATGACAAAGAAGGCAGAATTATGCCAAACGTCCATTATGCCTAATGTCTTTATGCCCAACGTCGCGGACCCGATCAACCAAGTCCTGCATCGTTAAACATCCCAGCAGGTCTGTTGATCCGATAGGATTGCACTCATTATTCTAACAAGTAACTACAGGCCATTTATGATTCTCCAAAACATCCTGGAGCTCAGAACACGTGATTTTCCCGATCAAACAAGTCCTGAACGATGTATCCGTGCATCGATAAATATCTCAGCAGGTCCGTTGAGCCGATAGGATTGCGCTCATTACTTTTACAAGCAGCTATAGGCTCTTTATGGTCCTCCAAAACGTCCTGGAGTTCAGAACATGTTATCTGCCCGATCAACCAAATCATGAACGATGTATCCGTGCATCGTTGAACATCCCAGCAGATCCGTTGAGCCAATAGGATTGCGCTCATTACTTTTACAAGCAACTACTACAGGCCCTTTATGGTTCTCCCCAACATCCTGGAGTTAAGAACATGTGATCTACCCGATCAACCAAGTCCTTAGTGATGTATCCAAGGATCGCTAAACATCTCAGCAGATCTATTGAGCCAAAAGAATTGGATTAATTTCAGCCCTTTTCGGTTCTCTCTCTCGGAGAACCTTGAACATCTCGTATTCACGAAAATTGGGTTTACATTATGCGCATATGCTTATTGGACCGGATTGAGTTTATTCCGATTATGAGGATATTGCAAAGACTTGGTTGATCTGGTAGATACCGTGGGCTGAACTCGAGAATGTTTTGGAGTACATTGAACATCTCGTATACAATAAAATTTAGTTTACATGATACGCAAATGCTTGTTGAACCAGATTGGGTATAAAGGGCGAACACGAAATTATTGCAACACCGTTAACTTTCCATTCATTTATCGGAAGAAAGCCAAAATTGCGGAGCAGTTCTATACATATATTAACTTCAGTTTACATACAAAAGAGCTTGTACAGTCATATCTGATACCTTTTAATCATTTTTCAACCACTTCCTACGCATGTTTTTTGCATCCTTGCATCCATCCGGACGTAGTTCAGGGCAGTTCGGTGGATTCATGTCTTTGGGCACGAAATGCACCGAATAAGTCTTATACCATTCCAGCACGCTTTTAGAATAATGACATGAAGCTAAATTCAGCCAAAATAAAGATTTTTCATTTTGCTACTCCAAAAATGGCAAAAGAGGTTTTTGCTGGCACTCAGTTTCTTAAATCTTCTTAAAGACCATTGATGGCACTTTTTGTGACGAAAATTTCGCTTCGCTTTCCACAGGTGCGAATGGCCTGCCGAATTAGGAATTTCGATGCAAATTTTAACATTTTCTTCTTTCGAAACGACCATCTTGGAATTTATCTTTCCCGGTGTGAAATTCCTGATCTGGCGTTTGTTGGTCAGCTTTCACGTATGTTTAGAGGTGTGCGCCGGTCCAATATTCATCGGCGGCGGCGTTTGTCGGAATTTTGGTCGGCGGCGGCGTTTTTGGCGTCACGCCGATAGCCAATTTAGCCGGCGGCAGCGGCGGCGTGAATCGGCGTGGCGATTTTTTTGTATCACGTCCCTTAAAAAAATTGCCTTATTCCTAAATATTCATTTGGAAATTATTTTGGACAAATCAAGCATCCGAAAGATATTAAATTTGCAAAAAAGAGCTAACCGCGGTGGAGGTTGGTACTCGGATTCTGATGGCTTTTCCGCAAACGTGACCTTTTAATGGTCTTGTTGTGTAGGGGTTATCACGCCTATCTAGAGAGTAGGAGGTTGAGGGTTCGAGTCCCTCCAAGACACGTGGATTCTTTTTCGCAAATTTCATATCAATTTGTCCATTTCGAAACATGTGCTGTGCATATGCACAGCCAAGATATTCAACAAAAAAAAGGTTTTTGAGTTGCCGAATAATATGCAATTAATTGTAATTATTTTCGGCTTTTCCTCGGGAACTAATCTGAAGTTTAGACAAATCTATTGAAATTGATCTAAATTCCTACAGGAAAATCCTCGGAATATACACGGAAAGTTCTTGTCGAGTTGCTGTTGAGTATTCTTCGAAATTTACTTCATAATTGTAGGAAAGTACGACTGAAAGAATGGGTGTTTTAACGTTGGCTTTCTCAGACTAAAATAATTAACGCAGCTAGTTTGGAATGGCTAACGTCAAAACAGTAAATTCTTAAGAATTTTTGCTGGAGACTCTAAGGAGTTTTCAAAGAAATTTCTCTGGAATTTTCACGAGAAAGTCTCCGGAATTTGACGGGAACTTTTTTAGAATTTCCGTGGAGGATTATTCAAAATGTAGATTTTAATATGAAAAATATTTACATTTCAACGGAAAATTGTTCGGAATTTTTAAGGAATATTTGGAAATTCTTTGTACAATAGACGTTTGACAACTGAAAGTAATTTAACTGCAATGCTTTCTAACTGCAAATCAATAGTTACATCAGTTTTGTAGCTATCGGACCGCTAAACTTCGAAACGATTTCAAATTCGATGATAGCTGCATTGCGCTGCACGATCACATGCACTTCTATTGCATCTGACGTTGTCGGACGTGACAATAGTTGGACGGTTAGAACTGCATTCGCTAACTGAGACGAAAACATATAGCATTTATCGAACGACTAGTGTATTGTCCATAAGAAATTCCTGGGAAAATCAGTTGGCCGAAAGCGTCAAGCGGCCGAACTGATAATTTGGCCGAAAAAATCGTTTACCCTAACAGGTCGTTTGGCCGAATAGGTAATCACCCCGAAAATGCCGTTTGACCTAAATGGTCGTTTGACATAATGAGTCATTTGGCCGAAAATGTCGTTTGGGCCAACAGGTCATACGACCAAATGTCAATTATTGAACGGGTAATTTAGTCAAAAATGTCCATCCGTTTGGCTAAATGACATTTACGGCGAAAAGGCCTGTTTGTCAAACGACCGTTGAACGAAATTTCGTAATCTCTCTACTTTTTAAGTCGATACTGGTCTTTAAGCCAAAAGTCATCTAATCAAATCCCATTAAGCTGAATTGAACGTTTATCCGAAAATATTATCAGGTCGAAAATGGTTTGACAAAAAATGTAGTTTGGCCGAAAGCGACATACAGCCAAAAGGGATATTCGGCCGAACTGGTAATTAGGTCGAAAAAATCATTTAACCAAATAAATCATTAGACCGAAAACGCCGTTTGGTAGGAATGGTCATTTGACACGAAAATATCCTTTCTGCAAAATACCCTTCCGGCCAAATGGCATTTTCTGTCAAATGACCTATTCGGCCGAAAGTTTTTTTTAATTCAGTCAAACGACACTTTTTGAAGAAGGTTCTTTTGCAGACAGGACATGTTTGGGTCAAATGGCTCTTTTTCCCAAATGACAATCATTACCAACCGACATTTTTTGTAATAATCATTGTGAGCTGATAGAGCGCTTATTCAACCAAAAATAGTCTTCTACAATAGAAAACTAGCTTATTCAGCTTAAATTGTTTGTTGGGTATTCAGTCAAACGACTTTTTCAGCCTGTTAGGACAAACTGTTACGGTCAAATTCCGGCCAAATGTTCCTGTACGTCGCTTACGACTAAACCACATTTTTTTTATAGAAGTAAAGAGGCTACGAAATTTTGTTCAATGGTCAAATGACATTTTCGGCTGAATGGCCCATTCTGTCAAAAACCATTTCGGCCAAACAGCATTTTCGGCCAACGATGGTTTCGGCCAGACGACCTGTTAGGACAAACGGCTTTCTCGGCCAAATTACTTTCCGTCAATGGAATTTCCCAAGAATTTCTTATCGAAAATAGAAAGAATTTTCTGAAGTAATCCAAAAACATTCCTTAAAAATTCCGAGCAATTTTCCGTTGAAAACCAAAGAATTTTTCGTTGAAATCTACATTTTGAACCATCTTCTGCAGAAACTTTGAAGAATTTTCCGTGGAAATGCCGGAGTTTTTCTCGTGAAAATTTCATAGTCTCCCGTGGATATTGCAAAAAAAAATCTGTCTTAAAGTTGGCTATGCCAATCTAGCCGTCTCCCTGCGAAAAAAATCAAACTAATCTATATACATAAAAATGAATTTCTGTCTGTCTGAACCTTATAGACTCCGAAACTACTGAACCGATCGGTGTGAAAATTTGTATGCAGAGGTTTTTGGGGCCGGGGAAGGTTCTTAAGATGGTTCGAGACCCCTCCCCGCTTTGGAAAGGGGGGCTTCCATACAATCTATCTTCTTCTTCTATATACATAAAAATGAATTTCTGTCTGTCTGAACCTTATAGACTCCGAAACTACTGAACCGATCGGTGTGAAAATTTGTATGCAGAGATTTTTGGGGCCGCGGAAGGTTCTTAAGATGGTTCGAGACCCCTCTTTTCTTTGGAAAATGGGCTCCATACAAACGAAACAGAAATTTCTACATAACTCGAGAACTAAGCGAATAAATTAATTTCAGTCCAAACGAAGTTCGTCGGGTCTGCTAGTAAAGAATAAAAAAAACTAACCATCTTAAATGATCTAGATTGAGGAAGTCAACGCTAAAGCATCCCTTTCACCAGTCACAATCTCCCAGAATTATAAAGGTTTTTTTTTGTAAATTTCAAAAAATTCTCAACAGAACTCAATAGGAACTTTCCGTGAATACCTATTCTGAATATTTCCCTAAAGAAATTTTTAACAACTTCCCGTGAAAACTCTGAAAATAATTTTTAAATGAATATTCTTGAAAAACTTGAAGAATTTTCTGGCGAAATTCAAGATTCTCCCGTTAATGTGTTGAAAATATCCAAAACGACCGATTCAGCCGAACGACACTTTCGATCGAATGTTCATTTCGGTCAAATGGCCTTTTCGAGCAAATGACTATTTCGACCAATTGAGCTATTCGGCTAACCGTTTTTTTTTCAGCCAAAGAAACTATCCGACCAAATGACATTCTCTGCCAAATAACTTTGGGCTAGATACCCTAGCAAAGTCTGAAAACGTAATGAGTGCATATATAAAGCATATTTTGATTTTGACTTAAAATTGATTCATAATTTGTTTTCAAATATGAATAATCATGATTGATTATATATTTTGATCTCATTTTACTGTAGATTACTAAATTGAATGATATGACATTAAACTGTGTACTTATTTTGTTATCGGAAACCAATATCAAAATTAGTTTTTGGTTTGCTCTCAATGACAGCAGGAATAGCTTTCGATATGATGTCACAGTAAGACTTTTCTGCTATACGTTTTGTTACTTAACCGCTAAAACGATCAAAAAGATATCAGGTTAAGTAATAATAATCCATTATTTCACAACATTGAAACAAGTTATCGATTTGCTCTCAATCTTTGCTCGGGTAGGCTTCTACCAAATAGTCTTTTCGGTTAAACAACATATTCGGCGAAACAACTTTCAGCCTTGTGGTCTCCGGCCATATGGCTTTCGGCTGAACGTCTCTTTTCCATTCAAACATTAATTTCAATGGTAAATTCTTTGGATTTCAAAGGGAAATCCTTCGCAATTTACACACAAAGTTTTTCTTGGTTTTTACGGAGAGATTTTCAAATTTTCAACTAGAAATTGTATGGAATTTACATGGAAATCATTGGTATCTTCACGAAAAAATCTCTGGTGTTTCAACGTAATGGATCAGGAAATTATACAGGAATTCTATTGAATGTTCAGAATTTCCACTTCCACTTCCAAAATTTTGCGGACATCTTCAAATTTGTATCGGCGTGGAAAATTATAGAGAAGCGGCGTGACAATTTTTAAACGGCGGCGCGCCAATGCAAAAAAATCGGCGGCGGCGGCGTGGCGCGGCGGCACACACCTCTACGTATGTTTTGTATTTGGTCAACAGCTCCGTGTAGAGCTTCCTAGCACGGGTCTTGGCAACAGTTTGCTGCCGTTCCTCACGGTTTGGGAAGTTTTGAACCTTTTAGGCTTTTAATCCAGCTCTTGCCAACACCTTCGGGACGTAACTTTGGGAAACGCCTATCTTTTGAAAAGGTTGAGTTACAGATTCAGCAGTTTTCCAGCAAGATGGGACAGCTTCGAATTTTCCAAATCAGCGAACGCATTTTTTTCACGCTTCTCCACTTGACTGACTTCCATCTTGAGCGCAACAAACCACACAACTAAGTCATTCACAGGATGTGAACAATACACTTCAAAGATAAACTGTGTAAAATTTGGTTAATTTCCAGCCAGTGGGAAAAAAGTTACAGCCAGTTGTAGGTGTTGCAATAATCTCGTGTTCGCCCTTTATTCCGATTATGTAGACATTCCAAAAGCCTTGGTTGATCTGGTAGATAACGTGGGCTGAACTCGAGAACGTTTCGGAGAACCTTGAACATCTCGTATTTCTAAAAAAATGATCACTGGTCTGATCACCTCAAAGAGTGTTCATAATTATCATACAATGCGGTATAGGACTCGAATATTTCAGATTCATTTGCATGCTCTTAGAAGCGAAATCTTCCTAAGCTTTCGGATATGTGGGTCTTCAGGGTATAGTCACACAAGTGAGTTATGTTTAACCTCCAATAGTTTTCATGTAAAGACAACATCCTGATGAACAACTTTGCTGCATAAAGCGAGGACCTAGCTCTTTTCTGTAATTTTACACAGCCAATCTAAAACGCTGGGCATATACGACCCATCCGTCTCGAAGTATGAGCCAAGTGTCCGAAGTATGAATTTGCACGGTACCAGCAAATAAATTCGGAGACGCATCGTGGCACGAAATCATACATACGTTGATCGATCGAATAGAGTTCACCGTCGTGCCAAATTGACTATCTACAAAACTTTCATTGGATCGGTACGAGACCTGCACAGCGATGGGAAATGTCAAAAAAATGTCATGGGATTGCTGCTATTACTAATTTGAAATAACTTTTTTCAAAAGTTATGCACAGTCCACATTTTTTTTATAAACATGTAATGCCTAAATGATCCTGGAACTTTGTCAAACAGATCATTGTTTTAAATACAAAATAGAGAACAAAATTTAAAAATGTCACGGAATGTCATGACATTCGTTTGATTCGATTAATTTGGCTCTCACGCCGACAGTTTTAAATTCAGAGCAACGACCTATTAGAAAAAGTTTGTTTTTATAAAGATCCGATGGAAAAAAGGCGAGGTGGAAGATGATTTGCGGTCCATCTGTAGCAGGCAGGCGACCTGCAGCCAAGGACTGAACGGAGTGAATATAATTAAATAAATACAAACGCAAAAATGGCAAAAATATTATTTGTTTGTCAAATCAATTTAGTTAGTTTTCAATTCATTGTTCATCATCGATAAGTATTCGGTTTTGGGGTATCTCAATTGCCTTTAAACCATCGATCGAGCATTATACCGTGTTCAGGGATTAAATGCACTGACTTATTCACCTCAGCAAATGATGGATAAAAACAAGTTGTGTCTATCTCTACCACTGACAATTTCTTTAAATCATTGACCATGGATTCCCACCGAACCCACGCCACTTAAAGATTCCTAGGAAGGTTACAATTTGGCAATTATATTGCCCTTCTGTAGACATATCACTCAGCGGCCGCGACACTATCGCGCCGCCACTCCCTGACAAGAAACAAAGACCCGACATGGATGATTGCCAGGAAATTAATCTTTTTTCCCCTGCAACAATTTAATCGACTTAATTACTTTTACTCCGAGATAGCCTGCGGCTTATAGACAAAAAAGAAACAAGAAACTGAAACCAACTGAAAGAAGCTTGATTGTCAAGGGGTTTTTCTCTTTTCTTCAGGCAGATGCCTCTATCTCTATGTTGGTGATTTTCCTTACACACTTCATTGGAGCGTATTATCTCAAATAGTTCCTTCTGCTTGTGTGGAGAAAAAAAAAACACGAACTGAAGTAACTCTCACTCGAAAACCGATTCACCCATCCATGGTTCCACAATGAAATATTTATGATGCCGTGTTGCTTCATTTCGACGATAAACGTCTTTAACACGCTTCGAATTTGAGATTGGGTTGACCTCGGCAACAACGTCGAAAACGGTCGAACGCGTGCATGGCTGTGGTCTAGGCTAGTTACCTCTCCGTTAGCTTTCGCGTGTACGCAACTTGTTCCGTCCATCGCTGAGAACTTTTCCGATCCACTACGGTTCGTGATGATTGCGTGTCTGCATATCAAAATTCTACTTAGACATGCGACACCGGCGAAGACAACAACTACCCAAGCGAAACGCAGCATTTAGTCGGACGCACAATCGTGTCCCATGATGGTGCTGTGCCCTTTCCGTGTTTTCTTGACGTTCTCACTGTCGCGCGTCCGTCCGTCTCTGCGTCAAGCCAAACCATTTCGACTCTTGACTTAATCGAGTCGATCAAGCAACGAACGACACACGGACGGACGTCACCGGAAGTGGCTCCTTTTTTGAATGCAGTGGTAAAGCGAAGTTGATGCGAATAGGAAGACACCAAAGTCGTTGGGTTTATTTGCCATCATAGGCCGAATTGTGTATTCTGTTGTGAGCAATTGGTAATTGCTGCTCTTCCGGATATGAACGGTTGCTGGGTACGAATGTGGTTCTATTTTTGTTCTGCGTTTGGGCCCCCGCCCCGCTGGGAGCTGTTTCGTATATTCGGCTGTAATTAAGGTATGTGTGTGGCGAAATTCAGCTTAAGATATCCAGAACATAAATTACAATCGTATGTTAAATAAATAATATAAAATTATGCATTCCTTGGTATAATTTCCGACTGTGACGAGAAATCACTTATATCAAGGATCATTATCCGTCAAACAATTCCTCCAACAGAGGTAAGAAAATCAAAAAAAAAATGTTGGTACGAATCCTTGAATCTGGATTTACTTTAATAAGTGATGTGACCATGATAGTTTTTGTAGATCAATTTTGTCGAATCTGTAACAAACAATCTGGAAGAAATGAATTCTACATACTACATGAAGTTGAAATAACTTTCAAAAAGCATCTGGACACTCATGCTGTTTGCAACCGAATTACTAGAATCATTAATTGAGCCTTAAAGCTTCAAAATTTTATTAAGTACTGTCAGAGAGCTATCGTTTTCTCGTCGCTGTGAAGTCTCCTATCCATGCGAAAACAATGGCAAATCAACAGTCAATTTTTCCACTGCCATTTCGAATCGAAATTGATGATCAACACTCAATTACCGCGAGAAATGAGAAAGTATTAGTTCGTTAGATGCAACAACGCACAGTCTGTGCAATCAAGCAGCATGTCAAGACAACAAAACAACAGAAGAAAAAAAAAACATTGTTCAAAACACCAATTTATTCCAGCAAGCAACACCACAGCCGAGCGCAAACGACGAGGGTAATTTAAAAACACTTAAAATACGTAACCCAAGATGGGTGTCTAATGCCGTCGTTATTTCGAGAGACTTGAAGATCTGTCCCTCTTCGGTGGCACTACACAGCGTGATGGTTGTTGCAGTTATGGGATAATCTTCTCGTATTTCTTCGCACATTATCCTCCACCACAGCGACGTCGTCGACCAAAGTCAAAAGCAGTCGCATGGGATAGGCGTAGGACTCCAGAACGGCGAGATAATTTCTTCAGACTCTTCAGAAAACCGAATGCATGGGCACAATGTTTCCTTTCACCACGGACCCAAAAATAATCAAAACGATGTTATATCGTGCCTGGCACATGATAGTCAAGTGGATTTTTATGCCCGGAAGAGAAGGCTAAAGTCGAACGCGGGATGTGGTTCAAGTGGATTTTCATGGATTACCGAAACATAAATTTTGGTCGAGCCAAAGCTGGAAGTTTAGATTTAGACGTTTTATTGCCCGCGAAGAATTCTGGGTTAGCCTTCAGCGATGGTGATATATTGACTCATTTGAATAGATAAGAATGTTGTACTCACAAATTTGTCTGGCAATGGATTAAATCGACAGTCATATTGAAATACTGTTGATAATAGATGCTTACCTGTAAAGATAGAAAAAAAAAAGAAATAATTAGGCACATATTGCTTTACATATAATACAAAGTAACATCCAAGTTACTCAACATAATAAACAGCGTTGTCGTCTAAGAAATCACACCGAAGCTATTCATTAAGCTCATTAGTTACCCATCATTAAACAAAAGAACCCCCCAGGAATAGCGTGACATCCTAATGCCGGCGCCAGCCACTAAATATGTCCACTCGCGGAAACCTTTCATGCAATCAACACGGGGGGTGTACGCTGCAATCAAAAACCGTTCCGTTCACTTACTCGCCATTACAATCAGCGGTTATTATGATTGCCCGATCCTAATCGGTTAATCAATAATAATTAGGTGTACAAGTGGTAGTAGAGGTAGTCGATATTTTGAACGCTCGCCATCTGCTGCCTGCGCCGAGAACGCATTATGCACTTCGCCTTCGAAAAAACGATAAACCGATATCGGGGAGGCAACCATTGGAGAATGGGAAGATGAAAGTGAAATAGCCTTTCTCGCGTATAGTTTTAGAGCTTTCACTTACCCGGTTGAAACCTGGCTATAGAGCAATCAACTCAAGGGGACCAGCGAGCGCGTTCACGGAATTAGGTTTAACGACTTTTTCTGCAAGATTGCAAATTGTACCATCGTAGATCCAGCAAGGTTCCCACTGCCATTAACGGCAATGGATTTACGATAATTGCTCCTGGGGGTCGTGGAGTAGATTATTCGGATTATGGGCTTCAAGTATCGCAGACATTGAAGTGGAATAGTTTGCAATGATTAAGGTTATCGGGATCGAAAGAGATTCTGTACAGATATACAGATATGAAAAGCAGTAATTAATTGTAAGGTACACTGGGGGAAGTGGAAAAGGAAAAATCGATATTGCATGTTTTAATGAGTGTAAAACCAGTTTAAATTATTTAAATTCGTTCAATCAAAATGAACTATCAAAAACAGTCAATTTTGCATCAACTGTGCGGTAATTTATACCATTTTGGTCGCTTGAAATTTATGGAAAAAGATTTTAAAATTTGGAGTTATTTTTCCACTTACCCTAGTGGGATGGGGTAAGTGGAAAACCCATGTTGCCTTGACCTTCAATAGTGATGAGTAGTTACATATAACTAAAATCAATACGATAATTGCTCTGAGTATCTTTTGTGGAATAATTTCATTACCTTAACGGAATAGATCCTCAAGGAATTCTCGTAATAGCTAGGGGAGGGCTGGTTTTGCCTTCTCGGACACTAAGTGTACGTAAAGTCTATATGTTCGCCCCAAAGATGAACATTTTAAAGGAAAAATGGGACTTACAGGGTTATAAACTAATCAACTTAGTTTAACGAATTGAAATGACAGACCTCATGTGCGTATTTGTATGTATGTGTGTGCGCAAAACACGTACAAAATTATCAGCTATTCTTAAGCACTTGTCCTTAACCGATTTGTTCGCAAAAAAAAATGCATTCAACGGCAAAATTTGTTAGAAATAAAAAATAATGTGAATTATACAATATATTTACCTATCAGTGCTATTTTTAACTTTCTTATATATTTTTTTTCATATGTAAAACATGTGAAAGGCATCAGTACCGATAGGTGGATTAATCAGGCATTTTCTCATTTATATGCGTCCAATCACCACTGGAATCACAATGATAACAAAGAAGGGACATAATTAGATTCACAGCTATCGAAATAAACCCTGGAGGGAAGAAAAAAATTGCGTAATTAGAACATTATCCACTTTCCCCGCAGTGTTTGATACCTGGGGTAAGTGTAAAATCTTTGAATTATTTGCTTTCTTGGTACAAACCACTACCCATTGAATGGGATTAGTTTAATTGTATTGTAAAGGTCACCTGTGATATAAATTCACTTGAATAAAGAACAATTGGTGCAAATAAGAATTAATTTCATGAATGCAAATATCAATTTTTTGCGAAACCTAAAATTACTGTTCAAGCGTTAACCGTGTTAGTGAATGTGTTATACAAATTTCAACATAGTATTTGTGTAAGCATCAAAGTATAACATTGCATGATGCTATGATGTGGTAAAAACTGTGAAGTATGTACAATTCCAATTTTCGAGTCGATTTTTACACTTACCCCCCTTTTCCACTTCCCCCAGTGTACCTTATTTCTCATTTTCACCGAAAGATGTAGAGTAAACTTCACTTAAGTAAAAAATTTCACAAAGTTTTTGCGAGCGTGATTTTTTTATTTTTCGTGCAGAAATCCCGTGACCTTTGAATCAAGTGCGAACAAAACTCGTGGACAAGATTCCGGTGGTGTGATCTATCTATCGGAATATTTTTAATTTTTTATCTCACTCAATATATAAGACATAAGCATAAGTGAAGTTGAGCTGCAAACATTCTCCTAAGGAGGTTCTTCAGCTTCAGGAATGAATTCAAGAAAAAATCGAGTAGAAAAGGATTTCTTAGAAATTATGGATTATCTTGTTTGCCACACAAGATAGAAATTCATGAAACGTCAGACATGGAAAGCCTTCAACAAAGGTTTGTAGCAAAAATGCAAAAATGCTGCCCAAAATAGTTAGTTTTTAGTGACACATATCACATGAAAGCATTTGTGTTAAAGAAAAAAAAATTACAATGCCACTCACATAATTCGGTTCTAATCTTCGCAATACACAGGGCCTCGCATAAACTATTGCTAAATTCGGCTCCACAATTACTCATTATTATTAGATTTTACAGAATTGACTGCCTTCTCAATGATCTGCCACAGGTTTTCGATCTGATAAATATCGGGAGACTGCATAACATCGATGTTATATTCCTCGAACCATTTCTTAGCAGTTCGTGCAGTTGCTTCTCGACAAGACGCCTCTGAACCGTCTTGGAGCTCACGGATAAGCTTAGTTCCTCCCTGATCTTCTTGGCTGACTTGGATGGATCAATATTAAAATGTTGTTTTATATGGCCGTTATTAATAGCAATAGTTTTCCGGCGACAATACAATTCGTAGTTGCTACTCCGTGATTGACTAGAACTGGCGAAATTGTACAGGGAACCAATTGAATGCAGCCTGGATTTTAGCTATTTTTCTCAATGTGCCGAAATTCTTTACATTTTACCACATCCTTACGGTCATCAAGAAAGGGAAGGATTATTAGTTCAACCCTCGTTTTTGCTAGAGACCGAGTATTATATCTCTGAATCTCCACAATCGTCTTAGGATATGATATTATGTTAGAATTAAGAGTTATCCCTACTGGGTTCACTTTGGTGAGTGATGCGATCTATGGGATGGGAATATATGAATGGGAAAATTACTCCTCCGCTAATTTTTGGTCGCAACAAAAATAAGCGCCAGATAGTCGCCTAAGTAAAACATATTTCAAGAAAAAAACAACTTTGACATTTTTGAAAATTTGGCCGCCACGTGGATTCTGACGATGAATGTTTTGATAGCACGTGCTATTTGTACTGCAGATAAACTTTACAGATCTATGAGCGCCTTGTAAAATGATCACGCAAGTTGTAACAATGCAAGGTACAATTTTAAAAAAATAGAAAATTTCGTTGGGAAAGCCATTAAGCTCGAACCGAAATCGATCTAGAGTGCAATTCTGCAATCGGCTACATGACAGGTCAAAAAACAACCCGGGTAGGTTCGCCTTGTCTTTTCTTCTCTCTATATAAAAATGAGTTTGCTTATCCTTTGAGACAACGAACGGCTGCACCGATTTTCAAGATTTTCTCACTGATCGATTGGTCTTGGGATCAGCTGTTTTTTTACATACCAAGAGTCGTTCATTTTGACGGGAAAATCATAAACACAAATTAGTTACAGTTTTGATTGAATAATCATTAATTTGGTTAAATCAAAGGACAACTTTTCAATAATACACCAGTTTTTATTAAAAGCCTGATAACATGTGGAAACTGCAAAATATCGATTTTCGATAAATGTATCCCACGCGTAAAAATTAGCGATTGATTCATTTTTTTTTGTTCGGGATGAACCACTGCGTCCATTTCATTGAACTTTTGTAGTATCCCGTGTCATTCTATTGAGAAGAAATGAAGTAGTCGTTTTTTATTCAGATATTTCTTAAATTTAATGTGAGGCCCCCTTACCGCTATTTATACCCTTCGAGAAATGGCTTATACCAACTCTCAAAGGCACGCCCCTCAATCAGTTTCGGCATCAACAATAAGTGGGAAAATACTGAGGTCATGACCATGCACCGGTACTAAAGTTCAAACATGCTTCTTCTTGTGAGTTCCGAATTCGTTTTTGTACAGAGATCTGATTTCATTACGTTTGACCATTGATATGTACAGTCAGTCTAAGCTAAGCTAAGCTAAGAGATCTGATTTCATTACGTTTGGCATATTTCGAAATCTCACCTTTACATATAGCTCTAATCAGTCAGAGCAGAGGTTCCCAAACTGGGGACCCCCAGGGGGGTCGTGGGCTGTTCAGTGGTGGGTCGCGAAAGATGAATCTTAATTCATAATTTTGTTACTATTTTGTCCCACAAATCTATTCCGTATTTTGAATAAAGATCGAAGTAATGATTGGATGATTGAAGAACAACAAACCTGACGAGGTCAACGGCCTTTTTTTAGTTATGCACACTTAATTTTTTTACCGGGATCTCAGCAAAATGTTAAACTTTTACCGAGTTTCGCACAGCCGTGCGTCAAAGTTGCTGAAAATCAGCAATTAATTTGCTGAAAATCAGCTAACAAACCTCATTTTTGCCGGGAAATCAATTTTTTTTGCTGGGCAGACGGCTGTGCGGATTTTTGCCGAGCTGCAGAAATAAAAACTGAGTGTGTACGATATTTGGACAAGTAGAAAGAAGTCCTAAACTACCCAAATCTAAGCCCCGAACCCAATCCAAAGCCAATCCTAATCCAATTTGAATCCAATCTAAATCAAATCCAAATTTAATTCAAATCCAATCCTAATCAAATCTAAATAAAATTCAAATTCAATCTGAATAAATTTCAAATCCAATCCAAATCCAACCCAAATCCAATTCAAATCCCATCCAAACCCAATCCACATCCAATCCAAAAAATTGACGAAATTTTGCAAATACAATGATGAGATAAAAAGTAATTTATTATGATTTGTCCAATCTAACGCGATCTCATTTTTATCTAATTTCACAAAATCAATGCATTTGGTACCTGGTGGGTCGCAAGCAATATGGGATTCTGCTAGGTGGGTCGCATATCCAAAAGTTTGGGAACCTCTGAGTCAGAGGGTTTAGCAGATTTACCAAATTCGTATCCGCTTCTTTCCTAATTAATCAGCGCTCTAAAGCTTGGAGATTCAGGTCGTCGGCTTCGAAACCAGCCTAAGATTGAGTTACGTTTTTATAATTTACTCCATTGATTCCATCCAAAAGGTGCAAAGGGTCATCTAAAAGCAAATTATAGTCGTTCTATACTCTTCCGACCATCACTTACTTATAACAAGAATAGTTAGAACTAGAGCGCAATGTCTACCCACCATTAGAGGCTCCGTTAATTACCTGGCTAATTGTTTCAAACCCCCCCCCTTCGTCCCTTCGGCAAGGGTCGCTTGACACCTTGGGATTCGGGATTAGGGACGTCATATTGTCAGCTTCAGTGTTGTACCGAGCCTGGCGATATTGCCGGATTTACACCGTTACGCACTACTTCAGAGTATCCATATCCCAGCGTAACGAGTGCAAATACGGTGATTCATGAATACATATTAACAACTTTTGCTTTAATCTTTGCCTTAATCTAATTAAGACTGTTCCAAAGAAGACTTACTTTTGCACCTCATCGCAAAATTATGTATGGCAAGACACAATTATCTCTTATAAAGAAAATCGATTTGAATCTTCAGATAACTAAGCGATTGTTCAAACAAATACAAATCAGTGTATAACCTTGTCATAGCCATTGCATTGGTATTGCTTTACTAAAAAACCTACTAAATAATAAACTAATTTATTTGAAAGACAAACGAATTCATATTCAATTCCCGGGTTTTCCATTTCTTCGATTACTATGAATAACCTTCTTAGTTCCGCGTTTCCCGGTTTGCCACCCTACAAAAAGTAAGATGTAGGTACTAGCGAAAACCAAACTTACATCTTTGCACCATAAAGAATGAAGAATGATTTCAAATTTATTGATCATCTATTTCTTGAGATGTGTGCCCCCAAAAACGCAAGGTGAGGGTTAGAGCGACTATTGTGGCAGCCATATTAAGCACTTGTGATTGTCTTATTCAAACAATAGAAAGCACTATCTTCGATAGGAGTCGAATCAACTCCAGTAAAGCTACGACTTACGAGATCATTTAGGGCAAATGGTGTTTACTTCTTTGTCCTTTTACAGGAAAACAAGTGTTCTAAACGATGAAATGGTTTACTATATTTACGGAAAAACGCATACTATGGAAAATGGTCGGCGTGTATTGATAGATGAAGTCTCAGTAAGGTGAAGCGTTGTGGAACTCAAATTTCTATGTAATTTTGTCATAAAAATCATCAACCATGGATGTGTAGTGGTGGAAACTTCTAATACCAATTCAGTAAGCATACATGTGGGATTCATGTTTTGTTAACATCCGACAACAGTAAACATTGCACGCATTCGGAAGAGTTCAGCCCAATTTAGACGCAGTATTAATCAATACTGTCTAAGTATGGAATTAACTGATGAAATTTGTCAGAAAAGCATCAGTTTTCCTTTAGTTTAGGTGAATATTAATGGATTTTGTTTTCGCGATGCTGGCTGTTTATGTTTACATCTTAAACCGTTGTTGCCAGCTGCTCAAACGCACCAATAACAAGATCATTTTTTGCTCCAATTTTTCAACTTTTACAATGCACCCCAAAACAGAATCAATAAGGTATTATTTTTGCATCAATACATACTGCGTTAGGAAAAGATTGATTATTTTATCGCTATTTTACATGTTTCCGCTATGATTTCACAATAGTTCATATCGACATCACTGCCTGCTGCTGATCAATGATTGCTTGCATACAACGCTACTTGTTTGACTGTGTTGGTAAGCAGCAAGGCAGCCATTCTGAATGACATGTCATGAAGCCGTAACGACAAATTGCAGCAAATATGCGTTTGACGGCAGCGTACTCTTTTGCCTTATTTCGGACAAATCCATACTTCAGGGCCATTCCAGAAAAGCACATGTCAAAAGGGCTACTTTTGTAAACAAGAGCTACTCACGTCGCGGGTGGGCTATTTTTTTCCCGACCACGCAATTTAGCACCATTTAATGAAAGAAGAGGATTCGTTGCTTCCATCAGTGGTGTTGGATTGCGTGAGTGGGCTCAAATAAGTCCACCAGAAACATGAGAAGCTTCTGTTTACAAAAACAGTTTCGCTCGTTTGAAATGTTGGTGCCGATTCTTCTTCAGAGAAAACATGTGTTTCAAAAGGATGATTCCGGCAATTGATTAGATGCTACATTAGAATAAACAGATAAATTGATCAAAATTAAAATATTTCATTTCGATTTTATACAATTTCACAAGAAAACATACTAATTTTTGAAAGTTCGTTAGTCAAGTTCATCTTTTTCGCTCTTGAGTTAATTCAACCACTCGTCGCAGACGATCGAGGGACGCATCAAACAACGAGGCTCTTAGGTGCTTTTGTGGTTTTTAACAGATGCCACCAGATGTCGCTTCAGTATTTACACAAACAAATGATGTTTAAGAGCAGACGTGGCCTGCAAGATACTTTAGACAGTGACTTTTATAAACAGTGACGTTGAACCTGATCAACGAATTTGCCGCTCTTAGCTCCTAATATACCCTAAAAACACTTTGTTGCGTTTTCTTCACGTTTTGACCCGACGTCTACTCCTGTCTTAAGACCTAACCCCTGGTATCAAAATAACGACGTTATTTTGGTTTTGGTCGGTAATGGCACCAACAATTTTGGCGTAATTGGTTAATTATTGATTCGGGGTCAATAGTCAGAACCAGAGGCGCATCCACGTTCCGAGTCGTGGGTAGGACAAATGATCGGGGTTTAGCCAAACCACACCAAGCGGTTTTTTAACTGACTTGTGCTATTTTGTTCGTACAAGGACAACGGAAATTGTTTCATATCAATCCATGCGTACATTTGTTGTAGGATATTCTCAGTTATGGGGTTGAAGGATAACCGATACGATTTGTGATCAATTAAATCTGTTAAACGAAAGCTTGAGCAGAAAAATGAGTAATTTTTCGTTGGCGCTTGGTGCGATTTGGTTGAACCCCGACCAAATAGGAAAGGCCAATTTGGGCAAAAGTTCTGGTATTAACATTAGCATTGAGCGATTCGCATGAATTCGTAGGTGTTACAAGCCTAGACTGTTGTATGAGAGGATTAGTCCGGCAATTGATTAGATGCTACATTAGAATAAACAGATAAATTGATCAAAATTAAAATATTTCATTTCAATTTTATTCAATATTGCTAGAAAACATACTAATTTTTGAAAGTTCGTTAGTCAAGTTCATCTTTTTCGCTCTTGAGTTAATTCAACCACTCGTCGCAGACGATCGAGGGACGCATCAAACAACGAGGCTCTTAGGTGCTTTTGTGGTTTTTAACAGATGCCACCAGATGTCGCTTCAGTATTTACACAGACAAATGATGTTTTAGAGCAGACGTGGCCTGCAACATACTTTAGACAGTGACTTTCATAGGGATCAGGTTCAACGAATTTGCTGGCCGCTCTTAGCTCCTAATATACCCTAAATACACTTTGTTGGGTTTTCTTCACGTTTTGACCCGGCGTCTACTCCTGTCTCAAGACCTAACCCCTGGTACAGGCATACCTCGATAGTACGTATCCTCGATTGTACGTACATTTTACCTCGATAGTACGTAAACCAAAAAAAAAAAATGTTTTCGTTCAATTTTCTGTACGATTTTAGTAAAAATTTGAATATGTTTTGATCATGGCACTTGTGGGGTCCTTCATATGCTACGTAATATTTTCACATCTGATTTAAACACTATTGTGATAACGAAATTAGTAGAAGAACTTCTAAAAAGCAGCGTGTCATAAATGTTTGACAGTCTTACGTAACACAAATTATACTATTATTTTAAACAATTCAAGGAACATCTAAAACAGCTGTAAAACATATGTAATATATTCAGTTTTTACAGTAAGTTTAGTTCCAATCTAGACACTTGTCGGGGACAAAATTTTGAAAAATTGAGAAAAAAAATTAGCAGCGATACTAAAATGACGTAAATTAATTTGGTTGAATATTTATTTTTATTTAATTTAATTTGGTATTTTTTTAGGAACTTGTTTATTTCATGTAATAGTTCTGGTACCAGAAGATCCTTCAAAAATTCATCCCTGGATTCCACTAGAGATTCAACACGGATTCGATCAGGGGTTCCTTCTAAGATTCCTCTAAAACGTCATCCTGGAACAACAGCTCCCAAGCGCTCTTCCTTTGATACCATTGAAGTTTGTTCGAAAATTCCATACAGGATTTTATTTGATATTCAATCTGGACCTGTGCGCCGATTGAAATTTTATCGGCGGTAGCGTGATAGATCGTTTCGCTGATGATTGGCGGTAGCGTGACTTAATGTCGTGCATTAGAAATTTTCCGGAATTCCTCCAGGAATTCCTCCGCAAGTTCGTAGAGGTATTCCTCCGAAAGTGCTTCCAGGAATTCCCCCGTAATTTCCTCCAGGAGTTCTTCCGGAAGTTCCTTCAGGAATTCCTCCGAAAGTTCCTCCAGTAATTTATCCGGAAGATCCTCCAGGAGTTCCACAGCATGTTCCTCCAGGAATTCTTCCTACAGGAGTTCCTGCGGAAGTTCCCCCAGGAATTCCTCTGGAAGTTCCTCCAGGAATTCCTCCGGAAATTCTTCCAGAAATTCCTCCGGAAATTCTTCCAAGAATTCCTCCGAAAGTTTCTCCAGAAATTCATTCGGAAGTTCCACCAGGAATTCCTTCGAAAGTTGCTTCAGAAATTCTTCCGGAAGTTCCTCCAGGAATTCCTTGGGAAGTTCTTCCAAAATTTTGACAATGACTTATAGGAGTGCGCTAGTAAAATTTCACCAGAATTTTTAGTGTGAATTCTTCCCAAAATTCCTCCGAACATCCATCTTAAATTATTACCAAGTATTTGTCCGTTCATTTTTTCAAATATACCCAACAATTTCCCTACTAACTTGGTGAATTCTTCAGCAATGCATTTAGGAATTTCCTTAGAATTATCTACGTCTCCTCTCCCAGAACTTCGAACAGAAAATCATTCAGAAATTCCCATGTAACTTCTCCTGGCATTCTCTTTGGAGTTACTCCAGAAATTCCACAAAGCTTTCTTAATTAATTTATTCGAGGTCTTGCCAGAGATACTCTTTGAATTTCTTCAGTGGCTAACGGAAAGCCTTCGATGGGCGCCTCCTAAACTCTTACGGAGTTACCTCCAAAAAATCCCGTTGAAATTCCTCTGGAAATTATTTAAGGAATTCTCCCCGAAGATCCTGCGGGAATTCTCAAGGTTTCTGCGGATACTTCGCCTAAAATTTCTACAAAAAATCATTTAAAAAGCCCTTCAAAATTTCCCGAGAATTACTTCCAGGAATTTGCAGCAATATCTTAAAACAATAACCCTGGACATTTTCTTCCAGTAATTCCTGCATGGATTCTCCCAAAAAATCCGTCAAGAATTTCTCCAGAAATCCCTCTATAAGTTCCCCGAAAGTTTCTTCAAGAATTTTCCGGGAATTCGTTTCAAAATTGCCACAGAAATTTCTCAATATATTCTGCAGAATATTCCTTAAATAATTACTTCGAGAGGTTCCTTTTTCAGGAAGAATTTCGGAAGGAATTTTGTATGAGTATTCGAAGGAGTTCCCAAAGAATTTCCAGGAGAATTTCCTAAAGTAATTCCTAAATAAAATTTCGATGGAGTTCCTGGTTTGAGTACCAGGAGGATTTTTTGGATAAATTCTTGATAATTTTCCGATGAATTTCCTGGAGAAATGCTCAGAGGGACTATTAGAAGAGTATCTGAAACAAATCTACGAGAAGTTTTTTTTTTTCAAATGAAGTGCATAACGAAATTTCGGAGAAAAATATTTTTGAATTTCCAAACAAATTTCAAATAATTTCAGACTGAGATACGAAAGAAAATGTAGTATCAATTTCAGGAGCCGTTCTTGAAGCTATTCTTTAGTTTCCTGAAAAACAATTTCCACATTTTTAGAAAAGGTATCTTTTTTGGCCGAGAATATGTTGAATAGAAGAAGATCTAGTGGCCATGTTGCCAAAGATATTTTCCCACGACGCACTTTTTGGTCAGAGATCAGCTCCACGTTAGTTGCAGTTGTGATTAGATCGCCAACCAATGATTTAGATTTAAAGACTTTATCGACAGACGATGCATCAATTCGTCTAGCTAAGGTGTATATGAAAGTTGGCCCTCCGAGCCTCCGAGTGGACTATAGCCTTTTCGGACATATAGCATTGGTGTACGAGAAAGGCAGAAACGGTTCTAAAGACGAGAAAAAAAAACTTACAAAAATCCTTTTTCACATCTTCGAAATCAGTTTTCTTGTTATCTTTATACTCGTTTTAGTGTTATGTATTCATATAACTACGATTCATAATAAAAGTTCCTCCAAACCAACGCGATGGAACAGTTGCTATAGATGACAGTTTGTCACTTTCGTAAGGAAGCGTCAATGGAGCCAATAGAGTCGCAACGAAAGTGAAAGTTCAGGGCAACCTTGAAGCTTTTCATTTCCATAAAATCTATAGGGGAAATCCATAAAATACGTTTCGTAAAATGTAGTGAGCTATCAACCATCCCCAATCGTCGCGTTATGTAGGTACATGCATAATTATGTACGATGTCATCTTTAAAGCATTACTCGTATAAATGTTACTCCTAAAAATGTCACGTAATTTATGGATGTTCCGAAGCATTAAAATACAATATTTCGAAAAAAAGGGCCTCTCATTTACAAAGACGATGATTTTGTGCAATGCTACATGTAGGCACCATTTCAAGAAAAATCTGGGTCCTGTTGGTCTGTTGTGTACTATATCAAATACAAATATGCTTAGAGTACAGAGCCTTCTATCGAAATTTTGGCTTCCAGGTGGTTTTATAAACATTCTTCTACTCCTAAGTAAACAAAAAGGATAGTACGTACACTAAAATAACGCAGGTGTACGTACTATCGAGGTATGCCTGTATCAAAATAACGACGTTATTTTGGTTTTGGTTGGTAATGGCACCAACAATTTTGGCGTAATCGGTTAATTATTGATTCGGGATCGAGCTCGGTGGTCTAGTGGCTACCGCTTCTGCCTTATAAGTAGAAGGTCGTGGGTTCAATTCCAGGCTCGTCCCTTTCCTACTTTGTATTTCTATCTTAGTTCTTTCTATGTTTCTCGTTCTACCAAAACGATTCCTACTGTTATAACCTTCCACACAATCCCAAAACCTCCCGTGGCACCTATGAGAGGTCGTAGAGTTCTCTGCATCTTTCTTAAGTAGGTGTCGTACAAACCATCCTTCCCCTTCCTCAGCATTCGCAAGGACGTGGCCAGGACAGATCTCGACTATTGGAGAGTACATTGCTTCCATCTAAGAGTTAGTGATTAGTCCCAAATCAGTATCTGTGGTAACGGATGAAAGTAATGCTACTCTCATACAATAGTCTTGGCTTGTACCACCTACGAATTTGTGCAAATTGCTCAATGCTAATGCTAATCGGTTAATTATTGATTCGGGGTCAATAGTCAGAACTATAACTGGAGGGCTTAATCCAGTGGTGCTCAGCGTTTTGGGCGTTTTTACCCTTAATTTGCTTGTCACAAAATGAAAAAGGGCTTTCTTCTATCAAGTTAGTACTTGGACGAAAGCTTTCAAAAATATCTGTCAGCTGAGGGTATTAAAAAGAATATTGGTGTTGAAATCACTCCATACGACTTGATCAAAGTAAAATTACACTGCGGCCCGCGGGCCGCACCTTTGTTTTGCTTTGATCGTTTCGTACGGAGTGAATTTAGGACCAATATCCGTTTTATTACCCTCAGCAGATAGATATATTTGAAAGCTTTCGACCAAGTGGTAATTTGTATGGTCAAAGCTCATTTTTATTGTGTGAGAAGCAAATTGAGGAAAAAAACACCCAAAGTGCTGAGCACCACTGGCTTAATCAGTCAAGCGAAAAAACAGTAAAACGTTGTTTCCACCAAGGGCACCGGTCACAATAATTCTGAAACTATGAATATTATATTTAAACGTTACGAAATTTGTATTCAAGCACAATTTTTCTTAAGGACGTATGTAACAAAAGTAAACAAAACGAGATTTTTAATACAACATGACAATCACACGCGACTTTATAAAATACGTGTCGATTTTACTGATTTTAGATTAGATTAGATTATTTTAGATTAGATTAGAAAATTCTTTAAAACAATCTTTTTACGAATTGACATATATGCAGAATTTTCTATTTTTGAAGTCTTACTGTTACATACGTCGCTTTAACATATGGAAGCTAAGAGCGACCTATGTACGAAAAAAACAAAACTGCAGTCTGCAGTTGCGTCAATCGTGCACTATGGAAAACCGACCATGCGACGTATGTACGTATACCGTATTTACATACCGGTGTATGTATAATTTTATCGGAGGAGTTTGTAAAGAAATTTTTGGAGGAATTTTTCAATTTTTTTTTGTATAAATTTCTTAGATGAATTCTAAGGGATTTTCGAAAAATAAGATCCTAAAGGATTCCCGGAGCAATTCCTATTGGAGTTTCTGAATAAATTCCTAAACGCCTCAGGAGATTCCAAAAATTGATTGAATTCGCGAGAGATCAGCTATTTCAGAGAAATTTTGGCGTAAGCTCACCAGATGCACATTTTATTCTTCTTCTGCGCTTAAAGTACATTAAACGACAGAAATCCTTGAAAAATGTATCGTAGGAAGCAATACCCGGAAAATAGGTAATCAATTGGATAAAAAATTAAAACGATAAGGCACCATTACCGCTAGGTGAATTAATCAGGTTTTTTTTGCCTCTCTCGTACAACACAGTTATACCCAAAGGCTATAATTTTACTCCAAAAACAAACTTTTTGTAGAAGGCTCGAGTGCAACATCGATCGTGTTTCATATCAGACGCAGAACTTTTTTGGGCGTTTATTTTTGTTCTGTGTGATCGAAAAGTAAATTAATTAGTGCACGGTCGATCATTTTTCATATCGGACGCAGGATTTTTTCGAGATCTGGATGTTTATTTTTGTTAAGTGCGGTAGGAAAGCAAATTAATTGAGGTGCTAAATAGATTGTGTTTCATATCAGACGTAGATTTTTTTCGTAGTGCAAGATTGGACGCGTTTATATTGGGACGCAAAATAGTCATGAAATCCGGATTTGTGCTTTGTGCCGACGGTGAGTAAATAAATAAGTGCATGATTGGACGCGTTTAAGACATTCCACATTAACTATTCGGGTGTTTCATGAGCCTTGATGAGCTGTTTTACATCCCATCGGAAAATAATGTTTTGGGCTTGTGACAACTGTGACTGCTTTCATAAAAACTTCAAACTGCGTATGCTCAGTCAAATAACAAACAAACTAGCTAAAAAATATCAAAAGAGGATTATTAAAACAGCAAATATCATCATTTAAGCATATGGAAGCGAAATAGTCACTCTTCTGCTCGTGATATTCAACCACTATTTTTTGTTTGTTTTGGCGTCATCTATTGTTTTGCCTTTCTGTAAACGCTTCATAGCGTCTTCACATCGGACAAACGCGCAATTCAAAACAATGAATAATCTATTCTTCAATCTTTCTCAGGGGAACGGAAAATGCATGCTTTGATAGGAGTCAACTACGCTTCTGACTGACTGGACTGAAAGTCATTCAAATCAAGGAAAAATAACGTCGCACCACCTTATCAGCTCCAAAAATTTGGTCACTGTTGTTTATGGCTCCTCGTGAAAAATAAATAAAAATCACTCAGCCAGCCGAATGTGTGCCAACTTTCGCCTTCAAGAACCGATTCGCTTCGCGGAAAGCTGCACATGGGGGGTTTTACTGCCACACACACATTACCTCATACAGCACGAGCCGCTTTCACCGCCATCGCCGGTTCCGTTCGCCACGGTCTGTGGCGGCGAAATGAAAGTTGCCTGGAGACTAGCCGTCAAAATGCGGGGGGAAACGCTGCAGTGGATCACTCCGCAAATGTTGCAAATTGGCAATTTCTTGGGTTGGGCTCTTCATTTCAGTCTCGTCGTACTCAGAATTAATGCTTGTTGAGGGTAGGAAGCTTACGCACTCTCGTGACTGGAACTGCGTCCACAAGACAGCTGAGTCATACCCCGTTTTGTGGATGGGAATGGTAATAATGAGGATCATGTATATTGCTATATTTTCTTAATAATCAGACGTGATGTGACAACAGGGGAGGTGAATTGTTTATGCTTGAAGTACCTTTGGCACTCTAAATGTACTTGAAAGGATTTTACCCTACGCTGTTGTTGAATCGATAACTAGAAAATTGGCACGAACAGTGGCATTGTTATTTTCCTATTATTCCAACGGAAGCCTACATAATGGTTACTGCATGCAGAGGCGATTCAGCAATACGCATATGTTTTAGAAAATATAATGAAACAATCGATCGAACAAAACTTTACTGAACCCTGCCCTGAGGTCATCACCGAACCCAATTCTGATCTAATCTGCAGCATGTCAAACATTTATCAGCGACCAGCAGATTCTTCGGATTTCAACACAGTACCCCTCCAAATTAGATCAATTGAATAATTGAGTCGAATTGTATTAGCCCCGCAGCCCGTCAAATGTTACCCGATATTGCTTTGTAGTGCCATCATTACGGGGTGATACGATAAAAGAATTGGAAGCCGCCTGAACACTGTGTCGAATCCTTTCCGATATGCTTCTCTTCCAGCAATTACCCGGACGTTGGAAGGAAGGAGACCACGTTGTGCGTGTTGTTCGTTTCGTTCTCGCTTGCTTTCCATTCCGCATCGGAGTTCCATTTATTGAATTAACGCTTAACACGAGTTTTCAATCGAGTTAAGTAAAGGGGAGAGAATGTCTGTGCCCAGCTGGAAATGAGTGCGATATGGTGGTGCGTACAGGCTCAATAAGTCATATGGTCGTTGGGAAATGGAATCAAATTGAATTTGTATCATTCTCTGCGAATAAAATGTATGCCGGCAGAATTTAATGGGTGTAAGAGCCTTCAACAAATTTGATCTCTGTCCTTTACTTTATATACCAAGGGTTAGTTCTTAAAAAACATCTATCATTATTTTGTTTTTAAGCCTAATTTCGATAGTATCTAAATTTAGCCTATTCGTAATACATGATGAAACTCAGTGTAAGGTTATCCGCGCCTGAGAACAAAGGCTTGGAGAGATTTAACAAACAATCTCGATTGTAGCTTGAGACAGTGTTTCTACAGTGATGAAGAAATCTCATTCTTCCACGTAGGAAAGGGTTTTGAAGTGGATGTTCCAAGTAAGAAGCTACGCATGATATTAAAAGCTATTTATTGTGTTTAAATTAGACCTGTGCGCCGCCGCCACCACCTAAAATGATTTTTGTTTCTAATTTCTAAGGCTGCATCTGATTCTCCGAATTATTCTCAATTTAAATTTAAAAGTGACAGTTGAATAAATTCCTAATAAAGCTGCCCACACTACAAGATTACTTTTAACAGATATCGAATTGTTTTGACAAATGCCTTATCGGTCTTATTGGAAACTACTTACGATTTTCATGACTGGGTGATTTTCGAACTGTCACTTTCAAGTTTAATTTGATTTCAAATCGGAAAACGAGACGCATCCTAAGAAGCTCATTGTTTATCGGAGATTTAATGAATTGCTCTTCAATTAATTTAAACAATTTAATCTCAATCAAAATTAATTGCGACGTCTGCTGGATCAACCAGTTTCTTAAAAAAATCTTTAAAAATACACTGACCACACATATATGGGTTACTTTGTAACTATAATTAGTCACTCTATTTTGAATGGCGGTCAAATGTATTGTAGGGTCAGTGTACTTCAACTTCTTGAATTTCACTATGAATTTCTTCAGCATTTATTTAGGTAATTCCTTCGAGAATATCTTCTGGAAACCCATCGTGAAATCTTGGAGCAACTTCCTAACGAAATCCTGGAGGAACTTACGGAGGAACTCCTGGAGAAGCTTTCGGGGGAATTCCTGGAGGAACTTTCGGACGACATCTTGGAGGAACTCCCTGACGAAATCTTGGAGGAACTTTTGGACGAAAATCTGGAGAAACTTCCGTACGAAATCCTGAAGGAACTTCTCAACGAAATCCTGGAGGAGCTTCCGGAAGAATTGCTGGAGAAACTTCAGGAGGAACTTTCGGACGAAATCTTGGAGAAACTTCCGGACGAAAGTTTGGAGGAAATTCCACACGAAATCCTGGAGGAACTTCAGGACTAAACCCTGGATGAACTTCCTACAAAATCTTGGAGGAACTTTCGGGCGAAATTCTGGAAAAACTTCCGTGAAAAATCCTGGAGGAACTTCCGGACGAAATCTTGGAGGAACTTCCGCACGAAATCCTGGAGGAATTTCAGAACCAAACCCTGGGTGAACTTTCCTACGAAATCTTTAAAGAACTTTCGGACGATATCCTGAAAGAACTTCTTAACGAAATACTGAAGGTTCCGGACGAAATGCTGGAGGAACTTTCGGACGAAATCATTGAGGAAATCCTGGACGAAATTCTAGAGGAATTTCCGAACGAAATCCTGGAGGAACTTATGGAGGAATTCCTGAAGAAACTTTCGGAGGAATTTCTGGAGGAAATCGAGGAGGAACTTTTGGACGAAAATCTGAAGAAACTTCTGTACGAAATTCTGGAGGGACTTCTCAACGATATCCTGGAGGAGCTTCCGGAAAAATTGTTGAAGAAACTTCAGGAGGAACTTTCGGACGAAATCTTGGAGGAATTTCCGGACGAGATTCTGGAAAAACTTCCATAAGAAATCCTGGAGGAACTTCCGGACGAAATCCTGGAGAAACTTCCGCACGAAATCCTGGAGAGTTTCAGACGAAATTCTGGAAAAGCATCCGTTAAAAATCATGGAGGAACTTCCGGACGAAATCTTGGAGGAACTTCCGCACGAAATCCTGGAAGAACTTCAAGACTAAACCCTGCATGAACTTTCCTACGAAATCTTGGAGGAACTTTCGGTCGATATCCTGAAAGAACTGAAGGAATACTGAAGGTTCCGGACGAAATGCTGGAGGAACTTTCGGACGAAATCATTGAGGAAATCCTGGACGAAATTCTAGAGGAATTTCCGAACGAAATCCTGGAGGAACTTATGGAGGAATTCCTGAAGAAACGTTCGGAGGAATTTCTGGAGGAAATTTCGGACGACATCTTGGAGGAACTCCCTGATGAAATCTAGGAGGAACTTTGGGACGAAAATCTGAAGAAACTTCTGTACGAAATTCTGGATGAACTTCTCAACGATATCCTGGAGGAACTTCCGGAAAAATTGTTGAAGAAACTTTAGGAGGAACTTTCGGACGAAATCTTGGAGGAACTTCCGGACGAGATTCTGGAAAAACTTCCTTAAGAAATCCTGGAAGAACTTCCGGATGAAATCCTGGAGAAACTAAACCCTGGATGAACTTCCTACAAAATCTTGGAGGAACTTTCGGACGAAATTCTGGAAAAGCTTCCGTAAAAAATCCTGGAGGAACTTCCGGACGAAATCTTGGAGGAACTTCCGCACGAAATCCTGGAAGAACTTCAAGACTAAACCCTGCATGAACTTTCCTACGAAATCTTGGATGAACTTTTGGACGATATCCTGAAAGAACTTCTTAAAGAAATACTGAAGGTTCCGGACGAAATGCTGGAGGTACTTTCGGACGAAATCATTGAGGAAATCCTGGACGAAATTCTAGAGGAATTTCGGAACGAAATCCTGGAGGAACTTATGGAGGAATTCCTGAAGAAACTTTCGGAGGAATTTCTGGAGGAAATTTCGGACGACATCTTGGAGGAACTCCCTGATGAAATCTTGGAAGAACTTTTGGACGAAAATCTGGAGAAACTTCCGTACGAAATCCTGGAAGAACTTCTCAACGAAATCCTGGAGGAGCTTCCGGAAGAATTGCTAGAGAAACTTCAGGAGGAACTTTCGGACGAAATCTTGGAGGAACTTCCGGACGAGATTCTGGAAAAACTTCCGTAAGAAATCCTGGAGGAACTTCCGGACGAAATCCTGGAGGAAATTCCGCACAAAATCTCAGGACTCAACCCTGGATGAACTTCCTACAAAATCTTGGAGGAACGAAAGCTTGGAGGAAATTCCGCACAAAACTTCAAGACTCAACCCTGGATGAACTTCCTACAAAATCTTGGAGGAACTTTCGGACGAAATTCTGGAAAAACTTCCG
The DNA here is from genome assembly GCF_024139115.2 of Armigeres subalbatus. Lineage (NCBI taxonomy): Eukaryota > Metazoa > Arthropoda > Insecta > Diptera > Culicidae > Armigeres > Armigeres subalbatus. Next base: position 223,269,472 of record NC_085141.1, on the reverse strand, counting down.
TAAAAAATCCTGGAGGAACTTCCGAACGAAATCTTGGAGGAACTTCCGTACAAAATCTTGGAGGAACTTCAGGACTAAACCCTGGATGATCTTTCCTACGAAATCTTGGAGGAACTTTCGGATGATATCCTGAAAGAACTTCTTAACGAAATACTGAAGGTTCCGGACGAAATGCTGGAGGAACTTTCGGACGAAATCATTGAGGAAATCCTGGACGAAATTCTAGAGGAACTTTCGAACGAAATCTTGGAGGAACTTCCTAACGAAATCCTGGAGGAACTTACAGAGGAATTCCTGAAGAAACTTTCGGAGGAGTTCCTGGAGGAACTATCGGACGACATCTTGGAGGAACTCCCTGACGAAATCTTGGAGACACTTTTGGAAGAAAATCTGGAGAAACTTCCGTACGAAATCCTGGAGGAACTTCTAGATGAAATCCTGGACGAAATTCTGGAAAAACTTCCACAAGAAATCCTGGTGGAACTGTCGGACGAAATTTTGGAGGAACTTCCCAACGAAATCCTGGAAGATCTTCCCAACGAAAACCTGAAGGAATTTCCGGACGAAATCCTAGGAGAACTACCACACGAAATCCTGGAGGATATTTTGGATAAAATCCTGGAAGAACTTCGGATGAAATGCTGGAGGAATTTCGGGACGACATCCTGGAGGAACTTCCGGAAGAATTCTTGAATGAACTTCCGGAGGAAATCCTGAATAAACTTCCGGGTGACATCCTGGAGGAATTTCCGGACGGTATTCAGTAGGAGCATCCGGACGACATTCTGGAGGAACTTCCAGAAGACATCCTGGAGGAACATTCTGACGAATTGCTATGTCTGAAACTTGATTATGCATAAGTACAAGATGTGATAGATTTAGTTCGGAAAAGGTATTGGAGGGTAACCGCCCCTTCGGTGGGGTTTGATCCCACGACCCCAGTTCGCATGACAGGTGCTTTCCCTACTAAGCTACGAAGGACCTCCGTCGTCCACCGCAAGCTTAGCGGGTACTGATGAAACCAAATTCCCAGCACCAGGTACCAGCCGATCTCTCGCAATACATTTTCAGAACTAACTCTCTCAAATGTATTTTTGTACACAATGTCAACCAAGTAGGATGAGTATTTAATATTGTCCGGCTCCTACACACTTGCTTCATCAGCAACGGCGCTCAATGAAGTAGGGTTGTGTGAGGTTGTGCCAGTTTGGTCGTCAGATCCCAACCCGACCACACAGATCCCAACCCGACCATAGGCAATTAACTTTGAATGTGCTGAACTCGAGTGGCGATCTCTCTTCGCTTGTGTGTCGGGTTGGGATCTGACGACCAAACTGGCACAACCTCACACAACCCTACTTCATTGAGCGCCGTTGCTGATGAAGCAAGTGTGTAGGAGCCGGACAATACTAAATACTCATCCTACTTGGTTGACATGTGTACAAAAATACATTTGAGAGAATTAGTTCTGAAAATGTATTGCGAGAGATCGGCTGGTATCTGGTGCTGGGAATTTGGTTTTATCAGTACCCGCTAAGCTGCGGTGGACGACGGAGGTCCTTCGTAGCTTAGTAGGGAAAGCAGCTGTCATGCGAACTGGGGTCGTGGGATCAAACCCCATTGAAGGGGCGGTTACCCTCCAATACCTTTTCCGAACTAAATCTATCACATGTTGTACATATGCATAATCAAGTTTCAGACATAGTAATTAATTTCCACTCCGGGTGGCTTAATACCCGGCATATAGGCAATTAACTTTGAATGTACTGATTCTGACGAAATCCTGGGAAGCTTTCGGGCGAAACACTGGAGGAACTTCCGGACGAAATCTTGGAGGAACTTCCGGATGTATTCCTGGATAAACTACTGCAGGAATTCCTCGATGAACTTTCGGACCAAATCCTGGATTAACTTCCAGACGAAATCCTGGAGGAACTTCCGGACGACATCCAGGAGAAACTTTTGGACGACTCCCTGGATGAGCTTTCGGACGAAATCCTGGAAGAACTTAACCGGATAAACTTCTTCTTCATTGGCATCCCCCACTGGGACATTGCCGCCTCGCAGCTTAGTGTTTATTAAACACTTACACAGTTATTAACTGCCAGGTTTCTAAGCCAAGTTACCATTTCTGCATTCGTATATCATGAGGCCAACACGATGAACTTTTATGCCCAGGGAAATCGAGACAATTTCCAAACCAAAAATTGCCTAAAACATCCCCGGGAATCGAACCCAGCCACCCTCAGCATGGTCTTGCTTTGTAGCCGCGCATCTTACCGCACGGCTAAGGAGGGTCCTGGATGAACTACCGGAGGAATAATAAAATAAAATAATTTTCGTATATATATACCGGAGGAATTCCTGGAGGAACTTCCGGACAAAATCCTGGAGAAAGTTCCGGACGAAAGCCTGGAGGCACTTCCGGATAAAATCCTGGAGAAAGTTCCGGACGAAATCCTGGACGAACATCTGGAAGAATTGCTGGAGATACTTCCGAAGAATTATCTGGAATTTTTTTATGAACTTCGCATCGAACCAGTGCAAAAAAGTCCTGAGAAATTCGTTGAGGTACTTCTGAAGAAATTCCGGAGAATTTTTGGCGCTTGAAATTAATCCACGCTGACCCACGCCACCGCCGGTAAAATTTCAATCGGCGCACATGTCTAGTTTAAATTCGATTCCAACATTATTATTGTTATTGGATTCGAAACTTTGCTTTTCCGCCCTAAAGGGCTAAATCACGAATGGCATTACTAATAATTCATTTGTCTTATGTAAATCATTTCATATTCCATTCTTTTTTCAAGATTTAAAAACCTTTTTTCTCTGAAATTGAGTTCCTCTCATCATTCTAGTAACATATATTCTAATGTACTATAAAAACATTTTTATGATTTTTTTTAGATATTAGTACCGTGGGGCATCGAAATCCGTACACTTAAGAACCTTAGTAAATGAAAAAGTCATTAGAAAATATAAATCGAATGTAAATAAAACGTTTGTCATTGACACAGGAGCATGAAGGCTTCTACTTTTAAAGTGAGTCACATTTACTCATTGAAAACTACGAAAAACATGATAAAATTATGAATAAATTCAACTACTCCCGACTCGAAATCCCGACTCCCGAACGGATTTCGAATCGAAGGATCAAAATCCGTACAGCTATTTTTTAACTAACTATATTTAAATTCAAGCAGTCTGATTGACTAAACTACCACTGTAAATAGTTCGATACGCACCTTGAGAAGCGATCCCTTCGATTTGTATTCCGCTCATCTTATGTAATGATTCGCAATTAGCAATTAAAACACAGTTACTTTTGGTGCAATTATGCTCTACCCGAAAACAAAATGGCGGCAAAAACTCCGCGTTTGGTGGGTGAAGATTTGTTTTTGATTTTTGTTGTTTTAATTTCAAAGCCTTCTTTTCATTTCTATGCCCTAAAAGCTTACTGTCAAGTATCTGAACAGGATAAGATAAATTATTTCTACATTAATTACCTTTAACCCCCTTTAATTTGTTGATATCTCATGATTTCGGTCCCACACGGTAGATGCGATATGAAACAGACTCGAATTCTATTATTTCAGCTAACGAACACAACAATTGTGGCCATTGTGGCAGTCATTTTTGGACTCTCTGGTGATTGTTCTTAACTGGTCAAGTTCTACACTTCCAGACGCATGGCATCTACTTATGCAAAGCATTAGACCCAGACGCCATTAGACAGTAGTTTTGTCAATTCCTCTCACAGTAGGACGCCATGACCACCGCCCGTACCGTTAATTTCGGCACTGTGTTATTTACTTTTCAGTCCCCGATAGTGGACAGTTTACTGCACAGCAGCAATCACCATAAAACCCGGGTAAATGCAATAAATTCATAAAAAACGCCACGGCTCGTACCCGAGTGCATTCTTTTGTCAATTTGAATAATTATCGCTAGATTAGACTTTCGCCTCCCATTCGGGGTGGGTAAACTCTTTCTCAGCGAGCGACGAACGCTTTGACCGGTACATGCACTACCATACCAGGGCGGCGTTGGCGGTAGACAGTGGAAGTCATCCCTCCCGGCCCACTTCAACCGGCATGACGCTGCAACGCCTCCATTTGGGTCCCTCCTGACTGCCGGCCCATGTATGCTCAGTGATCTGTGGCGGCGGTGGCTAGAATTTATAGTGGCCATTAAAAGCGGTCTCCATGTCCGTAAGCCGCAGACAGGCCGTGAACAATAAAGGCGGTTGCGACGCGAGGGCGCGCGGTGGACGACGTGTGTTATCAGTACCAGTTCAGCTGGATCCACACATCTACGACGGCCGGCGACGGTTATGACACACAATCGTCCAATTATAATAACACCCAAAGGGGTGCCCCATGCCAGGGAGAAGGGGTTCATATTGGATGGTGAGTGACGGAAAAAGACCGTTATGTGTACCGCAGTCATAATCTGATGCATCGCATAAATCTGGAATCAGGAAGGATAAGAGACAATGAAGCCGTTTCTTACTCAAATTGGCAAAAAGACGACATTTAGATGGGATGAAGTCATCACACATCACTGTCGTTTAATGCCCCAAGCTGCAAGTCTGCGCAGATTGAGGCTAATTGGAGGATGAGACAAAGTTGCTCATTCCTGACAGAGATATGTGAGTAATTCAAGAGAATTTATATCGCATTTTATGATGCAATTAGGTTTCACACAGATTATTTAGGAATAGGAAATCGATAGGGAAATTTGTTGCATTTTTTGTTCCATTACACAGATGATTTATGCAGAAATGTGTAATGGAACAAAATAACAAATAGTAACTTAAAATAATTAATATTGCTACTGTACAGTTACAATTCGGAACACGACAGTACACTCATGCAATTTATTTATTGACATGATTTCGATCAATCTTATGACCGCTGAACGTCGGAAAACAAGCAATCAAAGAAATACCAACACATTTCACTTCTCCTCCCCAGCTGCATTCCAATGTTTACAATCCTTGTGGAAAAGCACTTAACACAACAAACAAAAGTTTCTATTTTCTTCGTGTAGCTCGGCTTTATCCGTTGCCACTAAGGCAACGCCTTTCTGCTTTTACTTTCCTCGCCGGCTCTCTCGATGGTCAACGCGGTGGATGCTAAAGAAGCGTTCGAATCGGATGAAGATTTCGTGAGTCGTGCACCGCGCGTTATTTCTAACTCCCCAACATGTGTACATGGGTAACCTGCTGAAAAATTTGACAGCAATAAACGTGTACTGCCTATGAACGCATATCAGTCCCATGTGAATAGGGAGCTCAGCAAAAGTGGGACCGATATGCCGATCGTAGGCATCAAAACCAGCCAATGCCAGCTGCACCATCACGCAGTTCGGCGAGGATCCATCCGATCGAGATTATCAGAGCGTGAAGTGAAAAGAAAAATACTGTGCTGCGAGTTTCTCTACGAGTTTTCGACGCTACTCGCCAGAGGCTGCTGGCTGGCGTGGCCAGGCAGACAACAAAGCTCACGATTGTTGATTTGAAAGCATTTTTTCGTGTCTTCACTCCACTCGCGGCACACCTCTGCACACACAAACACACTCATGAAAGCATTCGAAAAATTCGCCTAACGACCTTGAGGTATTCGTCACGGGGTTTACGCGTCCAGGTAGCTCATCATTGGGTGCCTCATTCGGAATTTTTATTAGCCTCGAGAAGCGCAAAACTGAGGATTGAAAACAAAAATGATCATAAGTCGATGAAGAGAATCGGGCTCGTGTTCGATAAGCCGTCGCAGAACTCGAAACCCTCGTCAGGCGGAATCTATTTTCGTCTATCATTACATTTTAATTGCTTGTGTATGATAATCAGCAAGGCAGCACCAAGCAGGGATTGTCTCCACGTGTCGAATTTGAGGTTTCCAAATTCTTTAGGCGATTACTGTTTAAAGTCTTTGCAATGAGAAGTAAACGGTGGAAAATGAGAATTGAAATTTGAGAATTGGGAAAAGCGATATGAGAAGTCAGAATGCAGATAAAGGAAATAAAGATAAAGGAAAAAGAAACAAGGATGTAGGAAGAAATAAGAAAAAAGAAGGAAGACAGTGGAGAATTAAACACTAAAATGGAAGAAGAAAGAAGTAAGAAAAAATAGATAAAAAGGAAGATGAATAAATTGCAAATTGAGAAGAAAAAAAATGAAAAGGGATAGAAAAAAACCCAGATTAATCCACCTAGCGGCGATGATGCCTTTCTCGTGCGGTAAAAAAATAGTATTTTGGGCATTACTTCTAAGACCATCGTCCGATCGGGCCAATTTTCAATAGAAAATAATGAGACAAGATACTGCGTTGAATGCAGCCTGCTGTGAGGGAATCCGTTTAGGGTAAGTGCATTAAAAGTGAGCTAGACTTTTTTACGCGCTTTTTTAAGAGGAAAAGTATTTTGGCCATAACTTCTAAGCCCATAGTCCAAATCGGCCAATTTTCAATAGGAAACAATGGGGCAGTATACTGCTTCGAATGCAACCTGTTGCGAGTAAATTGGTTGAGGGTAAGTGCAAAAAAAGTGAGCTAAACTTTTTGCTCTTTTGGCGCGCACATACACACACACATACACATACACACACGCACACACACACAGACATCACCTCAATTCGTCGAGCTGAGTCGATTGGTATATAACACTATGGGTCTCCGAGCCTTCTATAAAAAGTTTGTTTTTGGAGTGAACATATAGCCTTTACGTATACTTAGTATACGAGAAAGGCAAAAAAGCAAGAAGGAGGAAGACATTTTTTTTCAATTCAAACAATCAATGGAGAGCAAAATTCGATGGAATTCCCAAAAAGAAATTCGGTGCAATTTCAAAAGGGAAATTCGATGGAACTTCCAAAGGGAAACTCGATGGAATTTCCAAAGGAAAGTTCGATGGAATTTCCAAAAGGAAATTCGTCGAAATTTTCAAAGGAAATTCGATGGAATTTCCAAGGGGAAATTCGATGGAATTTCCAAGGGGAAATTCGATGGAATTATCAAAGGGAAACTCGATGGAATTTTCAAAGGAAAGTTCGATGGAATTTCCAAAAGGAAATTCGATAGAATTTCCCAAAGAAAATTCGATGTAATTTTCAAAGGAAATTCGATGGAATTTCCAAAGGGAAATTCGATGGAATTTCCAAAGGGAAATTCTATGAAATTTTCCAAAGGAAATTCGATGGAATTTCCAAAGGGAAATTCGATGGAATTTCCCAAAGTAAATTCGATGGAATTTCCAAAGGGAAATTCGATGGAATTTCCCAAAGGAAATTCGATGGAATTTCCAAAGGGAAATTCGATGGAATTTCCAAAGGGAAATTCGATGGAATTTCCAAAGGGAAACTCGATGGAATTTCCAAAGGAAAGTTCGATGGAATTTCCAAAAGGAAATTCGATGGAATTTTCAAAGGAAATTCGATGGAATTTCCAAGAGGAAATTCGATGGAATTATCAAAGGGAAACTCGATGGAATTTTCAAAGGAAAGTCGTTGAAGTTTCCAAAGGGAAATTTGATGGAATTTTCAAAGTGAAATTTGACGGAATTTCCAAAGGGAAATTCGATGGAATTCCAAAGGGAAATTCGATGGAAATTCCAAAGGGAAATTCGATGGAATTTCCAAAGGGAAATTCGATGGAATTTCCAAAGGGAAATTCGATGGAACTTCCAAAGGGAAATTCGATGGAATTTCCAAAGGTAAATTCGATGGAATTTCCAAAGGGAAATTCGATGGAATTTCCAAAGGGAAATTCGATGGAATTTCCAAGGGGAATTTGATGGAATTTCCAAAGAGAAATTCGATGGAATTTCCAAAGAGAAATTCGATGGAATTTCCAAAGGGAAATTCGATGGAATTTCCAAAGGGAAAGTCGATGGAATTTCCAAAGGGAAACTCGATGGAATCTCCAAAGGGAAATTCGATGGAACCTCCAAAGGGAAATTCGATGGAATTTCCGAAGGGAAATTCGATGGAATTTTCAAAGGGAAATTCGATGGGATTTCCAAAGGGAAATTCGATGGAATTTCCAAAGGAAAGTTCGATGGAATTTTCAAAAGGAAATTCGATGGAATTTTCAAAAGGAAATTCGATGGAATTTTCAAAGGGAAATTCGATGGAATTTCCAAAGGGAAATTCGATGGAATTTCCAAAGGGAAATTCGATGGAATTTCCAAAGGGAAATTCGATGGAATTTCCAAAGGGAAATTCGATGGAATTTCCAAAGGGAAATTCGATGGAATTTCCAAAGGGAAATTCGATGGAATTTCCAAAGGAAAATTCGATGGAATTTCCAAAGGGAAATTCGATAAAATTTCCAAAGGTAAATTCGATGGAATTTCCAAAGGGAAATTCGATGGAATTTCCAAAGGGAAATTCGATGGAACCTCCAAAGGGAAATTCGATAAAATTTCTAAAGGTAAATTCGATGGAATTTCCAAAGGGAAATTCGATGGAATTTTCAAAGGGAAATTCGATGGAATTTCCAAAGGGAAATTCGATGAAATTTCCAAAGGGAAATTCGATGGAATTTTCAAAGTGAAAGGGAAATTCGAAGGAATTTCTAAAGGAAAATCGATGGAACTTCCAAAGGGAAATTCGTTGGAATTTCCAAAAGGAAATTCGATGGAATTTCCAAATGGAAAATCGATGGAATTTCCAGAGAGAAATTCGATGGAACCCCCAAAAAGAAATTCGATGGAACTTCCAAAGGGAAATTCGATGGAATTTCCAAAGGGAAATTCAATGGCATTTCCAAAGGGAAAGTCAATGGAATTTCCAAAGGAAAATTCAATGGAATTTCCAAAGGGAGATTCGATGGAATTAAAAAGGGAAATTCGATGGGTTTTCCCGGAAATTCGATGGAATTTTCGAAGGGAAATTCGATGGAATTTCCAAAGGGAAATTCGATGGCATTCCGATGGCAAGTCGATGGAATTTCCAAAGGGAAAATCGCTGGAACTTCCTTAGGGAAAGTCGATGGAATTTCCAAAGGGAAAGTCGATGGAATTTCCAAAGGAAAATTCGATGGAATTTCCAAAGGGAAAGTCGATAGAATTTCTAAACGAAAATTCCCAAGGGAAATTCAACGGAATGAGATATCGAAAGGAAAATTCGATGAATTTACCAAAGTGAAATTCGATGAGATTTTCAAAGGGGAATTCGATGGAATTTTCAAAAGGGAAATACGTTGGATCTTCCAAGGGAAACTTTGATGGAACTTCCAAAGGGAAATCTTATGGGATTACCAAAGAGAAGTTCGATGAAATTTCCAAAGGGAAATTCGATAATATTTTCAAAGGGAAATTCGATTGAAGTTCCAAAGGAAATTTGATGGAATTCCAAAAGAAAATTCGATGGAACTTCCAAAGGGAAATTCAATGGAATTTCCAAAGAGAATTTCGATGGAATTTTCAAAGGGAAATCGAATGGGAATCGAAAGAGAAATTCAAATGAATTTCTAAAGAGAAATTCGATGGGGTTTCCAAAGGGAATTTCGATTGGATTTCCAAAGGAAAGTTCGATGATATTCAAAGGGGAACTCTGATGGAATCTAGCAGTGGAAAATCGATGGAATTACCAAAAGAAAATTGGTTATTCAAAATGGCCTAAATTAGTGGAAAACAAAAAAATGATTGTAAATCAATAGTTATTTGATTGTTTTCAATATTTTCACTATTTCCAAACAAAATTGATTATACAGGGGTTAGACAAAAAGGTTGAGATAAGTAAAATTATGTCGAAATTCAAATCATCATAACTTTGCGTTCAATAATCCGATTTTGATAAAATTAGGACCATCAGAACCGGACGCTTTTTTAGTATACTGTCCCCCTGTAAAACCTAATGTTGGTCCCTGGCCACCGGGTTTTCCGAGATGTTCCGGGTTTTCCGAAGGTATGTTCAAAATGCATTTTTTCCACTGCTTGTCATTTTATGTGACGTTCACTTTCATCATATTTTATGCTTTCTCCAAAAACTAGAACTAATATGCCGGCCAATGGTGGCTGTAGATCGAGAATCCATCAAAACTACGCAGAGATATGGCCATTTCCGTAAAAACGGTTCCGAAAACATACCGTACCGATTTTACCGAAATGGCCATATCTTTGCGTATAACAAACGAATTTTCGATCTGCAGCCAGCATTGGTCAGCTTATTAGTTCTGGTTTCCAGGGACAGTATAAAACATGATGGCAGTAAACGACAAGCAGAAGAAAAAATGCGTTTTTAACATATCCTCGGAAAACCCGAAACATCTCCGGTGGCCAATGGCCAATCTGAGGTTTTGCATGGGGACAGTATACTAGAAGGTCCTGGTTTCATCGAAATCGAATCATTCTACGCAAAGTTAGGCTAATTTGAACTTTGACAAAATTTTGCCTATCTTAACCTTTTTGTCTAACCCCTGTATAAGCAATCTAATGAAACCATAAAGATACGCCAAATATTGTTTTTTTTTTGTTATTTAAACAATTCGACGTACCTTGGAAGATGAAAAATTTCATGGAGCTCTACAGCTACCATGAGAAAGCAAGGGTAAATTTGTCAGCTTATGGCTTCTTTCTGACTATACCCGGTCCAGTTTAAGATATTAGTCTAATGAGTTGTCAAAAGTGCGCGCTCGCAAGTGATTTGCTAGATATTTTTTTCATGGTTAAAACTACGAAAATGTATAATGAGTCGCATCACGAATCGCCTAATTTAGACAAATTGTTTTCTGTTATATCAGAAACTCAAGTATCGCCTAACATGCGCCACAAATTGCAAAAAGCTCAAAACCAGACCAGACGTGTCTCAAATGTTAAACTGCTATCTATTAGCGCCATCGCAGTAATCACTCACCACGCACGTGTTCAATCATATAACATTCGAAAATATATTATCGCCCGAATCAGCTCAGCATCCAATATAAACTTTAAAAAGTGAACCACCTAAACAGCGAAAAAAAAGTAAAGCCACGCAGCGAAGGCTTAATTACCGAATTCAATATTAAGGTCGACGAACTGTACTCTTACGGTGTGGCGGCTCGGATTGAGCCGCCGCATGGTTCCATCCAAATTGTTGGTCCACCGAACTGAGTTCCATTTTCTTGGTGAGCTGCGAGATGACTCTGCTGATGGTTGTATACCCAGTCCTGCCGCAAGCGACTATAGGTAATGTAGTTAATCTTCATTTGCGAGAAAAGTTCGACACCGGTCACTGGTCAGTGGTCAGTCATGGATCACATACCGAGCGTGGATATTTTTCCATCCCATTTTGCTGGGCGGTCAATGCCTACCATCGGTAGACTGTAATCGTCATTATTATCATCATCAACATCTTACTACTGTGGTCTCTTAAGTGGCTGATCTTTGCAGTTGGAAGATGCTTCGCTAAGGGTCTGGCTGCGTTTGCTGGGAGTCAACGAAGCGCACTTCGTTCGGATAACATGGAGTTGCCCAATTGGATCGAGCTGATTTGAGAAGGCCATAGTTGTGAGTTGTGATGCATATTCATTTTCGGTTTGTGATTACATATTGCTACTGTGAGCTTCTTTTGAAATAAAAATACATTGATTTCAAATTAAAAGTGAAAAATAGAATTATTTTACAAATGGTTTTATTGAAATGCAACGTCAAATGCACAACCAAACTACAATCTATCAAATCATGCGAATCATCATTGCTACCGCACATACGCCGCTCAAAACATCGTTTCGTATTAACTTCTGGCTGTGATCCAGCTTAACAGCTGTACACTAACTAATGCAATTTATGTGTTGCCGCCAGTGCCACCATCCAGTGCAATAAATTGCGAATTTATCACAACCTCGACCTCGCCCAACAGCTCTCGCAGGGAGCGACCGAAAGCCACTCCAATTCAGCCATAGAAGGGCCGAGCGAAGACGGAGCGATGCCATTGCTTTTGCTATTCATCTGGCTGTCATCTAGTTTAATGCCTCAGCTGGTTTTAAAGCCGGCTCCTCTTCTCCGGCTCGGCGCGGCGGCGGTGGCCTTATGCATTTCGGTTCGTCGTCGGTGGGTTGCACTTTGGCTAGCCGATTCGTCGGTCGGTCGGTTGGTTGGTGGAATATTGAAACGATGGTGGTCGAGTGCGCTCCAGCGGTCAATGATCGCGACTTGCGCGCGCGTTGGCTAGTTCGATGACACAGCGCTGAAAAGGAACCTCCTTTGCATCATAACTTTTTAGTTTTATTTTTGCGAGGGATTCACAAGGGATTATGCACAGTGCCGGGCGCTGATGGCGAAGGTTTTCTCCTGTGGTCACATAGCCGTACTTGTTCGGTGCGGTTGATTTATAAACGAGACAAGAGGAAGGCGGAACAATCAACCACGGTCTTCGAATCAAATTAATGAGTTGTGAATGTAACGATGGAGGAAAATTTTCTGCTTTTCTGGTGGATGTTCAACGCCGCGTGGGGGAGCCGGTCTTTTGTTCACGTTTTTTTGCAGATGTCATTATGCAATGCAAAGCGTAGCATCGAATTGAATTACATGCTGGGGGGTTATGCAGCGAGAGAGGGGTTGATGCGTAGGCACATTGAGACTGCACGAGAACTCGATGTTACGTGGAAAGATGCGTTGCGGTGATCATTGAATTTATTGCATATCGAGGTCATCGAACTCAATAGTTGGTTGGAACATGCCTTATTTTTTTCTGCAAAAAAGTTGACTACCTGGGATATTGTCATCTTGAAGCTTAATGTACTTTTTATCTAAAACTGCGAGGTACAGTTTCCTGCAGCAAAAGAACTTTCCGTGGTAATTCCGAAGAACTTTTATTAGAAATTCAGAAAAAAATTCCGTGGAGGTTGAAAAAAAAATTAGAGAAAATTTGAACGATTTCCGATGGAAATGCAGAACAATTTCCCTAGGAAATTCACAATAAGTTTCCGTGGAGATTCAAAACAATTTCCCGTGTAAATGCAGATCAATTTCCCGTGGACATTTTAAAGAATTTCTCGTGGGGAATCCAGAAGAATATTTCAGGGACGTTCAGAAGAATTTCTTCTGTATACATATTAGGAAAACTTTAACAAGAAAATTCGGAAGAATTATCCATTGAAACTCGGAAGACCTTCCCATGAAACAATTCAGAAAAATTCAGGCGAATTGATTGTATGTATTTATGTGTTTGTTTGTACAAAAAAAGTGAGACACACATTTTTATACTCAGCCGTAGACCTTTTTCGCTATTGAAAATTGGCCCATTCAGCCATTGCGTTCCGAAGTTATTAAAAAAACATTCTTTTTTCCTCATTTTTGAAAAAACAAATTCAAAATCGTTTTTTTTTTCTAAGACTGCTGCAATGCATTCAAATGAACGCAAATAAACGTGAATTGATGGAAATAACTGAATCTATCTCCCTAAAATGCAATTTTGACCTCTCTTAAGTGCTTTTCTTATTACTCTTCTGTGTTTTCTTGTTTTATAATACACGAGAAAAGTAACATCACCGCTAGCTGGATCAGGTCCAAATCACGTGGTGAATGAGGCACAGCTTTTAAAGCCACGAGAATAAAAAAATACCTGCTTACTTTATTACCATAGTCCGAATTGACCATAGTCCGAGGGACAGGATCCCTCGTCGAATGCAACTTGTTGCAAGATTAAGGGTAAGTGCCTAAACAGTGGAAGAGAATTGTTTGCCTGTGTGTGGACATCACCTCAAATCGTCGAGCTGGGTCGTTTTATATAATATATTATATTATAACACTATGAATCTGCGGGCGGTCTTCCTTATTTAGCTTACTGTACGAGAAAGGCAAATAAATAAACTTTCGAATATGTACTTCACAACTTTTTCCGTATACATTTTGACTATAGAACTTATTATACCGTGAAGTACCTTAACCGTCGTGTGGCCGGCAAAAAACACCCTTATTAGGCCGGCAGGGTACCCGGGTAGCAAATTTACAACCGATTTCAACAATTTTGGGCTTATTCGATTTATAATTCAAGATGTTATCAGGATAAACCGATCCGGTCAATCCGATTCCTGGAAAATCCGGATCTCCAAGAATATGTCCTGTATAAATGATACTGATCATGGATTTCGGTAGCTAATCAGCAATATGAGTATCAAACTTCTTGAAATTTCATCAGTAGATTAATTTTTATTGATTCGGGTTCATGCATGAAGTGCAGACATTCGATTGGCAATTTCAGAACAGGTTCGTCGAGGGGTCATAGGTGGCCATGAACATTGTTCAATGGAACATCAACAATATGGGTACAGGCCGGACTCGATTATCCGGAGTGTTGAAAAAAATTTCACTCCGGATAATCGAACCCGGATAATCGAGCCATTTTTTTGTTGTTGCTGAAAATTTAACTTTTGCTCAAATAATCTTTATTTTGGTTATATAACATCTAATAAAATATCCCGTTGGTTCGTTCATGGATTCTGACTACCGTTAGAGGTCAGCGCCGATCCGAAAATCGTCGGCGGCAACGTTTGTCATAATTTTGGTCGGCGATGGCTTGGGGATTTTTTTATTATGTTCGAAACGTAAAGTTTATTCAGGATATTTTAAGACATTAAAGGGAGAATCTTTTTAATTTCCCCGGAAAAATCTAATAAGCTGTCCCAGGAGATTCTTCCAAGCTTTTCGTATTTTCAACTGGAATTGCTCTAAAGTTTTCACGGGAATTTCTTTGAAATTTTCACGGGAAATTGTTTAGGAGTTTGCCTATGCCACCGGGCATGCATGCCTCGAATTTAACAGCATTTCCTTGTGGTTTTTTTAAAGTTTCACAAAAACTGTTTCCAACGGAATTTCAACTGGATTTTTTACGGAATTTCTTTGGATTTCTACATGAAATTCCTTCTCCTATTCTCCTATTAGTAATTCTTCGGAAATTCTACGTTAAGCCGAAAGCTATCTGGCCAAATTCCATTTGTCCGATACGGTTATTATGTTGAACATATTTTGGCGGAACGACCGAACTAGTCATTTGGCCGAAAAAGGTCGTTTGGTCGAATAGGCCTTGTCTTCGAAAATTCCATTTGACCGAAACGGTAGTTTAGCAGGAAGGGCAATTCGGCCGAAAATGTTATTCGGCTGATCGGATTATACGGCGAAAAACGTCAACCCGTTCAGCCAAACGCCGTTTTCGAACAAATGAGCTGACGGCCAAATTCAGTTCGGCCAAATGATCTTCACCCGTACGTCGCAAATCATTGTCGACCTTATGTCACGTCGATTGGTCGGTCGGCATTTCCAGTCAAACGATTTTTTATTTCGGCAGCTCGGGCAAACAACACCATATGTTTATTTCGGCCAAATGGCCCTTTTCTACAAAGCGACCATCTAGGCCTATTTGGCTTAATGACCTATTTGATTTGATGACTTTTCAGTCAAATGACCTGTTCGGTCGAACGACATTATCGGCCATATGTCTATTTCGGCCAAATGATTTTATGCCAGTCGAGTTTCGGATTAATGACATATTCGGCCAAACAACGAACAGCCCTTCCCAGTCAAAACATTTGATTTCAACGTGAAATTCTGTGGATTTCGAGGAAATCGAGATTCCCAATCGAAATTCTTTATAATTTACCCGGGAAATTTCTGTAATTTGCTGCGTGCTCTTCTGGGAAATCTACAGGATCCCAAAAAATTAAAACTGCCTTATTTTATCGTTAAGTACCAAGATTTTTTCTGATGCATTTGTTTTTGTATTATGAGTATGCACTTAATGTTGTGGCTTATACATGCTGTGGCCTTCCGAAAATTCCAGAACATCCGTGAAATAAAACAATAAATAATGAATTCCATTGCATAGCACCCATTTGACATTCTAACAATTGAATTAATTTTATTTGATTTATCAAACTAAGGCCTCTGCAGTACAAAAAAATCCATCTCGGTCAGTATTTGCACTACGCCAACTTTGTAGTCCACGGAGGGACCTCAAATCGAACCACCTTGGTCTCTGCGCACCTTGGCTTCTTGTCCCCTGTGAATCCCTATCAGTTATCATTTTCACCGGGTTATTGTCCGACATTCTAAACATGACATTGTGTATGGATCACCTTGGCCACCGAGTGATTCTCAAGAGAATGAAAATATTCATTTAATAATTAATGGAAGATCCATTGATTACGTAACGCAAAAAATGACCATTTTCAGTCCCCCTTCCCCCCTAAGTCACACTTGTTGTATGAGATATCTTAAAAAAATTTAATGGATTGTCACACTTCAGGGAACTCCCCCTCCCCCTTTAAGCATTACGTAATTAATGGATGTTCTCTAAACGCAAAGATTTTTTGTTGTTACTATGCATACACCAGTTCCAGTGTTTGAACCTATACATCTATACTATACAATCTTTACAATCTATTTTGAATTGAAATTCATAATTTGGCCATTTTTATGAATGCTCTTGATTTCCGTTCTCTTAGGGTTCTTTCACAAAATTCGTAACGCTGAATTTGATAATTTTGATACACCACTCTCCCTCTCGCAACCTGTTTTTATGGAAGGATAATTTTGTTGTACGGACCGTAAATCTTGGTCTGACTTCCTCCCTTCCCATAAAGCGTTACGTAATTTGTGAACAGTCCCTTAGAAAAGCAAGAAATTGCACTTTAATTACTAGGCGTCTTGCATATATTGGATACGTTACGGATACACACTGATAATACATATTTCTATTTTTATAAGATGGATAAACATATTACTCCGGATAATCGAGCCTCCGGATAATCGAGTCCGGCCATCAAACTTCATGAAATTAACTCTTGCACATATCCTTCATGATCCTAGGCTCACCAGACAAGTTGACTCCAGAGTGGCCATTTTGGAACAGGTTCCCCGGGAGCCGGGGTTGGCCAAAAACATTTCTCATTGGAACTCAAACTTCTTGAAATTGTCTCAAGTGTTCATTTCTGACCTATTTGGGTTCATCAAACAAGTTCACCCCGGATTGACAATTCAGGAATAGGCTCCCTGAGGAGTCAAGAGTGTTCATAAAAATTTTCAAAGCCGCAATTTGTTTTAAATCCATTTTTCTAGCAATGTGAGTACAAAATCAATGCAAGGACCACTCATTGACGCCGGGTGACCAGCAGGAGACCCACCATAAGATTCCGGACACTCGGAGATATGATCGATTCCAGAAATTCTTCTAGACAGATGTGACTCATAAACCGTTTGTTTTAACATTGTCACATCAAAACCAATACATGCACTCTTACAGGCCACCAATACAGGACTCTTCGATCCTAGGTGGCCTCTATCTGATACTACGAAAGTTTGTTCTAGAAATTTGCGCCTTTTTTTTATAAACAATCCGTTGTAAAGTAATGTCCAGGGCCACTAATTGACTCCAGGTGGACACTAAGTTATTATTGGGAAGCTCCGGATTATCCAGAGTAGTAGTTAATTCTTAAAATTCGTCATATGTTGTGAGAGCAAAATTTATGCAAGGGCTACCTGGTGGTCCACAAATGGTGCTCCAGAAGTGCAGGGACATCCAGAGCAGTGGTCAAATTGCAGTTCGTTCTAGAAACTTTCAAGAATCGTTTGTAATAGCAGTATAGAAGCAGAGTCTTTGCTCGCCCTTAGAATCATAGGGGCGTTACTGTTTTGATCGATTTCTCTTCATCGATTTTATATTTGCTTCAGGTGGAAGATGCAATCATCCTTCATTACAACCATGAACCTTCGGTAGACTATTACAATTTACTACATTGATAAAAAGAAAGCATCGTCGATAGACAGATAGATCAATACAGTTACGACCCTATAATATTCTAAGCGCGAGTTTACGAATATCGTTCATTGGTCCCGAGTGGCCACCAAAAAGTCCTCCTGAAATACCGGAGCTCCCGAAGCAATCGTCATTTCTTACATTTTGTTTTCAACAGTTGCGTAATCGTGAACCATTTTTTGTAACAAAGTAAGAAAAGAAGGAGAAGAGACCTATTCCGAATATTCGTCTCATAATATTATCTTCATTAATCGTTTTATTTTAATATTGTGAGTGCAAAATCCAAAATCAATGCAAGGACCACTAATTGATTCCGGGTAGCCACCATGTGGACTTTCGGAAGTTCCGGAATATCCGGAAAAGCGTTCATTTTTTGAACTTTTTGTATAGCAATCTGAATTCACTGATAATCTGTGTGGAAAAAAATGCTGTAACTAGATGCGCTCCCTCAGTAGATGAAGAAACTGGCTAGTCTAATCAGTTTCGTAGTTCCAGTTTCAAAATCTACCTGTTTAGCCTAGATGTTTAGCTTGAAGATGATCCTTTGTGAATTTCGGGAGAACAACTTGCAGACTCACCATCTGTTTATTGATTTCAAAGCAGCGTACGGTTGAAAAGAAATTAGCTGTGCAGATAATGTCTGAACATGGTTCTCTGGCGAAGCTGATTACGATGATACGTACAACGCTTGATGACTTGAAATAAAGTATTCGGGTTGCAGACGACCGCGTTTGTGACCGTGGGGAGTTTGAAGCAGAGTGATGCGCTTTCGAATTTATTGTAAATATTGCACTCGAGGGGTGATTAGGAGATCTGGCGTGCAGAAGAATGGCACTATCATTACATGGTCGCATATGCTCCTGATCTTTGCGGACGACATTGACTACATTGGTAACGATTGCAGAAGAGGAAGTTGTTGACGCATTTGTTTATCTTTGAGCACTTTTGACATGTGACAATGACGGCTCCTGTGAATTGAAAAGATGTATTGCTGCTGCGAATAGGCTTCGAATATTGGAAACGAAATTTTCTCTGATTCGTAAGGGGCCGAAAAGCTTTTGGGGTTTTCGAGCGAAAAGTGCTACGTACAATTCTCGATGGGAAACTAGAAAAAGATGTGTGGCGCAGACGCATGAATCACGAGGTGTATCAAGTGTATAAAGAAGAAAATATTGTGAATCGTATAAAATATGGCAAACTCCAGTGGGTCGGTCACTTAGTGCGAATGTCGAAAGAAAGAATAGCAAAAACGATATTCACCAGAGCTCCGGATAGAGGCCAGCGACTTCGTGTAAGGCCACGAATACGCTGGCTGCTGCACCCGGTGGAATCGGACCTGGGAACCCTAAATGTTTAAGAAAACTGGAGGAACATCACCTAAGATTCACAATTATGGAGCTCTACAATACGTCAGACATAGTTTATTTAGAGCTTCTAGTGGAGTGTCATCACTTATAAGACGATTTCGTTGATGTATTTGAACGATTGGCCACCACTTTGAGTTTTCTAGAACCTCAGAAGGACCACCTTGTGGCTATCCGTTTAGATTGCAACAATTATACTCTCACATTTCTCAACAAGCGATTTTTAAAAACTCACAACTTTATATGACGACTTAAAAAATTGACACATCTTCGAAGAATCCGAAGCTTCCGGATGCTCACCTAAAGGCTACACGGTGTCATTAAATGATCCTCGAATAGATTTTGATCGCACATAGAAGGTCGCAGTTTTCCATGGCGAGTTTCTAGAATTGATTACCTTTTCGGCTATTCCGGAGCTTCTGGAGCACCACTTAGTGGCCTCCCAGGGTCCATGTTTAGTTCTTACAATGATATTGCTCTCATTTTGATGCATAAATCGTTTTGTGAAACAGTATGGTTTACGAGGATAAATTTAAAAATTGGCCCTTTCTCTTAATATTCCGGAGTTCCCGGAGGACCATTTAGCGGAGTTTTGCTCTCACATTCATAACAAACCACAGTATTCTTGAACGATTTTCAAGAATTTGTCTTTACTCCGAGTGTTCTGGACCTTCAGTACCACTTGATGACCAATCGTGGCCAATGCGTGGTTCATGCAATGATTTTACTCTCACAATGCTACAACAAGTAATAGTTTCTAGGACGGATTTCTAGAATTGGAATTACGCCAACAATAGATTAATAAAAAATCGCAGCTTCAAAATATAATCTTCTACACCTGGTCATTTCTCCTGATGTTTATAAAATCCACTTAGTGGCCATCCGGGATGAATGAGTAGTCCTTGTATTGATTTTGCTCGCTCATTGCTACAACACTAAAATTCTAAAAAGTCTCAGCTTTCTAGGATAAACTTTCAGAATCGGCAACTTCTCCGGATGTTTCGGAGTTTTCGGTGGACCACTTAGTTGCCTTCTGGGGTCAAAGAATGGTCCTTGCAATGATTTCGCAATCAACACACGGGCTTCAAAAAACTTCAGCCTTCAATTTTTTTTATTTGTGTTTTATAAATATTGATATCCATTATGCTAGTGATCTATTGAAAAGTATTTATGGCCACTTAACACCCTACGGAGAGCCTGTCCTGAAATGGAAGCTATAAGGTCAGCACGTCTGGTGACCCTAAAACAATCAGAAAGAAACTGCTGAGGCAATTTCAAGAATTTTGACACCCATATTGTTCCAATGAGAAATGGTTTGGAGAGTTTGTGTGAATTTGAGATAAATTAACTGCAAACATGTATTTAAACAGAATAAATGGAAAAATATTTTAAGCTCATTTTAGTGGAATGTATTCAACCGTCTAAGACGAGTTTAGTACTCTCCATTTAATTCCACCAATTATTTTGATATCTTTGCAGATACGTATTTCGACCACAACTATGTGGTCGTCTTCAGTGCCTCGTAAGTCGAGTCAAGTACGAGACACTCTACCCTATGTTACGTTTTATGCTAGTTAGGCTCTGTCTCATTTGGAGAATTAAACTGAAATTAAACTTAAAAGTGACATTTCAATAATTATCAAATAACCCTGCTCGCAGAGCAAGATTACTTTTGACAGATATCGAATTATTTTGCATCGATGTCTTATTGGAATTGTTGGGTAGCACCAGCCATTTTTATTATTGGGTTATGTGCTAATTTTCGAACTGTCACTTTTAAGTTTAATTCTCCAAATGAGACAGAGCCTTACTCATTTTTTTTGTCAGGAATAAGCCTTCTCCAACTTCGGGGCCGATAACGGGATTTTCTTCCGAATTGTCATCGATCCGAGCTCTAAGAGAAAAATTATCTCTCCCAAAAAACCTTATTCCATGTTTACTTTTGAAAAATGCCATAAACAAAGTGACTATTGCGGAAAAAAAATGAAAATAGACTTAATTTTTTCTTTCATCGATTTCTTAACTTTTTTGGTCATTTTCGATACTGATAAATAAACAGTGTTGATTATGTGCTAATAGAAGTTTTTGCTGCTCGAAATATCATAAACCTGCAAAATAGAAAATAAAATTGTAATGCATTTATTTGGAACAGCATTTTCTCAATGTTTACGTTAAGGATGCAGGCCCTTTTCACACGGTTAGAATTCTTGGGTACTTTTTCAAAGCGGCATGTCGCAAATTGTAAACAAACCCGTTTTCAACAGCATATGGCATCACATTCATCTAAAAATGTGTATATCTTCAAAGCTATATGAAAATGCGTTATTAAAAATGTAAATCATTGTTGAAAATAGTGCACATACACCGCTTAGCAGAAAATGTACTTTAAAAAGTTTTCTCGAACAACTAGGGGAATTGTTCCGTTTTCCATCCCACTGAACATATATTCATCTCATCGCAAAACAGAGAAATACAGCACCAATCTTGTTGCTTCTTTTTGCTAACATGTGTGCTCATTGCTGAAAATCACAAAAATAAATAACAAAAAAAATATCCTTCCTTTGCTTTGTTTTTGATAGGATGGAAATGGGAGCTATGAGATGAAGTGCCGAACCGTTCCACTATGGGGGATCCCCATACAAGCGAGCGGTCAAAAATAAAATTGGACTTTTAAAGTGATTTTCCACTTAGTTTTAGCTGTGTATGGTCGAAATAGCATGAATATACAATTTCCAACCCCCCCCCCCTTTGGGGATCGTCTATGAATTACGTAATTATTTTTTTCATAGGTTCGATTAACGTGACAAAGCAAACCTATTTGGGAAGTTGAAATTTCGTGCGTTTTCTTAAGGAGAAGGAAGGGGCTGTACAAAACTAAGTTCAGCAATTTATGGACATTATGGCGGCGATCATGTTAAATGACATTAATTTCATGACATTCCGTGATATTTTTTGTTCTCACTCTCATGCCTCACAATTTGTATTTAGAACAATTTGCTTGACAAAGTACTAGGATCTGAAGGATCATAAAGCACTAACTGTTAATCAACTAATAAGAATTGAAAATAACTTTCGAAAAAGGGTATTAGCAAACTAGAAATCGCAACCCCATGACATTTTTACGTGTACAAGTTATTCAAAAATGAGATTAATATATTCTCAAAAATGTGGACATTCATTGTGGAATGTAAGAATGCTCCATTCTTCCGAAAAGCAAAATTCTTTTAATTTAAATAACAACACTATTTGAATTACTTTTGATTTGTTTTCATGATTTCTACAAGTTATATACAGCATCATTCTTTTTCTGTGTCAAGGTTTAAGTCTTCAATGATATTTTCTTCAATTCCATCAACGATGGAAGATGAGATAAATTCATCTAAAGTATTAGAAGATAAAGAACTTTTGAAAATCTTCAAATATTACAAAATTACGCATGGCATAAGAATAACTAAGTGAAAAATTTTTTTCCAACGTCTCCTCGTTATCCAAATCGAGCTTAAAATGGATCTGATTCATGTAAGGCACGAAGGAAAATGTCAACATTTGCCTCTCTTGATCATTTTCTTGCATTATGAGTTCTAAATTTCTTCAACTGTTTATATTGACTTTCCGCTGGTTGTTCAGCCAGTGAACCTCAAAGTGTAGATGAGTGAATAAATATTTCCCTACCATTAGCCAGACATTCATGAACACTAGCAGGAATTTCATACGCTCCGTTCTAACTAAGATATTGTTCGTCTTTACTTTTGCAATAAACATGTCGGGAATTATTGATTCCAGGAGATTTATAAATATTTACATATTATGAAATCTCATATTTAGTTCTCCATCAGTAGCTAATGAATAGCTCAGAAAATTAGGTTTAGAGAATGACTCAAACCACTCAAGCCCCAAACGCATTTCAGCGGAATGGCGACGGAAACGGTAAAATTTGACAGGAAATATATGAGCGAACTGTTAAATCCTTCCGTTACCGTTGTGCTGCATTGCATTGGGGTTTTATTCATTTACTCCTTTGAAAAGTTAATTAAATGAGCTCAAATGGTTATAAATAAAGTCGAAGTTATTACCAATAAATGTATTTTGACCATACCCTTTGAGCGCATAGTTCAGTCTGACCCATTTTCAATAGGAAACGATGGGACTAGATTTCCCGTCGAATGAAACTTGTTGCGAGAAAATCGGACACAAATAAGTGTCTAAATGGCGATTGCGTTCTTTTGCGCACATACATACAGACGCGCATGCACACACATACAGACATCACCTCAATTCTTCGCGCTGAGTTAGTTGATATATACCACTAGGGGTCTCCGGGCCTTCTATCAAACATTCGTTTTTGGAATGAGCATTAACCTTGGAGTACGAGAGAGGCAAAACACGGTAAAAAACAAATGAAAAAAAATCAGAGTGACTTAACTCTGTTAATTGCAAATACTGGCAAGAAATTCTTTCGGGACATTTTAGTCGAAGCTTTGTCCTTGATGTGTATCATAAAAGAACCTGGGGATTCCTGAGGAAAAAAGTTCTTCACTATCAAAGTTGAAAATAGCGTCGTTTTTGAAAAAATATTGCTTCCGCATTTTTTCAATTTTTTTCACAGTGTAACCATTAGTTTTTGCACACCATTTAAAAGCTTATACAATAACCTTTGTAATGATGTATTAACATTGAAGAAAAAACATTTAAAAATATTTCAATAAATAGTTGAAAATAAAATATTTTTTCAGAAAATTTGCTAACTTTTTTACCCATTTCTGACTTTGCCACCTTATATCTTTGGAACTAGTGCACCTAGAGACTTCAAATTCAGAATTTCTCTTAATTAGAGTATTGACAATGGAGAGAAAATATTTTAAAATAATTCGGAAGACATGACATTTTCGATTAATGACCGCCCGAAATCCTATAGTGCGTTCCCCTAAATAGTTTAAAACCTGCGTCTGCTTGTACTTTTTCATCACTGATTTCAAAATTAAGCTTGTTGCTTGTATATTCTGATTTTCGTTGAGAAAAACATTTTACGTTATTTTTCTGCAGCAAATATTGTTACGTCGTGTTGTAAATGTTGCATTTTTTTTTGTCGCATGTGCGTGACACGTTTCAACTTGACGCAACATTTCGACGTATCAAAAATGCAGCGTACGGAGCAGCGTTACATTAAAAAAAAACAACGTAACAACGACGTATGTGATTTATCTGTTGCAGCACGTTGTAACATATATTTTAATCAAAATAACTAAAATGTTCAAACGCAGTGCAGATTTCAGAGTCATTGACGATGAACTTCTTTTCAATTTTTGAAGTCTCACTGTTACATACGTCACCTAAACATTTCGTCTAAACGGTTTCGTCACATATACCGTGAAAAAAAAACAACCAATCTGCACAACCTTATGGCCAGCATACCGGGATATGTGTAATTTTATCAATTTTTCGTAGGCTATTCGAATTAATTGAGCTATGATGTCAAGCACGTTTATTACGTGTCATGATGCATGCCAGTGGAAAAAACTATTTAAAAATAATTTAGTTTTAAAACCGTTTTAGAAAAAAGTTTGCCAACTTTCTTCAAAGGATTTCTCGAATCTTAACAATTGTTAGATACGTCGTTATGAAAAATTATGCTTGAATGATCAGATTTGTTTCTTGGGTGTATGAACTCGAAATTTTCTGCAACTGCAGCTTGTATGAAAATGGTAGAATGATCAAATTACTTCCTAGACAGAGAATTATTTGCACTCACAAAGCATATAAATTCTTAGTAGGACTTAAACTGAAAAACAAAATTAAGAAGAAAATTTTAAAACACAAACGATGGTTTGAATAAAAAAAACTTAATAAAGATTTTGAACTCAACGTGGCTTGCCGAAGAAAATTTTGAAGCACACATAAAATTTATTTGTAAATTTCTTTAGATTTTTGGCAATAAAAATGTGTGGATTTTTATTAGTGTATTTCTCAATGATTTAGGTGCTGCAGATCCACCAAATTTCAAATTTTCATACCTTAGTTGGACTATCTTTAAAAATGCTGATAATAGCGGCCGCACAGACAAAATGTAAGAAAAAATATCAATTAAGAACTGAGGAAATGCTAAAAGCAGGCCAAGTTCTAGTTAGAATGTAGAGCCATAGAAGAAGAAGAAGAACCAGAGAAGAACGGCATCACAACTCCGCGCAAAGCGGCAACTATTGGTAACAAATTGACGCGTACAGAAAATCATTTCAAGTAACCACAATTTAAAGAGGCACAATAGTATCGACAGAGCGACGTAAACGGTTTAATTTTGTTTAAGTAGCTTTCCTGGATGGAGAATGGAATAATATGCTCTTTAAGGGCAATCCTCACGAATTTCAAATTTGCTCACGTTTTCGGGGGCCATACACTCAATATGGAGGAAACGCACAACTGTAATTTTTGATATTTCAGCTTTGCTGCGAAATAATAAAAATGACAGTTGTGCGTTGCTTCCATTTTGAATGGTGTGCCCTTGAAAACGCGAGCTCCCAATTGATAACTTTGAAAGTGCATTTAGAGCACTAAGTTTGTAGTGAGCTGAAAAAAAATTCATGATGAGAATTAGACAATTAGAAGGAAAAAGACCAACACTCGTTTTTTTTTAAAACACAACTAGTAATAATAATTAGGAATCTCCTTGGGTGATCCACAGGAATATACCTATTATTCCCCTATACAAACGAATTTGTGTTGTAAAGTTAAAACTTGGTACCTGTGATCCCAATCAAATTTCAGCAGAATTAACAGATAATCAATGATCAATTGTTACTGGTACAACTAAAGATAACAGTGTAAGATAAACTTTTCCAACCAAACCAGTATAATAAGATTGCAGGCGAGCTTTGCTTCCGATTCGAGCATAGAATGTTCATGATCACCTTCATGTATCAGAGCAATCTCAAAACTCGACTGATGAGTTGTCGTTATTTGGTGGCTATTATGTTTGTAGATCTTGCTGATTGATGACTTTCGCCCAATAACAAATGATAAGATTATTCCACATCCCATCGCGCGTTTTCCGGATGTCGTTGTTCGCAAGGCAAACTGGGGACTACTCGGAATAGACAAATGAGTAGTTCAGTTTAACTAGTACCTCCACTACAATCAAGATTTCCTATTTCTTTAATATCTGAGCTGCCAAGGAAGCTTCATATTCTCCGAAAAGAAACACACAACCCAGCATTCCAACGGAAACGGGCGTGAGGATGCGGTGCGGAAGAAATCACTATGAAAAGCTTTCGCAAATAGCCATTAAATGTAGTCACCCAAGACCCATGCCAAGAAGCGCATAATCGACTCGAAAAGCTGGCTCCTTTGATGGTGACTCTACAACATTGGCGTTGGCTACGTCGTCGTCGTCCTGTAAATAATGATTGAAGCTCTGGCATCAGGCACATGGAGGAGTTTCACGTTTCAGACGGTGTGTTCGGTCCTTCGTCGGGTATGTATTGGTATAGTGTGTCTGGTCTGGAGCATTGTCGAGTCGAGTTGATGACGATGACAATGATTATGTCGGTGCGTTTCCTTTCCGAAGGATGGGTGGCGAAGGGACGTGCGTGGAAAGGTGGGCACGGGGCCACCGCGCTCCGTCGTATTTAAAGGGATCTCTGTCTCTGTGTGTGGATTGCGGGAGGACTATCAAACCATAAAGGGGAAACGGTGGATTTTGGTTATCCTGGCTTGTGCATGACTCACAAACACACGAGAAGTGGGTGCGTACGCGAGTGAAACGGACCACACCAATACATGACGTTCGGTTGACTTGCCTTGCCTGTGCATGTTGCTGAGGATATTCTGATCTGATGGCATAATGGAGATAGCGAGTGTGTAGATACGGCTCTGGTATGACAGTGAATGAGCGAGCATGGCCAGGCATGGCCTATCGACATATCACATCGGAAAGATGCTGCGAGTGATCTCGAGATGGAGTGTTGAAAGCCGAATCTTATTGGAGTACAGAAACCAACGGATGCCAACATATGCGACAGAAAGCCAGAATGTTGATATCCTACATTTGAAAAAGGAATGTCTTTTAGGCATTATTCATTAAAATTTTCATTTATTCCAGGGTAGACGAAAATAGCTCTACAATATAAAATCTTGATTAAATAGCAAAATGAGATATGCACATGATTGATATAATAAGAGATAAAATATCAGAGTACAACATTAATATTTTGCACTCAAATATCACTAGGGGATCAAGTTATGCTATTTGTAGTAAGTGATCAATATCATGTGATATTGGCTTGTTCTTATCCATTTGATATTTCGGTGCAAATTTTTGATATTGTTACCTGTTCTTTTATTTCTTATATCAATCAAGCCCATATCATGTTTATGTTTTGTTATTTTGTTCATAGCTTCTGCCTGGGTTAGCATTCCGGTACTTGTCTATTGGAATATTTTGTGTTTCGAAGCAATATGTAATATGCTTGAAGCTAATCAGTTTTAATTTAATTTGTTTTTTAAGATTTGTGGTAGAAGATGAAGAACCGGAACAGCAAGCCTGATTGTATGTGCTGATTGTTTAAATTTCATTTTTCAACCAACCAAATGTTACTTAATTCAGTGCTGATTTAAAGACGAGAATTCGATTTCAAAAGAAAATCGAACTACGTGATAATTAATTGATTTAAGAAAATTTCTGATTCACTTTTCATGAAATACAGTAATATCCTGATTGCATCACTCTCCTGGTGAATTTTGGGGTGGTAAAAGAGGGAATGTGACAAAATCGGAAAAAAAATATTTTCAAATTTTTAATTCATTTTACAAATATGAATCAGTTTATGCTTTGGAAACCCAACATGCGTGAACACAACCCGTAATTTCTTGTCGTAAAGGCTTACATAATCCTTGACAGGTACTCAGAAATAATTTATAATAAACCACAGGCGGTGAAAGTTATTTTACGAAAATCATTGTTGTTTGCGGTATTCTATAGAAAAATAAAAAGAACGACTAAAATTCTCAAAATTTTTTGGGGTAACAAATTTGGATCGAAATGTGACAAAATCGGAACATCATAAAACCGGCTTGAAAACGTGATAAAATCGGGAGTAGACAAAATCGAAGAGTGACAAAATTTGATCGACACTGTATTGCGAAAAAAATCGGCATCCTATTAGACTTGAACCCTCACTGCCGCATTAAGTACACGGAAGTATTAACAATTATACAGCAGACGCCCTTGCGAGGAACTGATCCATAGAAAAAAAAGGTATGACATAAGATGTTAGTTACTGAACCAGATTATACTTGCATCGTCTATTATAATATTTTGTTTTGTTTTCTGGGTTTTTGATACCATTTACAAATGAACTTTCGGAGACTAGCCAGCCTAGGGCTGAAAGTCTCCTTAATAAAGACAAAAAAATATGAAACTTGTCCGAATGAATGAATACCTCAATGCTACTTGATATATAAAAATGCTTTAAAATATATAACTACAAATACAAAATTATGTCCAATATATAACCAAATCAGATGTGAGAACTGGATTTATTTTACAGAGGAATACAACTTCGAATCATTAACCTCAAATGAAACAAACGCTAGACAAGTTAAAAAAATACAATAATAATTTTCGCTCCGACCACACGTCCATTTTTGCTTGATTTTTATCACAGTATCTAATTCTATTGAAATTATTACCATCGAAGTTATAAACACTTGAACAAATTTAAGTCCGATATTACAGATAGACAATCGTTAGAAAAGTATTGTAATACGATACGCATTTATTCAAATTTACACTTCCTTTAAATTTTGAAATGTAATGAATTTCACTGTTATTATTTTGTTATATTGTTGAACCTTATATGAGCAAATGTTAAAAACATCGATCTCTTTTTAGTACAAAGAAAGCCTTAAATAGCCAAAAATGTAAAACAAGAAACCTGTGAACGAAAGATTATCTTAGTAAATCAGGAAAATATGTTTATTAAGGGAATAACACGTACTACAAGAATTGTACTGATAAACGATCTAAAAAACTATGCTAGTAGGGCTAAGTATCACCAAGACCCAAGTTAAGTGGACCACACCCTGACCTATCCAAAGTATACCTACAGCATTTGAAAAAGTATTCCAAAAAGTAGGTACCCCAGTACGAAGCATATGTGAACTTCTGACCCTTCACTGAACAATTTCCCATTTTTACGAAATAGGCCTACTGTGATTCCTTTGTTAACAAGACTTTTCTCTTTGTGGCGATTTGATTCGGCAACACAACATTTTGCCGAATCCCGCTCCCCAAACGGAAATACAATTTTATCCAGTCCACCTACCTCATACTTAAGCCCAGCCAGTCTCAACCAGGTTTCCACCTTGAGACAGTACGGGGACATCGACGGGAGCAGCGGGGTCCGGGTGAACTGGTACAAGTAGACCACATCCTTCTCGAAGTTGGCCTTGTGCACCAGTGGTTTCACTTCCTTTTCCTTCTTGGCGGCCGGGGCGGCGGCCTGTTCGGCCGATGTGGCCGCACCATCACCACCCGCCCCCGTATCGGCGGCGGCATGATTCTCGCCAGCACCCTCGCCAGTGGCGGGCTTCTTGTCGCCCTCGGTGGCCGTTACCGCGGCCGCAGCAGCGGAGCTATCTTCCTTCTTCTCCGCCGCTACTGGCTGTTCGGGTTTCTTCTCCTCCTCGGTGGCGGCGGTTAGGGGCTTGTTGTCGACTTCTGTGGCCATTTTTAAGAGATTCTGTTTCTGTGGGGTTTCTGGTTGGAATAAGTGTAAAAATCTGGCAGCAAAATTCACGCACACAATCCTATAAAAATATTCGCACTTTTCGGTTCACTTATTTCTCTTTATTCGAGCTATTATTTTCCGGAAATCACTTGGCGGTTTTCCAGGTCACAAATCCTTGTCAATCACTAAAAAAGCACTTCTTCCACTAAAACTGTATCCAAATGCGATATAATTCCTCGTTATAATCCAGTAGGAATATTCGACTCTTCGATCCTCGAACGGTCAGACTCCTTTCGGAACAAAAGCAAATCCAGTTGAGCAGAGTAGGCGTCGAACGGCACACTGAAATGCAATGACTACTGAGACGGGAGGCCACGACAAATGACAAACACAACTGAACGATTAGACAGTGCTGTACCGTGTGAGTAAAATCGGGCGCTCGAAAAATACAGCCAACTTTCGAACCGTGGTTGGCGAAATTAAAGAAAAATAGCCTTCTCTAATAACTATTTTTCTGAACGATGGTCAATTAAAACACACCCCGGTGGAGAAAGATCTTCGAATTTCGATTGACGGACACAAAACTGGCTCCTATCTGTTGGCGCTCTGGCGGTTGGCTCTATACAAAACTCGACGGCGGTTACTGCGATTGAATGTGGTGCTGCTGCTGCTGCTAGACTGCTGCGTTCGGTATAAAATCCTACTCACAAAGAAGAGCAAGCCGCGAAAACGCGAAACATTCGTCCGGCGACACACGACTTTCAACACGAGACGATGCTTTGGCGTCCTTTTCCTACCAATACTAACCACAGTCCGTCAATGAATAAGCGTGTGTGCGTAGGCGATCGCTCTCATTTTCCAGAGATTTTAGCTGGAGAGCGAGCTTTTGTCAGTTGGCATGCGAAGGAGTAAGCAAGAAGGCAACAAATCAACAAGAGGTGTATCACCAACGTATGCAAAAGCTTTTCTCAGCCTACAAACACAAATGCATCGCGAGTTAGTATCATTTGGAACGGCAACGTTGATTGAAATACTTCGAACTTTGACTATTGAATTTAAAATTTTCTGTGCTTCGAACTGCTTGTACTATATTTACTTATTTACATAATTTGCAAATAAACCCCTTCCATACACAAAACTGCGTATATTATTTAAACACAAAAAAATGAATATATAATTAAAATTTATTAAATAAATTAATAAATTTTAGTATACTTCACAAAATCCTTTGGTACAGTCAAACCTCCATGAGTTGATGTTCCTTTGGTTACGGTAATTTTTTTTACCAAATTTTCAACAATTGGACGTGATCGTTCGGTATAACTTTATTTCGTGACGATCTGTCAAAAAGTACCGCGTACAGTGTTCGAAGATCTGAAAAGCAAAATCACCGAGCGTCTCGGGTTTTTTTTTGTGTTGTCAAATTGATCAATATGATTGTTCAGTGCTTTCAGTTGTTATTAAATGAAATAAGATAACTTACGCGCCCTTTTCAAATCACTCAGAGTGAAATTTTGAGTAGTTTCACTTTTTACGGAAATTGAATAACATTTCCGATTTGAAACGGGTGTGTATAGATTCAGAACATGACTTTTATTTATTTGTTTTCTTCAATTAAAACGGGTGAACAAATAAATGTCATACAACATACAGCTGGTTTACAAAAATCACGAGCCGAAGGCAGCCTTGCTGTTAAAGTCGAAATATGTATCTTTAAAGATTACAACGTGGGGGAATTAAATGAAATAGTAATATTAATAAAGGGGCCCTCCTTAGCCGTGCGGTAAGACGCGCGTCAAGTCAATTTTCGGGTTGGAAATAGTTTCAACTTCCCTGAAAATAAAAGTATCATCGTGCTAGCCTCATGATATACGAATGCAAAAATGGAAACCTGGCTTAGAAACCTCGCGGTTAAATAACTGTGCCAATGTGTAATGCCAGTATGAAGAAGAATATTAATAAAATCCCTTAAATCCATATTCAGCACTAATTTCCTGATTGATCTTGAGGCTAGTGCGTACAGTTCATAGTGACATTAACCTTTGGCCACATCGTTGCTAAGCAACGCTAGGGTGCGGCAGACCAGGCGAAATACATATTGGCGTATCACACACATTAACGCAATCCAACATTCCATTATCGCACACTGATGTTCGAATGCAGTTGCATTGCAGTTATTGCAAAATGCAATGATCGCAATTGATACAATTTTATGGAGGATCTTGTATGCAAGTGCAAACGCTTTTCTTTAGATCGGTTCAAATTTAGCATAAAATTAATGTTTGTAGCATTTTTATTTAATGTTGTTTCCTTAATGCTATCTTAACAGGAAGTTACGACTGGCGAGTTGACTCTTTTCATTCATTCATTAAATGAATGAATTTTATTTAGCTTACATCTAAACAGATAACACTGAATCAACAATTTGACGCCGCAATACACGGTTCGAGGCTGCATCTCTCCATCCTCGAATGCGTCCTACGCTCGCCAAGTTGTTCTGTACTTGGTCATCCCACCTCGCTCGCTGCGCCCCACACCGTCTCGTACCTGCCGGATCCAAAGTGAACACCATCTTTGCAGGGTTGCTGTCTGGCATTCTTGCAACATGCCCTGCCCATCGTACCCTTCCGGTATGAGCTAGTATGGATGCTGGATTCGCCATAGAGCTGGGCGAGCTCGTGGTTCATTCGGTTCATTCGCCGCCACACACCGTCTTCTTCGCGAATACTCCAGGGTCATGGGCTGTTCCAGCGACAGCTGATGTTCCACCTCCAGCTCGGTGTCCAGTGGTCCAGCCGCTCCGACGCGAGTCTGTTCGCATCCGCCGAAAAATCGAAATCAAATGGTGTGTACCCGAATGTACATCCGTGAACAACATGTCACATTAGTGATGAATGGACAACGTATAAATCGTTCGGTTTTGAATCATTCGCTTTCGTTTCTCTGATGATTTGTCAAACGTTTGTTAAAGCAAAATAGCAATAGGCGTTCTTCGATAAAGATTCGATTTTTTTTAACACAATTTCGAATATAATGCACTATAAATACATAATATTATTTATTTGCATTGAATATTTTATTTATCAACTTGTACATATCACTACACTTTGATCAGTCTAGTAAGTTTCCCAAAGAAGCGCGTCCATAATTTTCCATAACTCTACGCGGTCTATACTATAGATAGTGGAATATATAGATGAGCGAAGATAAATCCTCTGTCTCCAAACGAACTGTCAAACGTGTCTCCAAACGAGCATGACGTCACGATTTCAATGGAAACGTTAAGGGCTGTGACGTCATATGCGCGTGTGCACGGGCAAAAAAATCGACTCAGCCATGCTTTCGCTCATCTATAGATTCTACTATCTATAGTCTATACTTTCGTATACCGCCTTGAAATCAATGAACAGATGGTGCGTTGGGACGGCATTTTTGAAGGATTTGCCGTACATTAAAGATCTGATCCGTTGTCGATCGGCCGTCCACGAAGCCGGCTTGATAACTTCCCACGAACTCATTCACTATTATTAACAGACGACGGAAGGTATTCTGGGATATCACCTTGTAGGTGGCATTACTGATAGTGATCGCTCGAAAGTTCTCGCATTCCAGCTTGTCGCCTTTCTTGTAGATGGGGCATATGACCCCTTCCTTCCACTCCTCATGTAGCTGTTCAGTTTCCCAGGCAAGTGGTCAACTTTCCCGGGCCCATCTTAATAAGCTCAGCTCCGATAGCATCCTTACCAGCTGCTTTATTGGTCTTTAGCTGTTGGATGGCATCCTTAATTTCCCTCAAGATGGCTTCTAGTTGGTTTTCATCGTCCGCTGAACTGACGTAGTCCTCTCCTCCGCTGCCTTTACTTTCACTGCCTGTACTCTCAGCGCCATTTAAATGTTCCTCGTAGTGCTGCTTCCACCTTTCGATCCCCACACGTTCGTCCGTCAAAATGCTCCCATCCTTATCACTGCACATTTCGGCTCGCGGTACGAAGCCTTTGCGGGATACGTTGAGCTTCTGATAGAACTTGCGTGTTTCTTGATAACGGCACGGCAGTTCCATCTCCTCGCACTCCGCTTCTTTCAGGCGGCGTTTCTTGTCCTGAATAAGGCGGGTCTGCCGTTTCCTCTAAACCTGCACACACCGGACACTCGGACGAGGCCGAGCAAGCCAGCTGCGTTACCTGCACTGTGATTTTGCAGCACGCTTAAACGCCGGGCACTTCGAACCCCCCACGGGGTGCTTGCTGTTCACAGCTTTGCTGGAACAAATCAAACAATTGGGAGGGTTCGTGCAGCATTGTGCCTTATGTCCCTCCAATCCGCAGCGTCGGCAGAGCTTGCTTCTGTCAGGGCCTTTGCAGTCCCATTGCTTGTGCCCCGGTTCCAGGCACTTGAAGCAAACTTCGGGTTGCTCGTGTATGCCCACAGGGTACACCATCCCACCTTGACGCTCCCTAACTTGAATACCTTGGAGGCGTCTGCTGCAGATAGCCGTACTAATGCTACCTGCATCCTTGCTGGATCCGTAGCCGTAGGATCCGTAGCGTAATCCGTAGCCGAACGGCTGCGGTGGGTGACTTCGGTGATCTCGTCCACGTCTTTAACCCTTAGATTCACCTCCGTCATGAGTGCCCTCACCTTGACCGTCTCGTCTAGGACTTAGTCCGCCAACTTTTTGTAGGCGGCGCCCCTTTGCGAGATGCCCCGCTTCAGCACGAGGATCATCTCGCCCGTCCGGGTACGTCTTATTCGACGTACGTCGGCGCCGAGTTCACTGAGCTTGACATCAGTCCTCATCGCCTTCAAGACGTCCGAGTACTTAGCCTCGTCCGTCTTGATGACTAGGGCATCGCCCCTGGAGCGATTGGCACCTACCCTAGACTTCTTGCTACCCTCATTCGCCTGGGCCTTCTTTTCGGCCCTTGACGTCTTCGGTTTCCTCTTGTTCTTGACCAGGGTCCAGGAGGCGTTTCCCTAGTCTGGTGCTGCTGAGAGCTCTCAACCTGCCGTAACCCCTTACCACCGCCTTTCCTGGGTGGACGGACCTTTCCAGGTCCTTCATCTCTGGTTTTGGAGGTCCCTGGCCGGAGTTCAGCTTCAAAGCCCCACTACCTTTGTTCGGGGTAGTAAACTCCCGCATTTTGGAGTAGCCCCCAGGGAGCTCATCCCCTGGAGACTGTCTCCTCCGTTTTTGTGTCTGCTCCGTTGGACCAGTCACTCCCGACGTACCCGCGAATACTTGAGCCTCAGTCTGGGTAGACCTCGACTCCACGGATTTCACGGGCTTACACTTGGCCGTTTCGACAGCTTGGCGTTCAACATCGACTTTCGAAGTATCAGCAAGCTCCTCTTGAGGTCCTTACTGATATTATGCTTCGATGACGCAAAGTCGATTATGGCGTCCAGCTGTTCCGTCGCCACCTCGAAGGCTTAAACCCCATCGCGTTTGCGGTTCATCGCCCTCACAAGCCATGGGCCATCCATAACCTCTACCGGCATAGCCGAGGAGAATGTTGTGAGATGCTAGTAACCCTACATTAAATATAACGCGGTGGGGTTGCACACCCCTGAGCCCGTTACGAATGTATTAATCGACAGTACGCACATTAATGGCACGGTGTTCAACGGAGATATGTGCGTGTCGGTGACATCTAGTTCGTGCATTGCTACGAGAGGAAGTCGTCCTCTTTCTCGTGTCGTAAAATCCCGATTAATCGATTAGTAACTAATCGATTACTCTCGATTCCTGTCGATTATTGAATCGATTGATCGTTGGATAATAATCGATTCAAAATTAATCGATTATTACAACGATGAATCGATTAATCGAAGTAATCAATTAATTTGCGACATCCTTATGATGTCGTAAAATCCCGATTAATCGATAAGTAACAAATCGATTACTCTCGATCTCTCTCGATTATTGAATCGATTAATCGTTAGGTAATGATCGATTCAAAATTAATCGATTATTACAACGATTAATCGATTAATCGAAGTAATCGATTAATTTACGACATCTCTACTCGTGCCGTCCGTCGATCAGGTAAGTCGTGTGTGCTGGACGACAGGTTGAAGCGAACAAATGAAGCGTCACAAAGGTTAAGTGACCCACGCTGCCGCTGCGCATCGAGCTGCCGACTATTGCCTCTAGCCTCCTAGGCGGAGACCTGAACAACCCACCTCTTGCGAAGGGGTTGTCGCCTACACTAGAGGTCCACCACGCCAGAGCCCGATAAGGGACAATTACTGTGAAGGGTGTCCAGGTACCCCACAGGCTCCGTTAAAGGCCTAGCTCATTATTTCACCTGGCCATGCATCCCCTCGGCACGGGTCGCTTAACGCCTTGGGATTAGGGGTTAGGGACGATGGTACCCTTGGTCGCACCCCCTCACTCTAGCTGATGTCAGAAGGACAACAGTGCCCAGGCTGCACTACCAGCTAAGTACAAAACCCTTAGGGTCTGTCTCATTTGGAGAATTAAACTAAAATTAAACTTAAAAGTGACATTTCAATAATCATCGAATAACCCTGCTCGCAGAGCAAGATTACTTTTGACAGATATCGAATCATTTTCTATCGATGTCCTATTGGAATTGCTGGGTAGCACCAACCATTCTTATAACGGGGTGATTTTTTAATTTTCGAACTGTCACTTTTAAGTTTAATTCTCCAAATGAGACAGACCCTTAGCTGGCTGTTGATTGTCATCGGAAGACCGATGGAAGCGTGAGATTGGAACTTGTGAGGACCAGAGCTGTGTGTTTCCTTCCCAGATGTCAACTCACCATTTCTCAGCGCGACAATCAAAGTGTAGCAAGGCGTGATAGAGTTAGAGACCTGGAAGTGATATTGGATTCAAAATTCACATTCATTGATCATTATAATAACACAATTTTGAGCAAATCCAATAACATGTTGAATTTCATAAAACGATTTTCTTACAATTTCCAGGACTCATGCGTTAGGCCTACTTTAGAATATTATAGCATAGTTTGGTTCTACTTCTCGATTACAGATACAGAGAAAATGTAAAGTTAGCTCGGAACCATTTTTTGTTATATGCACTTTTTCTTCTTCTTCTTTTTTCTTGTACGATATGACAGCTGTCACATCTGTTTATGGCAGTATGGCACTGCTAGGTAGCTATAACGCCAGTCAGTTTATATGCACTTGTTGGGCAAGTTGGGTTGGGCCGTTTTTCCATATGTAACTCGTTGCAAGTTTATGGATATTTAGGGTCTATCTCAATTGGATAATCAAACTGAAATTAAACTTAAAAGTGACATTTCAATAATTATCAAATACCGTTTTGCATCGAATTGCCGGACGCTTCGAAATCCGGACACTTCAATTGTTATTTGACTTTATTTACCATCTCAACAAGTATTTCTTGGGTTATCAATGCAGGGAACGATTCTCAGACTTGCAACCATTTTAACAAATGTAAGTAATCTGTAATCTGTGGTAAAACCTTGAAAATTGAAGGTAAAAGTAGAAGACATGTCATGATCAACGGTGAATTTCGTCTTTCTTAGAATGCAGGTTAAGACTCAACATTAGAAAAACTAAGCTCATATTTTCTATATTCTATCATTTGCAAGGGGTATTAGTAATTTAATAACATAGTATGATAGCATTCTTTGTCGTGTATTAGAGAAATTGCTTGGAAATTCATAGCTTTGTAATTTTTATTACATTTTCTGAATGTCCGGACTTCGAGGCAAGTTTTTACAATTGCTTCGATTTCCGGACATGCTGAAATGATGTGAAATAACTGTTTATCAGTTAAGTTAATTGAAATCAAATGATTCGTTATTAGCAAGCATAGATAAAATTTCATTATATTGAGTTGCTACACCACAAAAGGAACATTGCTTGCTCTCAACTTATCGATATATGCTTATACACACATTGTAAATTGAATCACTTCATTAATTGCACACAAGTAGCAAAACTTGCCTTTAGTTTCTATTTAAAGGTTGTCTTTTTAATCATTCACATTTTTGTAGAAAAAAAGAAGTTCGTAAAACTTGCTTTTGTTAACAGAATTGTATAAAAGACACGTTGTGAGCGACACCCGTCAATTAAAAAAATCTCAATATTTCTCGGACACACCTGGATTTATCAATCCGCATGAATTCATTATTTCAATCGCTCCTTTCAATCCTTGATTTCTAATAGCAAACGGAATTCAAAGGACACATAAATACCATTAATGTCTATATTTCGAAGTATATCTTTACAATGATAAGATAATGCAGAATTTTAATTCTCTGATGTCCATCCCATCAAAAACAAAACAAATATAAAAGGATTTCCAATGTTATATATTGCAGTTAAATGCTCCCACTTGGTTTCAAATGCTGTGTTTTGGTATTCCTGGTCAATCTCGGAGCAGAAACTTCGGATGGTACTCACAACCGGGGGATGCCAGATTTCCATACAAATCTGCATAGAAACCTTACATTACGGACTTATATTAATCGAGAAATATGAATGCTTTATCCTAGTTGTCTTTGAACGGATTAAATTGCCTATTTGAAAATCAATATAGCCAAACTCGAAGTGTCCGGAAATTCGAAGCAAAATTGTCCGGTATTTGAAGCATCCCTTATACTGTGTCCGGATTTCGAAGCAAGCGATGTTCAACGTTTTCGATTATATTAGCTATTTCGTGCTCACAAAATGTCATTTTCAGTACAGTACATCAAATTTCATAAGTTAATCTTGACAGGGTGTGTTATCAATAAGTGTCAAGTACTTAATTCCGTTTGAAATATTCAACTGAAAATTCTGCAGTGCTTATGTGTCCGGACTTCGAGTCAAAACGGTAACCCTGCTCGCAGAGCAAGATTACTTTTGACAGATATCGAATCATTTTCCATCGATGTCCTATTGGAATTGCTGGGTAGCACCAGCCATTCTTATAACGGGGTGATTTTTTAATTTTCGAACTGTCACTTTTAAGTTTAATTCTCCAAATGAGACAGACCCTTAAACACTGAAAATGCATCGTGACATTGCCATGGTATCTTTTGTAAACAATATTGTCTCCCATAGAATTGACTCCCCACAGCTATTATCAAAACTGAACTTTTATGTACCGTCACGACAACTGCGACATCGACAAAATATTCATCGAATCAATTACGCTAAATATGGACCTTTGAAGCAGACTGACTTTAAAAAACCCAGATTAATCCACCTAGCGGTGATGGCGCCTTTCTCGCGCAAAAAGGTAATGAATGTAGCCTTTACGCTTACACCTCGATGATGTACAAGAAAGGCAAAACAGTTACACCGTCTAATGTTATGATAGAAAATTTACACTAGTAGACGACAGATGGCGCTGCTAAAAGTTTCTCGAATTTCCTATGTTCGAATTTTGACTTTCGGACAATTTCATAGTACTATGAAACTGAACGAAGAGCATACTTACGCCTAAATGCGTGTAACACGAGAACTTTTTAGTACGATGAAACTCTTAATGGGAAGCCACGGATAAAATATTCATAGATGCAAGGCATTTTCATAACACATTATTGTTCTATGTGACTATGCCTCATCACTATTTTAATATTATCTATTTTTTGCAATTTGCAATTATTATGAAATTCAATAGTGATCAACAGCGTTTTAGTCTCTGTCGGATGCAACTTGTTGCAAGAAAATCAGTTAAGAGTTTCTATGTGAAAATTTGGCTAATGTTTTTATGGCATTTTGTGCACACACACGCACACACATACACACACACACACACACGCACACACGGACAGACAGACATTTGTTCAGTTCATTGAGCTGAGTCGAATGGTATATAACACTATGGGTCTCCGGGACTTCTATCAAAAGTTCGAATTTGGAGTGAAATGATAGCCTTTCGGTACAACTTAGTTGTACGAGAAAGGCAAAAACATTGTGACACTATTTACTTAACTATGTCAAAAATGCAGCTAAAACACTTCTTTACACGTATTATAAGTTGATGGCACTCTATTACAATATTTCTAATCAAGTACTTCATTTTACAAAAAGTATTGTTAACTATTATCGGTTAAAGCTACTAATGTAAAAACTAGGTCTACAAAATTGATTGACGACACAATAAATAAATAATTCGAAACTTAAACTCAATCACATTTCAATGTTCTAAAATACATTAAAGTAGCGCTGAACCAGGATAAATTTTACGATATAATTAAATGTGATTTCATAGTAAACAATCCCAGAGGCTCCCGCATGATCATTTTGCCTAATCAAATAAGTTTGATTAAATAATAATTTGATCAAGAGTATTAAATATCGATTCCAGCAATTGTGAGCAATGGTTCTCCGCAGGGCATGCGTTCTCACCAGCAAGCAACAACAAACGGAACCAAATCTCCTTCACACCATTCAATACCAGCATATGTAAACAAAGTATTCCAAAGGCAACTATACACAATCGAATTTTCCTCATCTTGATGAAATAGATGGAAGACGCGCCCAGATGACCGCGAGGTGGCTGACAAATATGAACTGATGACGAGGCCCCGCGGTCCTCCGGCGAGGCGATAGACGCATGATGATACTGCTGGGTGTCACACAATTAACGAGCTAATGGATTTTGCGGTCAAGCCCAATGCTTTTAATTTGAATGAATGAATTTATTGTCTGGAGGTTGAGGATGATTTTGATCGATGCTGGCCGGACATAGAAGTTTTACCCTTTATTGCAATTAATGTTAGAAAATTGCTGCTGTGACCATATAACGGACAAACAAGTCATCAGACTGATTGGGGAAGAAAAACGTTGACGAATTCTGCGGGGCACACCCAGGAGTATGTCTTTGAGTGAGAAAATATTCTCTGATAATTTAAGCCCAATATGTGGGATCTCCTGTAGAGCTTACGAGCAATAGCGTAGAAATGGAAATTAATCCGAAAATGGCGAGTTCCATTACAAGAAATTTTCTCAACTTCCATGTCCATTAAAGTATCATGAGGTTATAATAAACGAATACAAAAATTGTACCAAGGCTCAGAAAACCTGTAGCTAATAACTGTGGAAATGCTTGATAGATACTTAGCTGCGAGGTGCCATTTAAAGTCCCTACTGGAGATGTAATAACAACAAAGAAGTAGTAGATCGTATACTAAATACATAGCAAACTATTACCAAGAAAAATGTTATCAAGATTGACGTGTTTTCAAGAATATTCCTGTAATGACGTGGCCACAGTGTCTCTATAGGAAAATATTATTTCATAAAATCACTGTGCCAACTACGTGAAAGTATAAACTCTTTTCTTTCACACCATGGGTAAACGGAAATGTTCTATCGGGGCGTTTAGAATATTTTTTTCAGTATTTTTAAAGCAAGCTCCATGTACCTATGGAAAAA
Source organism: Armigeres subalbatus (assembly GCF_024139115.2). Classification (NCBI taxonomy): domain Eukaryota; kingdom Metazoa; phylum Arthropoda; class Insecta; order Diptera; family Culicidae; genus Armigeres; species Armigeres subalbatus. Next base: position 223,228,271 of record NC_085141.1, on the reverse strand, counting down.
TATGGAAAAATGTTTCCCCATATAACATTCTATAAATGGACTTACGTGAAATAGGAAAATCTTTACTTTTGTGTAGTGGGTGTTTTAGAGATATTGATTATTTTTTATGGTACTTTGGCCGAAGACACCATATGGAAGGATAACTAATGTAGGAACTTATTATGCTGCTAAATCTATTAACTAAACACTGGTGCTACCAATCATATGATTGGTATTTATTGTCTGATAAGATAAAAAGAAGACCTTTGGCTTGCTATGCGCTAAATGTGAAAAACCGTCGTTGAATTGTGGTGAGTGGAAAGACGAGAAATTTTAAGAAAATTAAATACCAATCATTTAAGACTATTCCCAATGCAATCATTATCATCATACCTAAAATGTCATTAGAGGCCGATATTGCGTTCTCGTACAAAAAAAAAACAGAAAAATACGAATGAGTGTTTTTAGCGTGTTTTGCGCATAAAAAATAGTGTTTGGTCATAACTTCTGATCAATAGCAAACAATGGGACAAGATGCTTCGTCGAATGGGGCCGTTGCGAGTAATTCGGATAATGCTATGTTCCAAAAAGTTTGTGTTGACGACAGAAACAAAAGACGGCACACTGACTTCTGTAGCGAATATTTATAGTTTGATCCTCTTGGATTACTTGCGATGTTCATCATTCACGGAATAGTGTTGATCCATGACCTCGCTGTAGTAGAGTCCGTCCAAAGCAATCTTCTGCACACTTAATTTTTTACCGGGATCTCAGCGAAATGGTCAACTTTTACCGAGATTCGCACAGCCGTGCCCCAGCAAACATGTTTTTTGCCGAAATTTCTGTCAAAATTGCTGGAAATCAGCAAATAATTTGCCGAAAATCAGCTAACAAACGTCATTTTTGCCGGAATATCAGTTTTTTATTTTGCTGGCGCACGGCTGAGCGGATTTTTGCCGAGCTGCAGAAATAAAAACTACAGTCACTCTCAAAATTGAGCGTACAGTATGGATTAGTTGACTACATTCGAAAATTTCAAAGGAAATTAAATGGTTAGCTCGGTTGTTTTTAATGCATTTCAATATTCATCCCTTCCTTCAATGTATGCGTACATAAAATTGTTGAAATTTTGTCTCTAAAGTTTATTTATTTGAAAATAATCTCAAAATACGCCTATTAGATGTGACAAAATTGAGCGTACAGCGAGTTTTTCTCTACAAAATTTCTTATTATAAACACGTTTAATGTATTTTAATATTGTTTATTCATGATTATATTTATAATAATAAACACCCGCTACTTAAACATTCAATGTTTTGAAATTAAACCATGTGTTGGTCAAAATAGCGAACAAGTGAGAGGTAAGGGAACATCCATATATTACGTAACGCTTAGAGGGGGAGGGGGAGTTCCCCGATGTGTGACAACCCATACAAAAATTTCAGATGTTTCATACAAAAAGTGTGACATAGTGGGGAGGGGGGTTGAAAATGGTCGATTTTTGCGTTACGTAATTAATGGATCTTCCCTAAGAACATTGCTATTTAACAATTCAATGCCTGTGGGCAAAATAAATGCTTTAATTTGTTTGTTTCACCGGCATCGTATCTTATATATGACAGATAATTGAAATCGAGCGAGACATACGATTAATTTGTCAAAATTCAGTTGGTAAATGATGAAAACAGATGTAAACATACAGAGAAAACGACAAATGTTAGGAATGACATAATTCAAATTTATGGGGGGGTCCCGTAGCGTAGTTGGCTACACGTTCGCCTTACAAGCGAATGGTCATGGGTTCGATTCCCAGCTCCTCCACCAAACCCTCGTCAGTCGCCAGATCCGCAGCCCATACGGTGGCGTTTGGGGTACGCGCCTTACCGTCACGGCTGCCTGATGACGACTGACAACTTGTTCTTCTCGGAGGCATTCCTCCAACGTTACCCGGATTAATGGCAACCGAACAATGCAACGATCATTGAATACACGACATGGACAAACGGACACAATGGACTCACGATGAAATGGACTGGCAACGACAACAATAATGGTAATGGAAATCTAAAAATAGATTCTGTGTGGATTCTGTAGAGCAGAATACCACAGTAGATTTCGGCACAGTAGCGGTTAAGTAACACAGAGTGCCAAACAAATAAATAAAGGAATAAAAAAAAAAAATAATTCAAATTTAGTATGTTTTCAACTTAAATTTGTTTTAAAGCTCGATTATTGTCTCAGGTCTATCATCAAGAGTAATATTATTGAATCCAATCATTCACAGTCAAATTCCAAAAGTACAAGGTGCATGTTAAGGTACCGAACATAAAAACAGCTTTTCAATCCCGTAGAGCACTTCTGATTGAATATTGGAAAGATAGCTTAAAATCGTAATTTCATAATTAAATTTGGATTGAACTCCACGGTCTGTTACCATAGGGGATACAATTGGATGATTTCCATGTGGCGAGTAAAAATAAACTTTTTTAAGGGTTCGGCAGCGTTTTCAATGATATCTTGGTGAATTTAAATGATTCAACCAAATTTGTTCCTACGGTGACTGAGCCTTCAAATATAAAATGACATCTTATAATGTATCCGTGTGCTGCTCTTTTATTAATATTATTATTAATGAGTGTCCTGAGCTTATAAGCTACCTATACATCGACTTTTAAATAAAGTTATACTTAATTTGAAATATGCCGTTCCCAACATTTGTCGTTTTCTTTGTATGTTTATATCTGTTTTCATCATTTACCGACTAAATTTTCCCAAATTTATCGTATGTCTCGCTCGATTTCGATTATCTATCATATATAAGACACGATGCCGGTGAAATCCATATATTAAAGCATCTGTTTTGCCCAGCAGTACTGAATTGTTAAATAGCATTGTTTATACATCTTACTTGTTCGCCATTTTGATTAAAACATGGTTTAATTTCAAAACATTGAATGTTTAAGTAGCGGATGTTTATTATTATAAATATAATCATGAAAAAACAATATTAAAATACATTAATCGTGTTTATAATAAGAAATTTTACAGAAAAACATTAGCTGTACGCTCAATTTTGTCACATCCAATAGGCGTATTTTGAGATTATTTTCAAATAAATGAACTTTAGAGAAAAAATTTCAACCATTTTATGTACGCATACATTGAAGGAAAGGGTGAATATTGAAATGCATTAAAAACAACCGAGCCAACAATTAAATTTCCTTAGGAAATTTCGAATATATTCATCTTATCCATGCTGTACGCTCAATTTTGAGAGTGACTGTAAGTGTGTGGAGAATACAACTGGGTGATTGTCTTGAACAAACTTGAGTAGTCGAATCCGGTTCGAAAGTCCATTGGGCAGTAAACAAAGGCCATAAACGTTCAAAGGGTCACTGAAAAGTAAGTTCTACTAAAAACCTAATTATAAATTCGCTACAGAAGTCAGTGTACCGTCTTTTGTTTCTGTCGTAAACAAACTTCAAAAATTTCATGGCGAGCCATCAATCTACCGGTAAGAAAAATGGATGTGCTGGTTGCAACAGACCGGATGAAGGAGACAATATAATCCAATGCGATACGTGCGATGTGTGGTGGCACTTCAGTTGTGCCGGTGTCTCAGGATCAATTACCGGTGTGTACCCGGTGCCAGCGGTGCCTCTCTCGTCCCTCGTCAAACGCTAGTGTCGCCAGTCGATCTTCGGCGAACTTAGCAGAGGGTATGCAACGTCTGCAAGAACGACACGAGTTGGAAAGACAGCGAGTAGAAATAGAACTAGAAAAGAAATACATACACGAGCACCGGAAGCTGTTGGAAACTTCAATTGCGGCCGAAGAGGAGAGAAGAAGCCAGGTTATTCGCACAGATAACCGAACGAGGGTCCCAGATTGGATCCCAGCGCGGATGCGGAAGCAAGCCCAACAGAAAGTCAATTATCAGCTGCACAAGCGATTCAGAAGCAAATCTTCGATCGAAACCATACGGATTCAAACGCAGTTGGTGTTAATAAGGAAGTACCTTCGGGGCTTCCGTCAGATTTGGACATCCAACCACACAGTTCTTCCCTTCGAGATAAAACTATACCTGCATTTGATACTTCCGTCGATATCAGTGTTCTTTTGATTCGAGGATTGCCGTTTCTTCGAGATAACACTCTCGCTGTACGTTTTTCAAAATTGCACATTCTGCATCAATCAGCTATTCTTGTGTAAGTGCTTGTAGATTTTTTCGCTCGGGCTTAGCTTAGGCCTAGTAAGACGAAGGCTATGCTTCGTATGATCTTCTTCCACGACGAAAATCGTTCAAAATCTAAAATTGGCTGGAACACGAAATGTAGCATCACTGATGTTCTCGTATCTTCGGTTGTAGCTTCCACTGATTCATTGCTTTCGGCCACCCTCCTTTGGGTTTATAGCGTCGTGGGTCCGATCTGATCCATGACCTCGCTGTAGTAGAGTCCGTCCAAAGGAATCTTTTGGAGAATACAACTGGGTGATTGTCTTGGACAAACTTGAGTAGTCGCGCACCAAGCACGCATCCTTGCAGCTCCAATCTTGGTATAGACATCGATTTAAGCGGAGCCACCTTGGCCTTACCGGAGATCAAAGCACAATTGTACGTTCCATTTTCAGCGTAAGTTCGAATGTACACGGCGCAAGCGTAAGCAATCTTGCTGGCGTCGGCAAAGAAGTTGAGCATTTTCGTACGTTTGTATTGTAGCTCGGGGAAAATAGCAACTAGGAATGTTTACGGTTGCTATGAACTCGATCATCCCAATCCAACGATTTCACAGCTCAAATACATCGTCACTTACGGCTTCATCCCACTCGGTTTGAGCTCGCCACAAATCCTGGATCAACACTTTTCCATGAATGATGAACAGCGCAAGTAATCCAAGAGGATCAAACAATGACACGACGCACCGCAGTACTTGCCGTTTTGTCGGTCGAGAACCGTCGTCCAGTAGATTCCCAACCTCCTCACTCAGGCGGGTGAAGAAGCTCAATTCATCAGAGCTTGATGTCCATAGTATTCCAAGGGGTCCACTCGTTCGCCAGATTCTAGGCATAGGTTCTTGCTGTCTATCGTTGCCGATTCCCCTAGTTCATGGTTTCCCAAACTGTGGGTCCCGACCCCCAGGGGGGTCGCGAGCAGATTGTTAGTGGGTCGCGCAGAACAAATATTAATTGCAGCTCGAATGCCGAACCTTTTGATCATTTTCTCAGGAACATAATTTCAAGTTCCAACCGCATTTTATTTTAAATATCCATCACCACGTTATTTTATTTACACATTGTAACAAGCGTAGCTTTTATTGATATCGAATAAAACTCTTATAAATTTATAAGACACACGAGCACTGCGACGCTGCTTATATCTAGCTAGCTGACTAAGTGACATACCGTTTTATTGTTGGTCCCTAAGACAAATGCATGGAGGTGTGAGTAAGCGTTATATAATAGGGTTATAATTGATCATATTATTACACGCATTCTTTTCTTTTAAGATTAGTTCAAGAGATTTCTCCGAGTATTCAATAATTTGTTCATTGAGTCACCCATTCACCATAGCGTTTTGGAGGATTAACTGAACGACCACTTCGTGTTACACGAGGAGCGATGGGTGGTGAAGCATGTTGGAACGCATTCAGAGAATTTTGCGGAATCTGTGGTGAACGACAATGATCGTTCAACACTGTATGACCAATCGAAGAATCATTAGTTTCGATAGGAATATCAGTAGACTGGTTGTTAAGCTCAACATTTGAATTGGAAAGTCCGGGCGCGATCTCGGAGATGTTTTCATTTTCTTCAAGGTTCTGCGATAGGCTAGATGAGATATTGACAGCATTATGGTGATGAGAATTTGTTTCTTCATCTTCCACTAGTAAATCACTAGAGTTGTATGCATTATTCGAAGTATGTGTCATAAATCTACGGTTACGACGATAATGATTACCGAAGTTGTCTCTGATTACAAATGAATGACCGTTAACGTCACGTACCACCTGTCCATAGTGCCATTCTTTCGAGTTCTTCTTAAAGAGAACCCGATCACCCAATCTTACACATGGAAGTTGTTTTGCAGAACGGTCGTAATATTGCTTTTGCATGTTCCGTTTCACCTCCATCCTTTTCCGAATGACATGTTCCTCAATCCTTTCACGGATTAATAGCGTTTCGTCTATTGGTAAACGGGTCTTGAGTTGTCGTCCGAAGAATAATTGGCTGGGTGACATTTTCATGCTTGCGATTGGTGTGCAATTATATTCCAATAACCGGTATTGAAACTGATCGACCTCTCCTACTTCATAGCAACGCTTCAATATGTTCTTTGATATTGCTACTGCCTTTTCAGCAAGGCCGTTGCTTTGAGGATAACGAGGACTGGAAAATTCAAACCTGATGTTATTCTTGTTCGCATACTTCTCAGATTCAAGTGAATTAAACGGGACATTATCGCTTCGAACATTGGTTGGATATCCATAACAGACAAAGAACTTCTTGAGCAATTTGCAGACGCTGCTCATAGTCTTATCGTGTAACCTATCCGAGCAAATGAATCCTGAATAAGCGTCTACTACTACCAACCAATCATGTCCACTATACTCGTAGATATCCATTGATACTCTATGGAATGGATATTCAGGGATTTCATCCTGTACCAAAGGTTCTTTACAGTTATTACGTTTGAATTTCTCACAAATTGTACACGATGCAACTACTTCTGTTAGATCGTTGGTCATCCCTGTCCAGAAAAATTGAGTCCTGGCCTTAGCAAGAGTTTTCTCGATACCCAAGTGTGCGCCATGCAGCCATTTACAAATCAGGGATTGTAATGCAGTTGGTACAATCAAGCGATGGTTTTTAAACAACAACCCGTTTTCATAGTGGAGTTCCTCTCGAACTTTATGGAACAGTTGACTGAGGTCGTCCAGTTTATGAAACGGAGGCCACCCGTTCTCAACATACTTCACTATTCGCATGTATCGTTCATCTGTGGCAAGGGTTTGCTTATACTGAACATAGTTTTCCTCTGACATACATGCGTTCCTAGTTAACGAGTGCACGACACTTTGAAGGTCTGCGGTTGATTCATCAACATCAGGCAACGATGCACGAGAAAGACAGTCCGCAACAACTACATCTTTTCCTGGGGTATATACATTTGAAAGTCCTGTGTATTTCAGAAGAACCATGAACATTCGCTGCAATCTAGGTGTGACGTCATCAATATCTCGTTTCACTAAGGTCTCGAGCGGCTTGTGGTCCGACTGTACTGTGAATTCTCGTCCGTATAAGAAATGGTGAAACCTTTGACACGCGAACACAACTGCCAGAAGTTCCTTTTCAATTTGGGCCCATTTCTGCTCACTACTGGTTAAAGTACGAGATGCGTACGCTACAGGACCATTATCCTGCAGAAGAACACAGCCTAGACCATCTTTTAAGCTATCTGACTGAACAATACACGGTTTACTCGGATCGTAAATAACAAGCGTTGGTTTCGTACTGATGGATGAAAGCAAATCTCGTAATTCATGGTCATGCAACTCAGTCCATTCCCATTTTGTACCTTGATGAGTTAATTTTCGTAGGTTTACTGTACGTTTGGATAGGTTTGGAATATACTTTGCAAGATACTTTAGAAGACCTAGCAACCTAGAGACGTCAGCAACACACGAAGGCTTTGGCATGTGCGTTATTGCACGAACGTCCTTATCCAGTGGATGGATTTCCCCATCGCCGATAATACTGCCCATAAAAGACACCTTGCTTTGACGAAACTGCAGTTTGTCAGCATTAAATTTAACGTTATTCTGACGAGCTCGCTCAATAATTTGCGACAGTGCTCTGTCATGCTCATCTTCATCCTCGCCTGCTATCAGAACATCATCAAAATATACTTCAACCCCCGGAATATCACCAAATATTGCTACCATTTTACGTTGAAACATTTCAGGAGCGTTGTTCAAACCAAATGGCACTCGTTGCCATCTGTAGCGGCCAAATGGTGTCATAAACGTTGTTAAATCAGAACTATTACGGTCCAGTTCCATCTGCCAGAATCCGCTACTCAAAACCAGAACAGTGAAAACGTGTTTCCCTGATAGGCTGCTGAACAAATCCTGTTGAGTAGGGATGAGAAAATGTTCTCGCTTGATACACTTATTGAGTGGTTTCGGATCAATGCAAATGCGTAAGTCACCGTTCGTTTTTTCCACCAGTTGCATGTTACTAACCCAATCCGTTGGATAGTCCACAGGAGAGATTATATCTTCTTTCACCAGTCGTGCCAGTTCCGATTTCAAACGGTCATGGAGAGCTAATGGAACTCGCTTCCGGTAATGCAATGACGGAACAGAGTTTTCTTTCAAGATAATCGCACACTGTCCTGGAAATTTTCCTAACCCTTAAAAAATGTCCTGAAAACATGTAATCAAATGTTTACTATCTTTGAAAAACTCGAAACGACCTTCTACCACACTGAGACGTTTTATTAAACCGAACTCAATACACGACTGTAATCCTAGTAGCGGTTCGAAGGAATTATCAACAACCAAAAAGGAGGCACTATATGAGCGATCACTGACAGTATCAAAACATGTTAACGTAACTTTCCCATGTACTTTTATTCTGTTAGAGCTATAGTCCAAAATCAAACCATCATTGTACTCGTCCATTGAAAGGTGGAGTTTGCGAACAGTGCGTATTGGTACGCAGTTGACATCGGATCCAGTATCCAATTTGAACCAAACCTCTTGATCTGCTATGCGGAGAACTTTTCGCCATGCCTGGGGACCATTAGATTGTCCACAGCCACACATAGTATTTGTGCTCGTTCTAAAAAAAATAGTGACCTTTGTTTCAACCTTACATGCATTGTCTACCTGATCTACATCTGATAACTTACCAGCGTCGCTCCAGTTAACAGACTGTACTAGTTTATCGGTGACTCCGTTTCGCTTCGACGATTGCTGGCTGCTCCTCGTTGGCTTTGTTTTCTTGCGGCAGCACTTGCTGTAGTGACCGACCTCACCGCAAGAGTAACACTCGGCGTTCAGGGCCGGACAGACTCTCCGATGGTTCTGGTTGAACTGCCTTCCACAGCTGTAGCAACGATTGCGTGTGAGTGTCTCAACAGTTTTCACTTCCGGAACGACGTCTTCCTTCTTCGAAACCAGCTTCACTTCCAGAAGATTGCTTCTTCGATCCAGCAGTAGTTTGTTTTCTGATGCAGCTTCAAATACTTTACATGTTTCGACAATTTTGGTAAGGGGATCATCTCGGCCATCCAATAGTTTCAATTGTAGCTTTTATCCTGGATTCCGATTATAATCCTGTCACGCAGCATACGGTCACTATACGGCGTTTGACATGTACCACAACTAAACTCGCAGTACTGAACTTGCGTTCTCAGCTCAGTCTCGAATTCGGCAAACGTCTGCTTCTCCTTCTGCGAAATGGAATTAAATTTGAAGGCCTCCATAGCGACATTTTTACGAGGAAGACAATAATCATCGAAAGCCGCGACGACCTGTGCTAGCGTGTGTGCAGCTGTTCCATCCTGGGCGTCTTCAAATCTATCACCTTCTTCTCCTGCTTCTTCTTCCTGTCCCGGATCACCGAACATAACCTCCGTGGTACTGTTGCTCGGGAATAAAGAGTTGAAAATTTCCACTCCACGCGGCCCAATCAACCACAAGAAAGTGGCGATTTTGTTGGTTTCTGACTCCTGCATTTTGTTATTGGCTCGAAGGTAAATGCCGAATAATTGCTTCCAACGTGGCCATTCTTTGGCCAGGTTGGCACAGTCAAGCGGTTGTGGCAGACGATTATCAAAGCTTGACGCCATTTTATTTTCAACCGTTCTGATTCACTTGCTCCGGAAATTTACGTTGGAAAGAATTGACCGGACTAATGACGCGAAGGCTTTCACGCACTACTACAATCCGGAAAGTGGTTCTGTGGCTCGGAACGCCACTTCTGACACCATGTAACAAGCGTAGCTTTTATTGATATCGAATAAAACTCTTATAAATTTATAAGACACACGAGCACTGCGACGCTGCTTATATCTAGCTAGCTGACTAAGTGACATACCGTTTTATTGTTGGTCCCTAAGACAAATGCATGGAGGTGTGAGTAAGCGTTATATAATAGGGTTATAATTGATCATATTATTACACACATTAATGCCTAAAAGCTGTCCTCTTAATGAAGTAAAATAAAAATGCTAACATTTTGACAAACAATACCATGTTCGTCATTTTTTGCATTTGCACATGTAAGGAAACGTGGATATTTTTTATGTGGAAGAAGCCGAAACAGATGACATTCTGATTCAATTGGTCAAATGCATTTTTTCATAGGTGGGTCGCGAGACATATAGAATTTTACTAGGTGGGTCGCATACCCAAAGGTTTGGGAAGCTCTGCCCTAGTTCCTTCATGATGTTTTTACTGTTCGACCTCCAATTTCGTAGATGGAATCCACCATTATGATGAACTAATCGAACCGCTGCTGATATGTCCACAGCTTCCCTTTCAGTACCGAAACTGTCGAGATAGTCGTCGACATAGTGACTTTTCAGTATTCCTTCGACAGCCCTAGGGTATTTCTGAATGGAATCTGTGTCAAAAGGTCGAAGGCCAAAAGGTCGAAGGACAAAAGGTCGAAAGGACAAAAGGTCGAAAGAACAAAAGGTCGAAAGGATAAAAGGTCGAAAGGACAAAAGGGTAAAAGGTCGAATGGACAAAAGTCGAAAGAGCAAAATGTCGAAAGGACAAAACGTCAAAAAGACAAAAGGTCGAAAGGGCAAAAGGTCGAAAGGACAAAAGGTCGAAAGGACAAAAGGCCGAAAGGATAAAAGGTCGAAACGACAAAAGGTCGAAAGGATAAAATGTAGAAAACAAAAGGTCGAAAGGATAAAATGTAGAAAACAAAAGGTCGAAAGGATAAAAGATCGAAAGGTCGAAGGAAAACAGGGGCGAAAATATAACAGAAGGTTGAATGGAAAACAGGTCCAGAAATCAACAATGAAAATAAACTGCCCCTATTCGCATAAGCGTCCCATGTCAGTTTTCTTCAACTTGAGAAATATGCCGTGAATTTTTCAAACTCGTTTTACATAGAGAAATTGAAAAAAAAATCCAATAAATCGATAAAACCAGCAATCTTTCAGAAAATTTGGCATAATATTCTTTATCTGTATACATTGCTATGGGACTATTAAATGAACTATTATTATATTGATGTTCTGTGCGAAAGTGTATCAAAATCTGGAATGTGACTGTTATGCGAATAAATTGCAAGATGGGACAACACAAATGGGTTTTAATTTTCAAATTTCTAGAACAAATCCTATAATTTTATCAGTTTTTCTTAAAGGTGAGTTCATTTTAAGCTTATTTCTGAAAGAAAATTAAAATCGTCGAAAATCGACATGGGACTCTTATGCGAATTGCGGAAGTAAAGTTAAACAAAAAAATCTTTTGTCCTTCGACGACGACGAAAGTAATTCGAACTTTTGTTCTTCGACATTTCGACTCTGATCTTTTATTTCGACCGTTTGACCCTTCGACCTTTTGTCCTTCGACCGTTTGGCTCAGATTTTTTGTTTCGACTATTTGACCTATCTACCTTTTGTCTTTTGAACCTTTTGACCTTCGACCTTTTGACCTTTGACCTTTTGTCCTTCGACCTTTTGGCTCAGATTTTTTGTTACGACCTTTTGACCTTTTGTCCTTTCAACCTTTTGACGCTTCGACCTTTTGACTCTAATTTTTTGTTTCGACCTTTTGACCCTTCGACCTTTTGTCCTTTCGACCTTTCGACCTTCGATCTTTTCACCTTCGACCTTTCGACCTTCGACCTTTTGGCTCAGATTTTTTGTTTCGACCTTTTGTCCCTTCGACATTTTGACTCAGATTTTTTGTTTCGACCTTTTGTCCCTTCGACCTTTTGACCCTTCGACTTTTTGTCCTTTCGACCTTTTGACCTTCGACCTTGTGTCCTTCGACCTTTTGACCTTCGACCTTTTGTGCTACAACCGCTGAATGTGTTCTTTAGCATTTAGGTGTTAGACGTACTGCGCAGATGCTCGCTCCATAGGAAGCGCAGTGAATTCCTATCAGCTGGAAGAATACCCAATTGATGGAACATTTGCTCTATATCTGCACTAAATGCCACAGCGTACAGACGGAAACGAAACATTACGGTTGGCAGAAGCGTCAACTGGTCCGGCCCTTTCAACAATGCGCAATTTAGCGATACACCCGAAACTTTTGCTGCCGCATCCTATACAAGCCGCACTTTCCCAGGTTTGTTTGGATTCGTAACTGCTCCCAGCGGTAAGCACCAAACTTTCCTGGGATTCGCGTTCTCCAAATCTGCGGGCGTCGCCCGTAGCCTTTCTCTACGTATTCCTGTATTTGACGGCGAATGTTCTCTCGTAGTATCGGATTCTTCTGCATTCTACGTTGAAGACACTGATGTCTTTCCAGACAGCTACAGCATGTCTCTGTACGTCAAAAACCTAAATGCTAAAGAACACATTCAGCAATACCCTAGGGCTAGTGCCTATTGATCGGAAAAGCAGTCTGTTCAAATTAATGCCTGCAATGGATGAAGCCGGTTTATTACGGCAACGGAGCCGAATAATTGCTGCAAAGGACGTAGCCTCGATTCCCGATAATCTTGCCATCGAAACACCGAGCAGTGAGCCTACTGATAGAAGATTACCATCGTCGCTACCTCCATGCCAACAACGAAACGATCGTTAACGAACTCCGCCAGCGTTATAATATTCCGAAATTACGTAAACTTGTGAAGAATATTGCCTACAAGTGTCAGCTTTGCAGGATCCGCAAAGCTCGTCCTAGCTATCCGCCGATGGCTACACTACCTTCGGCTCGTTTGGCAACAAATGTTCGGTCGTCGTGGATCACCGCTTGAAATAATTAGCGATAACGGAACTAATTTCCAAGGAGCCGAGCGCATTCTACGTGAACAAATAGAACAAAGAACTTGCGGGACACGTGGGAAGTAATTCATCGTCAGCTTGATAAATTCTGGGAACGATTCTTGGTGGAGTATTTGCCAGTCATTAGAAGACAACCAAAATGGTTCAGCGAAACTAGGTCCTTGAGGGTCGGAGATCTTGTACTGGTTGTAGACGGTGGCCGGCGTAGTGAGTGGGTACGAGGCAAGGTATTGCAGGTCTTCGATGGAGGTGATGGCTGGGTCCGCCAAGCCACCATTCAAACGCGCCAAGGTGTGTTCAGACGTCCAACAACAAGACTGGCAGTACTCGACGTAGAGCGTCAAGGTGCTGTCCTAGGAGACGTAGGGAAGCACCGGGGGGAGACTGTTAACAGAGCTACCGTCGAGTTGGTCACCCTAGAACAACCGATTCTACCGACAGGCTGTCAACGGTGGAATGATGAAAGAAGATTAAACCAAGCTAAACGTGGGAGAAAGTTATAAATACTGTGAAATACTTACCTATTTGTACTTAAACTAATTTGTCACTTAACTAGTTTCCTAAACCTAATTAAAAGCCAGTGAAGATGAGTTTACTGAATTTTAAAGGCAATATTAAAGCTATCCAGTTTTCCGCGACCGGTAATGGCCGCCAGCTTGCCTGCGGGTTAGTCTCTGATTTGACGTTTGTGAAGGTCAACTGCACCCACCGCTCCGAGTATTCTGACCAATGTCCCATATAAGAGGTCCTGATTCAGTGAATTCAAGCCTTCTATATACCACATTGATCAAAATGCTCGAACGGTGGGTGCAGTTGACCTCCACAAACGTCAAATCAGAGACTAACCCGCAGGGAAGCTAGCGGCCATTACCGCTCGCGGAAAACTGGATAGTGAACTATATTCAGACATCATCTACTAGGACCAATTAATAACCTTGATGTTGAGCAGTAAACAAAGGCTATAAACGTTCAAAGGGCCACTGAAATGTAAGTTCTACTAAAAACCTAATTATCCATCACAATAGCTAACAATTGTTTTGCAGTTTTGAAGCAATAAATATTCGCTACAGAAGTCAGTGTGCCGTCTTTTGTTTCTGTCGTCAACAGTGTGTCTACAAAATATGCACACATTCACACATACATCACCTTAATTCGTCGAGCTGAGTCGATTGGTACATAACACTATGGGTCTCCGGGCCTCCTATCAAAATTTCGTTCTTCTAGTGCTCATATAGCCTTTCGGTATAAATAACACGTGGTTTCTGGTTTCTGACATTATTGAACGTATCGTATATTGTATAGAGCTAAACCACAAATTCTATGTAAATCCGTATTCATTATCTTTCACGTCAAGTTATTTGATTTTGCTCGTATGATTCATTTCTTTTGTTTATAATCGCAATTGCTGTGTTTATTAGCGAAGATTTTAGTAGATATGTCACGCTGGAATGTGACTGGGACGCAGTATGACTCGCAAATATCTGCAAGCTGCTGTACGTATAATACATTCATCGAACGTCGGTTACCCTACGTACCTACTTCCACAGTCCACATACCGACCAACCAGAAAGAGAAGTAAAATTCACATACCATAAACACATTAAGTATTGATATCGCTAAATATTTCCGACATTCCTTTTGCGGGACTACCGCCGATATATTACCGGCGACGCACCACCATACCATGAACAGGGAGAAACTCATCGTCACCCTCGTCTAAAAACCGCTTTCTGGTGCCGGGATGTCAAGTATTCATTCCCAATCTATCAACAATTGCCGCTAAGTATTTAGATTAGTATCGGCCTGGGTCGACGAGTGTACAATTGTACATATATTCGTTCGAGTGGCCCCCTCGCGTATGAGCGCAAGATGGGCGCGAACGCGATTTTAAAATGTGATTATGCAAATACCGCTGGTGGAGAATAGCAATTAGATGAATGGAGTGCCGTCTTCGTCGTGGTGGCCGTCATCATTGTTGATGCCGCGCCGTCGTCGCCGTTGACTGAATGGTGCGTTATCATTATGAATTCAAATGTTTCTCAATACAAATTGTTTCACGATGCACGTTGTTCCGCTGTGCGAGGGAAAGACGGATGCATTCTTGCATGTGCTCAATCATTTATTGCAACGGATAAGAGCTTGGGTTTCGTTCAGAAATAGGTTTATGGAGTTGATAGATATTACTTTGAATTTAATTGGAGTGGATCCTAAAAACTTTAGAATTGCAAAAGAACGATCTTCTTTTATTGGTACCGCACCCCTCATCTAGGGCGTTGCCGTCTAGCAGTTTAGTGTTGTCCTGCAAAGTCCCGTTAGACAAAGTTATACTGTTCTGACGTATATTTTGACTTAGAAGGTCGTCTTTGGTCACAAATCTAAAAAATAATAACAAATTGTTTCATTCAAAAGCGAAAACCCCTGATTAATCCACCTAACGGTGTTGGTGCCTTTCTCGTGCAAATGAAAAATTGTCTTTTGTCCATAACATTCGAGCCCATGGTCCGATCTGGACAATTTTCAATAGGAAACAATGGGACAGGATTCTGCGTTACTGTTGCAAGCAAATTAGTTAAGGATAAGTGCCTGAAAAATGAGTGACACTTTTTTTACATTTTTTGATTGGGTTTTCACATTACTGTCTGGCTGTTGTTCAACATTGCGCTAGAAGGTGTCATGCGGAGAGCCGGGTGTAACAGCCGGGGTACGATTTTCAACAGATCCAGTCAATTTATTTGCTTCGCGGATGACATGGACATTGTCGGCCGAACATTTGCAAAGGTGGCAGAACTGTACACCCGCCTGAAACGTGAAGCAACAAAAGTTGGACTGGTGGTGAATGCGTCAAAGACAAAGTACATGCTTGTGGGCGGAACCGAGCGCGACAGGGCCCGCCTGGGAAGCAGTGTTACGATAGACGGGGATTACTTCGAGGTGGTCGAGGAATTCGTCTACCTCGGATCCTTGCTAACGGCTGACAACAACGTTAGTCGTGAAATACGAAGGCGCATCATCTGTGGAAGTCGGTCCTACTACGGGCTCCAGAAAAAACTGCGGTCGAAAAAGATTCGCCACCGCACCAAATGTGTCATGTACAAGACGTTTATAAGACCGGTTGTCCTCTACGGACATGAAACATGGACAATGCTCGAGGAGGACTTGCAAGCACTCGGAGTATTCGAGAGACGGGTGCTTAGGACCATCTTTGGCGGTGTGCAAGAAGACGGTGTGTGGCGGCGAAGAATGAACCATGAGCTCGCCCAACTCTACGGCGAACCCAGTATCCAGAAGGTAGCAAAAGCCGGAAGGGTACGATGGGCAGGACATGTTGCAAGAATGCCGGACAGCAACCCTGCAAAGATGGTGTTCGCTTCCGATCCGGCAGGTACGAGACGGCGTGGAGCGCAGCGAGCGAGATGGGCAGACCAGGTGCAGAACGACTTGGTGAGCGTGGGGCGTATCCGAGGATGGAGAGATGCGGCCTCGAACCGTGTATTGTGGCGTCAAATTGTTGATTCAGTGTTATCTGTTTAGATGTTAACTAAATAAATGAAATGAATTTCCGTCTGGTATTGCACAAGACCAAACTTAGTCCTAGAACTGGTTACATAAGCCGAAGGCTTACTTTAATAGTAGAAGAAATGCTTCACAGGAAACGTCATAATCGGTCTCTCCAAGCATTTGGAAGGTAAACACCTTCAAGCACAACCCTTCAAGTACAACCTCAGCACAAATAACACAAAACTTATCTCTATCTCTACATGCAACCGTGTACATCGTCTTCATTCGAAACTATCGCAGAGGAATAGTTCATTCTTCCGTGGTTAATGTTCTGAAATACCCTTTCTAAGTATGAATTAAGAATTTCGCTGAGCGTTTTTTTAGGTCCCACTTGCCCCGGGGTTATTATTTATTCAGACTAAGGCCGAAGTGGCCTGTGCGGTATATAAGAGTCTCCTCCATTCGGCTCGGTCCATGGCTACACGTCGCCAACCACGCAGTCTACGGAGGGTCCGCAAGTCATCTTCCACCTGATCGATCCACCTTGCCCGCTGCGCACCTCGCCTTCTTGTGCCCGTCGGATCGTTGTCGAGAACCATTTTCACCGGGTTACTGTCCGACATTCTGGCTACGTGCCCGGCCCATCGCAGTCGTCCGATTTTCGCGGTGTGAACGATGGATGGTTCTCCCAACAGCTGATGCAATTCGTGGTTCATTCGCCTCCTCCACGTACCGTCCGCCATCTGCACCCCACCATAGATGGTACGCAGCACTTTCCTTTCGAAAACTCCAAGTGCGCGTTGGTCCTCCACGAGCATCGTCCAGGTCTCGTGTCCGTAGAGGACTACCGGTCTAATGAGCGTTTTGTAGATTGTCAGTTTGGTACGGCGGCGAACTCTATTCGATCGGAGCGTCTTGCGGAGTCCAAAGTACGTACGATTTCCAGCCACTATGCGTCTCCGAATTTCTCTGCTGGTGTCATTTTCGGCAGTCACCAGTGAGCCCAAGTACACAAATTCTTCTACCACCTCGATTTCGTCACCACCGATGCAAACTCGCGGTGGGTGGCTCACATTGTCTTCTCTTGAACCTCTTCCTATCATGTACTTCGTCTTCGACGTGTTGATGACTAGTCCGATCCGCTTAGCTTCCCTCTTCAGTCTGATGTAGGCTTCCTCCATCTTCTCAAAGTTACGTGCCATAATATCTATGTCGTCGGCGAAACCAAATAGCTGGACGGACTTATTGAAAATTGTACCACTCGTGTTAATCCCTGCTCTTCGTATTACCCCTTCCAAAGCGATGTTGAATAGCAAACACGAAAGACCATCACCTTGCCGTAACCCTCTGCGGGTTTCGAAGGGACTCGAGAATGCCCCTGAAACTCGAACTACGCACATCACCCGATCCATCGTCGCCTTGATCAACCGTATCAGTTTATCCGGAAAACCGTGTTCGTGCATTAGCTGCCATAGCTGGTCCCGATCGATTGTATCATATGCGGCTTTGAAGTCGATGAATAGATGATGTGTGGGCACGTTGTATTCGCGGCATTTCTGCAGTACTTGGCGAATGGCGAACACCTGGTCCGTGGTGGAGCGTTCGCCCATAAAACCCGCCTGGTACTGCCCCACGAACTCCCTTGCAGTTGGTGCTAGTCGACGGCATAAAATTTGGGAGAGTACCTTGTAGGCGGCGTTCAGCAATGTGATTGCGCGGTAATTGCTACAATCCAGCTTATCGCCCTTTTGTAGATGGGACACACGACACCTTCCATCCACTCCTGCGGCAAAACTTCCTCCTCCCAAATCTTGGTAATGACCCAGTGCAGCGCTCTAGCCAGTGCCTCACCACCGTGTTTAAATAGCTCTCCTGGTAGTTGGTCAACCCCAGGGGCTTTGTTGTTCTTGAGCCGGCCAATCTCCTCCTGGATTTCCTGGAGATCCGGAGCCGGGAAGATTATGTCCTGCGCGCGTTCTCCCAGGTCCATCACCATACCGCCATCTTCGTCTGCCACATCGCCATTCAGGTGTTCTGCGTAGTGCTGCCGCCACCTTTGGATCACCTCACGCTCGTTCGTAAGAAGGTTCCCGTTTATGTCCTTACACATATCAGGCTGTGGTACGTGGCCCTTACGTGAACGGCTTAACTTCTCATAGAACTTTCGTGTGTTATTAGCGCGGTACAGTTGCTCCGTTTCTTCACGGTCTCGATCTTCCTGCTGGCGCTTTTTCCTCCGGAAAATCGAGTTTTGTCTGTTCCGCGCCTGTTTATATCGTGCCTCGTTCGCCCTCGTGCGGTGTTGCAGCAATCTCGCCCATGCTGCATTCTTCTCTTCCACTAACTGCTCACATTCGCCGTCATACCAGTCGTTTCTCTGATCCGGGGGCACCGTGCCAAGTGCAGCGGTTGCGGTGCTACCAATGGCGGATCGAATATCTCTCCAGCCATCCTCAAGAGACGCTGCGCCTAGCTGCTCTTCCGTTGGGAGTGCCACTTCCAGCTGCTGCGCGTATTCTTGGGCTAGTCTACCGTCTTGTAGCCGCCCAATGTTAAGCCGCGGCGTCCGACTTCGACGCGTGTTGTACACCGTCGAGAGTTTTGAGCGCAGGCATACTGCAACGAGGTTGTGGTCGGATTCAATATTCGCACTGCGGTAAGTGCGGACGTTCGTGATGTCGGAGAAGAATTTACCGTCGATTAGAACGTGGTCGATTTGGTTTTCCGTTTCTTGGTTAGGTGATCTCCATGTGGCCTTGTGGATATTTTTGCGGGGAAAGAAGGTGCTTCGGACTACCATTCCGCGGGAGGCTGCGAAGTTTATGCATCGTTGGCCGTTGTCATTCGATACGGTGTGCTGACTATCCGGTCCGATGACCGGCGTTCATGTCACCGATGACGATTTTAACGTCCCGCAGTGGGCATCCATCGTATGTCTGCTCCAGCTGTGCGTAGAACGCTTCTTTCTCGTCGTCGGGTCTCCCTTCGTGTGGGCAGTGCACGTTGATGATGCTATAGTTGAAGAAACGGCCTTTAATCCTCAGCTTGCACATCCTTGCGTTGATTGGCTGCCACTCAATCACGCGTTGGCGCATCTTACCCAGCACTATGAAGCCGGTTCCCAGCTCGTTGGTGGTGCCACAGCTTTGGTAGAAGGTAGCCGCTCGATGCCCGCTTTTCCACACTTTCTGTCCTGTCCAGCAAATCTCCTGCAGCGCCACGACGTCGAAGTTGCGGGGATGTAATTCATCGTAGATCATCCTGTCGCAACCTGCGAAACCTAGCGACTTGCAATTCCATGTTCCAAGCTTCCAATCGTGATCCTGTATTCGTCGCCTAGGTCTTTGCCGATTATATCGAGTCGCATTATCTCTTATATTGTTCGTAATGATTGGTTTTCTAGGCGGCTTATTGGGCCTGCGCAAACCTCCTGTCTCGTCGGAGGGCCGTCGTGTCAGGGCTGTTTAGCGTCCCACCTAACACCAGGACTTGGGCTTGTGCGCTTTGAGCGGCACACGGTCGCTTTGGTGGGGCCTACTTGCGGATACATGCAGCTTTTTATAGAGGTTTAACAGGGCCCACTGTCAAACCCCACCACATCCTAGGCAAGCCCCACAACTCGCAGATGGCCTGGGGAGGGATCGTCAAGCCCTTGGACATAGTCCCTGCTTGCCCCGGGGTACCTTACATGAATTCTTCAACCACCTCGATTTCGTCACCACCAGTACAAAGTCACAGGACTTTGAAATTTTCTAGATCGTAAACCATTTTCCGTTGGTCTTTCATTATTATTATTATTTATTCAGACTAAGGCCGAAGTGGCCTGTGCGGTATATAAGAGTCTTCTCCGTTCGGCTCGGTCCATGGCTACACGTCGCCAACCACGCAGTCTACGGAGGGTCCGCAAGTCATCTTCCACCTGATCGATCCACCTTGCCCGCTGCGCACCTCGCCTTCTTGTGCCCGTCGGATCGTTGTCGAGAACCATTTTCACCGGGTTACTGTCCGACATTCTGGCTAAGTGCCCGGCCCACCGCAGTCGTCCGATTTTCGCGGTTTGAACGATGGATGGTTCTCCCAATAGCTGATTATTCATTCGCCTCCTCCACGTACCGTCCGCCATCTGCACCCCACCATAGATGGAACGCAGCACTTTCCTTTCGAAAACTCCAAGTGCGCGTTGGTGAGCATCGTCCAAGTCTCGTGTCCGTAGAGGACTACCGGTCTAATGAGCGTTTTGTAGATTGTCAGTTTGGTACGGCGGCGAACTCTATTCGATCGGAGCGTCTTGCGGAGTCCAAAGTATGTACGATTTTCAGCCACTATGCGTCTCCGAATTTCTCTGCTGGTGTCATTTTCGGCAGTCACCAGTGAGCCCATGTACACAAATTCTTCTACCACCTCGATTTCGTCACCACCGATGCAAACTCGCGGTGGGTGGCTCACATTGTCTTCTCTTGAACCTCTTCCTATCATGTACTTCGTCTTCGACGTGTTGATGACTAGTCCGATCCGCTAAGCTTCCCTCTTCAGTCTGATGTAGGCTTCCTCCATCTTCTGTTACGTGCCATAATATCTATGTCGTCGGCGAAGCCAAATAGCTGGACGGACTTATTGAAAATTGTACCACTCGTGTTAATCCCTGCTCTTCGTATTACCCCTTCCAAAGCGATGTTGAATAGCAGACACGAAAGACCATCACCTTGCCGTAACCCTCTGCGGGTTTCGAAGGGGCTCGAGAATGCCCCTGAAACTCGAACTACGCACATCACCCGATCCATCGTCGCTTTGATCAACCGTGTCAGTTTATCCGGAAATCCGTGTTCGTGCATTAGCTGCCATAGCTGGTCCCGATCGATTGTATCTTGTATCATATGCGGCTTTGAAGTCGATGAATAGATGGTGTGTGGGCACGTTGTATTCGCGGCATTTCTGCAGTACTTGGCGAATGGCGAACACCTGGTCCGTGGTGAAGCATTCGCTCATAAAACCCGCCTGGTACTGCCCCACGAACTCCCTTGCAATTGGTGCTAGTCGACGGCATAAAATTTGGGAGAGTACCTTGTAGGCGGCGTTCAGCAATGTGATTGCACGGTAGTTGCTACAATCCAGCTTATCGTCCTTTTTGTACATGGGACACACGACACCTTCCATCCACTCCTGCGGCAAAACTTCCTCCTCCCAAATCTTGGTAATGACCCAGTGCAGCGCTCTAGCCAGTGCCCCACCACCGTGTTTAAATAGCTCTCCTGGTAGTTGGTCAACCCCAGGGGCTTTGTTGTTCTTCAGCCGGTCAATCCCCTCCTGGATTTCCTGGAGATCCGGAGCCGGTAGAATTATGTCCTGCGCGCGTTCCCCCAGGTCCATCACCATACCGCCATCTTCGTCTGCCACATCGCCATTCAGGTGTTCTTCGTAGTGCTGCCGCCACCTTTGGATCACCTCACGCTCGTTCGTAAGAAGGTTCCCGTTTATGTCCTTACACATATCAGGCTGTGGCACGTGGCCCTTACGTGAACGGTTCAACTTCTTATAGAACTTTTGTGTGTTATTAGCGCGGTACAGTTGCTCCGTCTCTTCACGGTCTCGATCTTCCTGCTGAAGCTTTTTCCTCCGGAAAATCGAGTTTTGTCTGTTCCGCGCCCGTTTATATCGTGCCTCGTTCGCCATCGTGCGGTGTTGCAGCAATCTTGCCCATGCTGCATTCTTCTCTTCTACTAACTGCTCACATTCGCCGTCATACCAGTCGTTTCTCTAATCCGGGAGCACCGTGCCTAGTGCAGCGGTTGCGGTGCTTCCAATGGCGGATCGAATGTCTCTCCAGCCATCTTCAAGAGACGCTGCGCCTAGCTGCTCTTCCGTTGGGAGTGCCACTTCCAGCTGCTGCGCGTATTCTTGGGCTAGTCTACCGTCTTGCCCAATATTAAGCCGCGGCGTCCGACTTCGGCGCGTGTTGTACACCGTCGAGAGTTTTGAGCGCAGGCATACTGCAACGAGGTTGTGGTCGGATTCAATATTCGCACTGCGGTAAGCGCGGA
The DNA here is from genome assembly GCF_024139115.2 of Armigeres subalbatus. Lineage (NCBI taxonomy): Eukaryota > Metazoa > Arthropoda > Insecta > Diptera > Culicidae > Armigeres > Armigeres subalbatus. The sequence goes on along the minus strand of NC_085141.1, from coordinate 223,205,771 downwards.
CGTTCGTGATGTCGGAGAAGAATTTACCGTCGATTAGAACGTGGTCGATTTGGTTTTCCGTTTCTTGATTAGGTGATCTCCATGTGGCCTTGTGGATATTTTTGGGGGGAAAGAAGGTGCTTCGGACTACCATTCCGCGGGAGGCTGCGAAGTTTATGCATCGTTGGCCGTTGTCATTCGATACGGTCCGATGACCGGTCTATACATTTCTTCCCTTCCTACTTGCGCGTTCATGTCACCGATGACGATTTTGACGTCCCGCAGTGGGCATCCATCGTATGTCTGCTCCAGCTGTGCGTAAAACGCTTCTTTCTCGTCGTCGGGTCTCCCTTCGTGTGGGCAGTGCACGTTGATGATGCTATAGTTGAAGAAACGGCCTTTAATCCTCAGCTTGCACATCCTTGCGTTGATTGGCTGCCACCCAATCACGCGTTGGCGCATCTTACCCAGCACTATGAAGCCGGTTCCCAGCTCGTTGGTGGTGCCACAGCTTTGGTAGAAGGTAGCCGCATGATGCCCGCTTTTCCACACTTTCTGTCCTGTTCAGCAAATCTCCTGCAGCGCCACGACGTCGAAGTTACGGGGATGTAATTCATCGTAGATCATCCTGTCGCAACCTGCGAAACCTAGCGACTTGCAGTTCCATGTTCCAAGTGTCCAATCGTGATGCTGTACTCGTCGCCTAGGTCTTTGCCGATTATATCGAGTCGCATTATCTCTTATATTGTTCGTAATTATTGGTTTTCCAGGCGGCTTATTGGGCCTGCGCAAACCTCCTGTCTCGCCGGAGGGCCGTCGTGTCAGGGCTGTTTAGCGTCCCACCTAACACCAGGACTTGGGCTTGTGCGCTTTGAGCGGCACACGGTCGCTTTGGCGGAGCCTACTTGCGGATACATGCAGCTTTTTATAGAGGTTTAACAGGGCCCACTGTCAAACCCCACCACATCCTAGGCAGGCGCCACAACTCGAAGATTGCCTGGGGAGGGATCGTCAAGCCCTTGGACATAGTCCCTGCTGCCCCCATTGGTCTTTCATACTCACCTTGTATTATGCATCCCATGATAAACACTCGGATCGTGATCATCTCATTCAGCCTCCGTTGAATCGCGCCGGAGTGCGCCCATTTATTTTACACACGGCGGCTATTCAGCTATGGCAACCCCATTCGGCGGCTTAAAAAATCAAACAGCTCAGACTCGCACCCTGTGGAAAAGCTTATGAGCGCGCTGCTGCGCAATCTTTGCTTGCGCGTTACCACCGCGAAGATCTGAGCGTTTGAGAAGAGCGCGACAATAGTTGCACAAACTACAATACATTTTGTTCGGCCACCTTTCAGACACGCCTTATAGTTTTCTAAACCACAAACCATTTCCACCGATCTTCCAGAGGCGCATTGTAATTTTGCAAACCTCAAACCAATTTCTTACGGTCTTCCAGACGAGGCTTTAATATTCTTCAAACCACAAACCATTTTTCCAGCGGTCTTTCATACGGGACACCACAAATTTCCGACGGCGCGTCTTGTGATTTAGCAAACCACAAACCATTTTCCGACGGTCTTCGAGACGCGTCTTGTGATTTAGCAAACCACAAACCATTTTCCGACGGTCTTCGAGACGCGCCTTGTGATTTTGCAAACTGAAATATATCACTCGTCACAATTTAACCACTTGAATTCAACTCACCTAATGAAATCAGCGACAGGATCCAAAAAATCGACTGGCAGGATCGCCAAAATGTGTCACCCTAAATGGCCGGAACAAAGTTATGACGGCGACTCCCCGTGGATGCGTGTGCGCGCCGCGGAGGTCTGACTGGAAGAGGCAAAATCATGGCTAGAGATGTCGCAAATTAATCGATTACTTCGATTAATCGATTCATCGTTGTGATAATCGATTAATTTTGAATCGATTATTACCCAACGATTAATCGATTCAATAATCGAGATGAATCGTGAGTAATCGATTAGTTACTAATCGATTAATCAGAATTTTACGACATCATAAGGATGTCGAAAATTAATTGATTATTTCTATTAATCGATTCATCGTTGTGATAATCGATTAATTTTGAATCGATTACTATACAATGATTAATCGATTCAATAATCGACAAGAATCAAGAGTAATCGATTAGTAACTAATCGATTAATCGGGATTTTACGACATCTCTAATCATGGCTTGCTGCTCTATTATAACACGCTTGAGGCATTTTACTCAAACCCCACAAAGCCATGTATCCCGAATGGCGACATTTGATCGAGAATGGCGGGAGTGACTCTGTATGCGTGGCAGATTAGGATTAATTGCTAAAATCCACGAAGTAGGTTACAGGAATTAAAGGTTAAGGTAAACCTGAACAAGGGTGAGTTTCTTGTTATGAATATACAGTATCTCGGACATGAAGTGTTCGAAACAGGGTTGAGACCATCAGAAGGAAAAATACGCGCGATAGTTGACGCACCCAGACCACAGAATGATACTCAATTGAAATCTTTTCTGCGAATGATTAAATACTACTCAAAGTTCGTACCTAATCTCTCTGTGAGATTAGTCCATTGTATGCGTTGTTGAAGAAGAATGTTCAATATGTATGGAACGATGAATGCGAGCGAATGTTCACTGAGTGTAAGTTTGTTGAGTTAAAATTTTTTGGCACTATATAATCAGGACTTACTGATTGTCATAGTGTGTGACTCAAGTTCAGAAGGGGTTGGAGCAGTTTTGTGCCACGTGGCTAATGGGGCTTTTCGGCAGTATTTTATGTGTCTAGTACTCTTTATGTGGCGGAGAAGAAGTACCTAAACATTCATAGGAATGCTTTGGCAGTTGTGTTTGGATTGACTAGGTTTTTCAAGTACATATATGGAAAAAAGTTCACTCCACTCTCAGGCTCAGCAGCTAGATTACAAAAGTACGCGTATATTATATCAATATGTGATTTTGATATAGTTTATGTTTTTTGACAAGGCCTGTATAGAAATATTGAGGAATTTGTTAAGAGATGTTCGGTGTGTTGTATTACATGTAGAACGATTAAAAAAGAATATACGTCATGGCTGAATGCACGCTGTGGAATCGGACCTGGGGACCCTGAACGTTCGGGGAAACTGAAGGAACATCGCCCAAGACCGACGTTTATGAAGCACTACAATACGCCAAGCATAGGTGTATCGACGCTGTCGCCAACCATGTATCCAAGTAGGTATAATCGGAATAGATCAGATACTGGAGAGCAAAAAAAACCCTATCCAATCAAACCCAAAGAAGAGGGCTCGGGAGAATAGTACCCCATCTCTCATGAAAACCCCACAGCAGCGTACAAGTCATAGAATTAGGAAACAGTCCAAGAGATTTGTAGTTTCATGGATGTGAGATCAAAATTTGAAATTGATAATAAAAGCGGGAGGTGTTAATAGTTGTATCCCTCGCCAATTGCTCTAGATAACATAGGGATTTGTATTTGTATTTGTATTTATTAATCTTTTTCATCTGACTTTTATAGTTTTAATGAAGTAATATATGATATATGATGGGAAAAAGCCTACTTGAACCAGACACATTTTGCCGAGTTCAAGAAGGCGTAAAAATCCCATATCTTTAAAAAAAAACAAAACAGGACATATAAAGTTTACAAATTGACTTATAGAATAAGGTAAAATCTAGAACTGGATACAAAACTACTCATAATACAGCATCAAAGAGGAGGCCAGTGATATTCAAGGTCGTTGATCTCGATCCAGTAATTCATGTTGAATTCGATTCCTGAATGTAGATGATGTGATGCCGTTGAAGTCGTAGAGTGAGTAAAATTCGTTGAAACGCGCGGACATAGATCGGATCGGATCATGTATCCCATAGTTGACGGAACGAAAGTCTAGGTGAAGGAAGTTTCTAGAGCGCAGAGTCCGTGCTGGAGCGTAGATTCCCAGTTGACCCAGTATTGCAGGACTATCGATATCTCCAATCAAAACTTTAGCGGGGAAAGTCGCCTGTGCCATAACGCGCCTGCTTTCGAGGGTATCGAGGCCTAGCAGTCGACACCGGTCGGCATATGGAGGAAGAGTTTCCGGGTTATTCCATGGAAGAAACCGTAGGACGTTGCGTACGAATTTTCGTTGGACGGATTCCAGTCTTGTGATCCAAACAGAATGAAATGGGCACCACACAATCATGCCAAATTCTAGTATGGTTCGAACGAGCGCGCAATATAGCTTTCAGACACAATGGGTCACGGAATTCTTCGGCAATTTTAAACATCTATCTATTTGCTCTAGCGATGATGTCCGAATAGTGCTGCTTGAATGTAAGACCAGCATCGAGTGTAATCCCCAGATCCTGGACACTGTGCGCATGAAGGCGAAGTTGATTATTCATAGTATAAAATTGGATTCTTGTTACGATGGTATGTGATTACGCTACATTTATGCACACTTATCGTAAGAGAATTAGTGGCGCACCAGTTCTCAAAGGTACTAACTAGATTCTGGAGATGCATACAGTCAGTAACAGAGCGTACTACGGCGTACATTTTTACATCATCGGCATAGAACATACGGAGCTGTGGCGGGAGAATCAGTGCAACGTCGTTCAAGAGCAAAGTAAACAGCAAAGGTCCTAAGTTGCTTCCTTGTGGGACGCTGGAATTGTTAGTAAAGTGAATCGATTCAGCTGAACCAATTCGCACGCAAAGCTCTCGGTTCACAAGGTAAAATTCGAACCATCTGGTTAACACATCTGATACGCCCTGTTTATTGAGTTTCGCAATTAGGATTCGGTGGTCCACACGGTCAAAAGCGGCTTTTAAGTACAACGTCGACTTGAGCTCCATGTTCCATGCTCCGTAATCATGACGAAATGCATGGTACATACAAGGTTCGTACAGATAGATCTCTTGGGATGCAAGCCATGTTGGTCTGGAGATATGTAATTTTTACATGCTGCAAATAGCGCATTGTTGATAAGCATCTCAAATACTTTTGAACACGCGCAAAGAGAAGTTTCTTGGAAGATGGATAAGTATCTTGATATTCGTAAATTGTGATGAAAATTGATATCCATTTGTATTTGTATAAAAACAAGTAGGACTGGATAGGGCCAGCCATCACCTGACCCCCCCCCCCTGATTTACGCCAATGCTTATTTCTTATCGTTGTGGTTTATGCCATACTCAAATGCTTATTCTGCTCCAAGTTCAAATCTCTTAAATTTGGAGATTCAAGAGATTCTAATTTGCTATAATAGCTATAATTATTTATGGTGGTTCGTGTACTGACTCAATTTTGTGGTACGCTATCATCCTTAAAACTGTATGAATAACATCGCAGGTGTAGATTACACAATGGTCATTTTTTCAGTTACGGAACATTATTACACTAATTTCGTTTTGTAAATATTCTTGTTTGCTATTACCGAAGTGATGTAAATTCATTAATAATCTGCTTTTGTCGATTGTTACAAATATGCGATCATAGGCAGTGTACTGCTTCGTCAAAAACGTCCATACGATTAAGCTTCAGCATCCTTGCGCCCAGTGGTGACCTTCTAGCAGGCGAAAGACACGTGATAGTTCAGTGCCTGATCATGTTGAGTGATTACTCCGCATAGCTAAATATTTACAATGACGTTCTTATAGTCCGTGTTGTCGGAGCCAATCTTTGCATTGAAGTCGCTCATGTAGATATTGATGCCACTCTTCGAAACTCTATCCACGATGCCGTTCAGTTCACTGTAAAAATTCTTCTTGCTCTGTAACTCGACAGCATCGTTCGGAACATAAAATTTGATTATCATGAGGTTCTAATCTAATCCGTGCTCTGAATCTGTAAATTATTATTCTCTCATTCATTGGTTCCAACTTGATGAGCCTCTGCCTCTGCCGGGGCCCTAAGCAGGAAACCGATTAATCGGTGTCGGGGATAGTTGTTTACTCGAATACTGGAATTCAACAATACCTGTCCCGACGATAGTTTTATTGTGTTCTCCAAAGTTTGGCCAACGGAATTCATTCAGTTCCATAATTTTAGGTTGCATGCGCCGTGCGTCACTGGCGAGCTGTGCCAGTTAATTTATTAGCTTGCCGGAATTAATGGATTCGACTAGAAGTTCGTAGATACAATCCTTAGAAAGCACAAACGTAAAAAGCATCGCCAACATTACCAGAAGCAGGTTTCAGTGTTGTTATGTCTTGACAGGAAGCAGAAAGTATACAAAACCAAAAACACTCCACGTGATTTACTCTGTAATCTGAAGGCCAAGGTCTCACCAGAAGAGCAGTCAGGATTAGGAATTCCCTGAGATGGCTTTTTTTTTTCAATTAACATCGGTTAGAATCAGGGTTGTTAATCGATAAATTATCGTCGTTAATTTAACGCAACTTCGATAACGATAAAAATTGTACGATGATGCTTCGTTGACGATAAAGTGAGCATTGATTTATCGTGCTGAATGGGTGATCGATTCATCACGGAGGTTATTTTCACTTGGTACCTATGTCTGACATGAAATACTACAAGTCGCTAAAATAATCTTTAGCACTTGAAACCCAATCCTAAATCCCGAAGCGTTCCGATTCCAGCTACATCCGATGAAGATTGTCTAATATATATTGATATGTCTCCATCTCAGAACAAGTCTGTTTGGACAGCACAAATATCCGCGTTATATTTGTAGCCAGTGCCAAATATTCCGAACACTTATAAATTGCTTAATAGACCATCAAACCAGTAACAGAACACCTAGTTTTTCTTCGCTCCGTATAGTGTTTAAGGCACAGAGCTTACCGCGGTGGAGGTTGGTACTCGGATTCTGATGGCTTTTCCGCAAACGTGACCTTTAAGTGGTCTTGTTGTGTAGGGGTTATCACGCCTATCTAGAGAGTAGGAGGTTGAGGGTTCGAGTCCCTCCAAGACACGTGGATTCTTTTCGCATTTTCATATCAATTTGTCCATTTCCAAACATGTGCTGTGCATATGCACAGCTAAGATATTTACCAAAAAAATTGTTTTCGTACGGCCGAGTTGCCGAATAATATGCAATTAATTGCAATATTTCTAGAAAATCCGGCTTCAATCAAAATCATCTCTGCTACAAACAGGGTCATCATTGAGAAATTTTAGAAAAGATAAGTTTACATAATTCTCGGCTTCTGTCAAAATTATACATAATTTTTTTTCTCATAATCTAGTAACCACATTATCGCAAAATTATCGAGTTAACTTACGTTAAATTAACGTTAAGGTCACTCCTGACAGAATCCAAGTTACAAAGTGCTCGCGTTTTCGTGAAAAAATAAAAATGACAGTTGTACGTTGCTTCCGTATATCGAGTGGTGTGCCCCCGAAAACGCGTGCACTTTGAGACGTGGATTCTGTCAGGAGTGACCTTAAATTATCGAACTCCGATAATTACTGAGTTGATGCATTTTTATCGTAGCAACCGATAACGTTAAACACAAGGTAAGGAACTTTTCACGAAAATCTATTTGGTATTATATTGCTATTCCAAATATATATTGCTATTCCAAAGAAACCTTTCCTTTTTACGGTTCAATTTTTAAACTACCGCAGCTGTCACTTCATACTTTTTCTCTGCTGTTTGGCATGGCATTCTACGATGACAACGCCAAACACCAGGTTTGTTTCAGTGTCTTGATGATTTGCAGGCTTGCGGTAGAACTTTGACAGCTGCGGAAGAACTTTGCGGAAACCGCAAAATGGAAAATTTTGAAAAGATCCGCAATACCAGCTATGTATGCTACTACGCCTAGCAAATGTTTTTTCGATTAAGGTGATTATTTTCGAGATATTAAACTTTAGATGCCTTTCGTCATACTGAACTCCTAATGTGCTGCTCAAAGTAGGTGATTCAAGGAATGTTTAAATCTAGCGTGGCCATACATGCAGAAAACTGTGGTCACAACATAAACCTCGAAAGATTGTTAGATCTCGAGTGAATGTTGCTGAAAACTCCAATATATATCAGACCGCATCGTGCTTTCGTGCTGAGCGGTTCTTTCTCTCTTTGCGGAAGGAAGTTTTTAATACTACCCGAAGCTATTTTAACTTCAACGGTGATTCTCAGCGCTATTTGTACCCACTGATCCCATTACGATCTTTGCAAGGACCCGTGCCTTTGTTTTACGTTGGACCCGTTTGCGGAAGTAAAATTCCGACAAGCGGTGGTAATCCTGCAGGGCCACCGTTCTGGGAAAAAACCTCTTAGAAGGTCACGTCTCCACGCTCAGCAATGAGCATTAATAAAAACAAGAGGAAGGGGGAGTCTCTGAATTCTCCACTTCTTTCAAAGAAACAAGGTTTCAAGACCGTCCTGCCCAAGCGCGGAAAAAATAGAGGGAAGCTGGAGACTTCAGATATTCCTTCTAAATCTCACGTTGACATTATTTCTTCTCCTATCGAACTGAGCAATCAGTTCGATTTGATTAATGATGAAATTGAGCAAATCGAATCTACCTTTAGCCCAGGTGATTTGATTCATGCGAAGAAACAACGGATTCCGCCAATTGTGGTATCTGTTGCCGAGTTTTCTGGCTTTCGGAATGAAATCTTGAGTAACCTTCAGGGGATCAAGGTTTCATTTCAGATTGCTAGGAAGGGTGACTGCCGCGTTTTGCCGGGATTCTTTGACGATCGAAAATGTCTTCTTCAGTATTTATCTGAGAAGCCCCATAAATTCTTCACATACGACGACAAAACTGAGCGATTGTTCAAAGTCGTCTTGAAAGGTCTCCCCAGTGATGACAAATCACTGGATGAGATTAAAATTGAAATTTCTCAATTACTTGGATTTTCACCAGTCCAAGTAATTAAGATGAAAAAGAAATCCCACTCTGGTACTTCCCAGAGGGGCATTTCTCAAGAATTTTATTTAGTTCATTTTAACAAAAGTGAACTAAATAATATGAAAAGTTTGGAAAATGCCTGTATTATGTCTCATGTCCGTGTTACATGGGAACATTTCCGCAGGCCTGGGGGAAATTTCCAAAATCCCACCCAGTGCCGTAAGTGGGGTCATGGAACCAAACATTGTCACATGGATGCTAAATGCATGATTTGTGGTGGAACCTCTCACGCCAAGGACGCATGTCATGTAAGAGAAGATTCCAACACTGAGCTTAATTACCATCTAAATTATATGTGCAACGCACATATATTTTTGCAATCAAGCTTTGCAAATAAGTTTTATGATTCATGCACATAAAACTTGAGAAGTTGGTGGCTCTTTAATTTTATGTGCAACGCACACATAAAATGAATGCACATCTAATATAATTTATTTGGTTTTTCCAATATACTCTAAATGCAACTGCAAATGTTATTCATGTGGTTTGCGTTATAAACCAAATGCATTCAGTTTAGTTTCTTTTTGGTTATAAAAAAAAATACAAAAATACAAGGCATTTTGAATTACTTTTTTTATTTTACGCTTCCTTCCGGGAATCGACTCTGAAGGATAGGGTATCGTAGAGTATAATTGGGTGGCGATTACGTTGGTGGTGACTAGAGGCCTTGATAAGAGAAACGCGGATAGAAAATGTAGCTCTGCCAACACTGCAGCCAATCTTCTTCATCAAAGAACAACATATGAAAAGGAAGAATGATTTATCCAGGTAAAATTTTACATATTGCTATTCAATGTGTTCACATCACATGACAATCGAATCCAACAAATAAAACAATTGCATTTCATAATCTATCATTGATTTGCAAAACAAATTAAAAATGCATTTAAAATTGGTTCATTCATAAATGGTGTTAAATCGAATTTAGCCGTTTTCAGTATTTGAGCCGATGTTTTGGCTGCTTGACAGGTCTCTTGCTCGATTGGCTGCTGTTTTTTGACGGTTCGATTGGCGGCACATGTCAATCCGTGTTTCTCTTATCAAGGCCTCTAGTGGTGACCCTTGATGTAAAACATAGATGGGAACGATGCCGTAACCTTCAACCTGAATGATCCATGGTGATGTGTTCTGATTTCGCATTTTGTTTCTTTTTCAACAGATGGTTGAAGAACCGATGTTCTCGGTGGGGGATTTTTTATATCTGGCGATCTTTTTTTCCAATATCGATGAAATGTTGACGCATTTTATCAGTGGCGATGATTTGTTCAGAGGCCGTAAAATACTGGTGGTGATTCGGCTTTTGGTTCCTAGTCCAGATTCAGCATCTGGTGACAAATTTCCTCCAGAATTTCTATTGGCACTTTCTGAACAAACATATTCCATCACCTCATCGGCCAGAATAATCAAGCAGTCGCATACTGGGGGAAGGTCTCGAAGTCGTTTCATTCCGGCTTGAAGGCGTATACCTGAAGTCCTTTCTCTCGAAGTATTGAAAATGGCAGCTATCTTTTTCATCGGTAAAATATGGAAGCGGGAAGCGCGAAGCGTAATGCGCGAAGCGGAACTGGCTGCTGTTAAAATTTTCAATCCATGGTGCACACAAGTCCAAGGCAAGCATTTTAACTAAAATGGAAATAAAAACTTATTAGTAAATATTCTATGCGTAAAATAGAATTAGCTTACACTTTGCCGCCATAAGAGAAAAAATCGAGCGACCAAATGATCGAGTGACCAACATTCCAACACAAAAATGTCTATTAGTTAGCTATTGAGTTTTATGTGCAGGTGTTGATAATTATCAACTATCGACCCTTGCACATAAAATTCACTTGCAGGTCTAATGGTATGTAAATAGATTAAACTTGAAATTCATATATTTGCATATTAAATATTGTTGTTGATAAATAAATTTCAAATGCTGCACATGAATTCGTGATAACGCATTTCGATTCCTTTTTATATGATTCTCGCACATACAATTTAATGGAGATTTCATCTCAGTGAATAAATTTAAATGTGCTAATTGTGGGGGCAATCATAAATCCAATTTCTGGGAATGCCCTTCACGCGAAAAAGTTTTGAATTCCCGTGCAAAATTGATGACGGGAGATTCCAATCGGATCCCAGATTCGACGGGTAGAAATTTTTCAAACGCTCAAATTTCGAAACCAGTTACCGGTCGAGCAATTCATACTCACCACAATTCACAAACAAATTTAGCCGCTCGTCAACGGGTAGCAAGCACTTCAGTAAATTCCAATTTTTCGAATGTACCTACGTATGCAAACATCGCTGCTGGTAGACAAAATTTATCTTCTCAAAATGAGGTTTATACCCATGTCCCAACGGAAAATAACGGTCATGTTGCCGATTCAGGTAGCATGACTGCTTCCGATTTTGATTTTTAACTGAACAATTGCATCACCTGTTCGATGCAATGTTCAAAGCAAATACCATACCTGAAGCTGTTCAGGTTGGTATAAAGTACACACAAAAAAATGTTATCGGACTCTGTTTTAATGGATCCAAATAATTGTGTGAAAGTTCTAAATTGGAATGCCCGCTCTCTAAAGGGTAAGGAAGATATTCAACTTCCTAACAGTTCATAATGTGCATATTGCCGTTATAACAGAAACTTATTTAAAACTAGGACTCTCCATTAAAAGAGATCCAAATTATTTTATCTACAGAAATGATCGTCTTGACAGCGCCTGTGGTGGGGTCGCCATTGTCATTAATACACGGAAGAAAAAAAGTACCAAAAATTGAGTATTTTTAAACTTACTTTTGAGTTATTTTTTCTCTTCTCTTTCATCCACTCTTTCTTTTGTTGTCAAAAACAAAACAGCCAAACAATCCAACGACGCCAGTTCAATACGGGAAGCCAATTTTGAGTTTTATTACCTGAGGTCGAAATTGAGTGAATTAAACTTAAATTTGGGTCAATAAATTTTCCGTTGGGTACATTTTTAACATGGGAGTAAAGGCAAACTACTTCGACCCTACTTACTCAATTTTGGCTTCCCATACGGATGTTCGAGGTTGGGTGAATTATTGGGTCACTATTGGGTAGTTTATTTCTTCCGTGTAGACGTATCAAACATAAATTATTTTCTTCGTTCGAAACCAAAGTTTTTGAAACCTTGGGAGTTTCCGTTGAAACAAATTTTGGACAATTTTCCTTCATTGCAGCCTACTTGCCTTTTCAATGCAATGGGCAGCAAAAGAATTTGTTGAAAGCTGATCTTCAAATTCTGACTCGCAACAAATCAAAATTCTTCGTAATTGGTGACTTCAATGCCAAACACCGTTCATGGAATAATGCTCAAAGCAATTCCAACGGCAAAATTTTATTTGAAGATTGTTCTGCGGGATATTATACTATTCAATATCCCAATGGGCCAACTTGTTTTTCATCCACTCGAAATCCTTCGACAATTGATTTGGTTTTAACGGATTCAAGTCAGCTGTGTGGCCAATTGGTAACTCATGCTGACTTTGACTCTGATCACCTTCCTGTGACATTTGAAATCTCACAAGAAGCCATTTATGATCCAATCAGCTCTACTTTTAATTATCATAGAGCTGATTGGGATTTATATAAAACATACATCGATAGGAATTTTGATGTTGATATTCCTCTCGATACCAAAAGTGATATTGATAATGCGCTCGTATCTTTGACTAATTTAATTGTCGAAGCCAGAGGCATTGCAATTCCGAAATGTGAAGTTAAATTCAACTCCATTATTATTGACGACGATCTTCAGCTACTGATCCGTCTTAAAAATGTGAGAAGAAGGCAATACCAAAGAACTCGCGATCCCGCGTTGAAAGTTATTTGGCGAGATTTGCAAAATGAAATTAAAAACCCAGATTAATCCACCTAGCGTTGGTGGTGCCTTTCTCGCATTTAGTTAAGACACCAACCTTATATGGGGTTTATATGGTCCGATGTACCATTTTCTTCATAACTTTAAAACGCAATGACCGATCGTTATAAAATTCAATAGTGATCAACAAGACTTTGTCCCCTGTCGAATGAAACTTGTTGCGAAAAAATCGGTTAAGGATTTCTATACGAAAAGTTGTCTAATGTTTTTTATAGGTTTTGTGCACACACATACGCACACACATACACACACATACACACACACATACATACACACGGACAGACAGACATGTGCTCAGCTCGTTGAGCTGAGTCGATTGGTATATAATACTATGGGTCTTAGAGGCTTTTATAAAAAGTTCGTTTTCGGTGTGAAATGATAGCCTTTCGGTACAACTTAGTTGTACGAGAAAGGCAAAACGTTTCGCTATTCTGAGAAATACCAACTTTGAGAATAATGTCTCGAATTTGGATCCCAGTTCGAAACCCTTTTGGAAATTAATGAAATTTCTTAAAAAACCTCAAAAGCCAATTCCAGCGCTTAAAGAGGGAAATAAAATTTTATTAACAAATGGCGAAAAGGCTCAAAAACTTGCTCAGCAGTTCGAGAGTGCCCATAATTTTAGTCTAGGTCTCACTAGTCCAATTGAGGATCAGGTTACACGAAGCTTCGAAGACATTCTCAACCAAGATAATGTCAAGATAAGGGTCAAAACTTCGTTGGGAACAAATTTGGATGAAGTGAGATCTATTACTAGAAAATTTAAAAATATGAAATCCCCGGGTGATGATGGTATTTTCTACATACTTATCAAAAAACTTCCTGAGAGCTCTTTATCCTTTTTGGTTAATTTATTTAACAAATGTTTTCAATTGGCATACTTCCCAGATAAATGGAAAAACGCCAAAGTTGTTCCAATTTTGAAGCCGGACAAAAATCCAGCTGAGGCTTCTAGTTATCGCCCAATCAGTTTGCTTTCTTCAATAAGCAAACTGTTTTAAAAGATTATTTTAAATAGAATGATGGTTCATATTAATGACAATTCTATTTTTGCTGATGAGCAATTTGGTTTTCGCCATGGGCATTCAACCACCCATCAGTTATTAAGAGTTACGAACTTAATTCGGCTCAACAAATCTGAAAGATATTCGACTGGAGTTGCTCTTCTTGATTTAGAGAAAGCATTTGACAGTGTTTGGCATGAAGGCCTGTGTAAAGGCCTTGATTGTAAAATTGATGAATTTTAATTTTCCTCTGTACATTATTAAGCTGATCCAAAATTATTTATCAGATCGCTCACTGCAGGTAAACTATCAGAATTCTAAATCTGATATATTGCCTGTAACAGCTGGTGTTCCCCAAGGCAGCATACTGGGGCCCATATTGTTTAACATTTTTACTTCTGACTTACCTGATTTACCACCAGGGTGTCAAAAATCTTTGTTTGCAGATGACACAGGTCTCTCAGCCAAAGGGCGAATCCTTCGTGTCATTTGTAGTAGATTGCAAAAAAGTTTGGATATTTTCTCCACTTACTTGCAAAAATGGAAAATTTCCCCGAATGCTTCAAAAACTCAGCTTATAATTTTCCCACATAAGCCGAGAGCTTCTTATTTGAAACCTTCTAGCAGACATATTGTCACTATGAATGGGGTTCCAATTAATTGGTCTAGCGAAGCTAAATATTTAGGACTTCTGCTGGATCAAAAATTTACTTTTAAAAATCACATTGAAGGCCTTCAAGCCAAATGTAACAAATATATTAAGTGTCTATATCCACTTATAAACAGAAAATCAAAACTTTGTCTTAAGAACAAACTTTTGATTTACAAACAAATTTTTAGACCTGCCATATTGTATGCTGTGCCAATATGGACTAGTTGCTGCAATACCAGAAAGAAGGCACTTCAGAGGATTCAAAATAAAATTTTGAAAATGATTCTGAAGTTGCCTCCGTGGTATAGTACCAATGAGCTTCATAGAATTTCTAATATTGAGACATTGCAACAAATGTCCAACAAAATAATTTCCAATTTTAGACAAAAATCGTTGCAATCTTCTATTGCAACGATTATCTCCTTGTACCATTAGTATAAATTAGGTTAAGTTTAGTTTAAGTTGAAAACATTGTAATTCCTACATGGTTCAATTCAACCAGAGGAAAAATCCTAACTGCCAGAGGCAATTGAAATGTATTAATAATAACTAAAAAGTAACATAGCAAATAAGAATGATAGTGTTAAGAAAACACGGAACACCTAGTCTAAGAGATGAATGCATGTGTTAGATAATTAGCAAATAAAATTAGTCAAAAAAAAAACTCCAATATATAGGAAGATGTAAGATGTAAGATAAACACAATCTGAACACAATAAAGCTAAATAAGCATTTGTTTAGAGCTAACGTCTAACGCTAAACGCAAAGCGAAACGCTTAATATTTAAAGCTTTTTATAATACTAACTTGGAGCGAAAAAGCTTCACGAACTTGCAACTTGTATTATGGCGATTATAGCAATATGGCTGGAGTAGCTGTATATGGAAGGAAGCCATGTTTTTGATTCCAGCATAAAACCGCTTTGATGCAATGGTATTTGTATAATTTTGCTGTTACAATAATTTTAAATCAAAATACTGAATAATTGGCCAAGTTTTCGAGAAATGCTGATGTAAACAGCTTGATGATATGTTCTTTGGGAAACTGGCATTTAAGAATAGAAAAAAAAAAATGCGATTACCATTTTATCAATATTGAAGGTTAACACATTTTGTAAGAAACATTGCATAATATGTGTTGGTCTTACTTATGCTGGGCATATCGAATGAATTCAATCACAAATGTGAATTCAGTCACACTAAATACTTTTATTCTTCTGACATGGCAGTGGAAGTCCATTACGATCAATGAAAAACTGTTTCAAATTATATGAAATATTTATGAAAACAAGATGAAAGGATTTGATAGATATTTACGAAAACCATGAGGTAAATGATGTTTAAACATGAATCGAACCTAATTAATCGTAAAAATTCATGCTTTTGTTCCACGCTAGTGTTTATGTAACCCAACATATTGCAATCGCCCCTTCAAGTCATTCAAGAGACCAACAATGTTGAATTGATGAGACAAGGATTTCGATCTGATACCTTGTCCATTTATGATCGATAGCTAGCTGTCCAGAGCCAGAGGCAGAGGTTGCCATTCCTGTTTTATGCTGGCCACTTTCATTTTCAACATTCCAATCACTTGTTGTTGTATGGTCATCGTATCTTCCGTTGTCAAAACGATGATGGTGTGGCAGATTCGACTGAATGCTTCAAGTTTCGAGCATACTTGTTTTGAGATAACAAATGACCATTTCGTTTATGGACATGTGGCTTTTATATGGATATGAACTAGGGTATTAAGAACAATGTTAAAAATCACATTTCCTACGAGCATAATTATCGGACACTGACTGATTACTTAGAATCCCAAAACGCCAATAAACAACCTGAGGCAAGGTGCTTGAACTGTGAAAACAAATAGCAGTATTTTTCGATGGTACCTTGTACGTCCAGCAAAAGTGGGCGTAGTGTGGCTGGAATATTAATCAACATGATTGTGTTGGACTTGGTGGATAAAATATTAAATGAAAGCCACTTGTGCACACCATTTCGAGAAGATTTTCTGCCACCACACCGGTGGCGATAGCCGAAGGCAGTGCGAACCGGAATGTGACGTGCTCTTTGGTCCGTTTCATTGTCCATTTATGAAAATATTTTAAACCTGCAAAAACATGTCGAAGGAAAAGCGAAAAATCTAGTATAACTATTGTTAACGGGTTAAGTAAGGAAATGTGTATAAACAAATAATGTATGTTCGTAATGTACATTAGCTAGTTTTTTTTTACAATACGCGACAAGTTCTAAATGTTGACCGAGATGCTGAGGTTACAAAATAATTTAGCTTACGTAAAGCAGCCCGAATAATTGTTCTATAAGAACATAAAAAAGGTTTATAAGACTAAGCTTACTTTTTGTATATTGTAGATTTTATGTTAATGTTGTAAATTAAAGCAAGCAAAAATGAGCAAATATAGGCCAATATTCTTGTTACGTGTTGCAAGATAATTTAAAATTCGTAATATCAAAAATAGGATCAATTCATATGTTTGACTATAAATCGAAATCATTGGAAAAAATCCACAAAGCGAATGCGTACGAAGGAATCGTTTGTTCGTAGCAGTGTCAATCAAAACGCCAAATATTTTTTTAGAAAGGAAGCTTATTTCAATCCCTGCGCAACACAACACGACAATCACAAGTGATTGCGAAGTTATGCCTTGGTGAAATAAATTTTAGCCAATGCCTGTGAGATATAATTTCCTCTGGAATTTGAAAATAAATCGAACAAAGCGACAAGATATCCCAATGTGGGTCATCGGAGAGGCACTCGCAGTGTATTTATGTTGATACCGGTGGAGAAGGAAGCAGAACCTGTTCCACAGCGATAGCGAGTGCCGTGGATATCAATGCAAAATGAATTATGCCAACGAGGTGCGCGAGTGAGGGCTTTCGCCGATTCACAGCACACGTGGCGCGCCGCTCATTAACACCCAAAAGGCCAAGCTCTTTGAGAAAGCGATTTTTGATTTTGAAAAAATCATAACTTTTTTATGTTTTGTCCAATCTTGATGAAATTTTGACACAAGGTCCAATTTTTATTCTAGTTTTGGCTGCACACTGAGTTTTTTGGAATTTCTGGATGGTTCCGGAATTATTCCAGATTTCCTTGGGGTACCAGCAAACTGGTGTTTGGGGTATTTCGCCAGTTACTCAATTTTTCTCCATGGAACCCATATCAAACAGTAAAAAACAATATTGCCACACTAATAACGAGTTTCATAGCGATTTTTCCGAAAGTTAGTCTTCCATACGGACATCCCAGGAAGCTTCCAAATGTCCCCAGGGAACCTGTGAAGGGGACAATTTCGATTTTGCTCCGAAACATGTCGTGCGACGGCTCTTTCTTCACAATTTGTCATGAATATACTCGCTGTTGTTCTAAAAGTGGTCTATGATCAGTTTGGCCACTCTTGTGGCACCCGGAATGCCCCCAGGGAACCTGTAAAGGGGACAATTTCGATTTTGCTACGAAACATGTCGTGCGACGGCTCTTTCTTCACAATTTGTCATGAATATACTCGCTGTTGTTCTAAAAGTGGTCTATGGTCAGTTTGGCCACTCTTGTGGCATCCGGAATGCCCCCAGGGAACCTGTAAAGGGGACAATTTCGATTTTGCTCCGAAACATGTCGTGCGACGGCTCTTTCTTTACAATTTTTCATTAATATACTCGCTGTTGTTATAAAAGTGGTCTATGGTCAATTTGGCCACTCTTTTGACGCCCGGAATGCCCCCAGGGAACCTGTAAATGGGACAATTTCGATTTTGCTCCGAAACATGTCGTGTGACGGCTCTTTCTTCACATTTTTTTTTCATAAATATACTCGCTGTTGTTATAAAAGTGGTCGATGATCAGTTTTGCCACACTTGTGACACCCGGAATGCCCCCAGGGAACCTGTTAAGGGGACAATTTCGATTTTGCTCCGAAACATGTCGTGCGACGGCTCTTTCTTCACAATTTGTCATGAATATACTCGCTGTTGTTATAAAAGTGGTCTATGGTCAGTTTGGCCACTCTTGTGGCACCCGGAATGCCCCCAGGGAACCTGTAAATGGGACAATTTCGATTTTGCTCCGAAACATGTCGTGCGACGGCTCTTTCTTCACAATTTTTCTTGAATATACTCGCTGTCGTTATAAAAGTGGTCTCTGGTCAGTTTGGGCACTCTCGTGACGCCCGGAATGCCCCAAAGGAACATTTAATTGGGACAATTTCGATTTTGCTCCGAAATATGTCGTGCGACGGCTCTTTCTTCACAATTTTTCATGAATATACTCGCTGTTGTTATAAAAGTGGTCGATGGTCAGTTTGTGACGCCCGGAATACCCCCAAGAAACCTGTAAAGGGGACAATTTTGATTTTGCTCCGAAACATGTCACGCGACGGCTCTTTCTTCACAATTTGTTATGAATAAACTCGCTGTTCTTACAAAAATGGTCATTGTACAGTTTGGCCACTCTTGGGACACCCGGAATGCTCCCAAGGTACATTTAAATGGGACAATTTCGATCCTTTTCCGAAACATATCGTGTGATAACTCTTTCTTCACAATTTGTTTTGAATAGATTCGCAATTCTTATAAAGGTGGTCATTGGTCAGTTTGGCCACTTTGTTCAGAATCGCAAACGTATTCTTTTCAGAATTCTAAATAAATTCTGTTCAAAAACCATTCGATTTTTTTTTTCAGAATCGCAAACAGATTCTGTTAGGAACCTTCAACGGGTTCTATTCAGAATTTCAAACGGATTGGGATCCGAATTCCAAACAAAATATGTTCCGAATCTCAAAAAGATTCTTTTCAGAATCCTAAACGGACTCTGTTCAGAACTCTGTACAAATTCCTCTCCAAATCTCAACCGAAATTATGTTCAGAATTACAAACGGATTCTCTTTAGAACTCGAATCCAAACGGATTCTGTTTGAAATTTTGAATCCCGAACAGATTCGTTTCAGAATCTCAAATAGAGTCTGTTTAGAATTCCAAACGGATTTAGTTTAGAATCTCGAACGAATTTGGCTCATAATTATGAGTGGATGCTTCTTAGAATCTCGAGCCGATGCTAATCAGGATCCCAATAGGGGTTTTCTCAGAACTTCACCCTATTTTTTTACGACAAGTTATTGTTCATTAGGCCTCGAGCATAAAAACATAAGATCGAAATTACATAATCGGTCAGCATATGATCAACTGAGCCGTAAGGTGCTATGGCGAAAAAAACAATTTCTCGTGTCTGTCTGCTACTGCAAAAAATGTACTATAGACCTGGGTGCTGCTGAAAGATTCGTCTTTTTGCTTTCAAGCGAGTGAAGGGGTATTTTGAAAATATTCCCATGAGCCAAAATGTTTTGCAGTTACTAAGTTGCCAAAAATTTCTCGCTCTTAAGATTTATCTTTTCATGCTGCATGAGGGCGCATAAATGCGCGATACTCGAAAATCGATTTTATTCGAACCTCCCAGCTATAGACTAAAAATCAGCTATGGCGATAAAACCTGTAGAAATAATGTCCTCACAAGTACATAATTTATTTGAAGAAGACTTACAGGAATAAAATATGTTGTCCAAATACACAATATTCTGTAATATGTAATATAGACTGAAAAACAAATGCTGTAATAATAACTTCAAGTTCATGAAAAGTTAGTACGTATTTAAACCCCCAACTCGATTTTCCAGCAGTCAGTTCAGCGGATACGGGCATCGAGGTTTTTTTAACTAATTGCTTGAAAAGGTACTTCCGTTGCATGCAGTTTATCCTCCAACGGGATTCGAAATTCGAGGCTTTCAATTATCTGCAGGGTAACATTAATTATGTTTTATTTCTGAGACTGCTGTTGGTAGCGAGGACTAAATACTACATATCGTAAACCGTAACACACTACGTCAAAGTGATTACCGTGTTAAGGGAAAAAATATATATATGTATGAATGCCATCATTATTTTCAATAAACTTTCACACAGTTCTGTTTTTTCTTGAATATCTGAAACATCATAATTCTGCTCCTCAGATTCCCCAGTAAGTCCTGGTTGAAAGTTTACTTTTCCTCCGACTTCAAGACAGCATCACTAGTTCTTTAAACTATTTCTATGTGTGCACATTTAGATTACTCCGAGGCTACTGCAAGCAACGAAGGGGTAGTAGGATATCGTATGGGACAATATACAGAATATCAGGTAGAAATGACAGAATGCTTCATTACTTATTCAAAACTCCCATCACTTGTAACTATGAAACAATCAGCCATTGGCTGTGATTTTACTCTACACATTCTAACGAATACCGTAGTTCTACTTGCTTTCATATATGTTCACGATTTCAAGTGTGAATTATAGCGAAGCCTGTTTCTATTTGTTCCTCTTTTGACTGGTGCCGCATCAAAATCAATGACTGGCATCGTAAAAATTCTTGGAATTCTATAATCCCATTGTATTATATTATGTGGGCATCGATGAAACACAAAGTATTCGGTGATACATCATTTACAGCCTTTTGCAAATAGAAGCCGGTTGTTGACCATAGACCACTTTTATAACAACAGCGAGTATATTGATGAAAAATTGTGAAGAAAGAGCCGTCGCACGACATGTTTCGGAGCAAAATCGAAATTGTCCCCTTTACAGGTTCCCTGGGGGCATTCCGGGTGCCACAAGAGTGGCCAAACTGACCATCGATCACTTTTATAACAACAGCGAGTATATTCATGAAAAATTGTGAAGAAAGAGCCGTCGCACGACATGTTTCGGAGCAAAATTAAAAATTGTCCCCTTTACAGGTTCCCTGGGGGCATTCCGGGTGTCACAAGAGTGGCCAAACTAACCATCGACCACTTTTATAACAACAGCGAGTATATTAATGAAAAATTGTGAAGAAAGAGCCGTCACACGACATGTTTCGGAGCAAAATCGAAATTGTCCCCTTTACAGGTTCCCTGGGGGCTTTCCGGGTATCACAAGAGTGGCCAAACTGACCATAGACCACTTTTATAACAACAACGAGTATATTCATGAAAAATTGTGAAGAAAGAACCGTCGCACGTCATGTTTCGGAGCAAAATCGAAATTGTCCCCTTTACAGGTTCCATGGGGGCATTCCGGGCGTCACAAGAGTGGCCAAACTGACCATAGACCACTTTTATAACAACAACGAGTATATTCATGAAAAATTGTGATGAAAGAGCCGTCGCACGACATGTTTCGGAGCAAAATTAAAATTGTCGTCTTTACAGGTTCCCTGGGGCATTCCAGGTGTCACAAGAGTGGCCAAACTAACCATCGACCACTTTTATAACAACAGCGAGTATATTCATGGAAAATCGTGAAGAAAGAGCCATCACATGATATGATTCTGAGCAAAATTGAAATTGTCCCCTTTACAGGTTCCTTGGGGGCATTTCGGGTGTCACAAGAAAGGCCAAAGTAACCAATGATCACTTTTATAACAACAGCGAGTATATTCATGGAAAATTGTGAAGAAAGAGCCGTCGCACGACATGTTTCGGAGCAAAATCGAAATTGTCCCCTTTACAGGTTCCCTGGGGGCATTCCGGGTGTCACAAGAGTGGCCAAACTGACCATCGACCACTTTTATAACAACAGCGAGTATATTCATGAAAAATTGTGAAGAAAGAGCCGTCGCACGACATGTTTCGGAGCAAAATCGAAATTGTCCCCTTTACAGGTTCCCTGGGGGCATTCCGGGTGTCACAAGAGTGGCCAAACTAACCATCGACCACTTTTATAACAACAGCGAGTATATTAATGAAAAATTGTGAAGAAAGAGCCGTCACACGACATGTTTCGGAGCAAAATCGAAATTGTCCCCTTTACAGGTTCCCTGGGGGCATTTCGGGTATCACAAGAGCGGCCAAACTGACCATAGACCACTTTTATAACAACAACGAGTATATTCATGAAAAATTGTGAAGAAAGAGCCGTCGCACGTCATGTTTCGGAGCAAAATCGAAATTGTCCCCTTTACAGGTTCCCTGGGGGCATTCCGGGTGTCACAAGAGTGGCCAAACTAACCATCGACCACTTTTATAACAACAACGAGTATATTCATGAAAAATTGTGAAGAAAGAGCCGTCGCACGTCATGTTTCGGAGCAAAATCGAAATTGTCCCCTTTACAGGTTCCATGGGGGCATTCCGGGCGTCACAAGAGTGGCCAAACTGACCATAGACCACTTTTATAACAACAACGAGTATATTCATGAAAAATTGTGATGAAAGAGCCGTCGCACGACATGTTTCGGAGCAAAATTAAAAATTGTCGTCTTTACAGGTTCCCTGGGGGCATTCCGGGTGTCACAAGAGTGGCCAAACTAACCATCGACCACTTTTATAACAACAGCGAGTATATTAATGAAAAATTGTGAAGAAAGAGCCGTCACACGACATGTTTCGGAGCAAAATCGAAATTGTCCCCTTTACAGGTTCCCTGGGGGCATTTCGGGTATCACAAGAGCGGCCAAACTGACCATAGACCACTTTTATAACAACAACGAGTATATTCATGAAAAATTGTGAAGAAAGAGCCGTCGCACGTCATGTTTCGGAGCAAAATCGAAATTGTCCCCTTTACAGGTTCCCTGGGGGCATTCCGGGTGTCACAAGAGTGGCCAAACTGACCATCGACCACTTTTATAACAACAGCGAGTATATTCATGAAAAATTGTGAAGAAAGAGCCGTCGCACGACATGTTTCGGAGCAAAATCGAAATTGTCCCCTTTACAGGTTCCCTGGGGGCATTCCGGGTGTCACAAGAGTGGCCAAACTAACCATCGACCACTTTTATAACAACAGCGAGTATATTCATGGAAAATTGTGAAGAAAGAGCCGTCACACGACATGTTTCTGAGCAAAATCGAAATTGTCCCCTTTACAGGTTCCCTGGGGGCATTTCGGGTATCACAAGAGCGGCCAAACTGACCATAGACCACTTTTATAACAACAACGAGTATATTCATGAAAAATTGTGAAGAAAGAGCCGTCGCACGTCATGTTTCGGAGCAAAATCGAAATTGTCCCCTTTACAGGTTCCCTGGGGGCATTCCGGGTGTCACAAGAGTGACCAAACTGACCATCGACCACTTTTATAACAACAGCGAGTATATTCATGAAAAATTGTGAAGAAAGAGCCGTCGAACGACATGTTTCGGAGCAAAATCGAAATTGTCCCCTTTACAGGTTCCCTGGGGGCATTCCGGGCGTCACAAGAGTGGCCAAACTGACCATCGACCACTTTTATAACAACAGCGAGTATATTCATGAAAAATTGTGAAGAAAGAGCCGTCGAACGACATGTTTCGGAGCAAAATCGAATTTGTCCCCTTTACAGGTTCCCTGGGGACATTTGGGAGCTTCCTGGGATGTCCGTATGGAAGACTAACTTACGGAAAAATCGCTATGAGACTCGTTATTAGTGTGGCAATATTGTTTTATACTGTTTGATATGGGTTCCATGGAGAAAAATTGAGTAACTAGCGAAATACCCCAAACACCAGTTTGCTGGTACCCCAAGGGAATCTGGAATAATTCCGGAACCATCCAGAAATTCCTTGTGTCAAAATTTCATCAAGATTGGACAAAAAATAAAAAAGTTATGATTTTTTCAAAATCAAAAATTGCTTTCTCAAAGAGCTTGGCCTTTTGGGTGTTAAAAACGATAGGTACCTAGTTGTATGTTGTTAGAAGCGGACTAGTACGTATCAACGCTCCTCATTCATGCTGTCTTGCCAGTCTAGGTCAATTTCCAAGAGCACGTTTTACTCATATTTTATGTGAGAAGCCAGCCCCAAGACGCCATTGATAGCGACGGAGATGTTGTGACGATACCATAATTTATGGTTACTAAATTAGATTGCGGTGAGGTAATTCAGTAATTATCGTGATTTCATGTTGCCGACCAATGTAAAACTGTGACAAAGCGTTTCAGCAGCCATTGTCAGTGTTTTATGCCACAGTTCGGGTGATTTTATATTTTAGTCTGAATACCTAATGATTGTGAATTAAGAGTTTTAGACGTAAATGGATGACTACTTCAAACTTTACAACTTGTTTTATAATTGAGCCAATTGCCAGAAACGCATCTAAATATTTTGTAGTTCAGACAATAAAGTCCTTCGTAATATGTGTCGTACATAAACATTAACTTATTTGTGTATTTCCTTCATCTTTTGTCGGGTGTTCATCTATTTACTTACCTACTCAATTATGTATGTAATGTAAGTCCCCACCATCTTTCTTACTGACTTACTAACTTCAAAAGTTGTTTCAGTAATTTAATCAATCATAACATTCAACAATTAGTTGAAAATGCTGGGTGAAGAATCAGATGCAACATCACTCTGTGATGCGAGCATCGGAGTGCTCTACCTACCACCTAGGGGAAGAGGCCCAAAAATGCCCACCGATGTAAAACGCCTTTTGGGTATTCCCTCATATTTACCGTGCTTGAGAGGGTCGCCACAAAACTAGACGTAAAATTATTAAGGTTAGGCGAAAAGAGTGTCAAAATAGTAGCTAGGAAGGTAAGAAAAACCGATTTTTTTTTTCAATTTTTGATAAAACATCCAACATTTTGACGAGGAAAAATGCCTTAGTGGGAAAAACTTACAATGTACTACGCGTCTCCACACACCGCAAAATTATTTTTCGTTTTGTATTAAAATATCTGAAAATGTTATTTATTTATTTATTTATTTATTTATTCATACTTCTCAAAAAACTTAAGACTTTAGTCTTTTATGTTAAGGTGCCGAAAAAAAAAATGTAACTTTTCAATGCAATAATGTGGGTTTTTACAATTATCCCCTCGATTTAAACACCCTGAAATGAAGTCTGAAAGTAGTAAAAAAAGTTCGAGAAAACAGATTGAAAAAATATTTGCGCCCTTCTTATATACAGCCGTTAGAAGAAAACGTTTTTTTTTTCGAAGAAAAACCTCAATAGCTGTTGATCCGCATGAGATATGGTAACGCTAAGTCCATGAAAAGTTGCGCCCTGCAAAGCACAAAAAGTGGTCTAAACATCACATTGCTGAGAAATTTGAAACAAAAAAAGCTAGAGCAACAAAAAGGGTCTTCTTAAGTAAACTTGGGGAAATTGCTCTAAGTCAGTCAATTTAAGAGCTAGATAAATAATTTTTTGATCAAAATTCTTGGAATCTGGCTGAACTACAACTTCGCGGAACAGAGTTTAACAGAGTTGGAACAAACTCGAAGAAGGTAACCAATACTATTATGAAGGGCCGAATTAAGCCGGAAGGGGGCCCTGGGGCGATAGTTTGTTAGGGCCCCAAAATATACAAAAAGCTTGGTTTTGGTACATGAGATTTGCGGGGGCTCGGGGCCATGACCTCAGTGGACCCTCCCCCACATTCGGCCCTGCTATTATGACTAATTTGACTGGCTTGTTAATAATGTTCATAATAATATATAATATTTAAAATTAACAATAGCGTCGGCCACGTCCTTTCAATAAGTGGTGACAAAAAGATGTCCTCCCTTCAAGAGGCTCCTTTCAAGAGGCTCGAAAGCCACCTTTCAAGAGGCTCGGAAGCCTCCTTTCAAGAGGCTCGGAAGCCTCCTTTCAAGAGGCTGGGAAGCCTCCTTTCAAGAGGCTCGGAAGCCTTCTCTCAAGAGGCTGGGAAGCCTTCTCTCAAGAGGCTCGGAAGTCTCCTTTCAAGAGGCTCGGAAGCCTCCTTTCAAGAGGCTCGGAAGCCTCCTTTCAAGAGGCTCGGAAGCCTCCTTTCAAGAGGCTCGGAAGCCTCCTTTCAAGAGGCTCAGGCCTCCTTTCAAGAGGCTCAAAGCCTCCTTTCAAGAGGCTCAGAGCCTCCTTTCAAGAGGCCTCAGAGCCTCCTTTCAAGAGGCCTGGAAGCCTCCTTTCAAGAGGCTCAAGCCTCCTTTCAAGAGGCTCTCAAGCCTCCTTTCAAGAGGCTCAGACCTCCTTTCAAGAGGCTCAGAAGCCTCCTTTCAAGAGCCCTGAAAGCCTCCTTTCAAGAGGTCTGGAAGCCTCCTTTCAAGAGGTCTGGAAGCCTCCTTTCAAGAGGTCTGGAAGCCTCCTTTCAAGAGGTTCAGAAGCCTCCTTTCAAGAGGTCTGGAAGCCTCCTTTCAAGAGGCTCAGAAGCCTCCTTTCAAGAGGCTCAGGAAGCCTCCTTTCAAGAGGCTCAGAAGCCTCCTTTCAAGAGGCTCAAGCCTCCTTTCAAGAGGCTCAAGCCTCCTTTCAAGAGGCTCAGGAAGCCTCCTTTCAAGAGGCCTGGAAGCCTCCTTTCAAGAGGCTCAGAAGCCTCCTTTCAAGAGGCTCAGAAGCCTCCTTTCAAGAGGCCTGGAAGCCTCCTTTCAAGAGGCTCAGGCCTCCTTTCAAGAGGCCTGGAAGCCTCCTTTCAAGAGGCCTCAGAGCCTCCTTTCAAGAGGCTCAGAAGCCTCCTTTCAAGGGGTTCTGAAGCCTCCTTTCAAGAGGTTCGGAAGCCTCCTTTCAAGAGGCTCGGAAGCCTCCTTTCAAGAGGCTCGGAAGCCTCCTTTCAAGAGGCTCGGAAGCCTCCTTTCAAGAGGCTCGGAAGCCTCCTTTCAAAAGGCTCGGAAGCCTCCTTTCAAAAGGTTCGGAAGCCTCCTTTCAAGAGGCTCGGAAGCCTCCTTTCAAGAGGCTCGGAAGCCTCCTTTCAAGAGGCTCGGTAGCCTTATTTTAAGAGGCTTGGAAGCTTTTTTACAAATAAGCTCGGAAACTTTTTTACAAATAAGCTCGGAAGCCTTACTTCAATAGGCTCCGAAGCCTCGTTTCAAGAGGTTCGAAATTATTATTTTTACAGGCTTGGAAGCCTTCTTTCAAAAGGCTTGGAATCCTTCTTTCTAGATGCTAAGAAGCGTCCTTCCAAAATGCTCAGACGCCTCCTTTCAAGATAATCAGAAACCTTTCAAGAGGCGCGGAGGCCAACTATCAATAGCCTTGAAAGCGTCCTATCAAGAGGCTTGGAAGCTTCTGTTTACATATTTGAGCCCAACTGCCGGACAAGACGGCGTTTAGAATTACTCGACCGGACATTTCCACACTCGCTAAAATTCCTGAGCAAGAAATTCTTGCTTGTGCTCCATTGGATTCAAATGTAAAAGTGAGTTCTACTATACTTCCTTATTTTTACAGGCTTGGAAGCCTTCTTTCAATAGGCTTGGAAGCCTTCTTTCTAGATGCTAAGAAGCGTCCTTCCAAGATGCTCAGACGCCTCCTTTCAAGATAATCAGAAGCCTTTCAAGAGGCACGGAGGCCAACTATCAAGAGACTTGGAAGCCTCCTATCAAGAGGCTTGGAAGCCTCCTATCAATAGCCTTGGAAGCGTCCTATCAAGTTTTATAGGAGCCTTATATCCAGTTAGATTTCCTGTTCGTTCTTATGACTTAGGCTTATCTTCACTCACAGGGGGTGAAAAATAGGGGGTATCTCTCCAGTTTCTCCTCAGTTTCTTTTTTCAGAGCAATTTTGGCGTATAACAATCTGGAAAACTTTTGTTTTGCGCGTGTGCTCCCAAATTCGTTACCATACCGCCCTCCTTGTCTGTCTGTTTTCAGTGTTTCTTGGGGTACTTTTTCTAGAACCTCTGATCACCTCACACTCGTTCGTGAGAAGATGGATCATGTTCTTAGCCGCAGTCTTTTTCCCGTTTACATATTTGAGCCCAACTACCGGACAAGACGGCGTTTAGAATTTCTCGACCGGACATTCCACACTCGCTAAAATTCCTGAGCAAGAAATTCTTGCTTGTGCTCCATTGGATTCAAATGTAAAAGTGAGTTCTACTATGCTTCCGAGATCATTGTTAACCCTTTTGTTACCGACAAAAAAACACCCTTACGTTACCGACAGGGTACCCAGGTACCCACGGACTTAAAATGATCATAACATTGTCAGTTGACGATTTTGACGATTTTGGTTGCTACGGATGCAGGAACTTACCCGCTATTCAATACATGTTACAGAGAACCGATTCGGATTACATTGTAACCGGAATTCCGGATTAACTGGGCAAAGTCCCAAAGTATGTGTGAATTGAAGATATATATTCAACCAAATGAAGATTTCTTGCGTCATTACTAATAAACTTCGTTGGAAATTTAAAGAATATAACTTAACTACGTTACAGGACCATTTTATGAATTAATCCCGGAATAACGGAAACAGGTTCCCGTCGGGCCTAAAGTGGCCACAAACTTATTCTGAAGAAACCCTGGCAATATGGGTATCAAAATTCATGAAATTGTATCGGAAACATGATCCCATAAGTAATTAGACCATAGGATGGTTTCCCGTAACACGGTAGATCACTTTGACGTAGTGTGTTGCGGTGTAAGATCTACCAAACAGAGCCCTAGCTTAATCCATTTTTCTAGCTAGGGCAATAAGTTGTGGTAATTAAGGATTCATCGTATTTAGTCCCCGCTACCAACAGCAGTCTCAGAAATAAAACATAATTAATGTTACCTTGCAGACAGTTGAAAGACTCGAATTCCTCTGGTTTGAGGCTAAACTGTATGCAGTGGAAACAACTTTTCAAGCAATTAGTTAAAAAACCTCGGTACCCGTCCCTAGGCTGAACTGACTGCTGGAAAAACCGAGTTAGGGGTTTAAATACGTACTAACTCTTCTTGAACTGGTGAACAATGGTAGTGAGAGGAACACACGGAAGTTCTTATTACTGAACAAATTCTCTTGCTTGAAATGGTCTTGTAGACAGAGCTAAATCCCGGGTTTATAGCTTTACTGGTGATATTCTAGAAGCAAGACAAGAATGTGGCTAGGGCTCCGATGCATGGCCAAAACAGTATTACTGTTCTGTTTTCTCAAGACAGGATTGATTTCTTATAGACAAGGGGCGCGCCTTCAATGGGATTGCTCTCTGTGAAGGGTCTAAATAGCGGGACCTTGTCATGGTGCTCTTGAGAAAACAAAACAACAACTGTATCGAAACCGATACTGCATTGCTTATCAATAGTAATGAAGTAATTCGACATGCACTTTAACACTAAGGATACGGGTAACGCTACAATAGATCTAATAACTGGTCGCAGTGGCACACCCGAACAGGAAAAAAAAAAATAGGATGGTTTGACAACGGACCGGTCATCCTGGAACAGGCTCCCGTGGGGCCTAAAGTGGCCACAAACTCATTCTGAAGAAACCCTGGCAATATGGGTATCAAAATTCATGAAATTGTTTCGGAAGCATGATCCGATAAGTAATTGGACCATAGGATGGTTTGACAACGGACCGGTCATCCTGGAACAGGTTCCCGTGGGGCCTAAAGTGGCCACAAACTTATTCTGAAGAAACCCTGGCAATATGGGTATCAAAATTCATGAAATTGTTTCGGAAGCATGATCCGATAAGTAATTGGACCATAGGATGGTTTGACAATGGTAACATGCTCGGAACTAGGGAAGAATTCCCAACTTAATCTCGCACTCAACTAGTCAGTAATTCTCACACTTCAACCGTTTAATAATTGTAAGGCAAACATCTGTTTGCTAAATTGTCTAGTGTAAAACGCTTTTCTGTACCCATTGTCACTGATATAATGCAGAGCGTAGATGTATCTAACGAAATTTGATAACCTAGTCCAGCTAAACGATTGAGTCGCAATTTTAATAAATTATCTAATAGATGGCATGTGCTTAGATCTCCCACCGTGCACGAGTAACGAATGGCACAAAAGAGCTCCGAATTTGCTTCACCGTCGAATACCTTTTATCTCCAACCAACGAAACAATAGTCTTTTGTGCAAACAGATTCAAACAGCGTATGAAAAGAATCAAGGTCATGCAAGCAACTAATTGATAATTCTGATCGAAGATTGAAATATTTGCTACAGAAAACTTTCCGAAGGATCGCCAATTATTATCACCGTGGACGTCCTCACGTTCTGTGGTGCCGACGTCCATACGTCTCGGCCAGCTCACCTTAGGTGCTTTCTCAAGGTCGACTTTAGACCTCACGGAAGACAGAACAACCTCCTACTTACCTGCCAACCCGCGAACAACATGCAGGGCCAATTCAAATAGGGAATGCTCTTTGCATTTGATAGGATTAAAAGTTTAAAATTAAGGTATTCTAATTTTTATTCAACAGGGGGGGGGGGGGGTTGGGTTTTACAATTTGTCTTCCTATCGGTCGCGTCGTCGCTGCAGATCGTTGGGGCCCTTCGGTGAGTTGTCGATGTGGTTAAGGAGAAAAAGAAGATGATCACGTACCTCTTGCGCACGTGATGTACGCTGTACACGATAGGGATGTCTACCTACTCGGCAGAAACCCCGCCGGCTTCGATGGATGACTCGTTCGGCGATCGAATGATTTTTTCCCCGCCCGTGCTTGGGCACTGATCCTATCAGGCGAGGGGTTGGCAGGCGGCTAAGACGTTCGTTGCTAACGGGGCTGGTTTTACCACGCGTAAGTGATGCGGTTGAACGATTCTTGCAATCCGTCAGCTATTGGTTCGCGAATCTGTGTGGCCGGGTTCATTGAAATCCGGGAACACGCCGGGAAGCGACTGGGCGTGTTCCGGAGCGTCCCGTTGAGCGTTTGCGTGAATTTCTCAAACTCGCCCAATATATCGTCGGCTAGTTTGGACCTCGCTATTAGAGCGTGTAGCGTGCTCGATAAAACGGACATATTTTCCAAAATCTTCACCACTCAACCAAAACTCCGAATCTAGCTGCACTATGCATACCATACTTCAACCGTATTTTAATAAACGAAGCAGTTTTGAAAAACGTTTTATCGGCTTCCGAACCCAGACTAGAATGAACGAGCCTCTCCAAACTCAATCTCCTCCTCCTCATTTTTTCTCATCTCTTCTCTTCTTCCATCGTATTCCTCTCCTTGTCTCGTCCATTCCCGAGCTGCCTCTCTCCGGATTATGTATTGTTGCATTTCATTTTATCTCTTTTGATAATAGGTTGCGTTTCGCGAGGGGTACAGATTTATTTTTCAGACAAGTTTGAATTTAAAATTAATTTCACATTCTCCATAAGATACAGGTTTTTTCCTTGTTTTTTACAGTATAGGTTTTGTATTCGTAATTTTACTAACAATTCAATGTTTTTATTTATTTTAATTCACAACTTTTAGTTTTTTTTTAATTTTCAATTAATGTTCCCAAAATATGTTTAGCCTTTTTATTGTAACCGAAATCGTTACGAAATCGCGATCACGGTAAGTAAACTACTTACATGAACTAAATAGACAACAAAATATTTATAAGGAAGAAAAGAGAAAACACGTTATCACAGGCATGTGATGAAAAATATAATTTCGGTTTCGTTGATCTAATTTCTTAATAACTTTTTTCAAAAGTTAATTCAACTAAAGATGTTTCCAAATTTCCAAATACAAAGTGTGGAACATGAGAGCAAAATTACAAAAATGTCAAGAAATGTCATGCCATTGATGTTAATCAACATACATTTGGTTCTGAAGCGCTGATTTAGACAATAAGATTCATCATAAATCTCGAGTTGTGAAAAACCTTCGAAAAAAAAAATGATTGGCAAATTAATCCCATGACACAATTACATATAACATTTCTCAACATTAACGCGGTAATGTAATGAAACGCATTATTCTCACACGGACTACCGAATAAAAACGATTTCTACCCATTGAGTATGTTTGGCATCGTTTGAATACATAGATGTAATGCTTGGTCAAAATTTTGTCAAGGGATGAGATATGCCAACGTACCTACGCTGAAAAAACTTAATTTCCAGAAATGAACTGCAACCAAAGCATTGATCTTGCTGCCTTCGGAGTTCGACTTGCAATCCCACGCCTGTGCTCGCAATCTTAAGTGGAGGAAACCCGTGCTATAAAAATGGAAAATTAAAGCGTCATTAAGAGCATTGCGAAAGATAGAAGCAATTCACTTACTGCACAGTACGTGCAATGTGCAAGTGCAGAGAAGAAAAAAAACGCTCAATAAGCGTAGCAGCATACGATGAGTACAGTTATGTGCCATGATTCAACATGTACAGATGGAACTTCCTGATCCACATGTTGTACTTCTTGCATATACGAACAAATCAATTTTTCTTTCGCGCGACTTACAAGGCCAGCACACGGTGTATACAAACGGCTGGGAAATCGCAAAGTAGATTATTCCTCAGAGCGCACAACTGGTCTAGTCTGTTAAACCTGTTGCATCGGTAGAGATTTGCATACCGCTTCAATTAAAAAGCGCTTCAGGTGTAGATCGGTTACCGGTTGACCACAATTTGCCGCATTCAAATCGGTGCACAAATATTTCTTCCCAGATATACTGATTGCTGGTATCGCCATAAATTAGTTCTCTTTCTTCTGCGCCGGCCGTCTGCATTCACTTTACCAACATAGCCGAATCTACAACAACTCGACAACGACGACGACAACGGTGGCTGCGGCTCTGCTGTTAATGATGATGATGTATCGCAGCACCAGTCACCGTAATTCGCTGACTGTATCAGAATGGGGAGGCCTTTCTTAGACCACCAACAAAGATAGATGACCAGACCACAATGAAAGATCATATTGGGCTCGTTTTCCTGCTCGTGTCTTAGACCAATTAGCACTGTTCCATTCAGTTGCACTACCTCCTACTTGGCATTTACGTGTCTCATACTCGATTTATCGATTCACACGGAATTAACGGGCTATAGATTTTATTGACTTTTTCAAATTATAAACCATTAGAGTGTAAACCACATTAATGTTAAAATTGTTACATTTGTATTGAGCTTGTACATAGCTGATAACATAGAAAATACTCAGACAACTGAGCTCTGAGTTGTCAATGTCCCATTGTGGGATATAAAGCCAAAGAAGAAAAGATCAGTCTGAATTAAAACTTTTTTACTTCCACACTGATTTCGAAACTGCGATCAGTGGCAAACGCGATTTCTTTTTGCCTTGAAGCGATAATGTTTAAATGTTTAGTAGCAGTGTGTTGGTTGATGCTCAAAATAGTTGTCCCCGAGTAAACTAATTTCAGTCTACGAGCTTTTAACGTGTTATTCGGCTATCTTGATGACATTTCTTTTACAATATTTTTGATATGTTATAAACGTATGATTAAGAGAAGATCGTGCATAAGCAATCTTTGATTATTTCTATCGCATTTAATCCTATGTTGGAAAAGTACCATCAATGGGAAGTGCCTTTAATTTGAGCATACAGTTGCACCTGTGATAGGTGATCATGCATTTCATGTCTAACAACTAGGTTTTATTTTTTGTTTTGCTGTTTCTCTATTTGCCACATTCTATAGCCTAGTAGCACAGAATCAAAAGGGATTAGTGTTTTACACTATCCAGTACACATCAACCTACTGAACAGTCAGTCAAGTACTTGAACACTTCGTTTCGTTACTACAACCACAATAGACTTATCGTACATGCCTTTATGGAATGTGGAAGCATTTGTGCAAAAAAAAAGTATTGTAATCAGGAGAAACCGTGGACTTGTTGTTTCTCTTATTGTATTTTGTCTATTCTTATTCTCACACCACGTGGTATGTGTATAATTTGACTGGATAAAACTTACTTTACTTACTTACTGGATAAACAGAGTGAATTGCTTACTTTCACTCTCTGCATGGTGACGATAACTATTTTTATTATTTTTACTGATTCACTGCGCTGCTCCACGCCTTCTTGTATCTGCTGGGTCGGAAGCGAACACGAGTAGAACGATGTTGCTGTTCGTCATTCTTGCAACATGCTCTTTCCATCGTACCCTTCAGGCTTTAGCTACTTTCTGGATACTGGGTTCGCCGTAGAGCTGGGCGAGCTCGCGGTTCATCTTTCGTTGCCACACACCGTCTTATTGCGCACCGCCAGTCCAACTTTTGTTGCTTCACGTTTCAGTCGGGTGTACAGTTCTGCCACCTTTGCAAATGTTCGGCCGACAATGTCCATGTCATCAGCGAAACAAGTAAATTGACTAGATCTGTTGAAAATCGTACCCGGCTGCTACACCCGGCTCTCCGCATGACACCTTCTAGCGCAATGTTGAACAACAGGCACGAAAGTCCATCACCTTGTCTTAGTCCCCGGCGCGATTCGAACGAACTGGAGTGTTCGCCCGAAATCTTCACACAGTTTTGCACACCATCCACCGTTGCTTTGATTACTCTGGTAAGCTTCCCTGTGAAGCTGTTCTCATCCATAATTCTCCATAGCTCTACGCGGTCTATACTGTCGTATGCCGCCTTGAAATCGATAGACAGATGGAGTGTTGGGACCTGGTATTCACGGCATTTTTGGAGGATTTGCCGTACAGTAAAGATCTGGTTGGGCTGCAAAATGGTGGGTTGACATCAAGGAACGATCGCCCAACAGAGCTGTGGTCCCCACAAGTTCCTATCTCACGCTTCCACGGGTCGTCCGATGATAAAAGACCGCCAGCTAAGGGTTGTGTACTTAGCTGGTAGTGCAGCCTGGGCACTGTTGTCCTTCTGACATCAGCTAGAGTGAGAAGTTACACCTCGAGCGTCTGTTCACCAGGAGGTGCGGCTCAAACAGCGTCTGCCTGGTACCCAGCGGCTGATCAGCGAAATGCTGTATCACGTCAGCTATACCTAAAGTGGCAACCCCGCCAGCGCGATGTAGGTAACGCGAACCTGGTAAGGTAGCTTACTGAAAAATCTCAAATACCACGGAAAATGGAGATAGAAGAAAAAGAGAACGTTATTTTTGGCAAACGACCCGATGGGCAAGCAGATGAAGCTAGTGATGCGGTGGAAACCCATTAGCGAACGAATCTGTGTATTGAGGATATGGGGCAAATTCTTCAATTACAACCTAATCAACGTTTACGCACCGACAAACGATAAATTCGACGACGTGAATGACACGTTTTATGAATGTCTTGATAAAGCCTATGGAGAGTGCCCAAAGCATGACGTGAAAATTGTTATCGGAGACGCTAACGCTCAGGTCGTTAGAGAGGGCTTTTTCCGTCCCATAATTGGTAGGGAGAGCCTTCACTTCGCTACCAATGACAACGGCCTTGAGTACCGCCAGAAGCTCGACGAACGGATAAGTGCAATCAACGTTAGCGATAACATCAACGATTTATGGGAGTCGATCCATGGAGCGGTGGGCACAACAGCACGAGAAGTTGTCGGCACTGCACAGAGGCGACCCAGGATGGGTTGGTTCGATGTGGAGTGTCAGAGAAAGACAGACGTTGCCAGAAGCCGGATGTTGGTGTCGGGTACCCGATCGAATAGAGATCGGTACAAGGAGGCAAGAGCAGCAAAGAATATGAAGAACAAGTGATTAGCGAGGCGCACGAAAAATTGGAGCAGAACGATATGCGGAGGCTCTATGAGTCTGTCAATGGCGTGCGGAGAAAGACAGCGCCGTCTCCCGTCATGTGCAGCGACCAAAAAGGGAATTTGCTGCCAGATAAAACCGAAGTGGCTGCCAGGTGGAAGCAACACTTCGAGACTTTGTTGAATAGTGGAAGTGACGGTGCATCGGTGAACAGAATAATGATTAGCGACGATGGACAAGCTGTGGAGTCGCCTACACTAAATAAGGTTAAAAAAGCTGTTAAAGAGCTGAAAACAATAAGGCTGCGGGGAAGAACCAGCTCCCGGCTGAACTTCTCAAACATGGCAGTGAGCAGCTTTATGAAGTTCTGCACCATATTATGTTGAAAATATGGGAAAACGAGGGAATGCCTGCTAGCTGGTTGGACGATCTCATTTGTCCTCTTTTTGAGAAAGGGCACAGGCTGGAGTGCACAAATTACCGAGGAATAACCCTCCTTAATTCGGCTTACAAAATTATGTCCCATATTCTGTTAAACAGTGTTTACTGGGTGGCTGATTACCAAGGTTTGGGAGGATGAGGTTCTGCCGCAGGAGTGGATGGAAGGTGTCGTGTGTCCCATCTACAAAAAGGGCGATAAGCTGGATTGTAGCAACTACCGCGCAATCACATTGCTGAACGCCGCCTACAAGGTACTCTCCCAAATTTTATGCCGTTTATGCCGTTGCAAAAGAGTTTGTGGGGCAGTACCAGGGTTCGCCATAGACCAGGTGTTCGCCATACGTCAGGTATTACAGAAATGCCGCGAATACAACGTGCCCACACATCGCATATGATACAATCGATCGGGATCAGCTATGGCAGCTAATGCACGAAAACGGATTTCCGGATAAACTGATACGGTTGATCAAGGCGACGATGGATCGGGTGATGTGCTCGTTCGAGTTTCAGGGGCATTCTCGAGTCCCTTCGAAACGCCTAGAGGGTTACGGCAAGGTGATGGTATTTCGTGTCTGCTATTCAACATCGCTTTGGAGGGAGTAATACGAAGGGCAGGGATTGACACGTGTGGTACGATTTTCACGAAGTCCGTCCAGTTATTTGGTTTCGCCGACGACATTGATATCATGACACGTAACTTTGAGAGGATGGAGGAAGCCTACATCAGACTGAAAAGCGAAGCTAAACGGATTGGACTAGTCATCAATACGTCGAAGACGAAGTACATGATAGGAAGAGGCTCAAGAGAGGTCAATGTAAGCCACCCACCACGAGTTTCTATCGGTGGTGACGAAATCGAGGTGGTTGAAGAATTCGTGTACTGGGGCTCACTGGTGACCGCCGATAACGATACCAGCAGAGAAATTCGGAGACGCATAGTGGCTGGAAATCGTACGTACTTTGGATCCCGCAAGACGCTCCGATCGAATAGAGTTCGCCGTCGCACCAAACTGACTATCTACAAAACGCTTATAAGACCGGTTGTTCTCTACGGACACGAGACCTGGAGGATGCTCGTGGAGGACCAACGCGCACTGGGAGTTTTCGAAAGTAAAGTGTTGCGTACCATCTATGGTGGGGTGCAGATGGCGGACGGTACGTGGAGGAGGCGAATGAACCACGAGTTGCATCAGCTGTTGGGAGAACAGACATATAATATGCTGTAAGATCTCCAAATTGTTCTGGAGTTTGAATTCAATGGTCTGCCGAATCAACCAAGGCCTTCATGATGTCCCCAGCCGTGGTAACAACCCGAGCAGCACAAGTCAGACAAAAATGGTTGTAGCAATTTGATTGTGACTAAATCCGGTCGCATATGCATTGGGCCATGCCCTTATTCATCCATAGAACCAAAAAGAATACGACTTCAACTATTGTTTCATTGCAGATCATCCATGAATATCATTCATCCCTGAAATATAAACTTTACGGTCAACACGCGTAACCGAAAGACTGTTATCTCTTAAATAAAAAAACTTGCTCATACCCATTTTGATCCATAGGTCTATATTGGATACCTCTTCAACTATTATTCCATTCCAGGTAATAAAAGAAAGTCATCGAGTACTGGTCTTAAGGTCTACAGGATTATTATTTTTAAATGGTTCATCCCCTTTTGATCCATAGATCCATATTAGATACGCATTCAACAATTATTCCATTCCAGGTCATCGAAGAATTCTCTGGAGTGTAGGCTTCAATATCTACACGCATAACCAAAGGGTTGTTATCTTTTTTTCAAAAATGATTCATGCTCTTTTTGATCCATAGAACCTTTGGGAACACACCTTCATTGGGGACATAGTTCCAGGCGAGGCTGATTTGGTAGACTATTTGGTTCCTACTCTAAGGCAATTTGGAGGATCGCAGGTAAACTATAAATACTAGGAGAACACAATTGGGGCGATACCGTTGCTAAGGACATCATGCAAGTCGTTGTTCATTTTGTAGGTAATCTAAATACACTTAGTGGACATAATGGCTTTGATATCGTGGCTGAGGACATATTGGAAGCCTTGGTTGATTCGGTAGACAATTTGATTCAATCTTTAGAACAATTGCGAGGTCTTACAACATCTTACATGCCCGAATATGAGATGCAATTGGCAAGCTACCCAAACAACACCTCATATGCCTTGATTTGAGACAATTGAAAGACCGTGGACTACTCGGGGAGAAGCCCTCCTTAGCCGTGCGGTAAGACGCGCGGCTACAAAGCAAGACCATGCTGAGGGTGGCTGGGTTCGATTCCCGGTGCCGGTCTAGGCAATTTTCGGATTGGAAATTGTCTCGACTTCCCTGGGCATAAAAGTATCATCGTGTTAGCCTCATGATATACGAATGCAAAAATGGTAACTTGGCTTAGAAACCTCGCAGTTAATAACTGTGGAAATGCTTAATGAACAACTAAGCTGCGAGGCGGCTCTGTCCCAGTGTGGGGATGTAATGCCAATAAGAAGACGAAGAAGAAGAAGAAAGACTACTCGGGGAATATAATTGAGTTGATACCGCGACTGAAGACATAATGAAATCCTTGGTTGATTTTGTAGACCATTTGATTCAAACTCCAGGACAATTTGGAGATCTTAAAACACATCATATGGATTGTTTTGAGACGCAAGTGAAAGATAAATCCTCGGAATACATAATTGAGTTGATACCACGGCTTGGGACATCATGAAGGCTTTGGTTGATTCGATGGATCATTTGATTCAAACTTTAGGACAATTTGGAGGTCTTACAACATCTCATGTGCCTATATTTGCGATGTAAGTGAAAGACTAATACTTAGAAGTCAAAATTAGGTTGGCACCACGGCTGGGAACATCGTGGAAGCCTTGGTTGATTCGGTAGACCATTTGATTCAAACTCCAAGACAATTCAGAGACTTTAAAACATCTCATATACCTGGACTTGAGACGCTAGTGAAAGAAAAACACTCGGAGGGCATGATTTTGATGATACCGCGGCTTAGGACATCATGGAAGCCTTGGTTGATTCATAAGACCATTTGATTCAAACTCCACAACCTTATTTTTTTCCGGGATCTCAGCAATTTGTTCAACTTTTACCGAGTCTCGCACAGCCGAGCCCCAGCAAACATGGTTTTCACTGAGATATCTGTCAAAATTCAGTGGACGATCTCATCTCAAGGTGAATAGACGCGTTTGTTCACTCGTTAGTTTGTTTTCGCTTGTGCCTTATTCGATCGTCAACGGTATTCACGGTCGAAATGTATAGTGAAACAACGGTGGAAAGTACGTTGGCATTCCTGTTCCCTGACTTAAAGGAGACCATTTGATGATGGATGCGGCGTACAAAATTTCGACTTGACTTAAATTCGTTTATTTTTCAATTTTTGAATAGTACAGTATTTTAAAAAAACAATTCAAGTGGTTGGCCACAAGGCCCTTCAACTTTAGTCTCTTTTTGCCTTTCTCGTACAACTAAGTTGTACCGAAAGGCTATCATTTCACTCCAAATTCGAACATTTGATAGAGGTCCCGGAGACCCATAGTGTTATATACCATTCGACTCAGCTCGATGAGCTGAACAAATGTCTGTCTGTCCGTGTGTGCGTGTGTGTGTGTGTATGTGTGTGCGTGTGTGTGCACAAAATGCCATAAAAAACATTAGCCAAATTTTCACATAGAAACTCTTAACCGATTTTCTTGCAACAAGTTGCATCCGACAGAGACTAAAACGCTGTTGATCACTATTGAATTTCATAATAATTGCAAATTGCAAAAAATAGATAATATTAAAATAGTGATGAGACATAGTCACATAGAACAATAATGTGTTATGAAAAATGCCTTGCATCTATGAATATTTTTAAAGTTTATCCGTGGCTTGCTCCCATTAAGAGTATCATCGTAATATAAAGATGCTCGTGTTGCACGCATTTAGGCGTAAGTATGCTCTTCGTTCAGTTTCATAGTACTATGAAATTGTCCGAAAGTCAAAATTCGAACATAGGAAATTCGAGAAACTTTTGGCAGCGCCATCTATTGTCTACTAGTGTAAATTTTCTATCATAACATTAGACGGTGTAACTATTTTGCGTTTCTTGTACATCATCGAGGTGTAAACGTAAAAGCTACATTTATTACCTTTTTGCGCGAGAAAGGCGCCATCACCACTAGGTGGATTAATCTGGGTTTTAAGGTTATTTTCAATAAAATTTCAAAAGATTATCTAGCTTGATTTACCATATCATCCTTTACGAGGAATTGATTATTTCAGAAATTTGATAACCTAACTACTATGTACACTAATATTTACAATAAAAATTTGATAACCTAGATTGGAACTAGCGCCCTAATTGGAGCCTGATCCGAATGCAAGCAACGGACCCTAAACTTTTCTTTACACTCACCAAAGCGTTCATGTAAGGTTTTTATTCCGGCCAGACGGTGGACCTCGGATGTTCTTGTCCTGGGAGGGGTGTTGAGGATCATCCTCAGGAATTTGTTTTGGACCCGTTGAAGTTTGAGGTGGTGGGTTTTAGCGCAGCTCTCCCAGACCGGCATGCCATATTCGATCACAGGGAGGATGATTTGCTTGTAGACAGCAAGCTTATTTTTCAGGGACAATGACGACCGGCGGTTGATCAAAGGGTACAGCAGTTTCAACAAGACGTTACACTTTGTCACCGTTTTGTCAACCTGCTGCCTGAAAATAAGCTTGCTGTCGAGGGTCAAGCCAAGGTAGTCGGCCTCATTGGCCCATTCCACAGTCGTGCCATTGAGGATGATTTTACAGTCCCCAGGCGGAACAAGTTTAGGGATTTGGAGTGGGGAAAATGATGACCTGGGTCTTCGCCGCGTTGATACAAATCTTCCAGCTGGTGAGATATTCTGTCAGGGCATCCAGGGCTTGTTGGAGTTTTGCCACTAGCGCTCTGATCACTCTACCGTTGTAGATGATGGAGGTGTCATCTGCGAACAGAGACAGAATGCCGCCTTCTGGAGGTTCTAGGATGTCGGAGGAGAACAAATTGAAAAGCAGGGGCCCGAGGATACTACCCTGGGGACGCCTGCGACGATGTTGTGCATTGGAACTCGCTCCGCTGATTGAGACCCGGAATGTCCTTGCCGACAGGTAATTGTTGATGATTTTCACCAGGTAGCTGGGAAGATTGTAGCGTTGTAGTTTGTACACCAGGCCATCATGCCATACGTTGTCAAATGCCTTCTCGACATCGAGTAAGGCCATGGCGGATGTTTTGAGACAAACTTGTTCCGTCTGACGACGTTCGTAACTCGAGTCAGTTGGTGTACAGTTGACCGACCGCGTCGGAAACCAAACTGTTCCTCGAGTAAGATGTTGAGATTTTCGGCAGACTCAAGTAACCGATGGTGAATAGCTTTTCGAATAGCTTGGATAACCCTGTGAGTAGGCTGATGGATCGATAACTTTTGGGGAGGAAGGATCCTTCCCAGGCTTCCGGATGGGGATGACTTTCGCTGACTTCCAGGACGATGGGAAGTAGCTGAGCCGGAGACACTGATTAAAGATCAGCGAGAGGTGCTCAAAGAACGGAGCACTCATGTGTTTGAGCTCGAGATTCAGGATGCTGTCGAAGCCTGGGGCCTTCATGTTCTTCGACGATTTGATATAGGCCGTCAATTCGCCAGCTGAGATCTCCAACTCCTCCGAGAAGTCGTTGGGAATCAAATGGATGTTGTTAGCATGCTCGTTGACGGCTGCTTCGTGTGGACTGACGATGTTCTGCCCAAGATTGTGTGAGCTGACGAAGTGACGACCTATTTCAGCGACCTTCTCTGCAGGAGTTATCAAGCGATCCTTAGAGCCATTATTGTCTAGTGGGATCAAAGGTGGAATGGGCCGAGGCTTGGATTTTAGAATTTTGGTCATTTTCCAGAACGGCTTAGCATAATCTGGGAGAGTGCGGATCTTATTCGAGAAGTCGTTATTTTTGAGGTCCACCATTCTGGCCTTGATATTTTTTGTGATTCGATTGCAGCGTGCCTTAAGCTCAGGCAGTCCAGTACGCTGAAACTGCCTGCGAGTGACATTCCGCAATCGAATCAAATCTTTGGTGAGTGTATCGATGTTTAAGGAGTTGCTTACCTGCCGAGCCGTCGGTACGTGTTGCTCTCGGGCCGCCGTGATCGCCTCCTCGATAGCGCACAGCTGGCGGTCGATACTTTCCGGCGTCTCCGGACGCACCTCGTAGTCGACGGTGTTATCGACGCACTGCTGGAAACGCTGCCAGTTCACTCGGTGGTAGTTCCGCCGTAACTGCTGGTGCCGATTGACCGAGGAGCCCAGTTCCGCCACCACCGGATAGTGATCCGAACTGAGCTCCTGGTATACAACCGGCTGCGAGACGTGGTCACTCAGGTTTGTTACGTAGAGGTCGAGCGTTGCGTGGGCACCGGACCGACTCAGCCGAGTGGGGGAATCCGGGCTCAGGATCGTGTAGTGGCCTTCCTCCATGTCGTTGCTCCAGATGGTGCCGTTTCGATTGCCGCGACTGTTGCCCCAGGCTTGATGTTTGGCATTCAAGTCGCCGGCAATGATATACTGGCCTTGCCTCCGCGTCAGCTTGACGATGTCCCTCCGAAGGGAAGCCGATGATCCATCGCCGGCTTTGGCTTGCGTTGGACAGTACGCCGCGATGAGCGCGATTGTGCCGACCGAAGTGGTGATTTCGACACCGATGGCCTCGATGACACTGAGCTGGAAGCTTGGAAGCAGACGACAGTTGATGTTGTAGCGAAGAGCGATGGCCACACCACCTCCCCTGGTCGGCCGGTCGAGTCGCACGATGCGGAAGTCCGGGATGTTGATGTTCACCTCCGGTTTTAGGTGCGTTTCGGTGATGAACGCCACGTCTATTTCCTTCTCCTCAAGGAAATCCTTCAGCTCGATTGTTTTGCTCTTTAGCGAGCAAGCGTTCCAGTTGACCAGGCCCACCCAAAGCCAGTCGCTTGTGCGGCTGTAGCGGTGGGAGTATTGGAATCACACGACGGGGAGCCGGGATAGCTGGAAAGTTCACCTCGTTGATTACAGGAAC
Source organism: Armigeres subalbatus (assembly GCF_024139115.2). NCBI lineage: Eukaryota > Metazoa > Arthropoda > Insecta > Diptera > Culicidae > Armigeres > Armigeres subalbatus. Next base: position 223,162,508 of record NC_085141.1, on the reverse strand, counting down.
ACGGTTTTTCTTCGGAATGGTCCTGGTGGAAGCCTTCTTCCGGATTTCCAGGAACTCGGCTCGCTTTGGGCAGCCCTTTGTGGTGGCCCGATGTTTGTCGCCACAGTTGGCGCACTTGGGATCGGCCACCTCCATTTTGTCGCACTCGTCAGTCGGATGGGGTTCGCCACACTTGTTGCAGCGCGGCTTCATGCGGCAGTTTCTGGTGCCGTGCCCGAAATTGAAGCAGTTGGTGCATTGCGTGACATCGCGGTGCACTGGCCGATATCGCTCCCAGTCAACGACGGTGTAATTTATAACGCCAACCAGCTTCAGGTCCTTCCAGGTAGTGGAGCCGTGCTCCAGATGGATCAGGTAAAGCTGGTCGCGATATTTCCTCGCCTTGTCATGACGAGCGATCTTGTGGACGGCTACTGGCTTCAGTCCGCAACTTTCAAGCTCTGCTTGGAGCTCTTCCTCCTTCATGTCGTGAAGTCCTCGCAGCAAAGCCTTGAGCGGCTTCGTGCCGGGGTGGTCATGAGTGTAGTACTCATACTTGTGGACCTCGAGGAACTCCACGACGGATTGATGATGGTCCCTGTTGGCCGGCATCACTTTCACGCCCTCGCTGCAGAGCCGAAAAGTACATTTCAGCCCCTTAGCGATCAGCTGGCGAATTTTGGGCGTAAATCCGGCGGATCGCCCTTCACAAACACGGGCGGGCACTTCTGCTTCCGCTCCGGTTGCACCTGCGGTTGCTGCGCTTGTGGTTTCTTCCTTCTTTTCGTCGGTTTGCCGGCGTCATCAAGCGGCAACGGCGAGAACACGTTGCTTTGCAAAAGCTGCTTGGAGGGGTTACCCGCGCCTCCAAGAGCAGTGCGCTTAGGCACTTTTCCAGCGACCGAATCGGCCACCGAGTCTCCCATGACGGGTCCGGGAGAAAATAACGCCAACGCGACAAGCGAAAACGTAAACAGCGAAAGAACGAGAAAAAAAAACACTTCGAAAAAATGCGCGAGCAAAAAACACGTCCGTACGTGTTGCTGTCTCGAACTGGAATGATGAGAGATGTACAAAATTTCGGACGAGAAGTCCGTATTTTTACGTTTCAAGTCCCAGGAGGCTATGATGTTTTCACTGGAAAACAATAGCGAAGTGCTTCCATTCAATTACACGAATGGCAAACATGCAATGGTACGAATGTCTATAGCGGGAAGAAACTCTCGATATGTGCGCGTGTATGATTTGCCGCCAGAAATATCGGATCTGGAATTATCAACGGTATTGTCTAAATATGGTAAGGTAAAGCGAAATGTGCGTGAACGATTCCCAGCCGAATTCCAGCTGGACATGTTTACTGGTTTACGTGGAGTATACATGGATATAGAAAATGCGATTCCAGAAGTGCTTTATTTTCACCATCGAAAAGGGAGGATTCACTACGATGGCATGAAGGTAAAGTGCTTTATGTGTAAGGCAGACACCCACTTAAAAAGGTTTGTCCGACGAAGAAAGAACGTTTACGTGTAAATGCAATTCTACAGAAGCAAGCGATCGAGATGATAGAAGAAGAAAAAAAGAAGCCACGGCTGCCGTCGGGAATGGTGATGATACCACCAATAACGGTGACCGAAACACGAAAATCAAACCGAAAGCGAAAAAATTTAACGCAAAGCAACAGCAACCAATGGATTCCGTTGCAAAGCAGAACGCAAACATGCTACCTAGAAGCGAGGGTCAGATTGATGACAGTCCCACTGTGCTCTCGTCAGGATCACCTATCGGGAAGCGGCGGTTCAGTGTACCAACATATGAGTGGATTGCAGATAAAACCGAACGAAAACTTATCATTGAAGACGACAGGGCGAGAATAGCAACAGCACTTAATATTTCGCTGGAGCAGATAGAAGTTTACCATGATTAGTTTTTTTATTTAGCTTTAAGTGAAAAATGTTTTTTTTTGTATCAATACAAAAAGGAGATAACGGCTCCGCAAAGTGTCATACACGACTGAGCCTAATAAACCAAATATTTGAAAAAAAATATGTCAAAATTGCTGAAAATCAGCAAATAGTTTGCCAAAACTCTGCTAACCAACCTCATTTTTGACGGGATATCAGTTTTTATTTTGCTGGGCACACGGCTGTGCGGATTTTGCTGCAGAAATAAAAACTGAGTGTGTAGGACAATTTGTAGATCTTACTACATCTCATATGCGGGGGCAGCAGGGACTTTGTCCAAGGGCTTGACGACCCCTCCCCATGGCCACTGCGAGTTAGACCGGGACCATCGTCCCTAACCCCTAATCCCAAGGCGTCAAGCGACCCGTGCCGAGGGGATGCATGGCCAGGTGGGTGAAATAATAAGCTAGGCCTTTAACGGAGCCTGTGGGGTACCTGGGCACCCTCCACAGTAATTGTTCCTTACCGCGTCATGCTGGGCTCTGGCGTGGTGGACCTTTTTTCCCGAGCAACTCGTGGGACCAAAATGGAAAACCAAGTCAATTCTTCAATTAGTGGTAGTAGTGTAGGCGACAACCCCTTCGCAAGAGGTGGGTTGTTCAGGTCTCCGCCTAGGAGGCCAGAGGCAATAGTCGGCAGCTCAGTGCGCAGCGCCAGTGTGGGTCACTCAACCTTCCTCTCGGCTATAAAAACGCCGGAAGGGGTTATTGACGGCCCATGGCTTGTGAAGGCGATGAACCGCAAACGCGATGGGCTTTCGGCCTTCGAGGTGGCGACGGAACAGCTGGACGCCATCATCGACTTTGCGTCATCGAAGCATAATATCAGCAAGGACCTCAAGAGGAGCTTGCAGAAACTTCGAAAGTCGATGCTGGACGCCAAGCTGGAGAGGGCGGTCGGGACGGCCAAGTGTAAACCCGTGAAATCGGTGGAGTCGAGGTCTACCCAGACTGAGGCCCAAGGATTCGCGGACTCGGGCAAGGTCGAGTCGACCGAAGGCGTACCAGCTAAGACGGTGGTGCCAAAGTCTACCCAGACTGAGGCTCAAGTATTTGCGGGTACGTCGGGGGTGACTACTCCAACGGAGCAGACACAAAACGGGGAGACAGTCTCCAGGGGATGAGCTCCCTGGGGCCGCTCCAAAACGCGGAGGGTTACTACCCCGAACAAGGGTAGTGGGGCTGGGAAGCTGAACCCCGGTCAGGTACCTCCAAAACCAGGGGAGGAAGGACCTGGAAAGGTCCGTCCACTCAGGCAAGACGGTGGTAAGGGGTTACGGCAGGCTGAAAGTTCTCAGCCGCACCAGACCAGGGAAATAGAGGGGAATGACGCCTCCTGGACCCTGGTCAAGAACAAGAGGAAACCGAAGACATCAAGGGCCGAAAAGAAGGCCCAGGCGAATGAGGGTAGCAAGAAGTCTAGGGTAGGCGCCAATCGCTCCAGGGGCGATGCCCTAGTCATCACGGCGGACGAGGCTAAGTACTCGGATGTTTTGAAGGCGATGAGGAGTGACGTCAAGCTCGGTGAACTCGGCGCCGACGTACGTCGAATAAGACGTACCCGGATGGGCGAGATGATACTCAAGCTGAAGCGGGGCGTCTCGCAAAAGGGCGCCGCCTACAAGAAGTTGGCGGAGGAGGTCCTAGGCGAGACGGTCAAGGTGAGGGCACTCACGACGGAGGTGAATCTAAGGGTTAAAGACCTGGACGAGATCACTGAAGTCGAAGAGCTGGTCACGGCACTGCGGCGACAGTGTGAAGTGGAGACGCCCACCGCAGCCGTTCGGCTACGGAAAGGTCCGGCAGGGACGCAGGTAGCATTGGTTCGGCTATCTGCAGCGGACGCCTCCAAGGTAGTCAAGTTAGGGAGCGTCAAGGTGGGATGGTCGGTATGCCCTGTGCGCATATACGAGCAACCCGAAGTTTGCTTCAAGTGCCTGGAACCGGGGCACAAGCAATGGGACTGCAAAGGCCCTGACAGAAGCAATCTCTGCCGACGCTGCGGATTGGAGGGACATAAGGCACAATGCTGCACGAACCCTCCCAATTGTTTGATTTGTTCCAGTAAAGCTGTGAACAGCAAGCACCCCATGGGGGGCTCGATGTGCCCGGCGTTTAAGCGTGCTGCAAAATCAAAGTGCAGGTAAAGCAGCTGGCTTGCTCGGCTTCGCCCGAGTGTTTGGTGTGCGCAGGTTTAGAGGAAACGGTGGAACACGTGTTGTTCGTGTGCTCACGTTTTCGCGCAATGCGTGACCACATGCTTGCCACATGTGGTCTGGACACTACCCCGGACAACCTAGTTCGGAGGATGTGTAAAGACGAAGTTGGCTGGAACGCCGTTTTATAGGCTATCGCCCAAATCGTCTCGGAGCTACACAGAAGGTGGCGCGTGGACTCAAGGATGGCTAGTTCAGGCGCAAATAAGAGGTGGTCCAAGGGATCGGAGTCGGCTTCATGGGTCATACCGGTGGTCATGCTCTATGGTCGAACTCGATCCTTTTATCGAACAAGTGGCCGCGCGAAGAACAACATGGTATCGTCGCTTAGGCGGCGTCGGTCAACCGGGCGGGTTCCGAGCCCGAGGACGGAAAGGGGTCCTCGTCAAGGCTGGGGCAGGCGTAGGCCTCGCGTCGGCAAGTCCCTCTGTGTGCTGGCGAATAGGCCCTATCGCAGAAAGGTCAATTTGGGGTGCACGCGGCATCATCATTCTTGATACCAGTCGTGCAGAGGGAAGCAGGCGCGAAGTCGACCCTGCCCACCTTCCGAGGACATAGGGCGTGGTAAGGCCACCTGGAAAGCCGGCAATGCGCTGGCACGATACCATGGTGTTCTTCTAAAAAAGCGAGTCACGATGTTCGATGCTGCAAGGACACGCAGCTAACCTCGAGGGTGCGTCATGCACTGGCCCCCTTTGAAGCATTACTTTCTGGTTGTACCGAAGGGACGATGGGCTTGGCGGCAATGGAAACGGTTTAGCTGGTCGGGGATGCAGCCCTGCCTCCCTCATTGGAGGTGGCCCCTAACCCAGCACTTCCTGGTCAACCCAGGATGTCTGTTGAGCAGATTCCCCCTCCATTGTTTAGGAAGAAAAAAAAAAAAACATCTCATATGCCTGTATTTGAGACGTTAGTGAAAAGACCAATACTCAGAAGACAAAATTGGGCTGACAACGCGGCTGGGGACATCGTGGAAGCCTCAGTGGATTCGGTAGACCATTTGATTCAAACTCCAGGACAATTTGGAGATCTTACAACTTCATACATGCAAGAATTGAAGACGCAAGTGGAAGCAAAATAATCGGAGGACTATATTGGATTGACACCGAGGCTGGGAATGAAAGCCTTGGTTGATTCGGTAGATCATTTGATTCAAACTTCAGGACAATTTGGAGATCTTACAACATCTCATATGTCTTGTTTTGAGACGCAAATGAAATAAAAATCTTCGGAGGACAGAATTAATTTGATACCACGGCTTGGGACATCATGAAAGCTTTGGTTGATTCGATAGACCATTTGATTTAAACTCCAGGACAATTTGAAGATCTTTCAACATCTCATATACCTGGACTTGAGATGGAAGTGAAAGACTGGGGACATCGTGGAAGCCTTGGTTGATTTGGTAGATAATTTGATTCAAACTCCAGGACAATTTGGAGATCTTATAACATCTCAGATGCCTGGATTTGGAGAGATCTTACAATACCTCATGTAAGACGCAAGTGAATGTATTTAAAAGTATCCAGCGATCAATAAATTAAGTGAAATACTAGAAATTTTAGCACGAATTCTTTTTACGTCACATTCGGATTACGTCCCCCCAATAAGTGACCTAAAAAGAGGGTTGAGTGTATTACCTCAAACGATTCAAAATACATTCACATAATATTCTGACTTATTGACATATTGAATACATTTAACGATCTTATTTATTTTCAATTAGGAAAAACAGTATAAGATTTGCCATATTATCAACTTTCATGCTTCAATCAACAATAATCAAGCCACGCGTAGGCTTCAATCTGATGCGAACATGAATCAACACTTTCGTACCATTTTCCATCCACACTCCTTAACACTGGCTACGAACCAGTCTCCTAGAAGGCAAAAAAAACTGGAAGAAAAAATCCGCTAAGCCTACTCAAAACGCAAAGCAGAGTCAGCGTAAGACGGGCATACAAACTGCCGTTCGACTCCGCGATATGAAAGTTGGCTTCTCGAGCTAAAGCGCGCGCGCTCTCTCGAGACAGATCCAACAGAGTGAGCACCATGTTTTCCAAGGTAACGCTCTCCGCAACACCGAATTCATCTTGCACTGCATCGTACACGCGACCAGCGAATCTGATCTGCGCTGTTGGCTCACAGTGACCGAAGCAATCGTCTTGAAGACTGACTTGAATTCTTCGGTAAGTGAAGTTCTTCTGTAATTAAAATAGGACAACTTTGAAATCGAGTAAATTTCACTACTTCGTAGCATATCATCTGATGAACACCGGTTCGATTAAAATCCGATTTATTTCGTTGTGCCCACCTCTGCGCGTCTGGTCGTGGTTCCTTGCTCTTCGATTGCGTCCACTGTAGCCAGCGTTGAGGCTTTCCGTTGGTTTTCGCTGCTCCACGGCTTTGCGCAACCATCAGTTCGTTGGGAACGCTCGTCGGACGCAGACTAATTCGTTACGGTTGTTTCGCGGTCGCCTTCCAGTCGTCGAGATTAGACTGTGTTCTATTGCAAAAAGGTTCTGGGACTAATCAGTGTATTTTTTGGTGATTTTGGAATTCTTCAGCTTGGCCTTATGGATTAAATGGTGGAGTCAGTGTGACAAGGACCAACGAATGCATAATTTACAGTAATCACAGTACATTCGGTGCAGTGAGGAGTTATATCCAATCAAGTGCAACGCAACGGTACATGTAGGTACGTACAAAAGATTCCAGTGAAGCAAAGTGACGAACCTTGTCATAAAAAAGGCAAAGTGATTAGTGCGCGAAATCGAAGGCATGACCAATTGGGTGAAAATTTATGCATAAGCCGTTACGATACCATAAAAAGGAACCATTGTCTACACTTTCGAGCAAGTGCTGAACGTACTGTGATAGAGGTAAAAGCACCGATGAGATCATCACCTGTCTTGTAGGAAATTGATGACACTTTTTACAGCCCAAAAGGTGAAGAGCATCGAGGGAAATTCCTCCAACCGATGCCGATTAAACGCTTCCAAGACTTCGAACGTGCAGATTGTGTGAAAATTAGTAAAACACTCAAAGTGAAATTTCCCTCCCACAATTATCTTCCCACTGGGTGCCTCGTTTGATTCGAAACATCGTACGCGAAGAAGAAAATCCTACCGCAGTGAATGTGAACAACTTATAGCTCTTCATATTATTGAATTTTTAATGAAACAGAAAGCGGAGAGGTGTGACGAAGAGAAGCAAATAAAATCTGGTTTCTGGTTTGAGGAGTTGAAAAAGTGCCGTGAGCCGTCTGCTCAAACTTGGAAGATTTGATAACTGGTAGCTGGTTACTGAGTTGCGAAGTTGACGACGAATTTGTTGCGCTGAATTGGAGAGAGTGACGAGAAACCTGTTTTTGCTTGCTTTGAAAATTGAATAAAGTGCATCCAACCAACAAAGGAGATATTTCCTTCGTGTTTGAAAGCATTCGAATATTGATTCCCCCCCGGTTGGTGAATAAATTTCCCATCAAGCTGACACTGATTGGCATCATTCGTTAATTGCAGAAATTCGTTATTGTTGGTAAGTAAACTCAGCTAATATTGTATGTAACAATCACAAATATCGATATTACATAGGTTAACAATGGAAGACCTTCTTATTCACTGATATGCAATATCTACTTGGAATTTATCTCGACATATGCCACAATTTTCGACTTCAAGAGACCCGTCATTTATTCAAATACTCGCATACGAACCACCCTGCTTTGGAAATTAGTTTGATTGGTTTCACCTTATGATCATTTTTTAAAAAAATATTTCTTTACCCTAAATCGTGCATATTGTAAGCCCGCTTGTGCGGCTCGTGGAGAATTGCGTTGAAGTTTACGCATGCGGCCCGCCATGACCCAAATATTCATATAAAAGCAAAACCAGAAAGCAACATCACACGTTCATAAAATAATAATCTTTACGCACATGTAAATATTTTTCTGAGTATTTCATTATTGTGAGTGTTCATTCTGCTTTATTCGAATCGGGGCTGGAGTTCCTCGGAGTTACTGTTATCGTCTCAGGAAGATCAAATTTAGCTTCGCTCAGTATTCTCGTATATGATAATATTGCAATTATCTGCCAATACCTGATATATGGAATTCTTTCAGAAATCAATCTGGGATTTTGTTTCTGATATCTGTTTTGATATCATTCAGGTAGTCTAGGAGAAGATTTTGTTAGAAATTCATAATGATATTATTTCGGAAAGATTCTGCTATTCAAAAGTGTAGGCAATTAAAATTAATTGCCTTTTATCTCTGGCTAATGAGTATCTCTATTCCTTTTCGTAAAGAGTGCTGCACAGCGGGGTCTTGTCCGATCCTATCCAGATCGTAACTGGTGTGAGCCCTAGATGTATTCTATCTCCGCTACTGTTCCTAATCGTAATCGACAATTAACCCTGAACCAAGCCGTGGGCTGTTATGGCAGCCAACAGCCACGAAGCACCTAAACGATTTCAAATTGACTGATGACGTTGCACTCTTAGTCCAAAAAAGTGCCCTGCTATGCAGACTAAGCTCAACGAACTTGCTGAACGCTTTTTATTCTTAGCCATTAACGTCAACTGAATCAAATTGTTGGACGGCAGTTCCTTCCAACTTTACAGTAGCCGGACTATTAGCGAAGAATGTTGAAGGCTTGAAGGAACACTGGTCATGAATCATTACTAACTATTTCTGAAAAACCCTGATTAATCCACCTAGCAGTGATGTTGTCCAATTTTCAATAGGAAACAATGGGACAAGATTCTGCGTCGAATGAAACTTGGTAACGGCAAATCGGCTAAGAGTAAGAGCCTAAAAAATGAGTGAGAATTTTTCTTGTAAAAAATGTATTTTAGCCATAATTCTGAATCCCATAGTCCGATTTGACCAATTTTCAATACGAAACAATAGGACAGGATTCCGCGTCGAATGCAACATGTTGCAAGCAGGTTAAGGATAAGTGCCTAAAAAAATGAGTGCCTAAAAAATGAGTGAGAATTTTTCTTGTAAAAAATGTATTTTAGCCATAATTCTGAATCCCATAGTCCGATTTGACCAATTTTCAATACGAAACAATGGGACAGGATTCCGCGTCGAATGCAACATGTTGCAAGCAGGTTAAGGATAAGTGCCTGAAAAATGAGTGAGAATTTTCTACGTGTTTCTTATGTAAAAAATGAATTTTGGCCATAACTTCAAAACCCAAAGTCCGATCTGTCCAATTTTCAATAGGAAACAATGGGATAAGATTCTGCTTCGAATGAAACTTGTTGCGAGCAATTCGGCTAAGAGTAAGTCCTAAAAAGTGAGTGAGATTTTTTTTGTTGTAAAAAATATATATTTTGTCTATAACTCCGAAGTCCATAGTCCGATTGGGCCAATTTTCAATACGAAACAATGGGACAGGATTCCGCGTCGAATGCAACATGCAAGCAAATCGGTTAAGGATAAGTGCCTACAAAATGAATGAGATTAGTTTGCGCACACACATACACATACACACACGGGCTGCCAAATGGTAAGTTGACATCTGGGAAGGAGCGACCTACACAGCTCTGGTCCTCAGAAGTTCCTATCTCACACTTCCACGGGTCTTCCGATGACAATCGACCGCCAGCTAAGGGTTTTGTACTTTGCGTCATCCAAGCATAATATCAGTAAGGACCTCAAGGGGAGCTTGTTGAAACTTCGAAAGCCGAATCGACCGAGGGCGTGCCAGCGAAGACGGTGGTGCCAAAGTCTCCCCAGACTGAGCCTCAAGTATTCGCGGGCACGGGCACGGGAGTGACTGCTCCAACGGAGCAGACTCAAAAACGGTTGAGACAGTCTCCAGGGAATGGGCTCCCTGGGGGCCGCTCCAAAACGTGGAGGGTTAAGGCTCCCAACAAGGGTAGTGGGGCTAGGAAGCTGAACCCCGGCCAGGTACCTCCAAAACCGGAGGAGGAAGGACCTGGAAAGGTCCGTCCACCAAGAAAATACGGTGGTAAGGGGTTACGGCAGGCTGAGAGCTCTCAGCCGCTCAGACCAGGGAAATAGAGGGGGATGGCACCTCCTGGACTCTGGTCAAGAACAAGAGGAAACCGAAGACGTCAAGAGCCAAACAGAAGGCCCAGGCGAATGAGGGTAACAAGAAGTCCAGGGTAGGCGCCAATCGCTCCAGCAGTTAATACGCAGGGTCGTAGTGTAGCAGTTAATATGCAGGGCCGTGCCCAAGCTGGCCCCCATACCTCAGTATGGACAGAGCAACGCCTGCCAGAAGCTTGCGCTTGCTGGCATAAACCGCAGAGCTATTGGACATCATCCGGGACAATGCCACTATAGCTGTGTAGGCACGCTTGCAGGCGTAATTGACGTGGCTACCAAAGGTGAGCTTATCGTCGATCATTACCCCCAAGAGTTTGATGGAGCGTTCAGAGGTGACCGTGCAGTTGCCTGCCCTTATCACCGCTTGTTGCTCCGACTTTCGGTTGTTAACAACAACCACCTCAGTCTTGTGGTGAGCCAGTTCTAACTTCCTGGAACTCATCCACTCCTCCACAATTGCGATCGAGTGGGCTGCAGTCAACTCCACCTCTTCGATCGATTCGCCGTAGACCTCCAGCGTAATATCGTCAGCGAAGCCGACGATTACCACGCCCACCGGGAACTTCAACCTCAAGACACCGTCGTACATGACGTTCCATAACACCGGACCCAGTATGGAACCTTGCGGAACCCCTGAAGTTATGTCAACGCACTTCCGACCCGCCTCCGTGTCGTATACCAGTAGTCAATTCTGGAAGTAGCTTCCGAGAATCTTGTACAGGTACTCGGGAATTCCAAGGCGCAGGAGCGCATCTGCAATAGCAGCCAAACTGGCACTATTGAAAGAATTCCTCACGTCGAGAGTCACTACTGCACAATAGCGAATTCGTCTCATCTTATGCTGGATAGTTATCTCCGCGGATTTGGCAACCGACAAGATAGCGTCTACGGTCAACTTACCCTTTCGGAAGCCAAACTGATTACTCGATAAACCATCCGCACCCTCCGTGCGTATCAACAACCTGTTGAGGATGATCTTCTCGAGCACCTTATATTGGTCTATATACCGACGGATCCCCCGGTGGTTTTCCCGCCTTTGGCAATAGGACCAAGCTCTGCCTTTTACATGCTTCAGGGAAGACTCCCTCGTCCAGGCATCTCTGCATGACAGATCTGAACATCTCGGGAGCCTCAGCAATTACCGTTTTGATGGCCAGGTTCGGAATACCATCCGGTTCTGGCGCCTTACCTACACTAAGGGACTGTGCAATCCCCGCAAGTTCCGCCACCGTTACTCTTCCCTCGTCGGCCACCCTGGCCCGTGGCAGCTCCACAAAGGGAGGCCAGGGACTTGGGTCGTGACGTGGGAAGAGCCCCGCGATGATTCTCTCCAGCATCTCTGGAGACCGCTCTGTAGGGGCCATCGCCCCACGTGTCTTGGCCATTACGACCCTATAGGCGTCACCCCATGGACTCGCGTTGGCACTTTGACACAGGCCCTCGAAGCAGGCTTTTTTGCTTGATCTAATCTTAGTCTTCAGAGCGGCTCTAGCAGCCACGAACGCCACCCGTCGTTCAACACGCTCCTCTTCTGTGCATGCTCGCTGCATCCGCCTCCGTGGCATCGCATGCACGCGAGAGTACTGTTACCAGCTGCTCGCCGCTCAGACCGAGAGTATTGTGCTCGCGGCGGAGCGCTTCCTTAAACACCTCGTCGTGATGTCTTCCACATACAAGGACTAGGCCTCGCCCCTTCTTCCGTCCGCTGAATGCTGGTCGTATAGTCGATACTGTAGCGAACCGCCAGGTGGTCGCTGTGAGTGTAGCCATCATCTACCCTCCAGTTCGAACTACTCGTTTGGCCAGGGCTCCAGAACGTAACGTCGATAATCGACTCGGTACCGTTCCAGCTGTACGTACTTTTGGTACCGACATTAGCCAAGTCCACATCCAACATGGCCAGTGATTCCAGCAGGATCTGCCCCCGTTGATTCGTGAATCGGTTTCCCCATTCCACGGTCCAAGCGTTGAAGTCCCCCGCTATCACCACCAGCCTACGCCCCATCAAGTTAGCCGTCAAACAATCTAGCATTCGTCCGAACTGCTCGATCGACCATCGAGGAGGCGCATAGCAGCTGCAGAAAAAGACCCCGTTCATTTTGGCAATGACGAAGCCCTCGTGTGTCGAAGACACCAACTCTTGGACTGGGTATTTCCCCGTTGTCCATATCGCCGCCATTTTAGACCCATCGGTGACCCAATTACCGTTCCTGGCGGGTACCCGGTAAGGATCTGCTATGATGGCGTTATCCTTCCCCCATTCAGCAACTGTCTGACACAGCAGTTGCTGGGCTGCATCACAGTGGTTCAGGTTTAGCTGCGTTACCTGCACTGTGATTTTGCAGCACGCTTAAACGCCGGGCACTTCGAACCCCCCATGGGGGTTTTGCTGGAACATGAACAGCTTTGCAGGAACAGATCAAACAGTTGGGAGGGTTCGTGCAGCATTGTGCCTTATGTCCCTCCAATCCGAGCTGGCTTCTGTCAGGGCCTTTGCAGTCCCATTGTTTGTGTCCCGGTTCCAGGCACTTGAAGCAAACTTCGGGTTGCTCGTATATGCCCACAGGGCATACCGACCACCCCACCTTGACGCTCCCTAACTTGACTACCTTGGAGGTAGCCGAACCAATGCTACCTGTGTCCCTGCTGGACCTTTCCGTAGCCGAACGGATGCGGTGGACGCCTCCACTTCACACTGTCGCCGCAGTGCCGTGACGAGCTCTTCGACTTCGGTGATCTCGTCCAGGTCTTTAACCCTTAGATTCACCTCCGTCGTGAGTGCCCTCACCTTGACCGTCTCGCCTGGGACTTCCTCCGCCAACTTCTTGAAGGCGGCGCCCTTTTGCGAGACGCCCCGCTTTAGCTCGAGGATCATCTCGCCCATCCGGGTACGTCTTATTCGACGTACATCGGCGCCGAGTTCACCGAGCTTGACGTCACTCCTCATCGCCTTCAAGACGTCCGAGTACTTAGCCTCGTCCGTTTTGATGACTAGGGCATCGCCCCTGGAGCGATTGGCGCCTACCCTAGACTTCTTGCTACCCTCATTCGCCTGGGCCTTCTTTTCGGCCCTTGACGTCTTCGGTTTCCTCTTGTTCTTGACCAGGGTCCAGGAGGCATCATCCCCCTCTATTTCCCTGGTCTGGGGCGGCTGAGAGCTCTCAGCCTGCCGTAACCCCTTACCACCGTCTTTCCTGGGTGGACGGACCTTTCCAGGTCCTTCCTCCCCCGGTTTTGGAGGTACCTGGCGGGGTTCAGCTTCCCAGCCCAACTACCCTTGTTCGGGGTAGTAACCCTCCGCGTTTTGGGGCGGCCCCCAGGGAGCTCATCCCCTGGAGACTGTCTCCCTCGTTTTTGTGTCTGCTCCGTTGGAGCAGTCACCCCCGACGTGCCCGCGAATACTTGAGCCTCAGTCTGGGTAGACTTTGGCACCACTGTCTTCGCTGGCACGCCCTCGGTCGATTCGACCTTGCCCAAATCCGCGAATTCTTGGGCCTCAGTCTGGGTAGACCTCGACTCCACAGATTTCACGGGTTCGCACTTGGCCGTCCCGACCGCCGTTTCCAGCTTGGCGTCCAACATCGACTTTCGAAGTTTCAGCAAGCTCTTCTTGAGGTCCTTGCTGATATTATGCTTCGATGACGCAAAGTCGATGATGGCGTCCAGCTGTTCCGTCGCCACCTCGAAGACCGAAAGCCCATCGCGTTTGCGGTTCATCGCCTCCACAAGCCATGGGCCGTCAATAACCTCTACCGGCGTTTTTTTAGCCGAGAGGAAGGTTAAGTGACCCACGCTGGCGCTGCGCACTGAGCTGCCGACTATTGCCTCTGGCCTCCTAGGCGGAGACCTTAACAACCCACCTCTTGCGAAGGGGTTGCCGCCTACACTACTACAACTAATTGAAGAATTGACTTGGTTTTCCATTTTGGTCCCACGAGTTGCTCTGGAAAAGAGGTCCACCCCGCCAGAGCCCAGCATGACGCGGTAAAGGACAATTGCTGTGGAGGGTGCCCAGGTACCCCACAGGCTCCGTTAAAGGCCTAGCTTATTATTTCACCCCCCTGGCCATGCATCCCCTCGGCACGGGTCGCTTGACGCCTCGGGATTAGGGGTTAGGGACGATGGTCCCGGTCTAACTAGCAGAGGCCATGGGGAGGGGTCGTCAAGCCCTTGGACAAAGTCCCTGCTGCCCCCATTTTTTGCAATTGTAATTGTTGTAATTGTAATTGTAAACGGATTGGCGGGTCGGGGATGTAGTCCTGCCTCCCTCGTTTGCTGTTGGAGGTGGTCCCTAACCCAGCACTTCCTGGACAACCCAGGATGTCTGTTGAGCAGATTCCTCTCCATTGCATAGGAAGAAAAAAAAACGCACACACACAGACATCACTTCAATTTGTCGAGCTGAGTCGATCGGTATATAACTATACGAGAAAGGTAAAAACGAACTAAACCATCAACAAAGAAGTTGACGGGAAAAGTTAGAATCAAAAAAAGATGCATATTAATAGTCTTTGCAGACCGTCGATAGCATCGAACACATAATAATTCGTTTTGTACCCTAGCAGCACACACAATCCACATAGGCTACTGCAACTCATATATGACCAGATTTAGTAACAATCAAGTTACTGCAATCATTTTTGTCTGACTTGCGCTGCTCGGGTACCCTAAGGATCGAAATATTCCTGCGGGCTTGCGGTTTTGCATGGTGGTTGATTCGTCCCAGAAGGAAGGACAATCAAATCGTCCTTGTAATAGATGTGCTACCAAACAAGCCCTCATTGTGCTTCGGTGTAAGGAACGAGGTTCTTTTTCTACAATAAAGAAATGCTTTACTCCAGCCGTGACTGTCTATACCCATTAAACCCATCTTGGCCTCCAACCCCTTCATTCCCTCCGGGAATGCCATTCAGCATTACTTTTGGGAGATAGGCACTACTTAACGTAATCCTCCAAAAACGACACTCTTTGCGGTCCCGCTCTTCAATGTTCTGATTAACTTCTGAACACTTTGACTTCATAGTTCGTGCCCTTTTATGCATATGCCAGTAAGCACACCACAGCCTTAAGCCTTTTAAATCTTTTTCTGGTGCCATTCAGCACCACACCAGCTTTCAATGTTCTCGCACTTTTCTCAGATAGTCCCCGACGGTGCGGTCCAAAGATTCCGGACGGATATAGCTTCCGGTTCAATGGAGACCAGACGACCCGAAGCTACTCCGGTAACCGATTCTCAACGTCCTTGAGCCATTCAGCGCCCGCCTCGATCGCGATCGTGAACAACTCGAATAGTCCCCGACGGCGGATCTATCCTTCTTCGATTAGAAGTTCCCCGACAGCGAAAGCACCCCTGCAATCAGCAGTGACTTCATGCTCTGCGGCTACGCGCTCACCGCAAGCTGACAACAGTTGCGACGTTGGTAGCTGACGCTTGCGTTCCTGTTTATTATCCTATCTTCCGCAGCGGTCACTGTAGATGTAACCATCGCCAATCCTCTACTGCAGATCACTGGCCAACCTTGGACTGCAGAATGTTACGCCTCTTATCGATTCCATGCCGCTTTGCTGGAGGGAACTTTGGGAGCCGTCGTTGTCCCGCATGACATCAAGCTTGGCCAAGGCCTCCAGCAACGTTTGTTCTTTCCGGTTAGTAAAGCGACTTACCCACTTTGTCGCCTACGCATTGAAGTGACTACTGGATTATGAGCCACACTCCATTTATTTTCGCTATAACTGCACCCTCTGCTCTTGTGTTCACCTTGTCATGGATCGGCAATCTTCCCGTCGTACAAATCGCCGCAGATCTGGATCCGTCCGCTAGTTCTAGTTCCAGAATTTGAATCCAAAGAAAATCTCTCAGTATGGAACTCCGAAGAAATCCGGAAGATGAACCCTAAATTCCGATTGGATTTACTGATGCCGTGGCTCTAATGTTCACGAAAGTTGAATGCCGAATCTAGCATAACGCCAAGGTCCTTCACGGATCAGCTCCTGGCTAATGGTTCGTTTCAAATGTTGGGAGATTTTCTCCTGGTAAACGATATGATGGTGCACTTCTTCACACTGATGATAAATTACGTCTACACCAATCAACAAAATTGTCGATGAACATTTGCAGCAACCGACAGTCGTCTTAGACGAGCCAATAGATTTTGAAATCATCGGCATATACAATTTTGCAATTTTGGGGCATGACAAAACATACGTCGTTGAAAACCAAGGAGAAAAGCAGGGGCCCTAGATTGCTGCCTTGTGGTACGCCGGAGTTGTTGCTTAAAGGTTCGGACACAGTTCCCAATATCACATAATTCCAAGGTTCATAGATTTCAAGCACAGGGAAGTAAATTGCACCTAATTTGTTGCTATTCATCTGCCAGGAAAGAATCCATGTTAGTCTGGTGAGATATACAGCTTTGCTGATCGATATAACTCGGTGCTCACCGAAATTTTGAAAACTTTGGATCCTGCACTCAGAGAAATCACACCACGGTAGTTCGATATATCTCGCTTGTTTCCCTTTTTAAATCCTTTTTACATTGGATGATCACCTCATCGTGAAGATTCCTCACTTCTATACCCTCACCTACGACTTCCTGTGCTAGCGTTCCATATGAGGTGCCGACCGCCCGTGAGCCCTTTCTTAGCACAAGGTTCATCTCGCCCGCTCTAGATTGCCTTATGCTGCGAACTTATTTACCGAGATCCGCAAGCTTCAAGGCACTGGGCGTCGCCTTGAGCACGTCGGCGAAGTGCTCTCTCTCTGTTTTTTATAAGCCCTGGCTTCCGCTGGGAGCGTGTTTGCAGCTTTCTCCTTCTTCGATTTCCTGGCCATCGTTTGCCATCGTCCGACCGCTGGCTTCTCTGGGTTGGGTTAGGTTCCCAACTCCGTTGACTGACTGTCTTACGCCTTTCGCCCTTGCAATTGGCGCACCATTAGCGCTCTCCTCGACGATTATTTGGCCACTCATCTCCTTCAACTCCATCTCTCTCGCACCCGATGCGTTGGGTAGATATCTCTCCAACCCTCTCTTTGTGAATTATTAATGATTAGTGCTGTCCAATGAGCAGCTCGAAGTAGCTCAAAGTTGTTTCCGTCCTGCTCGTTCTTTTTCGTCAACAAATGGACATGAGAGGGATGGGAATAGCTTCGAGCTACTTCGAGCAGCTCATTGGACAGCATTATTGTTGGGTCCTCCTCAGGTATGCCTTAAACGTAGCTGGAATAGTCGCCTTTTTGAACCCATGGTTATCTTTGCGGATACAGTGAGGTTTTGCGAGGGTTGACACCTCGATGTTCAGAGCTGGATCGGTGTAAACCAGAAAGGAATCAACTGGCCCTAATTCCATCTGGTTAGATGATCCAGATGGCTAGATTGGGATGGAATGTCCTAAAGCCTGTCACGGTTTCAGGGGACGGAAGGCAGCTGTGGTATTAGCTCACTCGCCATTTCAAGACGGTGTCACCCGGCTTTGACACAATTGTCAGTTCTTGATGCATTACATCCATCTCGATTTCCGCTCGTGTCCGATAACGTTGCCTGTTGTCGAAGCTTCTGGACGTGCTTTGAGCAGTGTACGGTCGCTTTCATATGATCTGCTTGCCAACTGTCAAACCCCAATGAATCACATACAGTCAGGGCCGGATTTAATGGGGCGGGGGGCCGTGGCCCCGGGCCCCACAAATCTTATGTACCAAAACCAACCTTTTTTGTACATTTTGGAGCCCCCACAAGCTGTCGGCCCCGGGGCCCCCTCCCGGCTAAATCCGGTCCTGCATACAGTGGTTGGTTTCCTACCCGCCACTGTCGTATCCAGGCGCTAACGTATATGTAAAAATAGCCAGCATGAGTTAACCACCTGAAGTTTGTATGGCGAAAGACATCTAAGGCAGATTTTTATAACAGCAGGAACTTTTCACGAAAATCTATTTGGTACCAGTTATGTAGGAAGGTGTCTGCTACTACGCCTACCAAATATTTTTTTTGATTAGGATGATTATTTTCGAGATATTAAACTTTAGATGCCTTTCGTCATACTGATTTCCGAAAATTAACTCCTAGTGTGCCGCTCAAAGTAGGCGATTCATTGCCAAAGATTAAAAAACAATGCTCTATTAGGCGCAAAATATCCTCGCGATAAGGAATATTTTTCCACAAATGACAGCTCAATTTAGTTTACATTGCACGAGTAATTGACGTTACGAAATTCGAACTACTTGCAAACTGCAGATTGCTCAAATAATTTCTTCATACATTGACTACTACTTGTCCTTTCTATTTTTACAGAATATTAGAAGCCCATACCATTGTTTATTCCTTTTTTATACTACAATAAAAACTCTTCGACTAACGTCATCTTGTGCGATATTTAAGCCGCTCGGAATTTGGAACAAAGTGTGTGTGGGGCGGGACAGCCCTGTTGTATACCACTCTATATTATATGCTGTTTATGCCGTCTTAGTGTTGGTGACGAGCAAGCAGCCAAGCATCGTTCTCTCTCAGTCAGAGTCCAACAGTGATCCGAGTAAGGCCATACCTTCGCCGAGTGCAATAATGCGCAATGGGTGATTTCATCTCTACTTGGTGGTCTTCCCAACACGTCATAGCGGCCCTCAAAAACCGAAAAAAAATCATCTTTACTAGGCGGTGCTCCAAACACGCCATTGCGGTCCTCAAAACTCGTAAATCATCCCATCTTTATTTGGCGGTCCTTTAAACACGTTATTGCGGTCCTCAAAACTCGCCAGTCATTTCAACTTTTCTTGGCGGTCCTCCAAACACGCCATTGCGGTCCTCAAAACTCGCAAAACATTTCATCTTTACTTGCCGGTCCTTCAAATTCGCCATTGTGGTCTTCAAAACTCGCGAAACATTTCATCTTTTCTTGGCGGTCCTCCAAACACGCCATCCATTGCGGTCCTCAAAACTCGCAAAACAATTAATCTTTTCTTGGCGGTCCTCCAAACTCGCCATTGCGGTCCTCAAAACTCGCCAATCATTTCATCTTTTATTGGCGGTCCTCCAAACACACCATTGCGGTCCTCAAAACTCGCAAAACAATTCATCTTTTCTTGGCGGTCCTCCAAACTCGCCATTGCGGTACTCAAGACACGCAAACAATTTCTAATCTTCTCCGTTTTACTTACTTACGCAACCGCGTCTCTCCCAATTTGGAGCACCGGTCCCCATGTAACACTGCAAAAAGCAAACATCCTTCTTGGTTCAGGAATTTACCTTTTCTTCTGAGATTGCGCAGTGGGTGATTTCCATGACGCAGTATTTTTATCAGGCACATTAGTTTTAACATTATTCCACTTGATACTAACAAAAAATGAGCATGATTGATGAAGCATGACATGATTGAAAATGAGCATGAAATGAGCTGGATTGCAAATTTCTAAAAACAATAGAATTTTCATGCATTTGCCTGACCGTTCTATCCTTACGCTTTCGACTAGCAACATTCTGCTCAACATAATTCATTTATGTAAGACTTTTGAAGCCAAATACGTTGATGTTCGTAACATAAATTAGAAGAATAACCCAGTAAAGCAAAGTAAAATGTCAATTTTTTGATAGATTAAGATTGATTGATGGCTTTAAGGCAGCCTTTCTACATGGCTTGTGCTTGTAAAATTTGGCATACTTTTTTTTAAAATATAGTCCAAATGAATTAAATGTCATTTTCTTAATCTATCCAATTTGTTGAGAATGGAATCTTGCTTAATGATCATGCTCATAACATTAACAAATCTTCACATGCTTTCCAAGTTCAA
The DNA here is from genome assembly GCF_024139115.2 of Armigeres subalbatus. Classification (NCBI taxonomy): domain Eukaryota; kingdom Metazoa; phylum Arthropoda; class Insecta; order Diptera; family Culicidae; genus Armigeres; species Armigeres subalbatus. Next base: position 223,142,496 of record NC_085141.1, on the reverse strand, counting down.
TCTTTCACCTTCATTGTGCTCCGATGTTCGATGGCTCAGCTAAGAACATCAGAAGAAAACCGCAAAACAGGAACTCGAAAAAAAACCACAATAAGTACAGTTAGCAACATTTTTCTTCACGTCCGCCTTATTCCCATCTTGATTACATACACCTTTACGTAGGCTGCAATGACTGTAGTGCCCACCTCCGAGTCTCCCTGACGTAACGTTTTAATAATTAAATCAAATTCGAGTGAAAAAAGAACCGCATCACCCCGTTCTTCAGTCTGAAAGATTGAGGTCCCACCAGAATGTGGGAGAACTTTGCTTAATCGTAAGCAAACCTAATTCAGGTGGGGTTTTTGGACAATGTAAATTCCTATTCATGACTTATGTTGGAGAATGTCGGACATTTACCGTTCTACAAACAACGAATGTTAACAAATTTGTTCAATTAAATAGCCGACATGACATAAATATGTAGAATAGACCTGCCAACATTTAAACATCCCTAAATACCAATGCTATGTATATGTGTGCGCCTTTAAGACTGGGGAGCAGCCTAGCTGTGGCTGCCTTCTTATGTTTAGTCGCTTGGCAATTCGTCAGGTGCGATATAGCCAACGCCGAACCGCAAACCCTGTGTGCTCTATCGCCAATGCATGTGCGCCAGATTGCTCAATCGTTCGCATAAAGCGCACCTCAGCATACACGCGAAGACGTGCAGGCATTCGACCGTCGTCCGTCCAACGACGACGTCTATTTATGTGGCATGGAAAATTTCATTACCAGCCCCCCGAGTCATTCATGTACGAGCGGTGGGCACTATGAAAGTAATAATACCAATTAGTTTGGCAGGTTATCTGTTTCGATTGATATTCGCCATGTGAATGCAATACGACGTTGGGTTAAAAACAAAACACACAATGTCATTTTACGTTTAATTCAATGGATTTCATAATTGTATACACCATAGACATGAAAATTGTTACGTTGTGGGTGGATTTCGAAACGCATATGTAAGCTCACACCAAATTATATTCAATCGGTGGTCTTTAATCTGCTGCTTGCGTAGTCATGTTTCAGTCTTCTTTGTTTGTTTTGTGGTTCCGCCTATATGTATCAGTTTAAAATAAGTGTTTAATATAATGCTTCTGTTCTGGCTCTTCGTCTCATAACTTCTAATATGATAAAAATGTGACTGTCGGATGGAAAATTCCTTTGTGTTTCTATTCATTCGAATTTTCAAACAACCACATTCAAAATCATTTGTGTGGCAACAAAATGTGCATTGTAATCCGCGTGTCTGCATAAAAAGCACAACACTCGCTTAACTTTTCAAAAGGACCTAAGTAACATTTTTTTCATGAATTAATTTGAATAGCGCAATCAACAGAACAACACGAAAGCTTTTGATTGCAGTACTCAAATTAATTCATGTAAAAAATGTTACTTAGGTCCTTTTGAAAAGTTAAGCGAGAACTCATACATGCTATGCTTTGAGTTGGAAACCACTGCTTTATATTTTCTTCATATTGTAATGATTCTGTAGAGCGCAAATCATTGCACTGTGCATTTCAATACCATATGCCGCCTTCAATCTGTCGAAAGCATTCAGCCTATTTTCGTATATATGATTCATACATTGTCAATATCTGTCTTAGACAAGTTGTTGAAATCTGTGTACAGTGCATGTGACCATGGATATTTTAATAACGAAGGCATACTTGCATTGGAATTAGCTTCTATGACGATGGTCAATATTTACATCGGAGCGTCCACAAGTACTAAAGTCTTATCAAGGTTGTCAAACACATGGTAAATCATTCTGATTTTCAACTTTATTATTATTGATCTTCAAACTAAGGTTATTGGTTATACCCTCTTTTATATCCACCTTACTCATCCCAATCTTGTAACCGTTCCTTGTATCAGTTGGCGCTTCTCCCAATAACTGATGCAATAGTGTTTTTAATGGGTATTGAGATTATTACATATCTTGAATCTATTATAAAAACTTAGCCCAAATCCAAAATTTGATGAATTTTGGTGGACGGGAACTATTTTAAATCAAGTTCAAAAACTTTTGAACACCCCAAACTTGATTTAGAATGGATAAGAAAAATCTTAAGCCGTCGAACTTGCCATCTCCGGATTGGCAATCCTACGCTTTCGCTTGCAAGGCTAACTGGAGACATGTTTTGGATTTCGGATTTGATTTTCAGTTCAAAGATCCAATACATTCCCATCCATAGTTTGTACGCCCAGTACTTTGCAAAAATCGGAAAAAAAATATCAAGTGAATGCTCTTTTTGTTGCATCTGAAGACGGCTTTACTGTTGAGGTCGAAATGCGTAATACGGTACAATCAAGTGATGGAATTGTACAAACTAGTGTCATGATAAGCATGTGACTTGATTTGTTCACCAAAAATCTTAGCATTACGGACGGGAATAGAGGGTTCTGTCAAAATGGACCGATACCCTATGTGTGTATTCGCATCAAACATAACACATGGAATACTTATTCGTAAAATGCATACTCCCATATGCACTAGACATCTATTGTTTTGTCCAACTTGAGCAACTCACGAACCAGATGGCGTTAGTGAGCAAACGAGAGAAAACCGATTCGCGCACCGAAAAATTCTCTAGTTTTATGTCTGTTTGTCTGTGGTTAAATTCTATTTCTATTCTATTTCGAGATTCTTTTCAACTTTTGTTAAATTCCATGTATATAAAGACTTAAATGATTTCTTTTTTTATCAGCAATTCTTAAATAATTAACATAATCCTAGGAATTCATTGTAGTTCACTAACTTCAGTTTGCAATTCTAACATTCTTATTCTTTCTAGTAAAGGGTTTCTCTTCTTCTCTCGAACTTTAAAGTAAAACGAAAATACACCCAGGTTTTTTTTTACACGGTTGGAATTCATTAATTTCTCGGTAAACCTGAACTTTCACTGCTTTTTAAATACCCCCTGAATTTTCTTTGATTTTTTGTGAATTTTTTGGTGGGGTTAACTCATTGTTTCGTTGACGCTGAAGGTCTCAAACGACTAAAACCAAACCGTGTAAAAAAAAACCTGGGTGTATTCGTTAAGACATTGTCTATCAAAAAAGTTAACAAAGTACTTTTCAGCACTCGGATAACTGATAATGATTTTGTTCCGTTGAATTTGGGTACAGAGAAAAGCTTTTTTTTTAATAAATGGTACTTTTTCTCTGCCATCTTTTTCACTCAGCTGCAAATTTTACTCATTTTATTGAGTAAATTTACTTATTCTATTAAAATGAGTAAATTTTCCTGAAGCCAAAAAGAGATGGCAAAAAATACCCATTAATTTAACAAAGTTTCCGTGTGGATGCGTCCTGAGAATTTTCTATTTTAAATACAACGTCTAAGGAAATATGATTGAGAAAACACGGAAGATAGCAGCGAGCCAGCAGTTCGATAGGGTTCACCGGATGCACTCCTCAGAAAAAAAGCTTCTGCAGTGAACTCTCCCTTATGCTACGTTTTGACAAAGCAAGTGAATTGAGGAAGTCGCTTGAATCGTACGCGAATGGAACGTGTAAACACCTTAATTCAATTCACTTGAAAGAAAAGAAAGTTGAACATGTTCAACTTTTGGCAAGTCAATTGAATTCAACTGAGTTGTTCAATTCACTTGCCCTGTCAAGACGTAGCATTACTCGATATTGAAGCAGGCTTCCAAAAATCTCACGAATACATGGATGCGACCGTGAGCGGTGCGACAGCTCGGCTCATTTATTTTTGGTTTCGGAGAGACGCAACAACAGAGCATACACAATTTTAGTTAAACGTGTGTGCCTTGTCGCATGCACTTCGTTTTACGATGTGCCACATGAAGCAAAATCTCATCGCATCTCCTACTCACTGTACTTATTTTTGAGATGCCTGTGAGACAAGCTCATGTGCAATAGCGCATCGAGATAGCTCATGTGCTTCGACGTTTTATTATTTGCGAAGATACTACAACGATGTGTGAGAGAATGTTCGTACATCAATCACGTATCAGTAGGGAATCAGTTGGTTTGTTTGTATAAGCTTAAGCTTGTACTGTCTTGCTCAGGCTACTTATATCCCAGAGTGTATGTAATTAAGAGTGGCGACACTGTCAGAATTGGAACAAAATTCATCTGTCATTCCCATACAACATCGTGTTCCAAACGAGCAGGAGACCTGTCAAAAGCGGCACATGCCGTCACTCTTAATTACATACACTCTGTTATATCCTATTGTTTAGCCCATCGCCAGATCGTAGCCAGGATGTCCCGGGTACTATTTTTTTTAAATATTGATTTTTAATGATGACATAGGCTCGGTCTTGCTATAGCTATATATGCTATATATATATTGAAATTCATAAGTTCATCGTCAGGCATTGATTTTTATACAAAATGGACATATTTGAGAAAGAAAAATTCGATAAGATTGAGTTCAAATTTGGCCTTTTAACTCAAAAAAATAGAGTTATCAGTCACATGAAGTAAATGAGAGGAGTGTACTACTTCCGCGAGAAGTTGAATGCTTTTAGCTTTTTGTAATGATATGGTCGTGAGTTTTATATCATCACAAAAATTGCCCTCCGCTCGCTTTCATATCTATTTCTTTATAAAACCACCCTGCCTGCCATATCCTAACGGAACTATCAAATCTGTACTTTCGCTTTCGTTTGGTAGATGATATAAGCATTCTCATATCATTGCATTTGAAGTTATTTAAGTGCATTATATGTGAAATTTACATATAATAATTATTATTTCTGGCGGAAATTATCGTTTGCGAACAAAATGCATACCAATAACATTCTTTGATTAAAAATGAGCTGGGAGGCATGGTTTGAGCTTTTGATCTAATATTCTAAGGGTAGGTCGTGTTTTTGCGTTTTTACGTGAATTTTGGAATTTGCCCATTTTTTTCAGATGACTTTTGAAAACTCTTTTGCAAAATAAAGCGATGATAATATTTTTTATCTTAGTAGATGACAGTTTCGAATATCAATCTATTTGAAGTCAATTAAACGTACTTCTATTTAGGCATAAAATATAATACGATAAATACTGAAGTGGGCTACATATAGATAAATGGATAAATTCAAAATTACTTTTTCAAGTACTCCAAAATCGAAAATATTGACTACAATACAAATTTAAACAAAGCAAGACGCGTGTAGTTCATGTGTGCGCTTCACGACTTCTAAAATTGTATGTGCGGTATCCACTATAAACGCTAATCTGCACCTTCTCAAAATTACGTTAAAGAGACCCACATTCTTCAAAAGAATAGTTTCTCTAATGTGGGTAGCCTACCAAAAAATCTAAGTAACAGAAACCCAAACCACCCCAAACCATTTCGCTTCATAACTCCCTAATTAGGTAATAATTTTCAAATAAAACCATGTTTCTCAACTATAGACCGTTTCCGATAATCGTAAATACACTTTGTTTATTGAATAATTTCAATATTTTTCAAGTAATATTCTAATTTGTGGTGACATATAGCCTAATATTCTGTTTACGTTCATACAGTATAGAGTTTTCCAGAATGTTTATTATATTGTTTTAAATATTTGTCATGTTCTATAATTTTGCTTCACAATAGCTCAAGGATTGTATGTATTACTAAAAAAAATCATCAATATTTATACTTAATCCATTCTTTCTGGTTACTATACTAGCTTAACAAGCATTATTATAGATTTTAAAAATTTAATATTTGGTGTCGGACGAGACACTGGTCATAAGACGAGTTTGTACAATCCCATATAATTCCACCACTTAATTGTACCACAGACAAACAGACGTAACACTTCTCATTTCAACATCGTTCACGTGTTCAACGGTTGATTTGAAATACATCTGTGATACGCGATTGTGCCAAGAAAGTCACTAGTGTTCAATCGCTTTGACATTTGATTAGTGTATATGCTGCTGAATGTTTTCTGTGTTAATGATGATGATGATGATTATTGATATAGATGTATGCATTAGTAGCAAACGTCAAATTGGAAATAATCATGGCCAACTGTGTTTCTCGCGGTTCTGACAACAGATGGCAGTAGTGTTTTCTGAAAAGCGAATGACGATAATTTTTTGAACAGTTTGTATGAAGAGTTACGTCTGTTTGTCTGTGATTGTACCTTAATTGTAAGCTCAAAATAATTTTCTTAATCGGACGAGAATTAGAACAATTTCAAATTAATAAGGACTAGTGCCAAAAACAACTTAAAAAATATTCCGAGCTCTCATTTTTACTAATGTAATTAGTATTTTACTTGGAGTAATGTGGTCTGTGTCATTAGTGTCCAGATCAAACCCCAAGATATACCGCACCTGAATATCGTCTGATTCTAGAGCCACATCCGTTCTTCTTCTTCTCATCTTTTTATTGGCACTACATCCCCCACTGGGACATTACCGTTCTAATCCACAATAAAAAAATATTTTAGTCCAAAATCAAAGCTTCATATTATCTCAATTTTAAGCAAGAATCGGAACAAATACTATACTGTGAGGTATATCAATAAAACGTAAGACGATCCCCACCAGTGCGTAAATAAAGCCAAAATAGCAACCTCTATCATGACGCGAACTCGCACCGGTCGTTGGTAAACGGGTTTGGGAAATGTAAACGCAACCTTCGGTGAATAGCGAGTTGGCAAATTTGGCGACCCGCTCCAACCGTTGCCAAACCATCACACGGAAATATAAAGTAACCCATAAATAAAAAATCTGCCGTCTGCTAAAAAATTGTTCGGGTACTCATCATCAAAACCATTGTGATGGAGGTCAGTTTAGTTTGGATTTCAACTGATTTGCGGCGCTAGTGCATATGAAATAACCTGATAGGTTAGATATCTCGAAATCTGGAATTTTTAGAATATTGGCGTCTTCTACAAAGTTGTTCGGGTGGTCAAAACCATCATGACGAAAACAAGTTTAATTTGAAATACTACCGCTTGGCGGCGCTAGTGATTTGGAAATAACCTAAAAGGTTAGATATTTCGATAGTTAAAATCTTAAGAATATTGCCATCTTCTACAAAATTGTTCGGATGATTAAAACCATCATGACAAAAGCAAGTTTAGTTGATAATACAACCGTTTGGCGACGCTAGTGTATTGGAAATAACCTGATAGGTCAGGTATCTCAAAAGATGTAATTGTTAGAATATTGCCGTCTTCTACAAAGTTGTTCGGGTGGTCAAAACCAGTATGACCAACGCAGGTTTAGATTAAGATAAAACCGCTTGGTGGCGCTAGTGTATAAGAAATAACCTGCTAGGTTAGATATTTCGAAAACTGAAATTTTTAGAATATTGCCATATTCCACAAAGTAATTTGGGTGGTGAAAACCGTCATGATGCAAGCAAGTTTAGTTTTAAACACAATCGCTTAGCGGCGTATAAGAAATAAACTGAGGTTAAATATCTCAAAATCTGGAATTTTCAGAATATTGCCGTATTCTACAAAGTAACTTGCCATAAGACGAGTTCGTACAATTCCATTTAATTCCACCACTTGGTTGTACCTTTGACAGATACTACAGTAAGACCATCTTCAGTGTCTCGTACTTGTCTCGATTCGACTCAACTCGAGCGCCAACGAGTATTGCGGTTTCAAACTAAACTTCTGGTTTGGACTACCCTTTTAAATCTTACATAATAACCAACCTAACAGATAATTCGGATAACTTTGTAGAAGGTGGCCACTTTCTATTTAACCCTAATATTTAAATATTTAACCCTAACAGGTTATTTCTCATACACTAGCGCCGCTATGCGTATGAATTCCAAACTAATCTAGTCTCAATCATAAATGTTATGGCTACCCGAACAACTTTGTAGAAGACAAAATCTTTCTAAGTCTTATAGATCTCGAGATATCCACCTCACTAAATTATTGCATATAAGCTAGCGCCGCCTAGCAGATGTGTGTCTATCTAATCTGATAATCACAAAATGCATTACGCACATATTTATATTACAAAAGTTGGAGCGCGTTCTGAAATATTTGAAAATAAATAATATTTTTTCCTGATTTTATTTATTTCCGTGTTTGCCTCAATAGCAACCGGATATTCACCACCGGTGCGAAGCATGATTGCACTTCAACAACGTTGATAGAAACAACCGGTGCGAGAACAAGTGCATAAATAAAATATGAACGCATTTCGCTCCTATACTAGACACTCATTTGGATACACATCGGTGGGGATCGTCTAAATCAATGAAAAATTGAAACCCATTTACATAAAGTGCTATTTTAGACTCTTCTTATGTGATTTTTTTCAATATCCTCCCTAATGCACCGATGAAGGCATCATCACTGCTAGGTGGATTGATCTGTTTTTTTTTTTAGTGCGCCCTGGCTTTTATAATGAATAAATTATTCCTTTTTCTTTAAATCTGGGTGGTTTCTATTCATGCTTATTTGTTTCTAGCTGGTTTTACACAGGGTACCAACAACCGAACCACAAAATTGAAATGTCCAAAAATGTCAAATTTGCAAAATTGCCAATATTTTTTCAAACCGATGAAATCAAACTATTTTCTCACTAGTACTTAGGTTATTAGTCTAGCTTTCTATTGATATACAAATGTCGCCATAAGATTAACTAGGGCTAAAGTTGTGGATCAAAGACAAAAGGGTGCCCACAACCGAACCTCTTCCCCTGTCAACCTGTTCTGTATGTTCAACTAACTAATTCAGGATATACTGTCGATGTGTACTCATCGCTCGATATTGAAAAAAAAAAACAGAATTGGAGAGAATATCGTGTAAGAAAGGTAAAATTTTGAAATTAGTAACTTATCTTAGTATAAACTTACAGACGTATAGGTTACAGACCACTTCGGGTTACAAACCCTAGTAACATTTTGGTTTTATACGGGTTTTATAATACTCTTGTAGAGTAATTAATGGTCTTCAAGAGCGTTATAAAACTTAAAATGTTACTAGGGAAACATCAAGTACGGGAAAGTTATTGCTTTTCTCACCGCAGAATAGACTACCGTGCAAATTTGTCGAAGTACCAAAACAAATGCTCACACGTCCAATTGTATAGAAATTAGCGAAAGCACAATCCAAAACATCATTCTTGCACCTTATCTTACACCCCAAACAGCTCTTTCTTGCAGTGGAGACGTCATCCATATATGGAGAAACTGGTGGGAACATATTTTGGTGGGACAATATTTTTTGCATGGGAGTCGAACACGGCGCAAAATTTGCAATAATTGTTTTCAAATCGGGTTGTTGTCACCTCAGCTACGCAGAAACAATTCCAAGAATTATGGGACCCATAATGTCAGGATCCCTTTCGATAAATGTGTGGCCCATTGACAACGATAATCTGCTCGATTAGGGTGAGACGGTATAATATGCCCCCCCCCCTAAGGCAACTATTTGATAACTTTTTACTTATCAACGCAATTTTTGCAAACTTTGTGTTATTTGGTTGTCCAGGAAGTCACAAATGCATTGCCCGTGAGTAGTCATATAAAAATATTACAGATAACACGTAATAAAGCTTTTTTGAAAAGTCGTGAAAAAATGGATTTCAAAAAGTGCCTAGGCAATACGCCCCACCTTAACCAAAGACGTTCCATAGCCCTTCATTAGTATTTTATCAATCCCATGTGCTTGACATTGAAAAACCAACATAAGTCCATTTAAGCAGGTTTGAATCACATTTCAATAGTTTCCAAATAATTTGGGAGCAACTGCTACAAGCTCGCCGCGCTTGTGTGCAGTTGGTAAGGGCATATCGTCCTGCCTACACTGGAGCGGTTTGACCAGTGAAACATGTTTTCGAAAAACGTTACATTTTTTAAGATGGAAGTAATTTTATATCATATCAATTACTGAGAAAAGTTATTTTGTTGCCCAACTGAGTCTCCCAATGCAAGTTTTGCGGACAGTATGCTAGCGTCGCTCCAGAATGTTGAGCTACCTAACATTGAAAGTTACATCAAAACTGTAACTTTTTGTATTTTGCAAATATTTTCATTATGTAATACAAAAATACTTTCACATTCACATAGTATGATGTTTTTTCAAATATTTATTCAACTGATTTTGAGCCTTGGTTAGTTACAGTTTTCTACAAATTAAAGGGGGGCGTTTTGGCCAGGTGGGGCACATTATACCGTCTTACCCTACTTATGAAAGCATGTTCCATGAATTTAAATACCCATATTACAAGAGTTCCTAATTAATAAGGTTGTGGTCACTTTAGGGAATCAGTTTCCAGGTTGACAGTTGTTGAAACAGTGGCTTATTCTTACCCACATTTGGCACATTATCACATCCGATGACGGTATTCTACATGTTAGGAAGCGATTGTTTATCTTGTCTAGGCGATAAAAAGGCTTATGTATTGGTTTTCTTCATTCTTACTTAGTTGATGTCAAAATCAATTAATTGGTGGCTTCAAAAATATGTTTTTTCTTTTCTCGAAAAACAATTTTTTTTTTGGCTTTACTAGCGAGACTTACAGCCCAAAGGAAAAAAACAAAGTTATTCCGAAAGACTTTTCATTTACAACCGTCGCACTAGTTTCCACGACAATAATTTATGAAGATCGTTTTCATATTATATTATATGTTAAAACTTCAAATGTCTTACAAAAAGTTGCAAGTTTACAATGATATTCAAATAACAGTAAAATGAATTGTTCCCAAGTATAAGTCATTGCTACACCCACCATATTCCACGAAGCTGAAAATGATAAATATCGCGCTCTCCTTTGATTCTCTTCCGTTTTTATTGACAATGCTATTCCATATGGTGGTACAGCTGATACGACTCGAAACATCACATGTGACCATCTCGAGCTGGGTATCATGATACATCGCATATACGAAACAGTAACATGATGCACACGCTTCGTAGAATGTGATGCGTAAATAAATCGCATACACGCTTAAAGTCATTCACACAATTTTGTGTTTCGTTCACACAAAACGGGCCTAACCTGGAACAACACATATTATGAGTAACTGCCATGTTACTCATTTTAGTGTAATCGACGGTGAACGATTTCCGATGAGTTCATTTCACACAGTGAGAGAGCGGTCGGAAAACGGACCTAACCTCAATTATATTTTTTCATGTAAATTGAAAATTATCGCAACATTTTTATACTATTTCAGAGGAGTCCCCATTTGTTCCGATATGACCAAACTAAAGTGCGATGCTTATAGTCGCACATTTTAGTTGTATCGTATCGAAACATGACGAAAATCCTCAGAAAAAGTAATTTTCGTTGCGATGCATGCCGGACGCAACTGCCATCATGGCGATCAAAATGGACTTGACAGTTCGAAGCAAAGTTTCTTACACATATTAAAAGAATAAAAGACATTACACAGTGACTGTGCATGTCTTACACATAATTTTCACACAGATTGCTATTCTCTCGTGTCATCGTCGTCATGTGTGAAAATTATTCATGCGATGTGTAATTTACTTTAAGCGTGTAGCACGCAGATTTGCCATGTACGTGAGATGCGATGAAGGGAATGAGAGAGAGACCGTAAAAGTCTCGTCTCACCTACAGGACCCATCTGGGAGCGTGTGACAAATTTCGATGTGGCTCACGATGCGCAATGTGCGCTCTGGAAGCCTGCATTTATATTTTTTCGTTTCGGCACGGGCTACGATTTCAAATTCTAACCGATGTGCATGAAATTTGGAGAAAAGATGCATAATACCCTATATTTTTGTGTACAGGGTGTCTGCAAATTATCCGTACAACAAAACAGGTTTTTAAATATTTTTTGGAATAAATTAAAGAAAAGGCATGCATTGCATGTTATTTTAATAGGACTATATAAACCAAGCTGAATTTGTTCACATTAAAATAACCCCTGTATCCTGAGTTGTACGTCTTCGATCGTGTTGGAAACAACCCTGATTAATCCACCTAGCGGTGATGATGCCTTTCTCGTGCATTATAAAAATAGTATTTTGGCCATTACTCTTGAGCCCATAGTCCGATCTGACCAATTTTCAATAGAAAACAATGGTAGAGTATATAAAGTCAATCCAAATCTGGTGAGTAGGAAGGCAATTCCCTTTTGTTCGAAAAACCGGAAAAAAGCATTCACAAAGACTTTTTTTTATACATGAAATGACGCTCAGTGTTCTCAGAATATACATCTGTTACAGTCGATTCAGTCCATTATTGTCTGTTTTTGCTTTGTAGAAGCAAACTATCAAAATCTGTACGGATAATTTGCAGACACCCTGTAGATATATAGACCTGGTGATTGAGAACATGGAGACGTTTTTATCAAGGGGGTACCCCTGAGTCAAATGTGGTCAAAAATAGGTCAACTTCCTTTTGATTGTAGATAACAAGCAGTAAATGCTCCCAATAACCGCAATCGTTTTTATTCATTACTAGCGAAAGAAACCCAGCTTTGCCCGGGTGTTGAAAATGTCACAATGAACTATTTGCAACACCGCACTCTAGATCAATTTCCGTCCGTTTGTTTTGTTTTCCTCAACAGATGACCCAAAATAGTATTCTAATGATTTTTTACATTTCCCCGTTAAATTCACCAATTTTTTGTATATACAAACCTTGCGGATCACAAAACGAACCGATTAGGGAAAAAAATCTTGCAAATCGGTCAACCCGTTCGCGAGTTAAATCGTCAGGAAGGAAATCTCAACTCATTTTTATTATATAGATTTTGAAATATTGGAAATTAAAATTGAACGTTTGGACCTTAACCGGATTTTATAAGTGATCCGGAAACCTGGTTTGAATGGTTCTGAAAACCAGCTTGCGTCTCATCAAACTTCATGATTTTGCAACAAAAGTACAATAAAAGTCATTTGCAGAGCTGCTGGGCACATTGGCCACTTCCAAAGGTTCCCTGAGAACTTGGTGCCCCCAGGAAGGTGGTCACTTTTTAAGTGGCTCCGAACCCCAGCTTGCGGCACATCAAACTTTAGGACTTTGCACCACAAATACAATAGAAGATTGTGTTTGTGTTGCAAAATCATGCAGTTTGATTTGCAAGCTGAGTTTCAGAATCATTCGAAAAGTGACTGGTGGAACAAGGCTCCCGGATCACCTAAACCGAATTTTATAGGTTAGGATTCAGTTTTCATTTCCTATATTTAAAAATAAAGGATAAAAACGATTGCATAATTATTGGGAACATTTACTGCTAGTTATCCACAATTCAAAGGAAGTTGTCCTATGTTTTACCCTATTTGACCAAGGGGACCCCTTCGATAAATCCGTCCCCATAATCCCAATCACCAGATTAATACATCTACACCAGCGGTTCTCAACCTTTTTCTTCAAAGGTACCCCTTCAAGCTTATGCTTTCATTGAGGTACCCCTATTTTATTTTCTCTGTAAATTAAAATAAGCGTATTTCATAAGATATATTAAAAGCGAACCACAAAACTAACAGGATATATGACACCCTAGAAAAAATGTCTGAAGTTGTCGTTATTCCGTGAAACTGTCTGATTCAAATTAATCTCTTACATAAAGTTTTCCACAAGACTTTCCAAGCCTCCTGAGTAGGATTACAACCTACGAGCCTCTGATAAGGAGCTTCCGAGTCTCTAGAAGGGAGGCTTCCGAACGTCTTGAGAAGATTTTAAACATCTTGAAAGAAGCCCTCTTGAAAGAATTCCGAGCCTCTTGACTAGAGGCATCCGAGCCTCTTGAAGGCAGTCTCCCGAGCCTCTTGAAAGGAAGTTTCCGAACCTCTTGATAGGAGGCTTCCGAGCCTCTTGAAAGGAGGCTTTCGAGCCTCTTGAAAGGAGGCTTCCGAGCCTCTTGAAAGGAGGCTTCTGAGCCTCTTGGAAGGAGGCTTCCGAGCCTCTTGACTAGAGGCATCCGAGCCTCTTGAAGGCAGTCTTCCGAGCCTCTTGAAAGGAGGCTTCCGAACCTCTTGATAGGAGGCTTCCGAGCCTCTTGAAAGGAGGCTTCCGAGCCTCTTGAAAGGAGGCTTCCGAGCCTCTTGAAAGGAGGCTTCCGAGCCTCTTGAAAGGAGGCTTCCGAGCCTCTTGAAAGGAGGCTTCCGAGCCTCTTGAAAGGAGGCTGCCGAGCCTCTTGTAAGGAGGCTTCCGAGCCTCTTGAAAGGAGGCTTCCGAGCCTCTTGAAAGGAGGCTTCCGAGCTTCTTGAAAGGACGCTTCCGAGCTCCTTGAAAGGACGCTTCCGAGCCTCTTGAAATGAGGCTTCCGAGCCTCTTGAAATGAGGCTTCCGGGCCTCTTGAAATGAGGCTTCCGAGCCTCTTGAAAGGAGGCTTCCGAGCCTCTTGAAAGGAGGCTTCCGAGCCTCTTGAAAGGAGGCTTCCGAGCCTCTTGAAAGGAGGCTTCCGAGCCTCTTGAAAGGAGGCTTCCGAGCCTCTTGAAAGGAGGCTTCCTAACCTCTTGAAAGGAGGCTTCCGAGCCTCTTGAAAGGAGGCTTCCGAGCCTCTTGAAAGGAGGCTTCCGAGCCTCTTGAAAGGAGGCTTCCGAGCCTCTTGAAAGGAGGCTTCCGAGTCTCTTGAAAGGATGCTTTCGAGCCTCTTGAAAGGATGCTTCCGAGCCTCTTGAAAGAAGGCTTCCGGGCCTCTTGAAAGGAGGCTTCCGAGCCTCTTGAAAGGAGGCTTCCGAGCCTCTTGAAAGGAGGCTTCCGAGCCTCTTGAAAAGAGGCTTCCGAGCCTCTTGAAAGGAGGCTTCCGAGTCTCTTGAAAGGATGCTTTCGAGCCTCTTGAAAGGATGCTTCCGAGCCTCTTGAAAGAAGGCTTCCGGGCCTCTTGAAAGGAGGCTTCCGAGCTTTTTTAAAAAAGAGGCTTCCAAGCCCCTTGGAAGATGTTTTCCGAAGAATTCTTGGAACGAGGTATCCGAGCGTCTTGAGCGAAGGCTTTAAAGCGTCTTGAAACAGGCTTTCGAGCCTCTTGAGACAAGGGTTCCGAGCAGGAGCCTACAGGAGGCGTCCGAGCTTCTTTAAGGGAGGCTTACGAGTCGGAAAGAGACTTTTGAAAGGAGGCTTCCAAACTTCTTACAGTGAAGCTTTTCGAAAAAGGCCTTCATGTCTCTCAACTGGAGGCTTCTGAACCCTTAGATTCTTAGATTCTTAGATTTTATTGAAGTTTTTTTTTTAAATTTGTTCATTCGACGTTTTGCCCTTATGATCTTTTGTCCCACAGTCCTTCATATATAGCTCTACATAGGATTCAAAAGTCTTAGATTTTTAGATCGCCATGCATATTATGTACAATAGAAAGTTTTGAAATTAGAAATTTTAAAATTTCATCAATAAGTTTTTATTGGAATTGTAATACATCCGCCATTACGCATTTTTGTTCGAGGTACCCCCTGGAGCAAGCAAAGGTACCCCCAGGGGTACATGTACCCCAGGTTGAGAACCGCTGATCTACACAAAAATATAGGATATAATGCATCTTTCCTGGAATCGGTTAAAAGACAAGGCAACAGTGAATTTTATACTTTTGAATCGTAGCCCGGGCTGAAACGGGTTAACATGCAGAAATATGTTTAGGGTCATTTGACAGAACGGCCGCATAGTTCAAATTGATTTCATTATTAAGTGAGAAGTAAGATGTTGGAAGTGAATAGTGAAAAGTGAGAATTGAGAAGTAAGAAATTATATGTTCGAAGTAAGCACTTCTCCCTTTTCACTTTTCAGTTCTTACTTCGCAGTTTTCACTTCATGAATTCTAACTTCACAGTTCTCACTTCTCAAATATCTTTCTTCTCTCACTTTTAACTTCTCACTACTCAATTCTTACTTCTCACTTCATACTTCTTACTTTTCACTTTTCATTTTTCATTTTTTGTAATTTACTTTTCACTTTTCACTTTTTACTTTGCATTTCTCACTTCGAATTTGTCACTACTCACTATTTTTTCATTCTTACTACTCACTTCTTAATTTTCACTTCTCATTTTTCACATTTTCACTTCTCACTTTACAGTTCTCACTTCTCACTCCACACTTTTCACTTTGAATTTTATTGGTTAAGGGAAAATATCGAGTTACAGAACATCGAGATATTACTGTTTACTGTAATTGAAATAAGGTAGTTTTTTTTCTAAAAGATGTTTTTCCTAATACTTTATTCAATTACGGCTTTATCTTTCTTTATCTTTCTTTATTGGGAGCAGGGAAAAGCCCGTTCGAGTAGTGCAACAATAAGCACTTTCTCGAATGGGCATAAAACCTCCTCATCTTTTGTATCAACAGAATTTACATATACTCCAAATGATACAATATTGACTTATATCTAGAATTACTATCTACTTACAGATAACACAGGTACAATTCGGTAAAACGATTACTGTTACAATACAAGAAATAAATGCCTAACGAGTAGTGGTTGATGTAGTAGCGAATAGGTGCGTGAATCTCTTTTTCAACGTCGAGCGTGAAAGATGGAAATCGAATTCAGAAGAACAACGATTGAATATCCTACACATGGCAATAAGGGGTTCGTTATGCCCGTAATTTGTGCGGGCACCATTTACATCCAAACTAGATAAAAGACCAGGGCAATCAATTTGAGAAATAAGAAGATCGGAAACATAAAGTGCCCTGGAGACCTCGCGACGCACACTTGAAAGCTCTAATCCTATAAGTTTACAGCGATCGTCATAACTTTGAAGATTGAAAGGATCATTCCACGGTAGGTGGCGCAGAGCAAAACGCACGAATTTGCGTTGAATAGATTCAATGCGTTGTATACTGTTGAGATAGTATGGTGCCCAGACAATGCACGAGTACTCTAAGACTGATCTCACCAGAGAACAATACAGGGATTTCAGACATTGAATGTCTTTGAAGTTTTTCGCTATCCTGAAGATAAAACGCAGTGTTTTTGAGGCTTTTGAGGTGATGTAAGCAATGTGCTCCTTAAAAGTAAGCTTGGAATCGAGCAGAACACCAAGATCTTTGATTACCGATTCGTTTTTAAGGCTATCAGCACCAATTTTGTAATCAGAAGCAAGCAAAGTTCGTCGACGGGAGAACGAAATAACCGAGCATTTGGCAGCGTTGAGGTCCATTCGGTTGATTTTACACCATTCAGTGAACCGCTCTAGCTGAGATTGTAGAAAAAGAGCATCATCAGGGCCATTAACAATCCAATACAGCTTGAAGTCGTCGGCAAAAGAAAGTTTGAAGCATTCCAAGTGTAGATGAACATCGTTAAGGTACACCAAGAAAATCAGCGGCCCCAAGTGGTTACCTTGTGGCACTCCTGAAGTAACGAGGAAATATATTGAAATGATGTCACCGATCTTAATGGCCATTTCCCGACCACTCAAGTAGGACTGTAACCAGTGAAGAAAAGATCCAGAGAAACCCAATCGGCCAAATTTTGCGACAGTAATCTGATGATTGATTTTATCAAATGCCGCTGAAAAATCAGTGTAGATGGAATCAACTTGTTTGCCTTTCTGGAGAGCTTTAGCGATGAAAGATGAGTACAGAAGTAGATTACTATTCGTTGACCGTTTCGGCATAAATCCATCTCGGAGCAGATGAAGTGACGACAGTTGTGGAACAAAAAATTGTAAACAACTTTTTCGAACAGCATTGAAACCGCACACATAGCCGCAATACCGCGATAATTGCTGACTTCGCGTTTGTTTCCTTTTTTGAACACCGGAAAAACAAATGATTTCTTCCAGTGGTTTGGAAAATTTCCAGATTGAAGCGAAAGATTAAAAATTTGTGATAGGGGCAGAGACAAACTGGTGGCGCATTTTTTCAACACCGTGGCAGGTATACCATCAGGACCAGAATTATGTGAAGCCTTCAAGGTGGAGCAAGCGTTAACAATTGTTTCTTCGTCGATGATTGGGTGTTCTCCAACAGGAGGATGGACTGGAACATTACAGGTTGCTTCGGCGAGTTGCTGATCGTTCAATGATTCCTGCGTGAACACGCTAGAGAATTGACTACGAAATAGGCTGCAGATACCTTCAGTAGATGAAGATTCAATATTTCCTTTAAGCATGACAGTGGGAAGACCAGATTCATTCCGCTGTTCGTTAACGTAGCTCCAGAAACCTTTTTTGTTGAATCTTCTTTTGGTAAGTTTTTGTTGAATCTTCTTTTGGTAAGTGGAAAACAGTTTCCTATTCAGACGTTTGTACCGGTGGTTTGCGTAAGTATAAGCTCGTTTACAATGACGGCTCTTGCGGTTAGTGTATTTGCGCAGAGCAGAGCGTTTCAAACTTTTCAAAGCTTTCAAAGCAGTGTTACTCCACGGTGGGTTGCGAGGTGGTGTTTGGATTTTCTTTGGGACGAATTGGTCAATAGCATACAAAAGAATATTGAAAAATAGAGAAACAGAAGAGTTGAGATCCGTAGTGATGATGTCGAGCCAGCCAATGTTGGAGAGAAAAGCATTCATACTAGTGTAATCACCATTTTTGAAATCGTGAAACACCGTTTCCTTGTGATCAGTATACAAGATTGGCGTGACGCTGCATATTTCAATTAGTAGAGCTGGATGATGAATCGATGGCTTCACAAGAGCCGAGGGAGCCTCCAATAAGTTGTAGCGTGCACACTACCTTCGTAGCTACCGAAACAAAGATCGAGTAAACGGCCGTTTTCGTTAAGGATAGAATTGAGTTAAGAAAAGCTATCAATAAGATGTTGAATTGTCGAGCTTATTGAGGAGTGCGTTTCATCCGGAAACAGATAATTGGATGAACTAAGTTTCCATTTAATGTTGGGAATATTGAAATCTCCGAGTATAATGAGACTGTCCTTGATGTCCATCCGAGTAGTAACCCATAGAAATGAATTCACGTGTCGATCGATTACATTCATATCTTGCTTACGATCGGGCGGGATATAAATAACGCATATATACAGCGTATGAGTAGTAAAACTGATAGCCACCCAAATCTGTTCGATGGCATCATATTCAGGAATCTCCAATAGACGAGCTTTGAGATTGGCTCGCATGGCTAATAACACACCTCTGCCTGATTTCTTTGTGCTGTTGTTAGAATTGCGATCCAATCGAAATACATTATAGGTAGGACCAAATATCTGGCTGGAAATAGTATCGGTATTCAACCATGTCTCTGTAAAAGCGTAGACATCGTAGTTGCAATCGGAACAGGCGAGGCGATAATCTGATATGCGGGAATTCATCCCACCAACATTTTGGTAGTAGACTATTAACTTATTATTCAAACCATTGTCGATGCTACTTGGGTGATTTGCGTTGAGTTGACTGGGGCTGGGAATCTGTTCCAGATTTGTGGAGCTGGAAATCTGTTCATGATTTGGGGTGGTACTGTTCTGTTCTGTTGAGGCAGGGGAGAAGCGAGCTGGGAGATCGTCTGTTCAAATTGTTTATTCACCTAACTCACACTAATTTTGAAAGACTACATTCCGAGCTAATAACTTTATTGCCCTTAAAAGCAAACCGCATCATAAAACCAGCACATATATACGTGTGCCTACATAAAATCGAACAGATTGCAATGCATACCAATATATCATCCTCCCACGACCGACACCCATTCAGCTGGCCGTTCGTTCGCAGTACAAGAACCATAAACATGTGAACAAGACCACCTTCTTAACTACATCCGTTCTTAGGCAATGAATTTATGACGTGGGATATCCAGCTCGACCTGTGCCGTCATCATCCAACATTTGACTGGAGGCGTTTTTATTTCCCACCTGTGTGTAGCACCAACTGGGTCGAGTATGAATTTATTACTCACAATTCCAAAGAAAGATGTACTCATTCATCATCTAGATATTAGGATAATTTTTCGTTTAATTGTAGTAAATAGATACAAATTATTATCCAAAAATCTGACGTTTGATTAATTGTTGTGTTAATTACAATAATATGTCGTGTTTTAATAGGATGGACGTGACCATTATTTTGCATAGACAATTGATCATTGTTTATTAAAGTACTGCTAGTTCATAGTTTCCAAAAGCTACGAACCGAACCGCGACCTGTTCTCTATATCTATGTATTGAGCCCACCAACTTTGTGAAGGCATGGAATAGCTCTCCGTCCTTGAATCTTTCAAGTCGGCCAACGAGAGGTAATTCTATTTCGATTGCGACCAAGTGCGTCAAACACTATAACATTACCAGTTAATGCAGCGCACGCTTCCTAGCGAGCGAGGAGATCAGTTTACATTTTCGTTTCGAGCACGCTTTGTGGACCAATTCAATGTCACCAAACAGCCAGGTTTTGTTTCACAAGGCACGCAGATGATTGGTGATCAAACCACTATTTGACCGCGTTCACAGTCATCTTTTATTCATAGACGTTAGGATGGACATCCTCTGCTTGAACTGCTTATTGATTTGACAACTGGCATTGATGTCTCGTTTTTCGTTTACGTTGACCTCAAACAATCACACATTGGACATCGGAATGAAAAACTAACAAAGAAACATAAGGTGGCTAGACAGCGTGTGTGTCTCAAAAATAATATTGAAATAATTAAGTACCTATGTCTCTTCTCTCTAGTGATATCAACCTTGACGTCTGACATCAATTTCCAATCTTTACCGAACATTTAGTTTGCATTAGTATTTCAATAAATAATTGGATTTATATTATTTCTATTTTGTCTGTATGGTGCTGTTAGCAGCCAAAGTAGTTTTAAATACCAATAATCTTTTTCTTCTTTGCATTCCAACCAGTTCTAGGCCTGCATTTTCAGCCTAGTGTTCGTTTAGCAATTTTTTTGTTATTAAAGAAAAGCTTTAAATGACTGTGCCCACTGTCCAGAGATTCGAGAATCACGTTCCTCCCAAAAACATCCTAAGAGCGGGACCAAGAATCGGAATTACAATCCTACACTTTTCCGGGCAAGATTAACTGGAAAGGAGGCCCATAGCTATTGCTAAACATAGACAAGTATATTAACAATGGTAATAATTAACTTTTCACAACAGCCGATGAAAATCAACATTAGATGTATTTTACGAACATGCTAAAACCAACGAAAGCAACGTCCATTTATTAGACCTCCACTAACTACTATAGCAGAACGTTTCTCCTGAACTTACGATGCGGTACGGATGAGTTTGGCAAAAAAGTGTCTCTTTTATTGGTTTTCGAGACTATGATGAAAAGAGGAAAATGCCTGCCTCAAGGACAATCCGCACGGAATCTAAATTAAAAATTCTAACGTTTTCAAGGACACCCCATTCAAAACGGAAGCCACGCACAACTGTCATTTTTATTATTCCAGCTTTGCTTTGCGTCGCAGCATGCGTGGAATAATAAAAGTGACAGTTGTGCGTGGCTTACGTTTTGAATGGGGTGTCCTTGAAAACGCGAGTACTTTTGAATTTGGATTCCGTGAGGATTGTCCTTAACTCTACCAACTATGCAAACCTGCGCAGAACAGAACTCGACAAAATTGATCAAAATCCGAAAATAAATCAGCGGTGTGCATTTCGTTGCCAACATTCAATGTATGTAGATTGTTAGACGCATTATTATAATTTTTACGGTGGTTTTTACTACAAAAAAATATAAAAATATGAGAGATAATAAAAAATAACTGATCGAAGCTCTATGCAATTATTTTATCAGAAACGTGTAAACTGATTAATAATTGCAACTTATTCTTCGACGAAATCGAAACAGAATTCACTTTTTGCTTCAAAATTACGGTACTTACATCAGCTAGGTTGTAACCAGAAATGTTCCATGCAAACAGTTGAGTAATGTCGTACGTTCCAACAAGCAACGAACCTTTAATCAAACCATTGCCCTTCACCAACCCGTATGGTGACTGCTTTACATATTGATTGCCAACACTTGACGTGACAAGGATGGTGTTAACCTACTGAAACCATGTTTGTCGTTGTCGAGTCAGACTGAACAAAGTTACATATTATTTTCTTTCGAAAGGATGCGACCAAATTTGGCTGAGGCTCTCTTAAACAAACAACCTGAATGAAGTGGCCTGGGAAATACTTAATCAAATGATATCGTTAACTCATTATGCATTAATTTGTTATCAACTCCACTTTTACTTAACACCAACCAATTAAAGATTTTCGAACCTCATCGTGTTGAAACACAACTTCTTGTAACAGCCCTGACATACACGTCCACAGCTGGTAACGTTATGTGATGTGAAATATGTAAAGTCGCCGTGAAGCTTTCCATTGCCGGGGATTAGTAGTGGATCGACGCGCTAATAATTATCGCATGCCGCGACGGCATACTTCATACCTATTATAACCAATCCGAAGTCGATTAACAATAACAGAAAAAAAAAACACTGCTGTAATGTCTGGCTAATAAGCCGCGATTCGTCGTCGCCGTTAACCACTTAGTGGGAGTAAAAATGGTGTCACTTTTCCCGTCACTGCGATCACCGCGCGATCGCAGGCAACGGCAGCGGCCACCGACCGACCGATCGTCGCCGCGTTGCTCGTCAAAGTCACACAAGCTATCGACAAGTGGCTTAGTTATTTATGAGTCAGCGATTTATGCCACGCGATCATTAACATTTTTCCCTGTGCTACGCAGGACGACAGGTCTCGTTGCGACAGCGAACCGCGCGCAACTCTCAGGTGAGGACGTGTAGGTAAAGAAGTGATGAAATTAGTTGCTATATGAGCCCGTGACTTTGATTGGATGGATGGCTGCTAGATGTTTACTAATTGACATGGTGGGTGTGCCCGTGAACGGTAGTTGGCATAAGGCATTCCTTCTTCGTATTATGATTGTGCAATGTACATTGTACATTAGGGCAGTTCAAATTTCAAAAATGTTCGAAAATTCCAACTCCCATATGCCTATTAGCATCATTTTGATAATATAGGAGTCCTGGCAAAATTTCAGGCAATTCGGTGGCCATTTAGGGGTGGCGCGAAGTCAATTTATGTTTATATGGAAATTTGTATGGGAAAAACTTAAAATTTATTCAAGTCTCCCTACAATTGGCAAATTGTGATGAATTCAAAGAAACATCCCCAACCTCCCTTTTTGGAATCTATATAAAAGGGACCCCCGGATAACACATTAGTTATGAGTGGATTGAACGGTTCTATTAACAGTGTGAATATGAGATAAATGGCTAAAATGGTGTAATTAGCCTCAACGTAGCAGTGAAAATATAAATTAAAATTAATGAGTTATCCACTGGTTGAGCTCAAATAGACTCCAAAAATGGAGGTTGGGGATGTTTATTTGAATTCATCACGATTTAAGAGTTGTAGGGGGATTTGAATAAATTTTAAGTTTTTTCCATACAAATTTTCATATAAACATAAATTGACTTCGCGCCACCCCTAAATGGCCACCGAATTGCCTGAAATTTTGCCAGGACTCCTATATTATCAAAATGATGCTAATAGACATATGGGAGTTGGAATTTTCGAACATTTTTGAAATTTGAACTGCCCTATTGTACATATATCGAAGGGAGAAACCATCTCCCACTGCCAGCATTTCTTTCAATGTTCTAACTTGGTTTACGTTTGAGTAACGTGTTATGCACTGAAGAATCTGCGAATTATATTTTGTAGCATGAACAATTAGACTGGTATCGTACAGATCGGAAAAAAGGTCCGATTCTCTAAGCTCATATATATTGCCCTTTATATTGTAACTGAATGCAAGAACGTGAACATAGCCAGTCCCAGTCAACTGTTCAGTTGATTCATTGATTCAAGCTAAGCTGAGTACATAAAATTGACCATGTTAATAATTTACCAATTGATTGTTTTTAACCCTTACAACATATCTTAAGGAAAATTAATTTGTTTAAACGTTTTTATAGCTAATTGGCAATCATCATCAAATTAATTAGTGCAATTTGTTGCAAGCATATCAGTACAGAGAAATTTTTTTTTCTCACCTTTTGTGCATAGAAATATTAATTTCGTCAAAACTTTTCGATAATCGTGTGTGTTCACTCGAGTATTTACGATGTAACATAGTTGGAATTGAACTTGAAGACGCAACTGCAGCTCTAGCCTGTCGGGAATACTTGTTACCCTATACAGCATCGGGAGTCTCCTAAAACAGTTTTAAGCACTTTGGAGTAAAATGGGGGAGTAGATTTTTTAGCATAAGTTTATTTACCATTTGACATAACGGTCATAAGGCATATTTTTTCACAAGAAAAATGATTTGACAAAAAATTTCGCTGGAATAAGTACCTAGCACTGAGGCGTGTGGTGTATTGCTTTGGGCCCCCATAAACCACAGCGCTGAAATCAAGAATAAGGCAATGATAAGAAGAACAATTTTGTTAGGTTAGGAGCTAGATAATAACAAACCTTTTATAAAATTCAAAGGTCTATGATAGAGATATTATGAGAATACTTATTTATTGCCACCTCAATATATAATATAGTTTGGCCTTAGTTTCCACCGCTTTTCCGGTTTCTTGGAGACCTTCGGAACCGGCCACAAAGGAGCAGTTGGAGAACAAAAAATCCTGAAGTATCATATTTCAAAAGTTATTTGATAATCATGAAGATTGTTAACCAAATTATGTGGATTGCAATAGTGCACAAAACTAGCGTATGGCAGATTTTAATACAGTTTTGTATATCTATTGTATAACCTTTGCATAACCTTGTAGACTTATATATGCTAAAATGTTATACAATAATTTTGAGATTTGTTTTTTGGTGTTCCACTACTTTTAAGGACATCGAGGGACTTCCGGAACCGTAATGTCTTATAACAGTGTGTCAATTCGTTGGTTTGAAATGATTGACCTAGTTCCGAATGGTCCTTTTGGTCCTTATGACTGATACAACCAACAAAAGCTTTCATATTGGTCTGTTAATTGTAATATTTAAATTAATTCATGAAAAAAATGTTAATTAGGTCCTTTTGAAAAGTTAATCGAGAATTCCTCTGTCTTCGGCTGCTGAAACTAGATCTCGAAGTCAACTAATGGACTTTCCGGTGGATTCAATTTCTTCTAGAGGTAAATGTGCAGCTTGTCATGGAAAAAGGCAAGCGGGAGTCTGCTGGAAAACTATCACTCCAGACTGCAATAGTTTACCACATGTACTGACGGCGAATTGCCAACGATTTCTTTGATTAATATTTTAGTTTTAGTGGCTCTCCTTTCCGTTGTGGTTCATATAAAGAGGGAAGAGTCATTTCGCCGAAACCCATTCGGCCGAAGCCATATGGCCGATTGCCACTAGGCCGAACAAACCATTAGGCCGAAACCCATCTGGCCGAAAGTCATTTGGCCGAAAGGCTCATTTGGCCGAAAGGGTCATTTGGCCTAAAAAGTCATTAGGCAAAAAGGGTCATTAGGCCGAAAGGGTCATTAGACCGAAAGGGTCATTCAATCTAAAGAATCGTTTGACCGAAAGGGTCATTAGGCCTAATAGGTCATTTGAAAAGTGAGAAATTAAGAATGAGAAGAGAGACGTCTTACTCCTCACTCCTCATTTTTCTCTTCTCATTGTAAAAAGGGAGAAGCGCGAAGTTTGTAGTGAGACGTCTCACTACTCACTTCCCACTACTCACTTTTCACAGTGAGAAATGAGGAGTAAGAAGAGAGGCGTCTCACTTCTCACTCCTCATTTATCACTCCTCACTGTAAAAAGTGAGAAGCGCGAAGTGAATAGTGAGACGTTTATATAGTGAGAAGTGAGAAATGAGGAATGAGAATTGAGACGTCTCTCTTTTTACTCCTAATTTCTCACTTTTAGAATGATCTGTTAGGCCAAATGTCTTATTCGGCCAAATATCCTATTCGGCCAAATGACCCTTTCGGCCAAATGACCCTTTCGACCAAATGAGCCATTTGGTCAAACGGCTCTTTCGGCCAAACGACCCTTTCAGCTAAATGACTCTTTCGGCCAAATGACTTCCGGCTTAATGGTCTGTTCGGCCAAATGGTATATTCGACCAAACAACTTTAGGCCTAGTGGCATTCGGCCAAATGACTTTCGGCCGAAAGGGTTTGGCCAAACGACTCTTCCTCCATATAAAGCCTACTTTGATTTACAATGTTATGAAAACTCATGACCCTACAGTACGCTAGACTGGTGCTTTTAACCAACTAAGCTACGAAGGACCTCCGTCGGCCTTCGCAACCTAGAGGCTACTGAACGAGCTCGATACTCCCAAATTGGACGCATAGTCAAATCACTCGCAATCCATTTCTCAAGCCAATACTTCCACATGTGTTTAGTACATGTTCACATAAGAGGAGCGTGAGTATTTAGAATGTCTGGCGGCTATACACATTCTTCATCAGCAACTGTACTGATCAAGTGAGGTTGTGTAAGCTATTTGCCAGTCGGTCGTCAAGCTCAGACCCGACCGCATTGCGTAGGCAAGAGCACGCAACTCAGGTTCAATTCAATTCACTACAGCTCAAAAACTTACCTTTGCTATTTCTTGAAGAGAGTACCCGTAAATGTGTCGATAGTGAAAGGGTTGAAGATTTCTTAAATATTCCCTTCAAATTGATTTACCCTGCAAATAGACTATTTTTTGCTTGTTAATCATGCCTAAAACTGCATATTCATTCACCTTTAAAAAAATTGGGGAATAATAATTAGGGTAAATGTTTAACAGATACGACACGGTAAAAAAAAACTAATTGAAAAAAAAATCAAAATGAATTATCTCTACCAATTGCAAATACTGGCAAAAAAAATCTTCAGGATATTGTAGTCGAAGCTTTACCCTATATGTGTATCATAATTAAACCCGGACAATATTGAGGAAAAAAAGTTCTTCACTAGCAAAGTTGAATTAAGCGTTTTTTAAAAGAAATTTTATTGTATCTGCATTTTTTAAACATAATTTTTGAGGTTGTACCCTATATTTTGCCTATTTATTTATTACCAGACTAAGGCCGGGGTGGTTTGTGCTGCACATAAAAGTCTTCTCCATTCGGCTCGGTCGATGGCTGCACGTCGCCAACCACGCAGTCTGCGGAGGGTCCGCAAATCGTCCTTCACCTGATCGGTCCACCTTGCTCGCTGTGCACCTCGGCTTCTTGTTCCCGTCGGATCATTGTCGAAAACCATTTTCACCGGATTACTGTCCGACATTCTGGCTACGTGTCCGGCCCACCGCAGTCTTCCGATTTTCGCGGTGTGAACGATGGATGGATCTCCCAACAACTGATGCAACTCGTGGTTCATTCGCCTACTCCATCCGCCATCCATAGATGGTACGCAGCACTTTCGTTTTGAAAACTTCCAGTGCGCGTTGGTCCTCCACGAGCATCGGCCAGGTCTCGTGTTCGTAGAGAACTACCGGTCTAAGAGGCGTTTTGTAGATAGTCAGTTTGGTACGGCGGCGAACTTTAATCGATCGAAGCGTTTTGCGAAGTCCAAAGTACGTAAGATTTCCTGCCATGATGCGTCTCCGAATTTCTCTGCTGGTATCGTTATCGGAGGTCACCAGTGAGCCTAAGTACACGAATTCTTCAACCACCTCGATTTCGTCACCACCGATAGAAACTTGTGGTGGGTGGCTTACATTGACCTTTCTTGAGCCTCTTTTTATCATGTACTTCGTCTCCGACGTGTTGATCACTAGTCCAATCCGTTTGGTTCGCTTTTCAGTCTGATGTAGACTTCCTCCATCCTCTCAAAGTTACGTGCAATGATATCCAAGTCGTCGGCGAAACCAAATAACTGGACGGACTTCGTGAAAATCGTACCACTCGTGTCAATCCCTGCCCTTCGTATTACCCCTCCAAAGCGATGTTGAATAGCAGACACGAAAGACCATCACCTTGCAGTAACCCTTTAGGCGTTTCGAAGTTACTCGAGAATGCCCCAGAAACTCGAACTACGCACATCAACCGATTCATCGTCGCCTTGATCAACCGTATCAGTTTATCCGGAAATTCGTTTTCGTGCATTAGCTGCCATAGCTGGTCCCGATCGATTGTATCTTGTATCATATGCGGCTTTGAAGTCGATAAATAGATGATGTGTGGGCAAGTTGTATTCGCGGCATTTATGCAATACCTGACGTATGGCGAACACCTGGTCTGTGGTAGACCGTTCACCCATAAATACCGCCTAGTACTGCTCCACGAACTCTCTTGCGATTGGTGTTAGTCGGCGGCATTCAATTTGGGAGAGTACCTTGTAGGCGGCGTTCAGCAATGTGATTGCGCAGTAGTTGCTACAATCCAGCTTATCGCCCTTTTTGTAGATGGGACACACGACACCTTCCATGCACTCCGGCGGCACTATGGTTTATTCTAGAAAGTTGTGCATAATGACAAAAAAATGTTTGTCTAGAAGACTACTTTGATCTATCTTGAAACCTGTCAAAGTTATTAAGGAATCTTTAGAAAAAATAGTCAATTTTCACATCAACACACCATGAAAAGCGGCAACAGGCGGCAAGCCAAACAGCCACCATCTGAAAGATTCGGTTTTAAGCAACCGAATGCACAATGTTTTGTTTTGTTCCGTCGTGTTCCACTATTGTTTTGAATCAACTTAAAATAGTCCTTAATGTACGTTTTTCAGTACAACTGTTATGTAAACAATTAAAAAGTGGCTAACATGATTGGTTATTTATTGCATAGTAACAATCTCCATCAAGACGAAACAGCCACATTTAAGACAAATGGCTGCCATTTGTCGATATTGTAACCATGCAATAAATAACTAATCATGTTAGCCACTTTTTAATGAAGTTCAAAGTTAAGCACCTTCATCAAAAAATATTTGGTAGGCGTAGTAGCGAACACTTTCCTACACAACTGGTACCAAATAGTTTTTCGTGAAAAGTTCCTACTTTTGATAAATCACGCCTTAGATGCCTTTCGCCATATAAATTTCTGGTGGTTAACTCATGCTGGATATTTGCGCATATACGATAGCGCCTGGATGTGGCAGTGGCGGGTAGAAAATCAGCCAATGCCAATAATTTATTATTTACGTAACAGTTGTACTGAAAAACGTACATTAAGGACTATTTTAATTTGATTCAAAACAATAGTGGAACACGATGGAACAAAACAAAACATTGTGCATTCGGTAGCTTAAAATCGAAACCTGTTTGGCTTGCCGCTTCTTGCCGCTTTTCATGGTGTTTTGATGTGAAAATTGACTATTTTTTCTAAAGATTCCTTAATAACTTTGACAGGTTTCAAGATAGATCAAAGTAGTCTTCTAGACAAACATGTTTTTTGTCATTATGCACAACTTTCTAGAATAAACCATAGTGCTAAAATCATTTCCAAAAAAGTTATGCTCAAAATATGATTTTTGGGGGTCATTCATACAAAACGTGCTCTAATTCCTTACAAAACCGTTTGTCCAATATTGTGTCTTCAGAAAAGATGTTCCAATTCACATTCTTTATAACATTGCAGAGAACAACCACTGCTTTTGTACATCTGCGTAAATTTTTTATTCCATACCGCCCTTCAAGGTGGATAGATCATTGATATTTTCTTATCAAAAGAAAGCCCAAGAAATATCCTTCAACTCTTCTGAAGACATCATGACTCTAAAATGTAGTTTTCAGGTCGAAAACTAAAAAACGCACGTTTTGGGGGCTCCTGAACCAGTGTGCGCTCGTTCGTAAGAAGGTTCCCGTTTATGTCCTTACCCATATCGTGCGTTATCAGCGCGGTACAATTGCTCCGTCTCTTCACGGTCACGATCTTCCTGCTGGCGCTTTTTTCCTGTCTGTTCCGCGCCCGTTTGTATCGTGCCTCGTTCGCCCTCGTGCGGTATTGGAGCAATCTTGCCCATGCTGCATTCTTCTCCTCAACTAACTGCTCACAATCGCCGTCATACCAGTCGTTTCTCTGATCCGGGCTCACCGTGCCTAGTGCAGCGGTTGCGGTGCTTACAATAGCGGATCGAATATCTCTTCAGCCATCTTCAAAAGCTGTGCTGCTCTTCCGTTGGGAGTGCCACTTCCAGCTGCTGCACGTAGTCTTGGGCTAGTCTACCGTCGGACGACTCCGACGCGTGGTGTACACCGTCGAGAGTTTTGAGCGCAGACATACTGCAACGAGGTAGTGGTCGGATTCAATATTCACACTGCGGTAAGTGCGGACGCTCGTGATGTCGGAGAAGAATTTTCCGTCGATTAAAAAGTGGTCCATATGGATTTCCGTTACTTGATTAGGTGATTTCAATGTGGGCTTTTGGGTATTCTTGCGGAAAAGAAAATGCTTCTAACTACCATTCCGCCGGAACCGGCAAAGTTTATGCATCGTTGGCCGTTACCATTCGATACGGTATGCAGACTATCCGGTCCGATGACCGGTCTATACATTTCATAGGTCTATACAGGTAGGACCTGAGCGTTCATGTCACCGATGACGATTTTGACATCCCGCAGTGGGCATCCATCGTACATATGTCTGCTCCAGCTGTACATAGAACGCTTCTTTCTCGTCGTCGGGTCTCCCTTCGTGTGGGCAGTGCACGTTGATGATGCTATAGTTGAAGAAACGGCCTAATATCATCAGCTTGCACATCCTTGCATTGATTGGCTGTCACCCAATCACGCGTTGGCGCATCTTCCCCCGCGCTATGGGAAGATCCATAAAGTGCGTCACGCAAAAATTGGCGATTTTCGAACCCCCATCCCCCCTTTTTGTATTAAACCTCTAAAATTTTTGTATGAGTCGTCACGCTGCTCGTTACCCCCCCTCCCCCCTAGGGGCGTGACGTACTTTGTGGATGGCCCCTATGAAGCCGGTTCCCAGCTCGTTGGTGGTGCCACAGCTTTGGTAGAAGGTAGCTGCTCGATGCCCGCTTTTCCACACTTTCTGTACTGTACAGCAGATTTCTTGTAGCGCTACGATGTCGAAGTTGCGGGGATGCAATTCATCGTATATTATCCTGTCGCAACCTGCGAAGCCTAACGACTTGCAGTTCCATGTTCCAAGCTTCCAATCGTGATCCTTTAATCGTCGCCTAGGCCGTTGCCGATTATATCGAGTCGTATTATCTTCTATGTCGTTCGTAATGGTTGTTTTTAATGGCGGCTTATTCGGCGTGCGCAAACCTCCTGTCTCGTCAGAGGCCGGTCTAACATCAGGCCTTGGGCTTGTGCGCTTTGTTCGGCACACGGTCGCTTTGGCGGAGCCTACTTGCGGACATGCAGCTTTTTATAGAGGTTTAACAGAGCCCACTGTCACACCACAACTCGCAGGTGGCCTGAGGAGGGATCGTCAAGCCCTTGGACATAGTCCCTGCCGAATTTATGTTTTTGGTTTTCCTTTCCGATAGTAAGAATCAAAAAAAACTCTTTGATCTTTAGTTTTATAAACCAAAGTATTCTCCAATTCGTTGAAATTCTGTTTTTTCTGTACAAATCTAAATATATTTATCTTATTCCAAGACCCAAATTTTGAACGAAGGAACGCTATTAAATTTGAAAATTTAATGGAGAAACATTCAGTTCAACTATGTACCCTTATGGAAAGAAGTCACATGGAAAATTAATAATTCATATTCCCTGTGCACTTCCACCTGCATGCTGTTTTAACGTATCTAAAGGTTCAAACCTAGTAATAGTAGCGTATTTCGTCAACAGTTTGAATTTCCAGCTAATATACCTATAAGCAATGCCAAGAACTTAAGGGGTGCACTTCCATTAAAATGTTGAGAACCGCTGCTCTGAAGAAATAAAATTAAATTCATCAATGGTACGTTCATACTAAGATCATATTTTTTAACTATCAACAATGGAAATGTCATGCAGATATATTCCGAACATATTACCTATGTCAGTGGATCTCCTTCCTACATTCAAGATTACAAATATGTGAACATCCATCCTACAGAAAACAATCAAACCTAAGGAATAGGTTACATCCCACTCAAGAAAATAAATCAGTACGACGACCTCGAAAATCGTATAAAGGAGTGGGCACAGAACAATAATAATCCAACAACTTGTAGGTACCAGATCGAAATACGCCAGAGACAAATAGATCGAACATGCAAATTAACTCGGCTGTAGAAACTGGAAATAATGAGAATGGTGGCATTGAGAATAGTAAAACAATCCGATACCGTTGCGTTGTTTTCCTATACTCGGCGGAGATGCCACTCGGCTATTGACTTCTCCAAATAAAAGAAAGTGTGCGTGACTTCGCTGTATTCCTGTCAATGTGTGCTGTCTTCCTCCAAAAGTATTCGTGATATTTTTGCCGCAACAAGATTACCACCCACTTTTGTTTTATATATCCTATACAGTGACGTTGGTGTGCGAAAAACTGCGCTTGGAGATCTCAATTCTCTATTTTAAATCTTGCACAATAACCACATCGTAAAATCGGCAAATTGAACCGCATCTCCGGTTTATGGCGGTGACCTCTGATTCGATGGTGGGACCTCGGTGCAGACGGCCCGAAACCGGTGGCACTTACTTGTGTTTCGCACTTTTCGTGGAGCGGGGCGCGCAAAATGGGAGGCAATTATTCCAGCTACGTCGCGTCGCGTCGTCGGCCGCAGCACGGATCTCGGAATGGCATTACGCTGTGTTGTGCCGCCACAGGTCGTTGAGCACAATTTGTCTTTCGGTTTAAGTATAACTACTCACCGCCGCTCTAAAACAATGCAATGCGAATAATTTCAGTAATCTTTTCGACTACAAGTGACAAACCTCGTTGGCGTGGAACAATGTGCTTACTCTAAACTGTAAAAGAAAAGATTTCGTTGTGGAGGGCAGGGTTGTTTCACAGCTTTGGTACGCTTATCGGTGGTACTTGTCATTGCTTGAGCCATGTAGGCTAAATGGCCCAATTATTCTTTCGATGCTCCCGGCACGGAACGAGTAACGCCCCGCTCAAGTGAATCGCGAAGGGAAAGGCAGCAACAGCAGCACAGATCGCACCAAGAGATCAACCGTAAGCTAGCGAGCGTGTTTGCTTTAGCGGGAATGGGAATTATTTTAATTGCATGAGCATCACGCGAAAAGATGCGGATCAGTCAGAAACGAATAAACTCAAGCGATGTCGCACAAATTACATCCTCTGGAGTTTATCCATTTCAGAATGTCTTACAGCATGTTTAATTTCCCTGCAGTCAAACCGGAACATTGTCAATTCACACACTTTCTGTTTTTCTAGCGCAACTTATTTATAGCGGTGTTCATTTGCGTGCCACTATATGTCTAAAACTAGAAAGAAATGTTCCTAACATGTAGAGAAAATTTGACCTGTGTTTAAAAGCTAAAAGCTTTAATTTTCTTAAAAAAAAATCCGTGAGAACGATTAACGTAACGGAGATAAGATAAAAATTCGTTTTTGTAAACCATATATAAGGTATAGTTGCTAGAACTTTTCCTTTAGAAATAACCCTTAGCCAAAATAGAATGTGTAATGTACATATTTACGAAATTCTATACATTTCGCTTGCGTATCATAAAAACAATAATTGAAGAAATGAGAAAAATCGGTGCCAATTTGTTTTAAAACTTTTTTTTATTTTCTCATAAATGGTATTGTAGTTTCTCACAAATAATTCAATTATGTAAGGTATGAGTTCCGCACTGATTGTTATCTTCCTTGAAAATAGCTTTGAATTGATTTTCTTGTCGCCTTGTTGTTTGGTACTTGTGCTGAAGGCTGTCCTCACTAAAACAGCACTTATTACATACTCATTACTACAGTGATGCACATTCCGGTTAGTGCTAAGTATCCGCCAAGTTCACATGGGCTCTTCCCGTTCAGACACACATCTCGACATCAAGTATCAAGACCCTCGACGATCGCGGTCACACTCGAACAAGCTTTCCAGTAGCAAAACACATAGTTTGCCGGTCGTGTGTTCACGTTTAGATTGTATAAAATGTATGTCACTCGGCGGCGAGGGAAGTGGACCCTCGGAAGAGGCCCGCCAGCTAATGACCCCCTTCGAGAGAAGCCACCGTTTCTCGATAGGAGCTTTCTGATGTTACGACGGATATATCGTCAACCTCTTACAAAAGTAGCCACCGATCAAACCTGTTAATTTAAACCATTTTTTCCGTGGGGGAACATTCTTCGATGGAATGAGCCAAGAATGATAGTGCAAGCGACATGTTGACTTCTTTTGTACCCGCAATGCTGATGATAAGACCCTTCGGTCGCGCTGCAGGAAGTAAATTGTAAGTCGTATCTACAGTGCTTCAAACGCGATTAGGTTGGGTTTGGTGGCAAAAGCGAGCGGACATCAGCCGTCAGCACGATTTATCTTTCAACCGGGTGTAGACGTTTTAATGTGTAGAGAAAGTGGTTTTGTGGCATCCAGGGTCTTGCGGGTTTGAATTACCGATGATACCGACGATGAACAATGTTTGCTACTTGCTGGGTGTAAATGTGTACAACGAGGTTCACTACACGAGCTGACTTAAGACCTTCTTTAAATCAATAATCAAGCTATGCAGAAGTCATTGCTGAACACACTTAATTTTTTTGCCGAGATCTCAGCATTTTTTGTTTATTTTACCGAGGTGGGAACTTCTACACGTCGCGTTTCAGCATACATGATTTTTGACGAAATCTCAGTAAAATTGAGATACAGTTGCTGAGATACGGTAGGTAAATATTTTGCTGAAAATAAGCAATAAACGAATTTTTTGCCGAGATTCAGTTTTTGAATTCACTGAGCTCGAAAAAAAACTTGAAATCTGAACAGTAGTAAAACAAACCCCTGTTTTCAATCTGGAATTAAGACTTCATGCCAAAAATAAAGATTGTACCCCGTTTGGCATAAAGTCATTTGGCATAATGCCGTTTGGCATAATGTCGTTTGGCATAAAGTCATTTGGCATAATGGCCGTTTGGCATAACGGCCGTTTGGCATAATGGTCGTTTGGCATAAGGTCATTTGGCATAATTGTTATTTGAGCTGTGTAATGGATAAGTAAGATTTGTTGAGCCATTCAGTTACGTGGTTTCCTTCATATGGCCAATACATGATAATTGGGAACGGATTTGTACGGCGTGACAAGTTATGAATGAAGAAGCTTCCTGTCAAAACGGGACCATTTGAAATGTTGACGCACCTACCAGCAAGATAGATCAGTATTAAATTAAATTTTCCCATTTCTTCCTTTTATGAGCAAATGGTTTCTAAGGAAGGATCATATTTCCCATTGCATTGAGCTAAGCGTACCAAATTCTTGAATTGATAGAAGGAGTCATATTCTCTTTGGCTTTTGCTGGGCAAATGCCTCCTTTAAAAGAAGGGATAATTATTTCCTTTTCCTTAAGTCGAGCAAATACCTGAATGAAGGAAGAAATCATATCGTCTCTTGCCGTCTGCCGGACAAATGCGCCTTTTGAAAGAAGGGAATTATCTTCCCGTGTCTTAAGCCAAGCAAATTCCTGAATTGGAAGAAGGAACCATTTCGACTCTATGACGTTATGCCAAAAGGCCAAAAGGCCAATACCACGAACGCCATTACTCGAATGAATGTCATCACCCATCACCCCGAGTGGGTCACTACCCCGAATGAGCCAGTACCCCCAGTAGTCCTGATTTCAAGTTTATAGTTTATTTCAGTGAAAAAAAAAATTAATCAATAGAAATTTATTTATAATTCATGTGAATGATTATTACTTGTTTTACGGCTTATTCAATAGCAGGGCGACTCCAGTTGAGTAAGTTACACATTTTTTACGAGAATTTTCATCGTGGATCCTTACTTATTTTTCGATCCTTTTACAAGTTCTTGGTCCAAAAACTCCCATTACATATCATGTGCTACATTTGAAGATTGTTTAAGCTGAGATGAGAATTTCGAGAAAATTTCAGCCCACGTCGACTGGGCTTGGGACGGCTCGCGAACATGCATTTAAACAGAGTGAAGGGGTAGAAAAAGTTGTTTCTGAAATTTGCCGGGGATAAACCTTACTGTGACAAGAAGGACATGACTACAAGACCCTAGAATGAGAAAATCTCTTCTGTTCTTCGAATATCCGTTTCCTCTCATGACATGACAGAAATAATTTCGTTATACCTTGAAAACGCAATCATTTAAAGAAGGTGTTATCTCTGTTCGCCTTATATCGGGCAAATGCATTCATCTAAACAAGGCATTATCATCCCTGTACATATTAAACCGACAAATGCGTTTATTAAAAGAAGGTATAACCAACTGTAACCGGCGAATGTGTTCATCTGAAGAAGACATTACCAACTCTGCCTTAAACCGGGCAAACGCATTTATTTGAAGAAAGTGTTATCAACTCTGTTTGCTTTATATTGGGCGTATTTGCGTTCAATAAAAGAAGGCATTATGAACTCTCTCGCCTTAAATCGGGCCAATGCATTTATTTCAAGAAGGTATTATCTTCTATGTTCGCCATATACCGGGCAAATGCGTTCATCTCTAGAAGGCATTATCACCTGTGTTTCCGTTAAACCATTATCCTCTGTTTGCCTTATATTGGACAAATGCGTTTATTAAACGAAGGCATTATCATCTCCGTTCGCCTTAAACCGGGCAAATGCGTTCATTTGAAAAAGGCATTACCTCCTCTGTCTACCTTGTGTTGAACAAATGCATTCATCTAAAGAAGCATTATCTCCTATGTTTGTCTTATACTGGGCAAATGCATTCATTTTAAGAAGGCATTACTTCCTGTATTGCCTTAACCCGTTGCCGTTCATTTAAAGAAGCTATTATTTCCGTTGTACACCTATGTTAATAAAAAGAAGGTGTTATCTCCTCACTCACACCATTTCGTAGGATAGAACTTTTCCAGATAGCGTAGAATGATAATTTAGGTCAAAAATGTTTATTTAACATAAGCTTTATTGCGTTTATCTAAGTAACTGTAGTATATACTTTTATTCTAAACAAATTCTTTTCAAAGATTGTCATTTTACGATTCATCGGTATCTGTGGCTGTTAAAAATAGTAATAGCAGAAAACTACAGATTCGAAATGTATTCGGGCTAATGGATCTCGGGGTACTGTCCCATCCGGGGTGATGGCTGAAAGAAGCGATCGTATCTTCCCCCGCATTAAACCGAGCAAATGCCTGATTTGGAAGAAGGAAGCATATCGTATTTCGCCATCTGCCGGACAAATGTATCATTTGAAAAATGGAACCATATCTTCTTTGATGTAACTGTCGGGAAGATGCATCCTTTGAAAGAAGGGATCATATCCCTTTTTGCCTTAAACCGAGCAAATGCCTTAATTGAACAATTGAATAAAATCTCCCTTTGCCTTCGCCAAGAAAATGCATCTCTTGAAAGAAGGAGCTATATCTTCCCATTATATACATATACTTTTTGGACTTATAAACGACAAAGTATGCTTTTAAAAAGATGAATATATGTCATGCAGAAATAACTTCATTTGCTGTTTATTGCCCTTACAATTTTGCCATTTGACTTTCCGTATATTGTAGTTTGGTTTAGTCAACGACGATCTTGCTGCTGACCCAGAGGTAAAAAGATTTTAGGTGAAATAGGCAAATAATAGATAGATAGAATCTGTACTTTAATTCGAAAAAATCAATTTAGAACATCCCTTTTATAATGTTAAAGTGACAATCATTACAAATAATTTAACATATTATGCATAAGTTTCGAAATTGATGATTTCACAAATATTATGCCAAATGACCATTATGCCAAACGGCCATTATGCCAAACGGCCGTTATGCCAAACGACATTATGCCAAACGACCTTTATGCCAAACGGCCTTATGCCAAACGGCGTTATGCCAAACGACTTTATGCCAAATGACCTACCACCAAAATAAAAACCCAAAAATGTCGGGATTGCAGTTGATCCATCATCATACTTCTTCGGATATTCTCAAGAATTCTTTGAGAATTTACTTCAGGAGTTGCTTTGGAAATTTCTCAAGAATTTTTCATTTAGGTTTTGATCCAATTCAGTATCCAAAGATTCTTCTTCTTCTTATTCGCATTACATCCCCACACTGGGACAGAGCCGCCTCGCAGCTTAGTGTTCATTGAGCACTTCCACAGTTATTAACTGCGAGGTTTCTAAGCCAAGTTACCATTATTGCATTCGTATATCATGAGGCTAACACGATGATACTTTTATGCCCAGGGAAGTCGAGACAATTTCCAACCCGAAAATTGCCTAGACCGGCACCGGGAATCGAACCCAGCCACCCTCAGCATGGTCTTGCTTTGTAGCCGCGCGTCTTACCGCACGGCTAAGGAGGGCCCCTCCAAAGATACACCCAGGAATTAATTCGATTAGACATCCAGAAGTTCTTTCAGGCATACCTTCAAAAATTCCTCCAGTAATTCCGTTGTTAATTTCTTTAAGGAATCCATCGGAAATTCCTCCAGTGATTCATTACTAAATTCCTCAACGAATGTCTTCAAAAATCCTCAGCAAATAAATCTTGAAACATTTTCAGAAATCCCTTTAATTCATTCGAAAATTTCATCCAAAATTCTTTTAGAAAATCTTCCGGAATTTCATTCAGGAATTCCTTTAGGTATTCTTTAGGAAATTAATATTAGGAAACTCTTTCAGGTATTCCATTCTCTCGGCTCCCTTAAGGTCACTCCTGACGGAATCCAAGTTCCAAAGTGCTCGCGTTTCGGGGGCACACCACTCGATTCAGAGGCGGCGCACAACTGTCATTTTTGTTGATTTAGCTTTGCTGCGTCGCAGCATGCGTGATATAATAAAAATAACAGTTGTGCGTTGTTTCTGTATCGAGTGGTGTGCCCCTGAAAACCTAAACTTGGATTCCGTCAGGAGTGACCTTAATTCCGCCGGGAATTACCGAACAATTTCCTAATGAATTTCTAAAGCAATTTGAATTTTTTGAATTTCTCTTCGAATTACCTACGGAAATTGTGTCAGGGAGACCTCTCGAAATTTCCGTATGAGAATTCCTTCGTGTTTTTTTGGAAATTGCTTCAGGAATTCCGCTGAACTTGTTCAAGAAATTGCTCCAGCAATTATTTCAGAAAATTCCTTAAAGAAATTCTTCAAGTAACGCCTTAAGAGATCCCTCCATGAAGAAATTTTTGGAATTATTTCAGATTTTCTTCAGAACTTCATCCAGGAATTCTTTCGATTTTTCTTGTAATCGCATCGGACATTCCTCCGGAAATTTAATTGAATATTCTTTGAGACCTTCAGAAATTCCTTTAATTTTTTTCGAGAATCACAATTCTTTTAGGAATTACTTTAAAAATTCTTACTGGAATTAGGGTATCTGTTCCCATATTAATAACAGCCCGTATATTAATCCCAACCGTCGATAACCCAAATAAAAAATCAATTTAATTGCAATTTCTCACATCGTATGTACACAATAATGGATGGAACACATTCTTGAATGTTTGGAATATTATTCAAGATTATGTTTAAGTAATGTTTTAATGCACAAGAATCAAATTATTAAAAGATAAAATTATAAAGCACTTTTATTTTCATTTTCCTACCTCTGAACTGTTGGTTTGATGCACTGCTCGATTGCTACTAGCAGATTCATCTGTTTTCACGTCGTTGTTTTCCACTAATTTTCAAGCTAACACAAATGTATCCTTTCAAAATTCACTTCACAACACATAAAGCACATCACATTTTCACTTTAAATATAATTATTTTTGAAAAACCAACGCGATTTCCTATAGTTTGATATAGGTCTATTTCGAACAACGTCTAAATCATCCTTGTTCGTATTCCAAACTGTTTACATGGCTTGCAGTGCTCTCAAGGGTTGCCGACCTAGATTTTTATTTTAAAGCGCTTGAATGAACTTTCACTGTGAAATTCTCTCTCTTATGTTTGTAAAATAATGTATATCGAAAAGATAATCTATGACAAACATAAAATTAAACTGATAAGTTGGAAAACTTCAACAAAAACTGCAATTTCGTAACTATATTTTAACTCAAATACAAAACATTGAAGAAGTCGACATCACTGCAATCATATCGTTACCTATACACACACGTAATGGTGTGCGTATTTTATGTTGGAAACAGTATTATTGATATAGGTACAAGCATAGGATTAACTGTTTTTGAATGTTATTGAAATAGGTGCATGGCGGTGATGATGTTTTTTAGCTAAATACTTCTATAATGTGATAATAATTTCATTTTTAAATTTACTAAATTGCTTTCAATAAAAAATTACGTGATCCGAGCATAATTATTCTCATGTTTCTTGATTTTTGGGTGAGAAATCAATGCATTTCATATGCGCATTGCCTTATTGTTATTGATATAGGAACAGGTACCCTACTTTAAGAGTTCTTTTCAAAACTTCGTCTGGAAATTCTTTTGAAATATCCATTAGAAACTCTTCAGAAAATTCCTTAATAAATAAATAATAAATTTTCTGAAAAATTCTTCCAACAAAATTTCTTGAATAATTCCTGCAGGAATTTCGGAACAAATTCCGTAAGGTCTTACTAAAATGATTTCCCCAGGATTTCTTGGAGAAAGTTTCTAAGGAATTTCCGGAGAAATTTACAAAGGCCTTCCATAGAAGTTTCCGAAGGAATCATTGGACGAATGTCAAAAGGCCTGGCGTAATTTTCTAATTTATACCTTGAATTAACTTCTGGAGGAGTTCTCAAAAGAATTTCTGAAGCGAGAAGTGAGAAGTAGGAAGGGAGAAATGAGAAGTCACAAGTGAGAGGCGAGAAGTGAATAGTGAGAAATGAGTAATGAAATAGAGAAGTGAGATGTGAAAAGAGAGAAGTGAGATACGAAAAGTGATAAGTGAGAAGCGGGAAGTGAGAAGCGATAAGCACAGACAAACAGACATAACACATTGAACATTCACTCATCAAATTAATCGTCGTTTAAACACTAACGACATCTGTTGATTTCAGTTAGTTGGGCAAATCACGAACCAGATGGCGGTAGTGAGCAAACGTCAAACTAGAGCAAATCAGATGTGTGCGCCACGAGTGATCGATTGGCCAAGTAATGATTATTTGAATTGACCAGTAAATCAGTGAACGATGGAAATTTGACGAGTATTATGTCTATTTGTCTGTGCGATAAGTAAGAAATGAGATTGAAAAGTGAGAAGTAACAAATGAGAAATTAGATTTTGGTATCTGACATCTAAGATGTCGTGAGATTTAAGATGTGAGATGTGAAAAGCTAGTAGAGAGAAAGTGAAAAGCTAGAAGTACGAAGTGAAAAATGAGAGTGTGAAGTAAGTAGTGTAAAGGAGTAAGAAGTGAATAGTGAGAAGTAAAAACTGAGATGTGAGAAAAGAGAGGTGTGGAACGAAAAATGAGATGCGAGAAAAAAGAAGTAAAAAATTAAGTACGAGAAGTAAGATGGACGAAGTGAGAAGTGAGAAGCGAGTAGTGAGAAGTAAAAGACGAGCAGTGGAAAGTGAGAAGTGAGATGTGAAGTGATAAGTAATATGTGAGATATAGGAAGTGAGAAATAAAAAGGGAGAAGTGATAACGTAGAAATGGAAATAAGAAATGAGAAGTTAGAAGCGAAAAGTGAGAAATAAGAAGTGGGAAGCGAGAAGTGAGAAGTAAGAAGTGAGAAGCGGGAAATAAGAAGTGAGAGATGAGAAATGAATAGTGAGCAGTGAGAAATGAGATAAAAATGTGAGATGTGAAAAATGAGAAGTGAGAAACGAGAAGTGATAAGTAAGAGCTGAGAAATGAGAAGCTTCAAGTGAGAAGTGAGATTTAGAAGTGAGAAGCGAGATTTAGAAGTAAGAAGTGAGAAATTCGATATGAGAAGTGAGATGTAAGATGTGTGAAGCGAGAAGTGAGAAACGAGAAGTGACAGTGAGAACTGAGAAGTGGGAAGCGACAAATGAGAAGTGAGATTAAGAAGTGAGAAATTTAACACGAGAAGTGTAGATGTAAGATGTGAGAAGTGAGAAATGAGGAACGAGAAATGGAAAGCAGTAAGAAGTGAGAAGTGAAGCCAAGAAGGAGGAAGTTAGATGGGAGAAGTAGGGAGTGCAAAGTGAGAAGTGGGAAGTAAGAAGTGAGAAGTAAGAAGTAAGAAGTGAGAAGCG
This sequence comes from Armigeres subalbatus, assembly GCF_024139115.2. Classification (NCBI taxonomy): domain Eukaryota; kingdom Metazoa; phylum Arthropoda; class Insecta; order Diptera; family Culicidae; genus Armigeres; species Armigeres subalbatus. The sequence continues at coordinate 223,100,537 of NC_085141.1, read as the reverse complement.
GGAAATAAGAAGTGAAAGACGAGTGGTGAACAGACGTGTGAACCAAAGAAGAGCAAAAGGCTCCGTGTGTGTGCCGTGTGCCGCGTGGATTTCGGCCAGCCGAAGAAGAGTTTTGTAGCGTGCAAGATTGCCGTGAAGTTTGGCCACTAAATAGGATTCTTTCTGGTCAACCAGCCGCCGAACACCCGGAATAGTACTCGTGTTCGGGTATGGAAAAGCCGTTAGAGCGTGGCTCTATTCGCAGCAGAAACGACACGATCAGTGCGGAGCTACTCTTTACAATGGCGGAAACCCGGACAAAACCTCAATTTTTTTTTCTTTCGTTTTACGAAACTCGTATTTTTTTAATTTCACACGTATACTAAATGAACTGATTCCAAAATTTGATGATTGTAGCTTGTAAATTTTTGGTGGTTTGTTGAAGTTAATGCTGTAAAGCATATCCCAAACAAATTAGTATGAAAAAGGAAATTTGACTAAAGTTTTCTCGGGAACTATTCGGAACGATCTGGTATCATGTATTGAAATCTATTTGTAGTCTACCTTCCGGTGCTGCTTATAGCTACTCCAAAGCTGGAAATTGACTGCTTCAATGTTAGAATGAGGACGCTGTTAATGCTTTAGATCTTAAGGCTTGCACCTTCAGAAGTAGTCGAGTAGCATAGTATGGAACCCTCAATGGATAATTCGGTAATGTGCTAAAAATTCCTTATCCTATTCCTTTGAAAAACATTAGAAAGCATGCCATTAAAATGAATAGAAAACACTGTAACAGTTAGCTTCCATATTTCGCATTCATTCGAAGAATTACGATTCCTTGATTCTCCATCTTATTTTCGCAGTCCACTTTGTTTTTTTTTGGGAAGTGTTTCTGTTAAAGCCTTTCCCTCCCAAAAAACTATCAATAAAACGACCCTGAGGTCACGACCAGGGGCAGACGAAAGTCCCCCCTAAGAAAGAAGATCTAACATCGTCATGCTCGTTTGGCTACACTAACTTTGTGATTTGGGTACAATATTTAGGCCCCAACCCGGAATGCGGGTGGTCGTCGAGCAACTCGATAGCATTATCGAGTTCGCAAGCGGAAGGCAGAACATCAGTAAGGAACTGAAACAGAACCTGCTGGTGCACCGCCATTCTGTTCGAGTCGTAAGACAAGAACAGAACGCTTTTATCAGCCACCAGGGGGAAGCGAGAAGGCCGACAAAGGTGCCTTAACCAAGGCCTTCTCCTTCCTTGGAAGAGCGACTTTGGCCCAAGAGGCGATTGATTTTGCCCTGACGGCCAACGAGGAAAAAACTGCGCCTAACCAAAAACGGCTCAGTCAGTAAAGTCTTGACGGAGCAGATCGGTGTGTAGTGGAGTCCGAAAGGCGTTGACCCGAGAAGGCCACTTCTCGGTCCCAAAAAAGCAAAAGGCACCAACCAGACGCAAGTCTCCAGGTCGCAAGAGGGTACCAGCCGGTCCGTGCACAAAGGACCGAAAATCCCTGGTAGCTGGTCAGTAGCTCAAAGCGGGAGTCGAGCGAATCTCAAACCACAAAGAAAGTTGGTGATAACTGCTAAGGATAAGTACGCCGACGTCGATGCGGGTGACCGAAAAGCCTTCGGCGTTGGGACAGGACGTGCGAAGCTTTTCGCGCATCAAGACCGGTGAAATAATATTAGTGCTGAAACGTGGAGCGCAAGCTAGCGGGACGGCTGACCTAAGGGATCTTGGGTGACGGCGCCGAGGTGAGGTCGTTGGGGACGGAAGTGACCTTCCAGTGCAAGCAACTGGACGAGGTCACGAACGCACGCAGCTAGCCTACCCTAGGTCATGGAGCGAGGGATGTTAAAATCGGATGTACATTCAAAGTTAATTGCCTATATGCCGCGTATTAAGCCACCTGGAGTATATGCATAATCGAGTTTCAGACATAGTAATTAACACGATGCTCATGTGCTTATTGAATTGGATTGGGTATAAACCGATGGCGAGGGTATTGCATAAGCCTTGGTTGATCCGGTTGATAACTGGAAAATGCCTTGGAGAGCCTTGAACATCTAGTATTCCTGAAAACTAATCACTGGCTTGACGTTCAGGAAGACTAAACTTGACAGAGTGTTCATAATTATCAGACAATGTGGTAAAGGATTTAAACATTTCAGATTCACTTGCATGCTCTTAGAAGCGAAATCGTCCCAAAGCCTCGGATATATAAATCTTCAGGATATAATTCATCTCCGACTTGACTTTTCTGCAATGCCAAGATTCTGATGAACAATTTTGCTGAAAAAAGTGGGGACCTAGCTCTCTTCTGCGATTTTACATAGCCAATCTAAAACGCTGGGAATATATGACCCATTGACACATCCGTCCCGAAAGGTTTAAGGAAAAACGCTGTTCTAGGAGCCCTCCTTAGCCGTGCGGTAAGATGCGCGGCTATAAAGCAAGCATGGTCTTGAGGGTGGCGGGGTTCGATTCCCGGTGCCGGTCTAGGCTAGTTTCGGTATGGAAATTGTCTCGACTTCCCTGGGCATAAAAGTATCATCGTGTTAGCCTCATGATATACGAATGCAAAAATGGTAACTTGGCTTAGAAACCTTGCGGTTAATAACTGTGGAAGGGCTGAATGAACACTAAGAAGCGAGGCGGAAATGTCCCAGTGGGGGATGTAATGCCAATAAAAAGAAAATAAAAGAAGCTGTTCTCTAGGGCTTATTCCGGGCAATTTTCCTAATGTTCTGGATTATTCGGAGGGACATTCAAGCTTTCCCACATTATATTCGAACTAGCAAAATCGAAGAATAGTCTGCAATCGAGAAAGTTTAAATTCGAGAATTGAATTCTGGCTGTCAACATTTGGTTAATATTTTTACCAATGAACCTCTTTGCGCAATGGCTTAACCGACACGCAGCTGTGCTGCGGCATACAACTGGGTAAGTTCATATGAGTTGGCGCTCCGCCGATCAAGTTCGATTGCAAAAGAGAAATAATGACTAGCGGTCGGACCAGTTCCGATGCTTTCTTCTATTTAAGGAGCGCTGAAATACTGCCTGCTCCTACTCTATCGCTGGCAGCTGGTTTTGGCGAAGCAAGATATTAGGTTGAGTGCCAATGCTCATGCGGATTATATTTATGAAAAACAGATAAAAACATCTAGATTTTACGGAAATGTGTTATAATTACAATAATGGTTCTTACCACCTTTTAGTTCTTATCGATCATACCTCATTGAAATAAATCAAAATATAGTTAGGATATTGTTAGATATTAACAAGGTTTTGAGGTTTTGAATGAAACTTTGCAAAATATCATATTGTACATGATTTTTCACAGTTATCACACATGATAATTGAATAAGATATTCCTCTCATATATTGTGCAGTGTTTGTTGTAAATTTTAAATATTTAATAGCAAAATACAGAGCTACTGTATTGCATTTTAATAAAGATCTGTAAATCCAAAAATAATTCTAAGAATTACAAAAAAAAAATATGAAAAAATGTGTATTTTTCAAGAATTGTTTAAGAATTGTTCAGCGTCCAGTGTGATAATTTATAAGTTTTGTTTTTTAATCAGTCTTCACGCTAAAACGAAGAAAAGTGCGGACCTCGATCTGACATGTTTCTCCTCCAAAAAAGTTTTCTGCAATTAATGAAATAGGTTCCATGAATTAAACCAATGGCATCACAACTCATCGTTGAGAGCTTCACGATAATAAAGCCCTTCAAATTAATCCATCTATTGCGAATCGGTTTATTGGCCTTATGTTATACGAGGTACAACCGACGGATAAGATGCTGCTATTTGATTGCATTGAGACTCGTACGGACAATCTTCAGCGAAAAAAATAACATCATTCAACGAACGGAACAAGCACACGTATGCGAACGAGTGCTTCCAATACCGCGATCGAAACTTTAGCCGGCTTAGCCTAGGCCTTGCTCGCCGATGATGTGCTGAGATGCGACTTGACTTATATTGGCAAGGTGAAAGTGAAAACGTAACACGCTCTCGAACTCGCTGAAGTTGGTTTCTTCTCATGGACATGATTTATTTATCTGGTTTTGGGGTGTACGGTGCGGCGATGTGGAATGATGAAATCACCCAACCTATCCAAGAAAGTGGCTGGCTGCTGGCTGGGCCGAGAGGATTGACTTATGTTATGTGTACGTACCGAAATGGTGACGACGATGAGATAAAAGTTCAAGTGCCTTGGGCAGGTTTCCGATGGGACCGGGCGGAATAATACATATCGAGAAAGTTTTAAAACCATTCGGACAGTTCCATATTAATGGCAGTGAGATGTACCGAACCGAATGACATTAATCACATTCATTTCCTTTTTTCGATTCTTTTTTCAGGATTTTTCCGTTCATAATGGATTGCTGGCGAATAAAGTGTAAGTTGACAATGCTTATTAGTTTGTAGTGAATTTTCCAGTGTATTCAAAGAACAAAGAACATATGAACAAGAAGGCGCTTTCAAAATCATATTTTCCTTACTTTTGCTGTCTTGTCCGCTGATGTATCATAAGAAAGCAAGAAACTTGTTTTTTCAAAAATTCACATTTTTTAGATTTTGCTTCCGTCTATTGAGTTCGTCTCGGAAAAGAGTAAACGCAAATGCAAGAATTGACCTAAATTTGGCCCGTTTTTCCTGATTTAACTAAACTGACCAGTTTTCCAGAACTCAAAAAATAACCATATTCGATTAATTTGTTCTCACTTACCATAAGTCGAGTTAATACTGTTCAATTTTTCCACTTTATAACATTAAAAATACATAGCATAGCCTTCTTTAGTGTCTTTTACTTAAGTCGACTTAAAACATAAGAATCGGTCGTTAGTTCTTGCAAATTTATTTGATATGCCTTATACGATGATTAATCTCAGTTACTCTAATATTTATCTCCAAACAACATGATATCTAACCCCTTTTCTAATGATTTCTTTGGTCATTAACTCATTTACTGGCAAAAAATTAGTCTACATTTACAATATGATGCAACGAATCGCATTCGAAAAAATTGCTTCCGCAGTCTTTTTTAGACGTCCGGACCTCTCGAACACGAAGAAATAGTAACATTGAACTCCATGACTCAAGAGTTACGACGATGATTTGTTTATTTTTGCTGTAGCTATGTATGCTTCGTGAGAAATTTCTCGCCTAATAGCTCATTAAACGGGTTTCTTCCCGCAATAGGCTCGAAGACGCCTGCTGCTGAGTCCGCTAAGCCCCACGTTGATCTAAAAACACTTTCCCTTTTGTCTCTCTGTACGGTAGCAGAAGGAGCGCTGCTGGCTGCAACGAAATTTGAATGCATGGATTCGATTATTATCTGCCTCGGCGATTAGTCGAGGAGTGCCGCTGCCATTGTTTTTTGAGGGCACCCCACTGGTTAGCCGTTGTAGATGCCTGTTTCAGTAATTGCAACAATTGACTGACTAGCTACCAACTAGCCTCCTGATGATCAGTTTTGTTTGCTTTCATCGATGTTGCGTATGTTGTACGTACTCTGCTGGTTTCCTTACTGAGGAAAAGCATTTAAAGCTGCAAGTAGAGCGGTTTAAGCGAAATGTTCATGAATAGAAAAAATACAAGTTCACAATATTATTTCGTTCTGTTTGACTGATCATATACGATTACGGTAGACTAAAATAAAAATTAAAAAATAAACTTGTAAAAAATCGGAAATTGCCCATAAAGAAACCAGATAAGAAGCAATTAATAAATATAAAACTTCCATAAACAAAACAAAAATATATTAGCACTTTGAAATGTAAGAATTTCAATGATAAAAGAAGTATTTTCTATAAAGAAACCAAAATCTTCCTTTGAAAAAAAAATACAAATACCCATGAATAAATCAATATTAGTAATAAACAATGGTGCGGTTGATCAAAGCGCGGGTGATGTGCGTAGTTCGAGTTTCAGGGGCATTCTCGAAACGCGCAGAGGGTTACGGCAAGGTCATGGTCTTTCGTGTCTGCTATTCAACATCGCTTTGGAAGGAGTAATACGAAGGACAGGGAGTAACACGAATGGTATAATTTTCACGAAGTCCGTACAGCTATTTGGCTTCTCCGACGACATAGATATTATGGCACGTATCTTTGAGGAGATGGAGGAAGCCTACATCAGACTAAAGAGGGAAGCTAAGCGGATCGGACTAGTCATCAACACGTCGAAGACGAAGTACATGATAGGAAGAGGCTCAAGAGATGACAATGTGAGCCACCCACCGAGTGGTGGTGACGAAATCGAGGTGGTTGAAGAATTCGTGTACTTGGGCTCACTGGTGACCTCCGATAACGATACCAGCAGAAACATTCGGAGACGTATCATGGCAGGAAATCGTACGTACTTTGGATTCCGCAAAACGTTCCAATCAAATAGAGTTCGCCGCCGTACCAAACTGTCCATCTACAAAACCCTTATTAGACCGGTAATTCTATACGGACACGAGACCTGGACGATGCTCGTGGAGGACCACCGCGCACTGGGAGTTTTCGGAAGGAAAGTGCTGCGTACCATCTATGGTGGGGTGAAGATGGTGAACGGTACGTGGAAGAGGCGAATGAACCACGAGTTGCATCAGCTGTTGGGACCATCCATCATTCACACCATGAAAATCGGAAGACTGCGGTGGGCCAGGCACGTAGCCAGAATGTCGAACAGTAATCCGGTGAAAATGGTTCTCGACATCGATCCGACTGGAACAAGAAGGCGAGGTGCACAGCGCGCAAGGTGGATCGATCAGGTGGAGGATGATTTGCGGACCCTCCGCAGACTACGTGGTTGGCGACCTGCAGCCATGGACCGAGCTGAATATTTATATGCAATTTATATGTAACCAGATTTAGTCACAAACAAGTTGCTGCAACAATTTTGATCTGACTTGTGCTGCTCGGGTGGGCTCACTGGTTGCGTTGCGTTGCGTTGCGTTGCGTTGTAACGGAGTATTTCGTAGATTGCATACTGATAGCTGTCATGTATATTCTTTATCTTTCTTACCCCAACTGCTTATGGATTACTATTTGGGAATTGATAGCAACCCAATTGGAGGTCCAAAATGATAAAGCATGAAAGCTACCATTGCTGGCCACGCCCATCTTCTCCGTTACTAGGGAAGGGAAGGAAATGATGATATGACATCTACTTAACGAGAGGCCAGCGACTCACCGACGCCCTCATAGATGTCAAGGAGTTGGATGGTTGGAAGGGAATATAGTTTAGGAGTATCATCATAAGCAAATGATATGATAAGATTGAATACACGTTGGGAATGACCATGCTAAGAAATGTATGTCACTCCATTGATGATTTTGCTGGGATGGGGCGAAGCTATTAAACTTGCCCTGGCTAATAAGCCTAGGTTTAAGTGCCATTGATCGCTCTCTGAAACGAGAAAGAAAGTTAAATATTTAAATCCCTTCCCCCTTTTTGTTTCTAATTGAAATTGTTAGGGAAATATTGATATCTGTATATGTTTTTGTAATGAGCGAGATTCAAACATGTAACTAGACACGTAGTGCATCATGAACGTCACATCACCGCGAACATGCGTACTAATGTACAAACTGAGTGAAAAAAGTAATATTCAAGGCTGAGGAGTGAGTCAAAGATATTTTCACCACAAACTACGAAACATTGTCCATAGACCAGAAAATTGCATGATTTAATCATAAAACGAAACGTACGAACCCTGCATAGAAATATACTTTGGTATATATCACTGTCCTCAAGACACCTTTACCATATTGAAAATATTGAAAATATGGTAAAGGCGTCTTGAGGACAGTGATATATTTTATTTAATTGAGAAAAAAATCATGGGTAGATTATAATAAGAAACAAAACTCAATTACAAATAGGCTTCAAACATCTTTCAATTGCGATTATACGTGGCGATGTTCCAGGTATATTCTGACAATGAATATACAGTTTTGAAGTCAAAACGCAGACTGTCCTAGTATTCTTGACAAAACCAACGAAATTGTACATGATTGAATCCATGGAAATATGGGTTTAGTCATTTATTTGTTAACACGGAGAATAGTCGTTTTCTAAATCTATTTAGTTAAACTTACTTCATTGCAATGTTTCTTTTTACTAAGGTATTAGATAACCACAGTAATAAGCAGGAAAAATGTTGAACATGACATTGGAAAAAATATGAATTTAGAGTAGGATATGAGAAATTTAGCTGGAGTTAAATAAGCTCTACTACAGTCCAATGCATACACCTCAAAGCGCTCTAAATGATGTCTTCACTCATGTAATAGGAACTTGGTCATACAACTTGGCTGCACTTTCAGTATGTTTCAATACAATCTAACATGTAGGTATATTCCTTAATAAAAACATCTGGATCCCTCATCGTTGACAATGAGACGTCCCGCGATTCGTTTGCTGGTCACATTATCAATGAATTACATTTACATTTGGGGATATCAAATCCTTTCCTAAAGTACCCGCATATGCACATTTCGAATAAAATCTAATTTGAAAAAAGGCAAAACTTCCCAGTGCTTGGTTGCTTTTGACGGAATATCAACAAAAAAAGAGGAAGCGGTCGCCTAAAAATAATAACGATATTGAATAGAATAAAGTAGTAGTAAAAATTAAAGATTATTTTCAGATAAAAGTACCTAACTACATATATCAAATATTCTATATTTTGTTATATGTACTGCCATTGTAATAGTCTAGTCCATGATAAGTAAACATTACTTACCAATTGAAACGAATGGTAGGAGAATATTTGTCGCGCAACTCCAGAAGCAACAAACACCCCACCCGACCACATGATCGTCTAACGAAGGGATAACTTACCATTTGCACCATCGTGTTGGAAGAGCCATATTGCCATATTGGTATATTACCCAAATCCTATTGGGCGAGTTTCGATACCCAAGCGTTCCTTTACCGGAATCACGAGCACTCTCATTCGACAATACGTACTTGTAGTAGACACGTCAACATCCCAGCTCTGCTTCCGCACAGCCTGACAGGAATCCATCAAACCTTTCACCAGCATGTAACATTGGACGCCTGCAATTGCCACACGTATCGGCACACTTCCGGATTACCACCTTTATATGCTCCAAACGTTGTAACCCTCTTCAGATTCTCGTGCAAGCTGTCCATCCATATGAGGTGCAGCAAAACATCACAAGGCATGCGTTCGAATTTCACAGCGTTCAACTCCCGTTTTAAGGGCAAAGCAAAGTGTCCAAGTGTTAGCGATGAATCCTTACCCTGGCCTCTTATGAAAGTCCACGCTGTGCAAAGTTTACGGCATTTTTTCCAGACATCCGGTCATCAAGCTCTTTTGTTCGGTGCTCTCTCCATCGGAGAAGAAATCTGCTATACATGGCCTTCCGCTGCGCTTGCGTATGAAGGCAAGAGATAATTGTCCTGTAGATTTACTCCCACATTCGCGGAGCCAATCAACCGATGAATTGTAAATGTAATATTTAATATTGTAATCTGCTCGGGTGGGCTCACTGGTGACTGCCGAAAATGATACCAGCAGAGAAATTCGGAGACGCATAGTGGCTGGAAATCGTACATACTTTGGACTCCGCAAGACGCTCCGATCGAATAGAGGTCGCCGCCGTACCAAACTGACAATCTACAAAACGCTCATTAGACCGGTAGTCCTCTACGGACACGAGACCTGGACGATGCTCGTGGAGGAGTTTTCGAAACTTTCGCGCACTCGGAGTTTTCGAAAGGAAAGTGCTGCGTACACAAATTCTTCTACCACCTCGATTTCGTCACCACCGATGCCAACTCGCGGTGGGTGGCTCACATTGTCTTCTCTTGAACCTCTTCCTATCGTGTACTTCTACTTCGACGTGTTGATGACTAGTCCGATCCGCTTGGTTTCCCTCTTCAGTCTGTTGAAGGCTTCCTCCATCTTCTCAAAGTTACGTGCCATAATATCTATGTCGTCGGCGAAGCCAAATAGCTGGACGGTCTTATTGAAAATTGTATCACTCGTGTTAATCCCTGCTCTTCGTATTACCCCTCCCAAAGCAATGTTGAATAGCAGACACGAAAGACCATCACCTTGCCGTAACCCGCTGCGGGTTTCGAAGGGACTCGAGAATGCCCCTGAAACTCGAACTACGCACATCACCCGATCCATCGTCGCTTTGATCAACCGTGTCAGTTTATCCGGAAATCCGTGTTCGTGCATTAGCTGCCATAGCTGGTCCCGATCGATTGTATCATATGCGGCTTTGAAGTCGATGAATAGATGATGTGTGGGCACGTTGTATTCGCGGCATTTCTGCAGTACCTGGCGAATGGTGAACACCTGGTCTGTGGTGGAACGTTCGCCCATAAAACACACATGACACCTTCCATCCACTCCTGCGGCAAAACTTCCTCCTCTTAAATCTTGGTAATGACCCAGTGCAGCGCTCTAGCCAGTGCCTCACCACCGTGTTTAAATAGCTCTCCTGGTAGTTGGTCAACCCCAGGGGCTTTGTTGTTCTTCAGCCAGCCAATATCCTCCTGTATTTCCTGGAGATCTGAAGCCGGTAGAATTATGTCCTGCGCGCGTTCTCCCAGGTCCATCACCATACCGCCACAGACAAACAGACATAACACATTGAACATTCACTCATCAAATTCATCGTCGTTCAAACACTAACGACATCTATTGATTTCAGTTAGTTGGGCAAATCACGAACCAGATGGCGGTAGTGAGCAAACGTCAAACTAGAGCAAATCCGATGCGCGCGCCACGAGTGACCGATTGGCCAACTAATGGTTTTTTGAATTGTCCAGTAAATCAGTGAACGATGGAAATTTGACGAGTGTTATGTCTGTTTGTCTGTGATACCGCCATCTTCGTCTGCCACATCGCCATTCAGGTGCTCTTCGTAGTGCTGCCGCCACCTTTTGATCACCTCACGCTCGTTCGTAAGAAGGTTCCCGTTTATGTCCTTACACATAGCAGGCTGTGGAACGTTGCCCTTACGTGAACGGTTCAACTTCTCATAGAACTTTCTTGCGTTATTAGCGCGGTACAGTTCCTCCTTCTCTTCACGATCTCGATCTTCCTGCTGGCGCTTTTTCCTTCGAAAAATCGAGTTTTGTCTGTTCCGCGCCCGTTTGTATCGTGCCTCGTTCGCCCTCGTGCGGTGTTGCAGCAATCTCGCCCATGCTGCATTCTTCTCCTCAACTAACTGCTCACATTCACATTCATTCCGAAAAATTGACAGTGCAGAGCTGAATATGAATATGTTTAGAAGTGACAAAGGGGTGACAAAGAAGGCCAATGGGCTTCATAAAAAATAATCGATTATATAAAGCTCTGAAACTGAGTAAGTTATTCTATGTTTTGAATATTCATGCGACGTTTGTCGAAATTCTTGGTGAAGTTGCTTCATGAAGATGTATACTTTCATACTACTAAAATGTTCGGGACCCGTCGTTAGATTTCTTTTTAAATACCCAGAAAGATGAGAAGCTATATTTTCACTAAAGTGCCTGCATTATCCAGCCTATATCACAATAGATCTAACAAATGGTTGGGGGCAGCAGGGACCATGTCCAAGGGCTTGACGACCCCTCCCCAGCTGTCTGCGAGTCAGTGGGTTATGCCTAGGAGGTGGTGGGGTTAAAAGGGGGCTCTGTTAATTCCCTCCCAAAAACCACATATTCGCAAGCAAACCCTATCAAGCGACCGTGTGCCGCTTAAAGCATACAAGCCCCATAACCCCGAATCCCAAGGTGTCAGGCGACCCGTGCCGATGGGATGAATGACCTGGGGGGTGAAACAATAAGCCAGGTCGTTAACGGAGCCTGTGGAGGTTCCACAGAGTGAGGGCTGCTTCGGCGGCAAGCGGGTGGCAGTGGGTGGCACCCACACACCCCCAAGTGGTGCACATGTGGTGCAAGCGAACAGGAGTTGGGGGTATTACTCGTAATACCCCCACAGAGTGAGGGACCGAGTGTATGGGTGAGCACACAAGTAAGTCTCGCATGGTACGCATGGTCGGTAGTGTTAGAATGACTGAAGTCTGGTGAGGCCTGGCAGGAGTGTCGGGGGGCAGATACCTCTGCGGCACCTCAGAAGTAGGGGACACGAAAGTCTCGCTGCGTCTGGCAGGAGTGTCGGGGGGTTGATGCTTCTGCGGCACCTCAGAAATCGGAGACATGTAAGGTAAGTGGTGCCGCCCCGTTGCAGGATGGGGAGACCACCACACTGGCTGAGGACTATCTGGGCTTCGAAATGTCAATAGGTGGGTGCTGCATGCAAAGTACCTAACGGAGACCTATTGGCAGTATGAAAGCCTGGGTAGGTGAGTGTTAGGCACGCTTGACTTGCCGGGTGTTCCACGCCCAAACGATGCACAGGAGGTGCACAGAGTGGATAAAAATGGGAGATGGGGGTATCACAACCCCCACTGAGTGAATGACTGAATGTCAGGAGAGTGGTGCACAAGTGGTGCAAGTGATTGGGACTGAATGTATGAGTGAGCACACAAGTCAGACTCGCACGGTACGTATGGTCAGAGTGGCTGCTTAGGCAGTAGTGTGATCCGGCTGCTAGGGACGGACTGAGTGAAGTCTCGCTAGGCCTGGCAGGAGTGTCGGGGGGCAGATACCTCTGCGGCACCTCAGAAGTAGGGGACACGAAAGTCTCGCTATGACTGGCAGGAGTGTCGGGGGGTTGATGCTTCTGCGGCACCTCAGAAATAGGAGACATGAAAGGGTCTGTCTCGTAGCTGAGGTAGGAGCGGCATAGGAGCCACCAACCTAGGGTCGCCTCCGGCTTGGTAGACAAGTGGTGCCACCCTGTTGCAGGAACACCACACTGAGTGAGGACTGTCTATGTTGCGAGATGGCGGCATGGGGTACCCCCTGCAGGGTACCTGTTAGTTGGTCCCTTGCAGTCATTCAAGCGGCATAGGCAGGTGAGTGTTGGGGCACATGTGGTGCCAGTATGTCTTGTGCAAATGTGTTGCATGGGGAGTGTCGAAGAGTTGAGGCGCATACGTTCACTTGTGTACGTCATGGAGGGGGCGCAATGCCCAATAGTCATCCCCCCGAAGTATTGCTTAATTGCGGGCCGGGGGAATGACTGGAGAGGAAGGAGTTGGTTTTAGTGGGTCGGGAGTGGTGATCCCATCCCCACACTACCTGGGTTCGCCTCCCCAGGTGTCTGTTTGCAGATTTCCATTACCTTCGCAGAAAAAAAAAAAAAAAAAAAAAAAATGGTCGTTCCTTGTGCCTATTATGGACCCTCCCTTGTGCGCTGGGACCTTGTGGACCCTTTATCTCACCTAAATTTACAAATTAGTTAATAAAGCTCTGTCCAGTTAGAATCCGGAATCATTTATTGTATTGCAGCGGCACGGAAAGTGACCGCTGCAGGAATTATTTGACAGCAGTATGTCTACTTAGGCGCCCACTTTCTGTGGTATAAATTTTATGGTGTTTCGTGCAGCGAGTAAAAAATATTCCAGATGGAAGCCGAGAGAAGAAAAAAAAAATCTGCACACCCCCGTTGATAATCCTGTTCATCGACGGTGGAACCTACGTCAAAATGGATTTAGGATAGCTTCCTGGCCAAAAATTCTGCATGGCGACGGCACGAGGAGTTGTTCCTATGAGATTAAGTTTGCTTTTATGGACAAATTTGCCAAAAAACTAATTATTTAGCGAGGGATATGCAGCTGCAGAGCAAAGACCAAAGTGTTCGTGACGGATAAGACGATGGACTCTAAGCTGTACAAGGAAAAATGTTTCAAAACCGCGTACTAAGTTTCATAAAAGTCCATGAAGACCCGCAGTTCTGACCCATCGCCCAAAAGTGGATAAACGCGACTCAGATGAACAAAATGTGGAACAAATTTGCCAAGGAAGTTGTCTCCGGAGGTGTTCAGCGTTTGATGAGAGGAATAAAGAAGAAAGTACGAATTGTCACTAGAAAACTAGAAATGATTTGCATTTATATTTTTTCATTAAAGTACAATAAATTACCTTTGTTTTGATGTATTTACCTCATTTGTATGTCAATCCGTTACCTAGATACAGATGTTTTATTATTCCGGATTCTAAATGGACATAACTTTATTACAAAATTCCTGTTTCCCTGTCCATAACAAATGTATCGAACTGCTGTCCTGTTTCATAAAGCAACTCCACCCTACAGAAGTTTGCAGAAAGTAGTCGATTCCAGCGTTTAATTTGGGGTTTTGTTCAGGGGGTCCATTATACGCACGGGGTTTACTACTAGCACTCACTCCCTAGATGTACCAGTCGTGGCTATAGCACCAGTTGTCGCACTAGTGCTTTATATGTCAAATGACCAATCAAATCACCACAAACCAAGTTCATATCGATAAAGCATATTTATTATACGATAACACCTTTGATCTCTTCCAAAACAAGCAAAGCACAATTGTAAAAATTTATTTTGCTTAATTCTTGACGTTCTTTGTACCAGTTGTCGCAGTAGTGGTCCCAATTTGGTCAATTCCATAAGAAAACAATGGGATTTGCTAAATAAGGAACCAAAATTAAGAATAGTGCCACAACTGGTGCATGCGTTTATATTACGGATTAATCAATTTTGAGGATTAAAACAAATTTTATTGTGGTTTTCCCAGCTGTTATAAGCATGAGCATGAGCATTATGACCGCACAATTCGCAGTTGCTACTCCGTGATTGACTGAGCTTGCGAAATTGTACAGAGCAGGCTTCGGAATTCTCACTCATATGAATAAAAACCTGCGATTAATCCATTTAGCGGAGTGTGATTTTTCATGGTCCCCCTGTGAGGAAGTATTCTCACACAACATTTTTATCCGGATAGAATGGCCGGTGATAAATTCGTGAGCGCCGGATCGCCGGATAATTTAATTTTAATCCACAAATTTTTCTTCTCGTCGCCTCATCAGATAAATTTTACAAGCATATTTACAAAAATTTAGGACCGCAACGGGATTCGAACCCAAAACAATTTTAAAATGTTCAGAGCGCCCACTAAAACCACACCACCACATGAATTGATTAAAAGCAAACGGAAAAACTCCTGTATTAAACCTTTTGCTTATCGTGGCGCATCGTTAGATTCAATCAGCTTGGAGTGGCAAAGCAAGCGGCATTTGATTTTCGCGAAGCATGGGAAGAAGGATAACAATTTTTCGCACCATCGCTTGTGCCGGAGTTTATCGCACAGTAATTTATCCGGATAAAATGCATGGTGGAGTGATCAGTTGTCGCGTGAGTGAGTGAGAAATCCGAACCCTGGTACAGAGAAAACAATTAATGGGGCTTGGGATTAGCTACCCGTTCTCAATGTACATGTTTCGGGAGCTCAAATATTTAAAGTCAATAACGGCGCCGGCCACGTCTTTACGGTCATATAGGAATTGAAGGATTGTTAGTCCGACTCTCTTTGCTACTAGAGACCGAGTATACCTCTGCATCTCCACGATTGTCTTGGGATAGGATGTCGTTTTAGTTACAAAGGATAATTTATCTGGATTCACTTTGGTAAGCGATACGATCTATGGGATGGGAAATAACACTAATTCGAGTTAAAAGTTAAAACATGCACGCCCGGTTGCATATGAAAACTGAGAAGATTCGCGTTTTGGACGACCGCACGGAAGCGCAGCACTCTGTACTCACTTGATCGATGGCTACAGCAAACTATTGAAGAACGCGCTTTTTTCTTTATTCACTCGCACAAAGCAGTACAAAATTTCGGTGACCAGCAGATCATTTTGCTTTCCGCACAAAGCAAAACTTAATTTCGACGACCGGCCGATCGCTCTGATTACTGGAGAATCTGAAACACGAGAAATCACGCACTGAAATGATTAACTTTATTACCGTCTTCGCAATGCAGAACACAATAATTCGGCCGATCGCACGATCGTTCTACTGTCCTGTGGTTTTCCCAGCTGTTCTAAGAAGTAGAAAGTAAAACTTTTCGCTTGACATATAAAGTCCGCATGCCTTTTACTTACTTTTAAAAACTTCTTGTTCTTATATATGGCGACGATTGATACACCCACCCTAGTAGTTTTTTTTTTTTGTTCTACTAAACACGCCGTGATGGCCATGAGTTGTTCGCCAAATGAACATCACCATGCCAGACAGGATATTGTGTAACAAATACGGGAAATGTTACGTTCTAATGAATGTTATGATGAGAGATTGATATGTTCCTGCTTTAGTCTTATTTAGTCCCGCTTTCTTCTATTGTCAGATCACTTCCAGACACGTTCAAAGTCGGCTTTTGGCTGTCAACATTTAATCGAATATTGATCATTGATTATTTATGTATATTCTACAAATTAATTGAATCCCTTGATCCCGAATCCTATGCCTCGTCTCGTGGATACATTGTAAACCTGATCTCGAGACACCACGACTACGTTGGCTTATGGAGTAAGACGCTATAATATGCCCCCCTAAGGCAATACCTTTGAAACTTTTTTACTTTTCAACGCAATTTTTACAAACTTTGTATTATTTGTTAGTCCAAAAAGTCGCAAATGCATTGCCTTTGAGTAGTCATATAAAAATATTACAGAGAACACGTAATAAAGCTGGGCAATACGCCCCACCGTAACCAAAGACGTTTCATTGCGTTTCATTAGTATTTTATCTATCCCATAATGAAAAGGTTACAAATCCTTATGTGCTTGGCTCTACAAAACCCACATAAGTCTATTTAAGCAGGTGTGAATTACATTTCAACATTTTCCATATCATTTGGAAGCAACTGCTGCCGCTCGCTGCGCTTGTTATCAGTTGGTAAGGGCATATCGTACTGCCTACACTGGGGCGTTTTGACCAGTGAAACATATTTTTGAAGTTCAATCAAAGTTAATTGCCTATTTCCGGGGATTAAACCACCCGACTTGGACGTTAATTTACAATGTTATGGAAACTCATATGTGAATATGTACGTTATGTGGAAGATATTGATTTGAAAAATGTATTGGAGGTAACCACTTTCCCTTCGATGGGACTCGAACCCATGACCCTACAGTACGCTAGACTGGTGCTTTAACCAACTAAGCTACGAAGGACCTCCGTCGGCCTTCGCAACCTAGCGGCTACTGAACGAGCTTGCCTACGCAATGCGGTCGGGTCTGAGCTTGACGACCGACTGGCAAATGCTTACACAACCTCACTTGATCAGTACCGTTGCTGATGAAGAATGTGTATAGCCGCCAGACATTCTAAATACTCACGCTCCTCTAATGTGGACGTGTACAATACACATGTGGAAGTATTGGCTTGCGAAATGGATTGCGAGTGATTTGACTATGCGTCCAATTTGGGAATCTCGAGCTCGTTCAGTAGCCGCTAGGTTGCGAAGGCCGACGGAGGTCCTTCGTAGCTTAGTTGGTTAAAGCACCAGTCTAGCGTACTGTAGGGTCATGGGTTCGAGTCCCATCGAAGGGAAAGTGGTTACCTCCAATACATTTTTCAAATCAATATCTTCCACATAACGTACATATTCACATATGAGTTTCCATAACATATTTTTGAAAATAGTTTCATTCTTGAAGATGGAAGCAATTTTATGTCATATTAACCACTGAGAAATGTTATTTTGTTTCTGAGTGTTGCAGTGCAAGTTTGCTACAGTCGCTCCAGAATGTTGAGCAAACAAACATTGATGTTACATCAAAACTGTAACTTTTTGTATTTTGCTATTATTTTCATTATGTAATACAACAATACTTTCATATTCACATAGTATGATGGTTTTACAAATATTTAAAAGCACCAACTGATTTTTACCCTTAGTTAACTATAGTTTCTAAAAATCAACGTTTTGGCCAGTTGGAGTGCATTATGCCGTTCTACCCTATCACTCTGTTACTTACTAACGTATTAATAAGATGATATCGATAGATAGTATAACACACACCTGAGCCTACCAAATAACAAACTTGGAAAAAAAATTGATAAATTATTTCAAAACTAAACACGTTTTAAATGAGCAAAATAATCTATCACACAGAATTGAGACCGATTTACAACCACAGAATTGAGACCGATTTGGGGCACTTTCATCGGTAAACGTCAATATAAACAAGACGTCGTCTGGCTATGTCATACTATGTTTTGAATAATCAAAAATCGGACCGAAGTAGCTTCATGAAGTTGAACATTTTAAGCTCTGTTCATAACAAGAGTAGCGCCCGAAGCGAAACAGCTGACAATTTTTGTGAAAAATCTTTAAAAAATTAAACCAGCTTACACCAAATTTGGATTGTTATACAGCTGTCCATGTTTACCCTAATGTCAAAGGCTATAAATTTTTTGAAAAATAAACTGGGCATAACCCAGCGAGAGACAAAATTTTTAGAAGACATTTTTTTTAACCCTCTCAAATTAAAGAAAATGAACATTAGTTCATTACAAATATGGACGAAATTATTGCTATTTTCAAATTTTCATACATTTTAACATGCTACATTAACATAAAGATTTGTTAATGTTTGTTATTTTTTACATGTCGAGCTCGTTCCGTGTGAAAAAAGTGCTCAAGTTTAAAAATAGTCACCCATGAAAATGTTTTTATCATTTTATATGGTTGTTCACTTTAAAATGATACACGATGAGAAATGATTCAGCATCACATAACTTAAAAGTTATAATTATGGTTATTCCAAATAATCGGTACATGAAGTGAAGATCGAAAAAATTTTGACCACATTATTCTTTTCTGAATATTTGTGCAGTGTTTATTCTTTTTGGACAATTTCCGATCTACAGCATATCAACCATTGAATAACGAATACAGACGAAACGACCATTTAAAACTCGAAATTTTAATGGGTATGTCGCAGACACACATTTTGATAATTTATTTGTCAATGATGAACTTTATAATTATTTAAAAAAATCACTTTAATAACGAAATTTAAAAAAATCGTATTTGTTAACAGCAAGTTGCATTCGACCACAATTACGCTGCGCTATAGAAAATTTTGGTATCTAACACTATGGTCCAATGCACCGAGTTCATCATTGACGTTTGAGACGGGCGCTGTTTACTAAGAATGAATACTTTTTCATTCATCGAGTTCATGCAAGTGTTCATTTTTAGTAAACAGCGCCCGTCTCAAACGTCATTGTGTTCATTCGGTGCATTGGACCATGGTCCAATGCACCGAATGAACACAATGACGTTTGAGACGGGCGCTGTTTACTAAAAATGAACACTTGCATGAACTCGATGAATGAAAAAGTATTCATTCTTAGTCAACAGTGTGTTTTTCCACTTTTTCACAGTGTACCACGTGAATTTGACGTCACACGCTCCGTTGCTTGGATTGCAATCGTGACGTCATGCTCGTTTGGCTACACTAACTGACAGTTCGTTTGGCTACACTCGCCTTCGCCTCAGCTCGTCTATGGAACCTATGGTCCAATGCACCGAATGAACACAATGACGTTTGAGTCGGGCGCTGTTTACTAAAAATGAACACTTGCATGAACTCGATGAATGAAAAAGTATTCATTCTTAGTAAACAGCGCACCGCTCAAACGTCAATGATGAACTCGGTGCATTGGACCATAGTGTCTATACATTGGACCATAGACCTGTGCAGGAGTTCATCAAATTCACTCACTCGATGGATTTTGACATTTGAGCGGGTCGTCTTCTCGAACAAAAGTTCATTTTGCGTTCATTATGCGACCCGCTCAAACGTCATAATTTCTTGGGGGAGTTCATTTTGCTTTAGTCTATAGGACTCTGAGCCTCCAATCAGAAGTTTGCTTCAACGTAAATGACATGATGTAAGCGCCTTTAATACATTCAGGGTGCTTTTCTTATGCCAATTACCAATTACATTCAATTACTTTCACTAATTAATACCCACTATAGGGGTGCTAATGTTTTTATTATTGGATTCAAATTAGTGCCCTCAAATTGCATGAAACTGATCCCGCCACGCTCTACCCCATTGACGACGTTCTGCTATTTTCTAATACCTCTCGTTATATCATCGACGGCGGTCTTGAGTAACAACTCAACAAACAACGGTGGTCGCAATGTTGAACAAAGGCGGACAAACGGTGAGAATACGTCATCGCCATGGACTGCTGAAAATTATGATAACTATATTTACTACAATGGCTCGGGCTCCGACGATGTTGAGACCAGCGTCATTTGACCAAATATGTTCTCCGTTTTCTCAGACGTTGCTGATGCTCAAAGATGGAAAGCAGATGCACTTCGGGTCAATAAAAGCTTCGAAAAACTGGAGCGAAAGCAATGGCACAGGAGTGTTCAAACGTTTCTTGCCTCAACTACTTATGCAAATATTGAAAGGAATGTCTAGATGTTTTGTGTGTGTGATCTTCAGCTTTTTATGTTTCTTGCGCAGAGTTGCATTGGTAATTCACAAAAATACGCCAAATGCCAATTTTCTACAAAAAAAAAGCCAATGGATTTAGGTTTCAGCTCACAAAAACTGGTAAACCTCTCACAATGAGGTGGTGTGAATGGTTTGTTGTTGTGGAAACATGCTGTTTTGGAAAACCAAAACAACCATTCCGACGAGGTCTCGCTTGTTGAACATGGGAGAAACGTAGAAGACAAGCTCCACTCGACAACGCTGCCACTTCGTTGTTGTGGAAAGAAATTTATGATACACAGTTAAAGAATGAAGGCGGTTAATTTCCAATTGATACTGACAATTGAGAATCTTGAAAAAGGAAACATTCGAATTAGTAGTTACTTTAGAATTATGTTAGTTTACATTGGAAAAACGTAACGAAATTTTAATTCTGAAAATCATATTGTAATCCTATGCCTTATAATAAAATAAACTATTCTGTATTTAGTTGCATAAAAGTAGCAATTTTGCGATCATAGAGATACGAAAAATAACAGCAATTAGAACGAATATTAACTATAAAGGGCAAACTATTAAAACTAAAATAAAAATATAACATCGTTCCTTAACTATTTTTTGTATATTACTGTAGGAATGTTTTTTTTTTGAAAAACATGTTTTGCTCATTTACACATTTAGTCAACTGGTAGACATGTAGACATCAACCGACCCAATTGCTGTTTGGTACCTTTTCATACCTTGCATAGCCTTTTTGCTGGTAGCGTCTTCACTACAATGTTCAACAACAGACATAAACAGAACGCCAACATCCGTAAACTAGGCTAATGAAATGCGGCAATTTATTATAACTTCCAGTAAACACGCAGGCGGATTTTATGTGGTGAAGTGATGGGCATTGAAGCAACGAAGTGTGGTACCACATATATGAACGTGAAAAAAAGATGATGAAGACTCGGAAGCGTGAGGAAAAGTGGACACGTTAGATTTTATGCATTAATTTGAGTTTTGGTTTCTTTCAGTTTCGTTTCCTTCAACTATTTGAGAAAGATCATAGGATCACACTGTTTTTTACACACAGATTTTAACGAACTTTTCATAGTAAGGTAAATGTTCCATTTTGGACCCCTATAGGAAGTGCTTACCGATATCTGCTTACATATATGTATCAAATGGCACATTTGATATAGGCGGAAATCACACCATTTCATAGATGGAAAAAATAAAAATAGAAATAGAAATTTGAAGTTGGCATCAAGTGTTGATAAATCGCTGATACAACTTTCTGAAATGAAAATATTCTTCGTTTTGAACAGTGCAACATATTTTGGACAAGCCCATATCTTTGTGTTTAGTCACTGCTTTCTGTTCCGTAGGGCACCATAGCTCTTGCCATCCGGAAGATGCTCCCAGTCGAACCATTCCTCGAGCACGACGACACGCCACATTGTCCCTGACGCCGAATACCCGGATGGGAAGCTGAAATTCCCTAATCCCAAATCCTTAGCCCCGTCCATCCTTAAACATTGTAAACTAACCTCGAGTCACCAGGAGTACGCTGGCTTCTACCCCTCTCTTACTAACTGAAAAATTAAATGATATTGATTGTATATATCACAAAGAACTATCCCAAGTAACATTTCAAGTTTTATTCCGCTCTAGGAATGGTTTTCAAGATCGAATTACAAGAACTGACAATAAAACCCATTACTAAAGGATTACCTTCTGATGACCACTACCCGCTCGGAAAGATCTCCTAGACATCTCCCGCGATATCTCTGAGACAAAAAAA
This sequence comes from Armigeres subalbatus, assembly GCF_024139115.2. Taxonomy (NCBI): domain Eukaryota; kingdom Metazoa; phylum Arthropoda; class Insecta; order Diptera; family Culicidae; genus Armigeres; species Armigeres subalbatus. Next base: position 223,078,388 of record NC_085141.1, on the reverse strand, counting down.
TTAGTCTCCTAGATATTTTTCCTCGATGTCTAGTAACTGTCACACCTCAAATATGCCTCAAATGCAACAACCGTTTCTACCTCAATTTTAAACCGTTTGAGCCGATAGCGATTTGACAGATAGACTCTCTTAGATAACGCAGAGATATCTACTAGACATGGATACCACCATTCTTCTAGATTTTTGCTAGATATGACGGAGATATGGGTACCTTGATTCTTCTTCTTTTCATTTTTATTTATTTTTCGGATGTTAAAAAAATATTTTCAGTTATTTTTAGAAGCGGTTCGAAGCAATTTTTCTTTTTATTTAATGTTTTCAAATAATAAATTATATTTAAATGTTCGCTTCATACAATAATTCTTGAATATGTTTTCTGTAAACACACAGAGATCGACGAGTGTGACAGCAAATGGAACCAGCTGCATTGAACATCGACCGATGGAAGCCCTGGAATCGAGCCTGGATAAATCAGGCATTTAGCCCAAAGGTTCCGTTCTCGGTCTTGCTGTGAAGGACGTCTATTGTAAATGCGAACCTGTTTGGAATAAAGGAAGGTGTTGTGATTTCGGAATGTTTTTTTTTTCTCTGGATTTGAGATTTTTTTCGGAATATCTTTCGGGACGAATGACGACTGGGTTCCACAAGGAATCTCCACTGAACTCCAGAAAGAACATTGTCTATCCGGTACGGGTTCTCATAAAGATGCGTTAAGCAACGCATCGTTTTGTTCAACAGATAAAACTTCGGATCGGAAGTCAGTACTTTCGAATTTACAGTGTTACGCCGACAATATTGATTGGATTCCAGAAGAAACCGTGGAATCATGTTAGGATTTTTCCTACGGTTTCATACGGTTTGGTGTGCACGTACGTTAACGTCGGCAAAAGATTTCGGATCCGCATGGGTTCGAAGATGGCTCCGCAGCTCGGCAATTCTATACAATGCCGTATCACAAATTCGCCAGATTGCTTCTATCGTGCGCCGCCTCGCAAGCATATCTGCCATTAGATAGGTCCACATCGGTCAATCCTATAGTTCTTTTTTCACAATTCCTGTGCCATTAGAAAATAGAAGATAATTCATAAAATTTAATTAACATTTGACATAAAATCCTCAAACAAAAACTATTTTGGTTACCTGGGGTGTTTTATTATTTCCTTTGTTTATTACTTGATTAGACGGCAATGCACACATAAATAATTTAATTTCACATTCACCGGCAGAAACGAATTATTATGGATCATGCGGGCAGCGCTTACGCCGCAGACTACGCGGAAGGTAATGAGAAAATTTTTGACAGAACCGCTTCGGATCACAGCAGACTGTGAGTGTATGGGTAAACACACACACATGAAAAGGCTTGAAGGGGAGTTGGTTCGAGCCTAAGATGAAAACGAATCTTGACTAATGTGGTTTGCATCTTATCCAGGTAGATTCCTGTTCTCTTTTAGACATCCTTCCATGCGGGTATAAGAGTAAGATATGTCCAAATGGCCCTCTCTAGATTACCACTATAAACCTCTTATAAGAGTATATAAAAATCCGTTTCAAGCCGCCCGCAAAAAAGGGAATTTGGCTGCGGCAGCTGTCAAAAATGTTGCTTTGAAAAAAGAGAAACAAAACCTTGCAAACAAATAATAACAAACTAATGTGTTGATGAAAACTAGTGATGAACTCTAATTTTTGAAAAATCACTTTAATAAAGCTTAAAAAAAAAAAAAAAAAAAAATGTTGATGAAAATCATGATGAGTATTAATACAAAATAAAACTTTTTCAAGTTTTTTTTTTTTCAATATGCTTTCATGGAAATGAGGTGCGCGCTCGATTTCATGGTGAAAGCTAGTGCAAAAATGAGATTAAGCACTACGCGCCCGCAAAATAATATAGTTTTGGGCAAGAAAATAAAAAATATTATAACATCAATGACGTAAATCTTCACTGAATTTATTGATATTACACTAAAATATGTTTGTTTTTTATAGCTTTTACCAAAAACGTGTCATTTGCGGCGAAAACACCGTCTAATCATAATTTCCAGTGATAAATTTCACTGACTTGAAGATGGTTCACCATTTCCAATATGGCCATCATAGATTTCGATCAGAAAAATGTTGCTCTTATTGAACACCGTTATAAACCCTTTGCAATGTAAATATTCTTATTGGGGTTATTCATTTGACCACATTATGACCAAAAATTATGGCTTTGATCAAGCTTTGAAAATTGAACTTATTACGCTCTTCGTTACAACCATAGAGTTGTTAACAAGACCAATCGGCATTTGACGTTTGAAGCTTTTCGTGCAGATTTATCAGAGGTTTATTGATAGCAATAAGAACGCCAATAAATCTGAGCAACTAGCCATGGTGACTGCTGTCATAAATCCGCTATAAGAATTAAATAAATCCAACAAGCATGAAAATTGTTACTTGGGATGGCTCCCTAAAGTGTTTTACACGCCTGAGCCTACCAAATAAACGAACTTGAAAACACATATTTTGGACCCCCGAATGTACACATTTTGGACACCACCAATATGAGCAACCTTAGGGAAGATCGGGTAACCAACCCTGGTGGGAACTATGGTCGTATGCTGACAGGGAAGGGGGGGGGGGTTTGCTCCTCTCCGGAGGCGCAAATCTTACCGAGCGTCTGTTCTCCATGTCAGGATCGGCTCACAACAGCGTCTGTTCTCCGTGTTAGGGGCGGCTGATCATCGTCCGAGGGCCAGCGAGGGACTCTAAGTGAAACTGTGCACCATGGTCCACCGGGAATAAAGAGGAATACTGATGGGCGATATGCAAAGGCGCGTGATCGGGTGGTGGCCGATCAATGAAAGAATATGTAGGCTGGGGATCAAAGGCCGGTTCTTCAACTTCAGCATAATCAACGTCCATAGCCCACACTCCGAAAGCACTGATGATGATAAGGACGCATTCTACGCGCAGCTGGAACGTGAGTACGACAGCTGCCCAAGCCACGACGTCAAAATCATCATAGGAGATTTGAACGCTCAGGTTGGCCAAGAGGAGGAGTTTAAACCGACTATTGAGAAGTTCAGCGCTCATCGGCTAACGAACGAAAACGGCCTATGACTAATTGATTTCGTCGCCTCCAATAATATGACCATTCGCAGCACCTACTTCCAACACAGCCTCCCGTATCGGTACACCTGGAGATCACTACCGCAGACAGAATCACAAATCGACCTAGAGCGACAGAAGCAACCTGATGTCGCCACTGCATACGCGCAGTATCTCGAGGCAGCGTTGCCGAAAGAGGGTGAACTCGATGGGGCCCCTCTTGAGGACTGCTGGGATACAGTCAAAGCAGCCATTAACGACGCAGCGGAGAACAATGTCGAGTATATGGGACGAAGTCGACGGAACGATTGGTTCGACGAAGGGTGCAGACAGATTCTGGAGAAGGACGCAGCGCAGGCGGTCGCGCTGCAGCAAGGTACCCGGCAGAACGTGGAACGTTATAGACGGAAGCGGAGACAGCAGACTCGCCTTTTTCAGGAGAAGAAACGCCGCCTGGAAGAAGCGGAGTGCGAAAAGATGGATCAGCTGTGCCGTTCTTAAGAAACACGCAAGTTCTATCAGAAGCTCAACGCATCCCGCAAATGCTTCGTGCCGCGAGCTGAAATGTGCCGGGATAAGGATGGGAAAAAGGTGGAAGCAGCACTACTAGGAACATTTGAATTGCGCTGAGAGTACAGGCAGTGAAAGTCAAGGGAGCGGAGGAGATGACTACGTCAGTTCAGCGGACGATGAAAGCCAATCAGACCCCACCTTGAGGGAAGTTAAAGATACCATCCAACAGTTAAAGACCAATAAAGCAGCTGGTAAGGATGGTATCGGAGCTGAGCTCATCAAGATGGGCCCGGAAAAACTAGCCACTTTTCTGCACAAATTGATAGTCAGAATCTGGGAAACTGAACAGCCACTGGATGAGTGGAAGGAAGGGTTTATATGCCCCATCTACAAGAATTGCGACAAGCTGGAGTGTGAGAACTTTTGAGCGATCACCATCCTTAATGCCGTCTACAAAGTGATATCCCAGATCATCTTCCGTCGTCTGTCACCATTAGTAAATGAGTTCGTGGGAAGTTATCAAGCCGGCTTCGTTGACGGCCGCTCGACAACGGACCAGATCTTTACTGTACGGCAAATGAAAAGTTGGACTGGTGGTGCGCCACTGCACCAAATGTGTTATGTACAAGACACTAATAAGACCAGTAGTCATCTACGGACACGAAACATGGACAATGCTCGAGGAGGACTTGCAAGCACTTGGAGTATTCGAGAGACGGGTACTTTGGACCATCTTCGGCGGCGTGCAAGAAGACGGTGTGTGCTGGGGAAGAATGAACCACGAGCTCGCCCAGCTCTACGGCGAACCCGGTAGCTAAAGCCGGAAAGGTACGATGCGCAGGACATGTTGCAAGAATGCCGGACAGCAACCCTGCAAAGATGATGTTCGCTTCCGATCCGGCAGGTACTAGACGGCGTGGAGCACAGCGAGCAAGGTGGGCAGACCAGGTGCAAAACGACTTGGCGAGCGTGGGGCGCATTCGAGGATGGAGACATGCGGCCTCCAACCGTGTATTGTGGCGTCAAATTGTTGATTCAGTGTTATCTGTTTAGATGTAGCTAATTAGTTAATTGATTGTCTTTAACGTCACAGCGCGATCTGTTTGTAATTTCGAGTCCCGTCCTCCAATGTTGAGTGTGACTGTGGGTTGTTTATGTCGTTTCCAGCTTATTGATGGTTGTTGGTGAGAGGAGAGAGTTTGCCGATGATGAGAGCCTCACTCAAGCTTAGAGTGTCAGTGTATTAAGTTAGTATGGACCGAAGTTTATCCATACGCAGGAGAGCCAGTGTGTCGAGAAATCGGGAAATGTGGGAAATATGCGGGAATTGAAATTCTATGCTGTAACTGCGGGAAAAATTCGGGATTTTTTTTTAAATCGTTTCGGTGCCTTAGGCAATGGTTTAAGTCTAGGATAGGATGTGACAATTGAATTGCGACTGCCTTGTTGTTTCCTTAGTCGATTGCTTCGACGAGGTGGTGGCCAGTGCTTCCGAAATTTTTTTTGGCAAAATCCGCCAAATAATATATGTAAAAAAATAATGTTTTCTCGTTCATTTCTTCCATTATTCATAATAAAAAATGTTACGTACTATCAGAAACAATTTTAACATGGAATTAGATGAGTTTTACAGTGAACTGGGCAAAAAGTTGGTTAATAATGCTTCTAATCCAGTGTTTTAAATAAGCATAACCCTTGAGAATCTTGCATACATCATTTACAGTCTGGCATAAATTCATTTCACCCAAAAAAAATCAAAAACAAACTTTTGATTTCTGTCATAAATTTGTATTTAATTTTCCAGCAACACGGCCAAACTAACAACAAACTGCCCTTTTGAAAATGTGATACCGCTGATCGAAGTAATCGATTTCGACAGAAAATCGGTACGATTTTTAATGACTAATTGGCACATCCTATCCTAGGTTTAAGTAATCACTGGGGCTGTGAAAAAAATATAGGGTAAGACGGTATAATATGCCCCGCCTAAGGCCAAACCTCGATAACTTTTTACTTTTCATCGCAATTTATGCAAACTTTGTGTTATTTAGTAGTGCAAGAAATCGCAAATGCATTGCCCGTGAGTAGTCATATAAAAATATTACAGATAACACGTAATAATGCTTTTTTGAAAAGTCGCGAAAAATGGATTTCAAAAGGTGCCTGGGCAATACGCCCCACCTTAGCCAGAGAAGTTCCATAGCCCTTCATTAGTATTTCATCAATCCCATAATAAAAAGGTTACAAATCCTTATGTGCTCGACATTAAAAAACCAACATAGGTCCATTTAATCAGGTTTTATTTACATTTCAATAATTTCCATACAATTTGGAAGCAACTGCTGCAAGCTCGCCGCGCTTGTGTCCAGTTGGTAAGGGCATATCGTCCTGCCTACACTGGGGCGTTTTGGCCAGTAAAACATATTTTCGAAAATCGTTTTTGAAGAGTGAAGCAATTTTATATCATATTAACCACTGAGAAAAGTTATTTTGTTGCCCAACTGAGTGTTCCCGTGCAAGTTTTGCGGACAGTATGCTAGCGTCGCTCCAGAATGTTGAGCAAACAAACATGAAAAGTTACATCAAAACTGTCACTTTTTGTATTTTGCTATTATTTTCATTATGTAATACAAAAATACTTCCACATTCACATAGTACGATGGTTTTACAAATATTTATAGGTACCAACTGATTTTGACCCTTAGTTAGTTATAGTTTTCTAGAAATCAAAGAGGGGCGTTTTGGCCAGGGGGGCGCATTATACCGTCTTACCCTACACTGTAAAAAAGTTCAATCATTGAAAATAAAACTTAAAAATCAATTTTCTCAAAAACGAATTTTTCAATATTTTCATAATGGAGTCATAATGGAGAAATGACGGACAATGTTTTTGTGGTACCTTTGCTGGCCCTAGGGGGTACCTCGTAAAAAATGCATAATGACGGCCGTATTACAATTCCAATCGGAGCTTATTGATAAAGTTTCGATAATTGTGAATTTTTTTATTTCAAAACATTGTCTTGTACATATTATGCATGGCGATCAGTAAATCAAGGCCAATTGAACCCCACCCTCCTCAACCAGAAAAGCGTATGAGAGGCTGCGGAACAAAAGATCAAACGGATAAAACGTCGAATGATCAAATTTAAAAAATCTTAAATGCAATCTACCTGATCTAAACAAAATGTTAAATAATATGATAGAAACATGCTTTTGAATTAAAATCTAGAATCTAAAGGTTCGGGAGCCTCCGTTTCAGAGGCATGAAGGTTTTTGTTTTAGAAAAGCTCGGTTGCTTCGTTGCAAGAGGATTAGAAGCATCCTTCTACACTTCTCGGAAGCCTTCTTCAGAGCAGCTCGAATGACTCCTTTCAAGATGTTCAGAATCCTTCTTGCAAAACCCGAGCAGCACATGTCAGTAAAAATGTTTGCAGCAACTCGTAACCCACATGTGGAACACGCGTGCTGCTAGGGAAGGTTCGGAAGCCTCCTTTTCAAGAGCCCTATGTCTCCTTCCAAGTGGCTCGGAAGCCTCATTTTAAGAGAGTCAGAAGCCTCTTTTCAAAAAGCTCGGATTGATCCTTTCAAGAAGATCGGAAGTTTTTTTTTTTTCAAAAAGCTCGGAAGCCTCCTTTCACGAGGCTCGGAAGCCTCCTTTCAAGAGGCTCGGAAGCCTCCTTTCAAGAGGCTCGGAACCCTCCTTTCAAGAGGCTCGGAAGCCTCCTTTCAAGAGGCTCAGAAGCCTCCTTTCAAGAGGCTCAGAAGCCTCCTTTCAAGAGGCTCAGAAGCCTCCTTTCAAGAGGCTCAGAAGCCTCCTTTCAAGAGGCTCAGAAGCCTCCTTTCAAGAGGCTCAGGCCTCCTTTCAAGAGGCTCAGGAAGCCTCCTTTCAAGAGGCTCAGAAGCCTCCTTTCAAGAGGCTCAGAGCCTCCTTTCAATAGGCTCAGAAGCCTCCTTTCAAGAGGCTCAGAGCCTCCTTTCAAGAGGCTCAGAAGCCTCCTTTCAAGAGGCTCAGAAGCCTCCTTTCAAGAGGCTCAGAAGCCTCCTTTCAAGAGGCTCGGAAGCCTCCTTTCAAGAGGCTCAGGAAGCCTCCTTTCAAGAGGCTCAGAAGCCTCCTTTCAAGAGGCTCAAGCCTCCTTTCAAGAGGCTCAGAAGCCTCCTTTCAAGAGGCTCAGAAGCCTCCTTTCACGGGGCTCAGAAGCCGCCTTTCAAGAGGCTCAGCAGCCTCCTTTCAAGAGGCTCAGAAGCCTCCTTTCAAGAGGCTCAGAAGCCTCCTTTCAAGAGGCTCAAGCCTCCTTTCAAGAGGCTCAGAAGCCTCCTTTCAAGAGGCTCGGAAGCCTCCTTTCAAGAGGCTCGGAAGCCTTCTTTCAAGAGGCTCAAAGCCTCCTTTCAAGAGGCTCAAGCCTCCTTTCAAAAGCTCGGAAGCCTCCTTTCAAGAGGCTCGGAAGCCTCCTTTCAAGAGGCTCGGAAGCCTCCTTTCAAGAGGCTCGGAAGCTTCCTTTCAAGAGGCTCGGAAGCCTACTAGAGGAGGGCAAAAAACCTTTTTTCAAAAAGCTAGGACGGCTCCTTTCAGAGGCTAGAAAGCCTACCCACAAGTGAATCGGAAGCCTCTCTTTAAGACCTTTGAAAGCTTAAATTCAAGAAGCTCGGAATTCTTCTTGCAAGAGGCTTGGAAACATACTTTCAACAGGCTCAGAAGCCTCATCATTTAAGATGCCATCATTCAAGATGCTCGAAAGCCTCTTATCAAGAGCTGCGGAAGCCTACTTTCAAGAGATTCAGAGGCTCCTTTCAAGAGGCTCGGAAGCCTCCCTTCATAGGGCTCAGAATTATTCTTTCAAGAGGCTTGGAAGCTTACTTTCAAGAGGGGGTACCTCAATTAATGCAAAAGTTCCAAGGGGTACCTCTCAAGAAAAAGGTTGAGAACCGCTGAGGTAGTGGACAAAATACTTGGCAAGTTGAGTCAAGTACGAGACACTGAAGACGGCCTCACAGTTGAAGTCGAAATACGTATCTGCAAAGATAAAAAATCGTAGTGGAATTAAATGGAAAATACTAAACTCGTCGGTTGACGACGAGTAGAGACGGTTGCCATTTTTAGAATAAAATATAATCATTCACGATATTTTTTTGAAATTAGAATAGAAATTTTTAATTGAAATCTTCAAAATTATATCGGGAATTGAAAAAAAAATATCAGGCAAAAGTCGGGAAATATGCGGGAGTTTCAAAATGAAAGTTAAGTGGTCACCCTGATATCATATGTTTCTTAGCTATATCCTTGTTCGAAATGATCAGACATGGATCGATCGACGAGTTTGCTTTGGCGACTAAATGGGCCGTATGAATAAAAAAAGCAAGTTCTAGTTAACTACTTTTTGAGTAGTAAACGTCACTTGTGGAACATGTTCGAACCGTTTATGTGCAACACGACGCATATAAAATCTATAATAAACTATCAACCGGATCAGTTTTCCCGGGAATCCGTTTTTTCCTTATCTCGATCGATTGTATCATATGTGGCTTTGAAGCCGATAATGAGTGGGCAATGTCACTGGGCTCGTTGTATTCGCGGCATTTCTGCAAACACCTGGTCTTTGGCAGAGCGTTCGCCGCACATTAGGCCCGCTTGATATTGCTGGCGAACTCTTTTCTTTTCTTTCTTTCCGGATAACGTGATAACGTGTCCTGCGCATGTGCTCGCAGGTTCGTCGCCATATCGCCATCGTTGTCTGCTTCATCGCCATTCAGGTAGGTGCTCTTCGTAGAGCACCGTTCAGGATTATCTCTCGCTCATTTGTAAAAAGTTTCCTGTTCATGTCCTTCCACACGCTGTGGTATGTGGCCCTCACAAGAACGGTTTAGTTTCTCATAGAATTTTCGTGCGTTCTCAGCATTGTACAGTTGCTCCGTTCCTTCATGGTCTCATTCATCCTGATGGCGCTATCTCCCCGAAAACTCGAGTTTTGTTCCTTGCTCGTTTGTATCGTGCCTCGTTCGCCCTCGTGCGGTGTTGCAACATTCTGTGACATATGTCCTTGTCCTTGTAGTCAATCGTCATCTAAGATAATTCGGATTCATACCGTGGTTTTCTCATGAAATGCTTGCTTTAGCAGGAATTCAACTCCCAATTTTTGTTTACAAAATAAGTTACTCCCAAATCGCAAATCGGTCCCGATATATCTTGTTCTATGCGAATCTCCGTTACCAAACCGCAGGTTTTTGTGAGAGCTTATTGTCATGATACACCTAAATGACTTCGAATTAGGTGATGGAATAGGTATTTTAGATTTAGATTGTCTGGCCCAAATCTCTTACCATGTGCATCAACAAAAGCAAAAATTGGGTTTGGTAATCAAACTTAACACCCTGCGTTGGGACCTATTAGACACATTTGAAATTTCTGTTGAATTTAACGAACAGTATGAAATTAGGCGATTTTTTTTAACCGGATAATTTGCGATAAATTCATTAGCTATGCTATAGATAAAGCAGCGAATTAAATATGACTGTCCTAATCTAAATCAGGTTAAGACCTGATCTCATGCTTTACATAAATAATCCATATATTAAATACGCATTAGTCTTATGTGTAATAAAACATAGTAAAAAATCATTAATCACTTGAACGATGTTTTATAGAATAACTGCTAGATGAGTAACTACGTAACGAGAACAATAAAACAATCAGCTGCAACGCAACACGACGCATATAAAATCTATAATAAACTATCACTAATTATATTATCGCCTTCTCTCTATCTTCTACAGAATTGAGACGCACACAAGGTGCCATACCGTGCCGTACCCAGTGATTACATTTTCCTACTAACGAGATGAGATGATCGTCTGCGGCAACAGAAAGCCTTCACATCCGCTCCATAGCCCAACAGCGCAACGCAATTAACGGAACACTTTTCGAAACCATGACTTCCTCCTATGAACGAATAAAGGCAGAATGTAAGCAAAAAAATGTCCTCTGGGAAGACGAAGACTTTCCGGCGACGCAGTCGTCGGTTTTTTACCATCAGACCCCGCCCTTCACATTTCAATGGAAACGGCCGCACGAAATCACCCAAAGTCCGGTGTTCGTTAATGATTCCACGGCACAGTTCGACATTGTGCCGGGTAAAATGGGGGACCGATGGCTCGTGAGCTGCCTGGGTGTGCTCTACCTTTCGAAGGGGCTCTTCTATCGAGTCGTTCCAGCAGATCAAAACTTCGAGAAGCCATACTATGGGATGTTTCGCTTCCGACTGTGGTGGTGCGGTGAGTGGTTGGAAGTTCTAGTCGACGATAGATTACCAACAATCAACGGAAAGCTGGCGTTCTTGCAAGCCCAGAACTCAAACTCCTTCTGGCCGGGCCTGCTGGAGAAAGCCTATGCCAAGTAGATACGGATTTATTCCACGCTGGTAATTATTTAAATAAAAAATCATTCCTTGTAGATTACACGGGTCCTACGAAGCTTTAAAATACGGTACGCTGCTGGACGGCCTGGCGGATCTCACAGGAGGCATCACCGAATCGATATCGATCAAGACGGATGGCAATATTCTGATACGACCTCCCCTTCTCCACTCGCTACTGGACACGACCAGCATAGTGACCTGCACAGTCAACAACGGGACCGCGACGCAAATCCGGAATCAAACCGAAGCTTTGCCGAACGGAGTACACGTTGGCATTAACTATCGGTTGTGCTCTCTAGACAAGGTAGATATTATCTTTTGAAACTCCAAACTAGGATTTTGATATCTGGTTTGTGCCCTATCAATAAATTTTGCACCAACTAAATGTGGATAATTATAATATTTGTGATGCTGTGCTTATATGTATGGAAATGCAATAAATGTAGCGCATTATTTAATTCTAGGCTGAAACAATCATGGGGGACACCGTCCAGCTGGTACGACTTCGGAATCCTGTATCGCAAACCCTAAACAAATCCGCCACCTTCAACGGAGACTGGTCGTCCTTCTCGAGCTCATGGGAGCGCGTCCCCATGAACGAACGGAATCGTCTCATCGAGCAGTTGGACGTCGGCGAGTTCTGGATGTCGTTCTTTGACATGACCCAAACCTTTAGTCATTTGGAATGTGTCCACCTGGACTCGGATACTGCCCGAGACGAGCCTCAGTTAGCCGATAAGAACCGACGCTGGTTGATGCGTCTCTATCAGGGTGCGTGGAAGCGTGGTGTAACCGCTGGCGGTTGCCGTAACAATCCCGACTCATTCCACATCAACCCACAGTTGCAGCTCTTCCTAAGCGAAAAAGAGGATGTGATAGTCTCGGTTAACCAGCACAGTGTGCTGGAACCGAAGGTGATTGGATTCACTGTGTACAACCTCAATAACGGTAGACATTACTCGATATTTATTATCAAAGCCCAGAACTTATTTACTTTATTTTTATAAATTTTAGTTCAAAACATCAACGGGTGCCTATCGAAGAACTTCTTCAAGAAACATAAAAGCTTAGTCAATTCACAGTATACCAACTCACGTCAGATCAGCCATCGATGTTCGTTAGATCCCGGGCGCTACCTGATTATGGCTACGACGTTTGAACCCGCCGAAGAAGCGTCATTCAGTGTTCGAGTCCTGGGGACAACGATACGGTTATCGCTGCTGGAAACGCAGACCATGCTATTGTTGGATCCATTCCCGCTGCTGAATTCAAACGCCAAAATATCAATGGATTCAGCCAACAACAATGTTAGTGCAGCGACCAGCACAGCCCAGTACGAACCAGTATTTATGCAGTTGGCAGACGATCAGCGGTAAGTTGATTTAGTTTAACCATCTAATTCAAATTGGCGTGAGACCAAATGACATTTTTGGTTTTGAACCTTGGTTAGGTCCAATCCCTTGCTATCCGGCATTCTTGCAACTTGTCTCGCCCATCGTATCCTTCCAGCTTTTGCAATCTTATGAACACTGGGTTCTCCGTAGAGTTGGGCGAGTTCGTGGTTTATTCTTCAACGCCGTTCTCTTGCACATCGCCGAAGATGGATCTAAGCACGCGTCTCTCGAATACCCCAAGTCCTCCTCGAACATGGTCTTATGTCTCAGGTCTTATGACCATAGAGGACCACCGGTCTTATGAGCGTTTGGTACATGATACATTTGGTTTCGGTTTGAATCTTTCTTGGCCGCAGTTTCTTCTTCATCATCCTCTTCTTCTTCTTTCTTCTTCATTGGCATTACATCCCCCACTGGGACATTGCCGCCTCGCAACTTAGTGTTCATTAAGCACTTCCACAGTTATTAACTGCGAGGTTTCTAAGCCAAGTTACCATTTCTGCATTCGTATATCATGAGGCTAACACGATGATACTTTTATGCCCAGGGAAGTCGAGACAATTTCCAAACCGAAAATTGCCTAGACCGGCACCGGGAATCGAACCCAGCCACCCTCAGCATGGTCTTGCTTTGTAGCCGCGCATCTTACCACACGGCTAAGGAGGTCCCCAGTCATCCTCGACCACCTCGAAAGTATCCTAGTCTGCCGTAACACTGTCTCCCAGGCGTGCCCTGTCGCACCCGGGGTGGCATTGTGCATCTCGATTCGAACGTAATTCTATCGAGTCGAACATGTTTGGCATTACGGCTTTCGATTCGATCTCGAAAACGACTCATCGTTCGAGTATGCTCGAGGAGGTACAAGAATAACGAGATGTTTTGGCATTATGGAGACTCGATAGCACACTGAAAAACGACTCAAGTCGAATGAAAATCACTCGTCACCTTTATAGCTTTCGAATGTTGTTCGAGAGTCATTTCTTGCTGAAAGTTTTTCATTATATTTGTTATTATTTCTTTACGGGAAGAGTATAAATGTTTCATCATTGTATCTTGAAGGAAAGAATATCATTAGTATACCTACTTTTATAGTTTCCAGACAATATGCAATCTCTAATAATCCCGACATCCTCGTAAAAACGACTTCAACTTAAATCGTTTTTTTTTTGCAGTTTTCACGTATTTCTTGACGATTTCGATAAACCGTGTGAAAAATCTATGGGGTAAATCTGCGTAAAAACGTATATATTCCAAAATCTACGTAAAAATAGTTGAGTTAAATAAAAAAACGCGCAAGAGATGACCCAAGTGCATCTAACTAACACATGGAAACATCAAAGTAATTTATTATCGAATCCTTTTTTAGCTTCAAATTATTTAGCTCAAAATTGGATCTGTGGCATAAACTCGAATAAATATAATAAATGCTAAAGCATTTGATGAGTTTGATTGCTCTACGCATGCGGTCGCGTGTACTCAGACGACTAATGACGGTGGAAGACCGACACTTGATTACAATTAGAGCAATCAAACTAAACAAATGCTTTAGCAAAGCCATGCACAGCCAAGACATTTAACAAAAACAAAATGGTTTTCGTACGGCCGAGTTGCCGAATAATAAAACTTATAATTTGTGTCGTAACTATATCTCAATTTATAAAACATCGATACGACATGTTTGTTTTAATAATGTTTTAATCGGTTTCAACAGCTCAATAAATAATATTGCTTTTATAGTCATTGAGCACGATTTGCTTGTTCATAAATTAACTGCCAATTCATGCCATGAAGGATGCCTTTCCAACAGGCAACATGCTACACGCAGATGAAATTACTCTTATTCTCTTTGTATACTCACATTCGCAATGCGCTGAAGGTTGTCTCTCCAGCGGGCGGCATGATAAACACGGAGACAGCTATCTCTCATTCTCTCTGTTTACATTTCGTTTGACAGAACATACTCGATTGAGCTAGTACACCACCATTCGAAATCTTGTACTGCGACTGAATGAAGTCGAACGAAATACATAATGCCGCAATTTTTTTGAAACGAATGCAAAACGTACGAATCGAGTGATTCGATTCGAGATGCGCAATGTCACCCCGGTTTTTACCACCCTGCTACGTACTTTGTCTTCGAAGCATTCACCACCAGTCCCACTTTTGTTGTCTCACGTTTCAAACCCCATCTGTTACTCTCATTGAAGCTAGCAGGGCCGATCCGCCCTTAAACACGTGGCTTAAGCGCCACTCCACTGGGGAGACCACGTGTGCTGATTAATTGCCCGGACGAGACTCTCCTTAGGGCGAGTCCATTTATTCTCCTCGAAAGGAATTTTACGGATCGTTTCAGCCCCACGTTGGGCGCCATTTGTAGCCGGCACGGAGCGATCCGTACATAAACACGTGACTTAAGCGCAACTCCACTGGGGAGACCACGTGTGCAGATTTATTGCCCGGACGAGACGCTCCTTAGGGCGAGTCCATTTAATCTCCTCGAAAGGAATTTTACGGATCGTTTAAACTAGCTAGCGAACCAACGACCGAACGGGTTTACACTAATTATCGCAACGTCCTCATACAACAAGAAGGCACTCAGAGAATTCGGTAAGGGAACCACCCATACTCAAGAGCGACGCTACAGGTTATGCTGCTTGCAACATCTCATCATCGGATATCCACCGATCGTCGTGCAGCAAACAAAAGATAGAAGGTGAACTGCCCACTACGTCACACTCCCATATGGTGGAGAACGGGACTCGAAACAAACAAACGCGAAGTGACGTAAAACACATAGAAATCAATTAATTGCATATTATTCGGCAACTCGGCCGTACGAAAACCATTTTTTGTTAAATATCTTGGCTGTGCATATGCACAGCATATGTTTCGAAATGGACAAATTGATATGAAATTTGCGAAAAAGAATCCACGTGTCTTGGAGGGACTCGAACCCTCAACCTCCTACTCTCTAGATAGGCGTGATAGCCCCTACACAACAATACCACTTAAAGGTCTCGTTTGCGGAAAAGCCATCAGAATCCGAGTACCAACCTCCGCATTCTATACCATCCCGCCCAGTCCGTTGCTGGGGGGCATGGAGTGCGATCCTCTCGTTTAATAAACAATGTGCACTCGCTTGACTGTGGATATACAACAGTAAAGCACATGTGGAGATTGGACAAATCAAACATCCGAAAGAGATTCAATTTGCAAAAAAGAGAGCTAACCGCGGTGGAGGCGACACGCGAAAAAACAGCGGTGATGGCGACACGCGGTGGCAGCTTGTGATGGCGGTTGGCGGTACAATGAAACGGACCGATATCTGGACCTGTCCACGATGAGGTCCCCCAAGCCTCGCCCGGACGATTTGTCGACGGGCAGACGGTTGCTGGGAAGGCTTTCGTCCGTGGAGTGGAAGGAACTCGCACGCTTGGGTACGAGTACGGTTGCTGCGAATTCAATAACCAAAACGGCTAAACAGAACACTAAGCACAAGCACAGTACAGCACATATCGAGCTCATTACCTTATATAGTTGGCTTTAATTTAATTATCGCACACAAATCCTTACTACGCACACTTTACTTCTAATCTAAGGACGAAAAATATTCAATTAATTTTATGCACTTAACGTCACTCTGTTAAACATACTTATTACAAAAAACGAATAAACTAACAAACGCGCACACTTCCTATACACAGGCTGTTCACAGACGAAATGGCAGAATCTATGTTTCCTCAGATTAAGGAAAGCGAATCCCGGACAATCCTGAGATTCGCCATTTCCCGAAAGTTCTTCGTGCACATTCGTGATTGCACAATTCCGAAGGATAACTCGATGCGCTGGACCTGCTGCCGTCCCTTTTCAACCTTTCAAGGCGACAAATAAACTCGCCCAAGGAAAGATTGGGCAAAAATTTATGGCTTATTGCTTATGCTAAGGGACAGTTAAACATTTAATTATTTTGAATGGCATTTTCGCCCATTCACATATATACAGGAACACATTTAATATTTACAAAATTCTAACCGTTACACCATATGACACCTTCTATCGTAATATTGAACAACAGGCACAAAAGTCTATTACCTCGTAGTCCCCGGCGGGATTCGAACGAACGAGAGGGTTCGCCCGAAATCTTGACACAGTTTTGCACACCATCCATCGCTTCTTTGATCAGTTTTGTATACTGTCCGTGAAAGCTGCACGGACAGAAATTCATTTCAATTGAAACTATAAAATAGTTTGTTGTATTTAAGTGATCAAAGTTTTTTGGATTCATATCTGTTTTTATTGATTTCATAATATTAGTTTCCATTAATTCTACCTAAAATGATGTTTGTTTTAAAAATCCAATTTACAATAATAATATTTTTAAAACAATAAAATTTATTTTTATTCCAAACAAGTTTCTTTTTAAATTAATGTGTAGTTACTTGTTGTCACCCTGGGCAAAAACCACATGTAACGGTATTACTTATAGAGTAACGCATCCAGAAAAAAAATAAAACAACTTATCTGTCATTTCTCTTGTACGTACGCGAGAAAAGTTTGTTTAAATTTTGTGAATTTTAAATTTGATTTATTTCAGAAATTTGTGAGTTTAATCAAATATTCACGTAAGTAAATTATGTTAAACCTTCATAGATGCTATTGAAAGGAACAATTTTTCTACGTTCAAGAGCTTTGAAACTATGTTTTCTGTTGCGAGCTCTCACAGATTAGTAATTTCTCAAAATAAGACAATATTTCTTTATTTTATTACAGTACAACGATGAATGTGTACATTTTGGCTGGAGTATATATGTATTCATCAAAACCTCAGAAAACTAGAGCAAGAGAGATCCGTCGGCTCTATCGAAAGATCCTGATCCATAATAGTTCAATGGTAAGTACTTTTTAATGACAATCGTGAAAACAAATCTGATGAAATGGTTTCAGTTACTATGCATGATCAACGCAATTCGTTGCAATTTCAATTTGATTTGTAATCACTTTCAGTTAGAGCTATTATTTTATTTTATTCATAAGACATATTTATTCATTTATGTATATACATAGTACATACAGATACCACCCACTGGAAACTACTTGGGATCTACCACCACCACCGATAAGGCAAACATTCGCGAACTAAAGATGAATGGTAAGTGCACCGATGCACCTTCCCGTTCCGGACGGTCGACCAATGTACGCTTTTGCTGCTCCCATGCACTACTGGTCTTATGATTTCACCAAGGATAACGGTACTACCGGAACAGGTTGCGTCTGCTACTTCTACCTTCTCAGAACATTCAATCGAAGGAAACGGAAGCATCCCTTTCATCACACAATTTATGCGGAGGCAACAATATCGTTGATGCAGGAGAATCGACTAGAGAAAGTTCTACATGATGATCGGGCACACCTATATCTGGCTATTTGATAATATATTACAGCTAATCGTGATTATCTTGTGAGTAAAATATACATATTTTTCCCAAAAGAACAAATATATTCGTAACAATATGTATAATGCTTTTCAAGCCCCGAACACAATGTCAACGGAACGGCAACGGAAACGGCAAATGTGACATCCCATATATTTTCTGTCAAATTTGTCGTTTCCGTTCCGCTAAAATTGTGCTTGGGGCTTCAGTCAGTAAAGTTTGAATTTGAAAGAAAAAGCTGAAATTAAATTGAATTTATTTTTATTTCAAAAATTAAATTTCAAATAAATATAATAAATATACAATTAAAACAACAATATTCTGATTGTATTTTCTATGATGAAGCAAATTGAAACAATAAAATATCTCTTATTAAAATAACAATAATGTTCATGGTTAACTTGACGTTACAGCGTTACTGCAGTTCAGATTCAAACCATCAAATATCTATATAAATTCAAACATATTTTCTTTTAATTTCAACAATACGATTTTTTACTAGATTATGAAAACAAAAAGAATTTCTTATTACCGCCAAAACAATGCGAAATTCTTGTTGAATTTACATCAAATATTATTAGATTTACAAGAGTTTTTTCTGCGTGTGTTCTTGTTCATTATTTTCCAAAGCTCTACGCAGTCTATACTGTCATATGCCGCCTTGAAATCGATAAACAGATAGTTGGATGTTGGATAGCATACTTCCCTTCCCTTTCCTCAAAGTGGGAACAGGTTGGTTTCCATCGTCTGCGTAGTCTTTCTCCACTGTCTCCACTCTCACTGCCATTACAGTGTTCTTCTTCCTACTTTTCGATCATCTCACGTTCGTCCGCCAAGATGCTCTCATTCTTATCCCTGCACATTTCGGCTCGCGGCACGAAGCCTGTGCGGGATACGTTGAGCTTCTAATAGAACTTGCGTGTGTTTTATGAACGGTACTGCTGTGCCATCTCCTAACACTACGCTTCTTCGAGGCGGCATATCTTCTCCTAGAAGAGGCGGGTCTGTTGTCTCCGTTTCCGTCTATAGCGTTCCACGTTCTGCTAGGTCCCTTGTTGCAGCGTGACCTTCTGCTCCTTGTAATTCTCCTCCAGAATTTGTCTGTACTCTTCGTCGAACCACTCGTTTCGTGAACTTCGTCCCACATACCCGACATTGATCTGTGCTGCGTCGATGATTGCTGCTCCATCTGCACTCCAGCAGTCCTCAAGAAGGGTTTCTTTAATTTGCTTCTTACACAATACAAATGTGCTTTTATCATACAAATTAGTACTTGGACGAAAGTTTTTAAATATATCTACCAGCTGATTGTATTAAAACAGATATTGATTTTTAATAACTCCGTACGACTTGATCAAAGTGAAGTTACAGTACGGCCCGCGGGCCGCCCCTTTTTTAGCTTTGATTATTTTGTACGGAGTGATTTGAATGCCAATATTCGTTTTAAAACACTCAGCTGATAGTACTTACTAATATGTTCAAAGCTCATTTTTATTGTGTGAGAAACAAATTAAGGAAAAAACGCTCAAAATGCTGAGCATCACTGTTCTAAGTCGTACCGACGCGTCTGTTGGTACTGAACATTGTCGATGACGGATAGTTTTGAGTGCAGTTCAACCACCACCTGATAGGGGTCAAGGTCAGCGTCATGATTGGTTCTGACGTTGATTATGTCGAAAAAGTGCAGTCTAGCATTCAGAGTGTGATCGATTCGTTAAGCCCCAAACGCAATACAACGGAACGGCGATGGAAACGGAAAATTTGACAGTTAGCCCATATATTTTCTGTCAAATTTGCCGTTTCCGTCGCCGTTCCGTTGTATTGCGTTTGGGGCTTTATTCTGCCTTCAGTGGTGATCTCCAGGTGTACCGATACGACAGTGCTGGTAGTAGGTTCTGCGATTTGCCAGATTATTGGAAGCGGCAAAATCAATTGAATAGTCGTAGACCGTTTTTGTTCGTCAGCCGGTTAGCGTAGAACTTTCCAATAGCCGGTCCAAACAGAATATGCCCTTATCATCATCTGTGCTTCCGAAGTGTGGGCTATGGATGTTGATTATGCTGAAGTTGAAGAACTGGCTTTTGATCTTCAACTTGCACATTCTCTCACTCATCGGTCACCATTCAATCACGCGACTCTGCATGAAATCTGTTCCCAGCTCGTGAGTGCGCCCGCAGCACCGGTAAATGGTATGATTACCTTTAAACGTTCGCATCATTGATTTCTTCCAACATATCTCCTGTACCGCTCCAATACCGAATCTGTGATCCTTCAGCACATCGATGAGTATGCGTCATACGCATTGCGTATGTTCCCCTTAATGTTGAGAGATTTGCAGTTCCACGAAATCGAGCTCCCAAATGCTAGTCCCTTTTCGTTGCTAAGGTCTTTGCCGATCCGTACTCTCTTGTTGATTGTTCGATGCTTGTTTTTTCAAGGCTGGCTTGCATGATATCAACTCCCAAATCTTCAGAGGACCATGGTACACATATTTGCTTGGGGTCCCTCTATGACGAACTTTGACATCAAGATACTCTTCATTAAATGAAAAAGCTCAGTATCTTACTAATAGGCATAGAAAAAACACTTTATTATTTTTTACCCTTCAATTTCAGGACCCTGAACTGTTTCGACCTGCAAGAGCTGTTAGAAGCATGTCTTCCCAACGATTACATTCGAAGTTGTGCCAGTTTGGAAGTGTGTCGACAAGTCGTCTGTCTAATGGACGTAGGTTCAAGCAGCATTAGCCTCGCAATACCGAAAAATTAAGATTTGTCTTCTTCCAGAAAACCAACCGTGGTCGAATCAACTTCAACGATTTCAATAAGTTTATGGTGAATTTAAAGACTTGGTGGGGCGTTTTCAAAATGCACACCAAAGAGAAGTCCGGCATACTACGGGCAGAGCGATTCCGCGATGCATTGTACGATGTCGGGTTCCAGTTGAGTACGGACATCCTATCTATTCTAATACTAAGGTAAGCTAATGAAAGGTATAATATTATGGCAGCTCTACAGATCATGCATCATTTGGTTTCCAGGTATATGAGGAGGGACGGCACTCTAAGACTGTCGGACTTTATTTCGGCCATTCTACACCTAACGATGGCCTTTGAACTGTTTAAAGCAAAAGATACCAATCAGGATGGTGTGATTAGCATGGGAATGACAGAGGTTGGTTTGGAAAAATCTTTAGACTAAGATTACAATTGTAAATGTTTTTCTTATTTCCAGTTTATAAAATCAGTCTTCATGTGCTGACCAAGATCACGGAAAAACGTCAACTAGGGATCCAACAGGCAATATCACTTCGACACAACCATCTACATCGGCAAGTTCATCGTTGAGCTCAGTTTTAACCGGCTGCATTGTAAATTCCAGAACAAGCACGAATAATTACTGTGCAGTATTGGCAAATCAATTTTGCTATTATAGGGTTATGAGCCTGTATCTGGAACGGGATTCCATCCGCTTGTCGTTACCCTGCAATGAACGTGGATATGCAACATGCGAAAGTTTTACATTTGTTAAGAATGAAAACTCTAAGTACATCGAATACCGTCTATAATTTTAAGATGAAACATATTTGTGTATACACAATAGAAACCAGTTGAATTTGTTTTAATTGAAACGAAAAGAACAAATAGGTTTGTGTTTACCTGTGCATACCTATATAGAAACAAATTTGCTCACAAACATACGAATAATTGTTATGTACGTGCTTAGTTGAAATGAGAAAATAAAATAGACTTTTTGTACAACCTAACATATACCGTTTTGATCAAATCCCGAACATGACTCACATTCCGAACACTGGCATTCTAGCGCCCATAAACTGAAATTTTTATCGGTTTTCCTCACTGAAGATCAAGATCATAAACGAATTCATGATCCTGCACTCAACCAGAGATTGCAACATTTTATTGCAATCTTGCATTAGTTTCGCGTACAGTTTGCCATAATTTGCGACATATGCACAGATTGCATTAAGTAAACGGCAGGCCCTTGTAGTAGGTCACCGGGTCACAAGAAAATAAGAACTGGTTATTGTCGTAGCCAAGCAAATCCGTCTTCCGATTTGCCTTTTACTAACGAAATAAGCGCATAACACCGAAGGATAATTCGCATGTTCACGCCTCAAAAACAGAACACTGAATGATCGTTTATTTTCACCGTTCGAATAATCTAGAATTCTCTGTCAGCCTACTGAGATTGAATTTCAAATTTATTCTCATTAGCTTCTTAGTATGCTGGC
The DNA here is from genome assembly GCF_024139115.2 of Armigeres subalbatus. Taxonomy (NCBI): domain Eukaryota; kingdom Metazoa; phylum Arthropoda; class Insecta; order Diptera; family Culicidae; genus Armigeres; species Armigeres subalbatus. The sequence goes on along the minus strand of NC_085141.1, from coordinate 223,056,299 downwards.
ATTTCAAATGCCTACTACAATTGAATTTCAAATTCGTTATCATTTTTTCTATTATTGTCATTTTTAAATATTTAAGTTTATTTCATTATTTTTATCATAAAATAAGAAATACGTACCACTTTATCCATCAATGTAACCAACAAATGCAAATGCTTTTTCCAGACTCACTTTATTCCCCACAGTTATGTGTTGGTGTCTACTCTACATTCAATCTAACTTCGCACTCGCATCGAGGAATTAAATGCTTGTAGCCCCTCGGCTGCTCCGACGGAAATATATTTAAACAGGAAGCAGTTGTGCTGATCACGGGTCGTCTATTCAAAATAGCACTGTTGATCAAACGATCAAACACTCCGTTTACTCATCTGAGCAGGAACCTAACTTGAAATTGTTCACCGTTCCGTTGAGTAGGATATATATATATTTTTTTTAATCTTTATTTAGGTATTTTTAATCTTTATTTGAGTAGGATAAAGGTAACTGTTATCGAAAGAAGACTAATAACGAGTTCCTAAAGAATTGAACTACCGTCTTATTACATGCTAGCTATTTATTTGTCCATTTGGTCTTAGAGAGAGACGATACAATACATTGATGAGGGTCTACTCGTGCTTTGTGGTTCTGGTAGTCGTTTGGGTAGCTGGGTTGGTGATGGCATGGCTGGGAGGGCCCTCCGTTATTCACAACTCGATTTCTGGATCTTCGACGAGCTTACCGGCGGAAGAATTGGCTGCTCGATTGGCCGGGATGCCGGCGGATGTGGTAATTGGGTTCGCTGCAAGACACGTTGAACACGGTGATGAACGGATTCCAGGTGGGATCGCACCGCGTGAGAGGTTTCCCAGTCCGAAGGTTGAATCTTCGGTGACGCTTGTAAAAAAAAACTCCACGTTTGGCGTTATTCGACGTTGACGGGTTTACCGGACTCGTTGATTGTATAACTGTATTCGGCAACGGGCGTAGTTACCGGCGTTGGCCGACGGTGCGATGGAGATTGGAAGTCCTCGACGGTTTACCGAATTTGCTATTCAGTTCGTCGATTTGGGGTTGGATGCTAACGGGGTCCCTTGACTGTTAGCCCGAATCGCTGCTCGGTTCGCTGTATTCGTCGTCGGAAGTATTCACGGCGAGGCGTTTAACCATGACTCTGAGATTCGACAGTTGAGTCGCTTTGCACCAGCGGGTACACAAAATGGCGTCGGTGAGCTTTGTGTGCGTAGATGGCACGTGTTGTTGGCCCCCGGCTGGCTTCCGCTCCGGGATCGTAAAAGAAAAGGCCGGCACGGACCTGCCACATAAAATTAGTAACCCTCAATTATCGTCTCTCTGCCCTCACTATCTATCTCTCTTTTTAGGTCTATTACAATTTTCAATTACCTTATCTTATGCTTTGTTCGTCGTTATACACTTTCTTTTAAGGGTAGGTAGGTACGTTTTCGTTTGTAGGCTAAATTAACAATTTGTAGAAAAATATTAAGTTTAGCACTTTTACCACATAGTTCTATTAACCGTTGTCTATACAATCTTGTTTGGAAGCACTACAGTGACTTTAAACTATCCTAATTTTCAATAGATTTAATTTTACTTTAAGCACGACACGCACTACTACTTTCGTTGGCGGTCAAAGATAGAAAGATAGTAGCTTCAGACGAGTTCTTAGTCTCTAGCCCCTCTTTTTTCCGAACGAACTAAAAACGTTTCATACGAAACAGTTGGCATCCCTTCTGGATGATGAACAATCATTACATATAGAGTCGGGATTCGCTGGTTGGGTTTTAATACTTGGGTCACTTTCTAGTTGGGCCTCCGCTGGTTGGGTCATGGCCCAACTAAAAAGCAACCGTACGTCAAAATTCAATAAACACGGAAAACGGGATTGGGCGTCACTGGACATCATTTGTGATGTTCAAGTCGAAATACACGTGTTCAAATGGCTGTCAGCGGGTTTCGAAGGGACTCGAGAATGCCCCTGACGAATTTCGCGCCAACCCTTCTATGGGGCTGGCAGCACCATCTCAGAATCGAATGAAACTTGGTGGGCATAAAGATATGGTATTTCTAAGCCACTCTGCATACTTAGTTTTTCAAAAATGGTCAAGAGTAACATTTGATGAGGGTCTATTTTTTTTCTTGGTTTTTTATAAATCGATGTAACTCTAAAATGAAAAGACCTACAAAAAAGTGTTGTATGGCGGACTGTCGTGAAATTTCCAGAAGTTTTTTGGAAAAATATCCAAAAAATAAAATACCGACTTCAACACTGAAAAAAATTAGTTTTAAAAATTAAAATCGATATTACAAAAAAAGCCTCATCAAAAGGGCATAAAGATATGGTATTTCTAAGCCACTCTGCATACTTAGTTTTTCAAAAATTGTCAAGAGTAACATTTGATGAGGGTCTTTTTTTTTTTCTTGGTTTTTTATAAATCGATGTAACTCTAAAATGAAAAGACCTACAAAAAAGTGTTGTATGGCGGACTGTCGTGAAATTTCCAGAAGTTTTTTGGAAAAATATCCAAAAAATAAAATACCGACTTCAACACTGAAAAAAATTAGTTTTAAAAATTAAAATCGATATTACAAAAAAAAGCCTCATCTCATAAATCGATGAAATTTTTTATGCAGATAGGTATTTTAATTATCTTACTTTTCTGGGAATCATGTTCCTGTGACATATTTAAGGAAAAAAAGTTTTTCTAACAAAAACTTTTTTCATGTCCATATTGAGTGAAACTTTATCAGCGTGTTTTATGCCTACAGCGCCAATTACAGGTTCAGTAGCCTATCATTAACCAACGACACATTTTGGACGTATAAAAATTTGTTTGGGTAGCAATTTAGCATAATCTAACATAATTGTGGACCAACATTTGAAAAGGGTTTATGTTTTATTTGACTTTTTGTATCGAAGTAACTTAAAAACAATTACAAAAAATAATTACTTTGAAAACGGGCAATGTTGCCGAAACGAAACTGAAGTGATATTTAATTGTAATAGTGGAAAAGAAGATGTTGTTTTTCAGCAAAGGCTAACCACTGAACGGTGTAATTTAGAAACCGTTATAAAGCCTGTAGATGATTTTGTATCGTATTTCATTGAAAAAATTGATAAACTTATAACTTATGACATTATTTGCAAACAGCAATACACTTGTACTGTTAGATTTCTCTGAAAATTATTCATTCATTATCCAAAATGCTGCTCAAGGTTGAAATAATTCCCAGGCAACAATACATCAATTCGAAGTTTACTTTAAAATAAGGTGACCAGACGTCCCGCGTTTCGCGGGACAGTCCCGCTTTTTCGCCATTTGTCCCGCGCTGAAAAGAGTCCCGCGAAATGTCCCGCGTTTCACTTATTTCAAGATAATGTCCCGCGAAATAAAGAAATATTTAATAAATAGCAGTAATTTAGTAAACGTCCTTCAAGAACTTATAAGATTTTGAAAATTTATTATATTGATTAATGGTTTTCGATTTTCGTCACATACAAAGCATCGCTCCGGAGGCTTGATGAGTGGTCTTTCACCCAATGCCACGGTCACACTCGCATGTGGTTCAAACCTCTTTTCTGCGTCCAAATTATATTTCTTACATCTTAAACAAAATTATCATCAGTAACAAATAGAGTAAGAAAGAGCTAAACAAATTTGTTTAGCTCTCTTCTACTCTGTTTGTTACTGATGATAATTTTATTTAAGATGTAAGAAATATAATTTGGACGCAGAAAAGAGGTTTCTTGAAGGGTTTCTCATATTATCATCAACGTCATTTGTATCTTCCCGTCTCCCACAAAATTATAACTGTGGTAGTGCAACGCCGAGCAGCAGCACAAGCGCTCACTCAAAACACGTGTTTGACGGTTTACAATTTTATTTCGTCCAAAAATCTCGCGAGTTTGAGGAATTTTGACAAGCCTGCTTTGGTGTATTCTAGGGATCCTAGTCAAATCCTTATGGACACGAGAACAAGGAAAGATTCAATTGGATATCTACTAAAAGAGCTATAATAAGTGAAATGGAAGATTTGAACGTGCTATTGAGGAATATTTTACTCAATCTGCAACAATAACAATGCTTTTAAAGTGAAGAACTGAAATCATTTCAAAATTCACAGAAATAATAAATTTTCGAGATTTTTCGACTATACAGTCTGATTTATTAGAACAAATTTTTAAATTTTGTCCAACGTTTCGACATCGGGTTCGATGTCTTCTTCAGGGAAAAAAATGATTTGCTCTTTGTTACGGAACGCCTATCATACTTAACAAAAGGCGATCAATATTTTTCTCTTGGAAGAAGATATCGAACCCGATGACGAAACGCTGGACAAAATTTAAAAATATGTTCTAATAAATCAGACTGCATTGCCGAAAAATCTCGAAAATCAACACTACAGTAGAAGTCAACAACTAGAAATAATGAAAAAAATAACAATGGTCCTTTGGCTCAGATTCTGACAGTTCTGAAAGGATAGTTGGCTGAAGTTCGAAGAATTTTAAGTAACTCGTATCTTTTTTTGTTTCAAGCTTATGGAAAAATTTATGATAAATCGTCTGTCAGTTTGCGGGGAATAATAAAAAAACCTGAGTAAGATGTAGGCATTTTAAGCAAATTTGAGCGCTCTGCCTAATTGCATAAAACGAATAATACGATCACTTTGAATGTTAGCTAAAAGAATCATGCAACCAATACAAATAAGTTTAACCATCAGGAACTCGCACCGTTGTAAAAAGTTGAACAGATTCATTCACAAGAGAGGTGAGATTGTGTGATTGATCCAGGGCCAAGCGAGTCCCAGTGGGGTTTATCAAATTTTAAAATTTTGACTTTTTGAATAAAAACAAGGATTTAACAAATTTTGTCCCGCGCTGGCACAAAATATATCTGGTCACATTACTTTAAAAGAAACGGTTAATTAGAAAACGTTAGCTTTATTAATCAGAAGTAATGACCCATGACACAAAAGCTGTTCACTTATTCATTTCAAAATTAATTGACTTTTTGAAACAGTCGATCGATTTTACAAAAATTACTTTTGTGTCTGGGTGAGCTGCAGCACATTATAAAAATAAAAGGAACTTTGCAAGTCTGTGTAATTTAAATTCAAAACATGGCTTAGAAGCAGAATGGCACTTTTTTACAACATCGCACGGAAAAGGCCCTTGCGAAGCTATTGGTGGCACTCTCAAACGAATGGCAAAACGAGCAACTCTTGCCAAAGATTATGGAAATACTATCAAGACTCCTCGGGAGTTGTACGAATGGGCGAATGGGCACGTTTTCAATCAAACAAAAATATCACTATATTACATTTCTGTTATATCACGAATGAGCAATACCGCCATCGGGGGTGGCAATGGGTCTGGGGTGAGAATGGGTCATCGCTCTCACCGCGAGCATGGAGGGCGTAGAGCAAAATCGTTCAAAAAGGTCTCTTATATTTTTGTCTTCTTGTCCTCAGATACATCCATTCTACAAGCATTCTAAGTAGTTGAAACAGTGACCCATTCTCACCCCCATTTGACCCATTGTCACCCCCGACGACGGTACTCAACAAAAGTTTGATGAACTTTTCAAAAAAGCAAAAACTATAATTGGCACACAAAAGCTTCATTCTTTTATACCAATCGCTCATAATAAAATCCTGGCTAAAAATATTCCAACTCAGATGAAGACCCAAAAGTCTTTGAATTGTTCGACTAAGTTTACAAATTAAATTAAACAAATAAAATTGAAGAAAAAATTAAAAAAATGCGGAAAATTTATTATTCTTAAAATGTGCGTTTACCGAAAATCCCCCTAATGAAATTACCTACCGAGCTTCATCGTTTGGAATCAAAATGTTTATTTGATAAAAAAATCGACCTCCAATTTTTATTTTTGCTATACCAATTTTAATCTTTACATTCATTAATTTATTTTCTCGGTGAACGAAACGCTCTTATATGTTTCAGACTTCATAGTTCAGACAAATTTACAATAGTCCATCAAACATCACAATTTTGTAAATCTGGTCATTTGTGTGTAACATTGATATAAGCAATCTAGGAAAATATACGCCCTTTCCAAATGTTGGTCCACATTATTGTTAGATTATGCTAAATTGCTTCCTAAACAATTTTTTATACTTCCAAAATGTGTCGTTGGTTGATGATAGGCTGTTGAACCTATAATTGGCGCAGTAGGCATAAAACACGCTGATAAATTTTCACTCAATATGGACATGAAAAAAGTTTTTGTTAGAAAAACTTTTTTTCCTTAAATATGTTAGATAATTGAAATACCTATCTGCAGAAAAAATTTCATCGATTTCTGAAATGAGGTTTTTTTGTAATATCGATTTTAATTTTTAAAACTTTTTTTTTTTTCAGTGTTGAAATCGGTTTTTTATTTTTGGATATTTTTTTTAAAAACTTCTGGGAATTTCACGACAGTCCGCCATACAACACTTTTTTGTAGGTCTTGTCATTTTAGAGTTAAATCGATTTATAAAAAACCATGAAAAAAATTAGGCCCTCATCAAATGTTACTCTTGACAATTTTTGAAAAACTAAGTATGCAGAGTGGCTTAGAAATACCATATCTTTATGCCCACCAAGTTTCATTCGATTCTGAGATGGTGCTGCCAACCGCTGGTCGAGTTGGCGCGAAATTCGTCTATGCTCAAATTTGGCCTGAACATTCTTTGCATATCAAAGAACATTGTGTCCAAATTTCATAAAATTTGGTCGACAAAAACCCCCCTGCCAATAATAGAACAAAACCTGCCAAAGCCGTCTTTCCCCCTATTGTTTTTTTTCACCGAGGAATAACAAATGTTCACCCTTCCGAATGGATGGAAACTAGCTAAAGCATTGGATTGTGCTTTACGTCGTTCTTGCAGTTAAGATGTCACCCATATATGGAGGAACTGGTGGGAACATATTTTGGTGGGACAATATTTTTGAACGGGAGTTTAAGACGGCGCTAAGTTTACAATACCTCCGCCTGAATATTATATAAATGACATTACTAGATGATCAGTTCACGTTATTTTTTAAGATTGAGAAATTGTGGAGTATTTAATTGTTGACAGATAGAAAACAATAAAAACACTACGCTTGGAAGAATTTCGAAGCAAACTAGTAAAATCGCTAGATCAGTTGCCAGTTGGGTCGGAAAAATCAAATCTAAGAAGTGTGGTTCCGATTATCTGGTTTCGTAAAATTATTTATATTTGGAGATCTATTTTACCCCTCTCTCCCCAACCTAATATTTTGCCAAATAGGTTCATCTACATATAGAAATAAACCTTGGAAGTTTCAGCCAGATGCTGAAACATCGATAAAAATGGATGTGAGATTCTCACAAACTGGCTTGCAAACAAACAGTGCAGTGTACAGAAACTTTGATTTGATTGATTGTTCTTAAGTCGGCGCACTGAAAACTTATTTCAATAAGTTTTCAAGTTAGAAAGGAAATACGCCATGTTTTTATTCTAATGTATACAGAGCCGTATCGTGAACTCCCAGCGCCCTTGGCGGAACCTTTATTGGGCGCCCCTCTTTTACAAAGCGGAAAAAATGCGCTAATATCATATTTAAAGAACTATTTGAATCTTATAAAAAACAAGCCAAATAAGAAGGTTTAGAGGGAAGTTCAGAATCACAATGTTTTACCGAAGACCACATTATAGATATTGGCAAAAGAGAGCGTAATGAAAGAGAGTCTCTCGTTTGGACTTACGACGTTTTCAAAAATCACGCGAGATTTATCCAAAATAGTTGATGTGAGAAATTTGGACATATTATGTATCTTAAAGGTGTGGTCAAGTCAAGTCCTACGTCCACTTAGCGGTTATGTCACAGACATTACCCACTGTTCGTTTTTTCTTGAAAAGTTCCTAACTTTGAGAAAATCCGCGTTAGATGTTTTTCGCCATACAAATTTCCGGCGGTTAACTCATGCTGGCTGTTTGCACATATACGTTAACGCCTGGATGCTGGCAGCGGCGAGTAGGAAACCAGCCATTGCTAATAATTCATTGAGAAAATTCAGATGATAGATAACAAAAATAGATGGAAATATATAGAAAGAACGGCAAATATTGAGAATGTTGGTTTACCAGCCGTGATTATGTTACCTTGGAGCAAGCCAGAATTTTGACAGATTAATAATTTTCCGAAGCAAAAAACTCATTTTATCGCTTTTAAGTTTTTGATGTTTCAACCGTTCCAATAAGTTCAAATTCGTTTTTTAAATACAACACTTTATTTTGTAGACAAACGAATAAGAACACAAAAAAGACCCCAAAGGAATAAGTTTAAAGCATATAAAACTTACACTCACATAATTTTCTGACTCTCTTTCTCTTTTGATTGGTGTTAAGCACTAAAGAACTGCCCATGCGAGATTTTCATACAAATAATAATTCCGAATTAGTCCCGTGTGTTTTTTTTTAATTACCACGAAAAACTCTTTTTGTTTCAAACTCATTTTTACGAGATTTTTTTCTGCCAGTACAAAACTGAGGTGATTTGTGATTCCGTGTGGTTTTGTGAATTGACAGCTATATTCCATTGCAAATAATAAAGGTGAGGGGTTTATCGACATTTGCTTGTGTTGGTAGACTTTCAGCAAAATAAACATTAAAGAGAAATTTTGTAACCCGGTGAACCAAGCGGCGAGGGTTCGTGGACGTGGTGCCGGTTGACTAATAGCCAGAAGCTAGGCAATTAATTGAAGGGCATAATCGTGGATGGGGAATGTATATTGATTGGTATTGGCGACTTGCGAAAAAAGTTTGTATACACGCTTCATGACAACATTTTTGGCATATTGCGAGAGATATCGCAAGTAGGTATTGTATCTATATTCGCGATGTCGAAGTAATTTAGAGTAGAATTCCTTACTGTAGAAAAAAATTACCTTAAAAGTTATTTGTTGACAATCAACTAACACTAGCAGACATCGACTACTTCCGCACCTTTATTAGATCCCATTTACTTCAGCTAGCTAAGATCACAACCGCACAGATAACAAGTTACCACTTCAACTCAGAAGAGGCTCTGCCGGCAATGAAGTTGGCCGCTTGTATGAAAAAATGCCAGAGCTGCCAGTCTTCTTGATAAAGTGGTCTTCGGTTTTACGCAGTGTGATAAAAGAATATTTCCTATGGACTAAACCACGATGACGTCACGCATCGATTTTCAGTAAGAAGAAAACCTCATCTGAGGGCAAAGTTTACGAAAAATGAACATCAACGTGAACATCCGGTGAACTAAAAGCTCCGAATTCACTCAAATGTTCATCGGCCCGCAGCGGATGTCATTTTTTCGAGCGAAAAGAAGAAGAATCGTAGAAACAGGAGATGCTCGTGGTTAAGCCCATGGTTACGGTTTTTGTACACTCTAAAAAATCATCACGTCATATTCACGTGAAAAATCACGTAACTGATCTGTCTTGAACAAACGACGATTGTTACGTGACGTTAGTAATGCTCACCTGAAATTCACGTAATTTTTACTAAAAATATTGATGAATATGACTGTATATCCACGTAAACAAATTAAGTGAGATTGTGTTAGTGTGATAGCAGCTTCGGCATTTGCGGAAGACCTGCATTGTAAACAAGAATGAATGATACATAACCTAAACATAATGCGGCTTCGCAGAGGTAAGTGATATTTCAGGGGCATATTTTCGGATATTTTTCGTGCCTGCATTTTTCCTCCTTGGAAAAAAAATCAACGGAGGTTGGATAAAATTTATTATATTCGTTGAAAAAAGATGTGAAAGAAAAAGAAGCTGCATGGAAGTCTAGAGCTACAGTTTTCCGGTCGCGTTAGTATAAAAATTATACTCTAGGTTCCACTACTTTTTGGTTAATTAACAGCGGCAATATAAGCAATTTTTGAGCAAGAAACTGGTTTCAAATTCTCAGCGATTCTCATTGACATCATTTCTCAACCAATCTGATAAATTTCATTCAACATCCGCCGAAAACTTTTGTTTTTTTTTTCAACAGTGTTTCTGCAATAATTCTAAAGCACAATGACCAAATTACGGCATTCCCTGTATCAATGCATTAACAATGCGAAAAATATTCCCTTTTATGAGCAGTCCCTGTTTAATTTTGCATTCATTCCAAAATCACTATACTGCAATACATTTCAAAACATGTAGTGGTTACCTGCTGTCTTGTAGCTTTCACTAAAATTTCATGTAACCAGTACGTACAAATCACGTCAGGTTCACCTGATCAAACACGTAACTACTTTCAAGCTTCACGTAATTAGTACTGGAAGATCCAGTCAGAGTCACCGGATAAATCACGTAACTCAAGGAAATTAAATTTTGTTCAGGTTACTTGTCATTCAGGTCACTCTTACGTGAAAAGTTTGGTGGATGAGAACCACATTTGTTTTCAGGTAAATATGACGTGAAGATTTTTCAGAGTGTACGATTCTATAATCTACTAGCACAGACAAACAGACATAACACTCGTCAAATTTCCATCGTCCACTGATTTGCTGGTCAATTCAAATAATCATTAGTTGGCCAATCGATCACTCGTGGCCGATGTTCGAGTTTGACGTTTGATCACTGCCGCCATCTGGTTCGTGATTTGCCCAACTAACTGAAATCAACAGATGTCGTTAGTGTTTGAACGACGATGAATTTAATAAGTAAATGTTATATGTGTTATGTCTGTGCTACTAGTCGACCCGGCAGACGTTGTCCTGCATAGTAACCGAAAATGCATACAAATCTCAATTCTAGCTTTTCTTTTTCGATTTACTCAACCTTATTCGTGATTTTTTGCATTAGAAAATATAGACCCGTCGGAAACGATAGTGAACATAATTGCTGAAATAATGAATAAAATCCGTTCAGCCGTTTTCGAGTTATGCGGATACAAACACAGACCATTTCATTTTTATTAAATAGATAGAAGATGATAGAGAATTAACAAATACTGGAAACATTAACGAAAAAAAAAATCAGGACCTATGCACTGTTGGGAAAATAATATTCAATTCTGGAAGATCGGCCGATGCCGGATAAGACGATGATAAGGAAGAAACAGTACTGAACCTGGCTGGATTAATTAAATCCCACTCTGGAGTGAGTAAGTTGATTGCCAGAAACGCTATCATAAAAAAAATCCTACTTTGAAAAGGGTTGATTAAAAGCCGAATTTGCCATAGTAGGAACAGTTTGGAGAGCCTAGAACATCTGGATTGGGTATATTTGAGCTGCAAATCATTCGTGTGGGCTCTACGGACTTGTACGGACATGACTAGTAGATTTCGAATAGCTATCGAGCGCAGTTGACTTGGTAGACCAATTGATCCAAACTCTAGAACAGTTTGGAGAACCTAGAACATCTGGTTTGGGCATATCTGAGCTTTTTGGGCATATCTGAATCGCTAGGGATGTCCAAAATAAACATATTGTTCACACATAGTATAGTCAATGGTAGAATAGTGTTATAAAACATTTTTGGAACCTGTAAGTGTTGTTCACATTTAAATATGTCATGTAAAGTAAATTTTACTATAATTGGAAAAACCATCCTTACTCACGCCCGTCTAGGGAAATAATGAGCATCCCTAGAAACATAACTCACCAGTATGGTGAAACTAGATGAGATGGGTAAGACATCCGTAAAAGAATTGTGAAAATCGGTCAAAAGGCGGCTGACAACCATCTGTTTGAAAATTTAGTATTCGGCGTGTTAACGACACATTCGGTTAGTCGACGTCGAATTATATAAAATAAAATGAGCTGAGCTCAGTTTTCGTGCAAACTCGAACCAGTCTACAAGTGTTTAAACTTTATCTCCGAAACCGTCTCGCTGCAGAGAAAGTTAGAATAAGAGGACATAAAAGGAACAACCTCGTATTTCGCGATTTTTCTGTGTCCAAACACAAATGCGTCCAATCATGCCACTATGGGACGGCTCCATACAAAGTGGTGGCCAAAAATATTTGTTTGGTTTTTCCGCATTATTTTATAGTATTCTAGTAAGATTAGCATGTAAGGCCGTTACAAATATTTAATTGACTTGTTGTCCTACTCGTATCCGAAAGGTCAGGGGGGGGGATAATAAAAATAAATAATAAAATGAAAAAAATCAAAAAACTCCTCGGATTTGTTAAAGAATGTTTTGAAAATCCTCAAAATTATCCGAATTTTATTTTGTTGCCACCTCAAAATATCATTTTTTGGCAAAAAAAATCCGAGGGGGGGGAGACAAAATGGATTTTTAATATTTGTATCGGCCTCATATTTATGCATTTTCATCGCATCCGGAAGGTGTAACTAGTATTTAACCCAGTAATGAGCTACGTATTCCTAAACAATAAACTTGAACGATTGTTTTTAATTTTAGGGGCAGTTCAAATGCAAATTAAAGCTAGAATAAGGTTGCTATGTATAAGATTAAACAGGAGAAGTGGAGGTGGAAGACCCTCCCCCCCCTTACCAAGATTTGACCCCTTCCCCATTTTTTTAACTATGTCGTATAAGAGTATTCTTTTATCAATCAGGTATTTTGGTGAAGAATTATTTGTCTTCCGAACCTCCCCCTCCCCCCACGAAAAGTTATCTGTCCCCCCCCCTCCCCTATGGAAATATTTTTTTCCGTACAAATAAATCAATCAAACTAGTCGAAAGGATTATTTTTAAATATGTTTCCGTTATTTTTACTAAACATATATCAACATCTTTAACAAAGTTGATGATTTGTCTCCATTTTTCATACTGCAGGGATGAATATAAAGGAGCTGTTCCGATCTCCATCTCATTGAATATATATTTATCTCATCGCGAAACAAAGAAATACGGCATCAATTTAGTCGCTTCTTTTTGTCAACATGCGTGTTCACTGCAGAAAAAAAAAAACAAAAAAATAAGAAATAAATTTCATTGCTTTGTACAAAATAAAACTTAATTTTTATTGATAAATTGTCATAATAAATTTTTATTGTTAACTTTCTCTTAAAACTAAATCAAATTGACAAGCAATTCTACTCATTTTCTACATTTTCATCGAGAGCAAAATCATCATCAAGTTGTTCAACATTATCCATTAATTCGTCTAGTGCATTGACTTCAGTGTTTACATTTTCAGAGCTGTAAAGATCTTCGAATACTAAAAGTGATTTTACATCAAAAGTGTTTACAGTTTAAGTAAAGTTTACAAACAAAAGTGATTTTAAAAATGTTGTGCTACGTATTGCAACTTTTTAAGAAATCTTTCTTCTTTGGCAAGATCAATATTATATTTTGTTTTGATGTATTCAAATGCTTTTGTTGCATTGACTATTTGAGATTTTTTTGGATCAAAAAGTAACACGATGCTCCTATGTTCCATATTATCACAAACAATTCTTTTCAGATTTTATTCCATTAAATAACTACACAATGTACCCGTTGTTAGCGTTAAAGCCGAAAACAAACTCATGATTTGAAAATGTTTCCCCCGTTCTTTTTAATGCAAGTAGGTAGATAATATTTATTAGGAAAATAAATATACCTGAGTATAGTTGGTACAAATTGTAAAATGGCACATGAACAGAGAATTATAAACAAGGTTATCGTGAAACCATTTAAAAACTTTTTAGTCCAGTTGGGTAGATCAAGTTTCTATATGGAATGATAATTTTCGATTTGTTTTTACCCATTTTCACAAAAATAATAAGGCCGATACAAATATTTAAAATCCATTTTGTCTCCCCCCCCCCCCTCGGATTTTTTTTGCCAAAAAATGATATTTTGAGGGGGCAACAAAATAAAATTCGGATAATTTTGAGGATTTTCAAAACATTCTTTAACAAATCCGAGGAGTTTTTAGATTTTTTTTGATTTTATTATTTATTTTTATTATCCCCTCCCCTTGACCCTTTGGAGACCAGTAGGACAAAAGTCAATTAAATATTTGTAACGGCCTAATACAGTGGGTAAAATTTTTAAGACTAAATTTGACATTTAACAGTTCCACATTTGAAGCAGTATTTGATTTGTACGATTTTTTTTTTGTTTGTGCTCGATAATTGTTATTAACAAAAAAAAATCCATTTTTTTTTCGACTTCGTGCCAAAATGACGTTCATCCGCAGCTATGCGCAGCTGGATTCTCGTTCCGCAGATAGTATAGAGTCTATACTATAGACCCCAAACTAAACTGTGGTGGTGGTCTCTTGAGACTGCTCGGCCCTGCTTGTTAGATATAGTCCAACTTAGACAAAAAACACATTTTTTTTTTCAATAATTTACCCATTTTTGACTATTTATTATCAACAGTGTAAACTCAAAAGCATACCCATTTTAAAGATTAGACCATGGTTTCCCAAACTGTGGGTCCCGACCCCCAGGGGGGTCGCGAGCGGATTGTTGGTGGGTCGCGTAGAACAAATATTAATTGCAGCTCGAATGCCGAACGTTTTGATCATTTTTTTCATGAATATAATTTCAAATGCAAACCGCATTTGTTTTAAATATTTATCACCACGTTATTTCAGAAAACTTTTATGCCTAAAAGCTATCCCCTTAATGAAGTAAAATGAAAACATTTTGACAAAAAATATCATGTTTGTCATTTTTTGCATTTGTACATGAAGGTAACGTGAATATTTTTGTAAAAATTGCCGAAACTTGGTGAAAAATTTTTATAGGTGGGTCGCGAGACATATAGAATTTTGCTAGGTGGGTCACATACCCAAAAGTTTGGGAAGCTCTGGATTAGACAATTATCTTTCCAACGGTGTATTAATTTCAAAAATTGGACCGTTATTCGTTGAGAAATTTGCATTTGTTTGAGATGCATTTTTTTACAATTTTCACAATTTTCCTAAGTTTGATGTCTGTGGCACAATGAGTTTTCATCACAGAGGGCTGAAATTTTGGGAATCTAGGTTTGAATTATCCTTCTTTCAAATGGTATACAAGACACGTCATTCAAAGCAAGTCAATTTTTCGATTTTTGGCCACCACTTTCCCCATAGTGCATGCCCTCCTGCAAAATCGTTCTGCATCCAATACACAACTTGAACATATTTGCATTGATTGCTACACTTTCTTATTAATTTACTCGTCCGCATAACAGAACCGGACGTTTTTATAACATCACCAAACACTAAAAAACTTGCACTTTTAAACGATTTTGTTATCCGATCTCCACACTATCGGTGAGAGCGATGACCCTTTCTAACCCCCTAGATCCCTTGTCATCCTCGATGACGGTATTAAAATATAACGGTCAGCACACAAAAGCATTACGTCAACAAACCCAAAGCCCCCCTCAATATCATAAGTGTTGTTATACAAGAGCACTTTTACTATCACTGATCCGACGAATAATTTGAATAAACGCCATATTGATTATAAAAAACTTTATTGCTAAATTTTGCAGACACACACACATGTTAGACACTATAAGGCACATTAAAATTTTGGTTCATTGCTTTTTTGAATATTTCAATAGACTAACTGTTTTGATTGAATCTCATTTTGCACTCATTACGAAAGTCGGCGACTTTTTAGACAGTCATTTCTATGCGTTCAGCCGATCCACAACCGATGCTATAGCTCACTTTTCCGGTTGGCCACACTCAGGTCATGCTCGTCTCTATTCATTGTTGAATCCATCAGTCCTTTGCTACTCAGCTGCTCCTTATCACCTTTCTTCTCGACTGAACTGTCTGAGGTATCGTTTCGAAGTTTTTCGAAATTGTCGATTCGGGCGGAGTCTTCGGTATCCGATATGTATCCATCTTCACCCGTATAATGAGTTGGATAAAGCAACAGTGGGGCAGCGCTCCACGCAACCAAATTCCTATTATTGAAACTGTTTACCCAGGACTCGTTAGGATGATTGTTGAACATAATCGGTATGTACTCGTCCACTGGAACTAGTTTTTCTAGAGGTTTCTCAGCGAGTAATTTTTTGGCGCCCTGAATAGATATGAGGTACCCCAAGGTCCAATATGAGTATCCTGCTACTACTAGAGTTTCAGATCCATCAACCCATTTCTCGTCGTTCTCCTGCAGTCGCTTGCGACCAAAGTAAATCAGATCCCATCCACCGATACGACGAGCATCCTCCATAACCAGAGCAACTCGTCGTTTGAAATAGGGTTCAAATTTTATATCATCTTCCAGAATAAGGACCACCTCTTGCCCCAATGCAACCATCTTTTCCCAGATGTAGTAATGACTAAGAAAACAACCTATCTCTCCCATGGTCATTGGTCTGAAATAATCGAAAAAAATATTGGGAGTAAAAATCATTGATTGTATAATTTCGATTACCTTTTATGATACGGATCTGCATATCCGGGAAGAAACCTAATACCCATCTCCTGCAACTTATCGTCGTTTAGCTGACGACCATCTACAGCTGGAAAGAATTCCACGTCTAAACCAAGCTCATCGAAATTGCTGAACATTTTCTTCCTACGCTCTGGTCTTCTTTCCAGATTAATCATATAGATATGTGATAAATCCATTTTATCTCTGTAAAAAAAATTAAGATCTTGAGATGACTTTCGCACCCATACAAATTAGTATCTTACTTCGGAATCTCCTTAACAAAATGTTTTAAGTCATCTTTCAGACTAACCGAGTCATATTCATTAATAATGTACACTTTGGTGTTTCTGAGTTGTTCCAAATCTTTCTCCACTGGATCGCCTTGTTCCAGTGGAACTAAGATATAGCCATACAGTGCCGAGTTTGATATATGCATTGGGATGGAACTGTAGTTGGCGGACATGGCAAAGATGATGATATCGTCCGTTGGCCCGGTGTAGTGTCCCGGCGGTAGACGTTTCTTGTCAAACGAAAGATTCAACGATTGTTGAACATTGAGATTTACCATGACCGCGCTGTGCACCATTGGAACGGTAAATTCGCCTGTTTTCTCGAAGCTGAGGATTTCCTTGTACTCGTCCGTTCGATGATAATAGTAGTCCGCAGTCATACCGCACCAGAAGTTGGAGTACAATCCATCTGAGATCAGCATTGGCGCGACAATTGGTAAATTAAGGCTAACCAACTTGGCGATGGTGTTGGGATTTGTGAGTAGAACATCTGCATCTAAAAACTGTAAAGAAACATAATTAAATTCTAAAACAATGACAGATATTTGCTCTAAGGGGAAGCAGATGAATTATCGTTCGACTTGGATGGTTTGTTTCTTTGAGGCTCAAGATATTTTGCGAATATTTAACACCAACTGTGCGAAAAAAAAAATCGGCTTGGGGTCGCTTTCGTCAGCTACACTTAGGCAAACAATGTAAGCGTATGGGTAAGCTTTGCTTAAGAGTTAAGCGTAGGTGAAGAAATTAGCCCTTAATGAAATTGTTGTAATTTTCGGAACTTGAGGAATGAAAGCAACGTGTATGCTCTATTGAGTGTTAAATGCTTTTATTGATATAACGTGTTAAATGTTAACTCTTCGGACCATCCTCGTACTAACCAGTAAGCAGCGAATGTTGGTTAACCGATTCAACACGGATTTTTTTTCGTCGTATTTCAACATAAATTTTGGACATACTGCTTCCAAAACGGATTTTGAGATCTTTTAGGACTTCCAAACCCTTCTTGAGTACAGAACTTGATGATCTACATAAACAACAACGCGTTTTACGGGGCCTCAATCCTAATATGAAGTTGGCAAAGGTACTTGAGACATAATTAAACTATTTTTATCAAATCGCAGTGTTACCAGAACATCAACGGTACTCCAAACTATTCTTGAGTTCAGATCTTTGAGGTTTTCAAGACCAAACGAGTGATTGATAGGATCCTGAGCTTGTGTGTTAGTTGTAGAAACCCCATGGGGCATCATTACATCAGTATTTAAAAAAAAAAACAACATTCCCAGAATAGCTACGGTACTCTAAACCATTCTTGAGTTTAGATCTTGGAGGTCTACAACACCAACCGAGTGATTCATAAGGTCCTGAGCTTGTGTGATAGTTGGAGCAACCCCGCGGGACATCATTACACCAGTATACACAAATCACAACATTCTCAGAGTTCCTGCGGTACTCCAAATCAATCTTGAGTACAGATATTGGAGGTCTACAAGACCATCAGAGTGATTAATAGGTTCCCGAGCTTGTGAGTTAGTTGAAGAAGCCCCACGGGACATCATTACATCAGTATATAAGAAATTCAACATTCCCGGTACTCCAAACCATTCTTGAGTTCAGATATTGGATGTCTGTCTGTCTGTCAACACCAATGGAGTGATTCATAGGGTCCTGAGCTTGTGTGATATTTGGAGCAACCCCAACTTATAAAACTAGTAGCAGCAATTCCAACTCATAAAACTAGTAGGGACATCGAGGATCTTCATGTTGATCGATTTGAATATTAAGATCTGTACACAAGGATATGATATGAACGGATATGAATGAAAACGGCCTACGACTAATTGATTTCGCCGCCTCCAAGAATATGGCCATTGGCAGCACCTACTTCCAACACAGCCTCCCATATCGGTACACTTGGAGATCACCACTGCAGACAGAATCACAAATCGACCACGTTCTGATTGATGGACGGCACTTCTCCGACATTATCGACGTCAGGACATATCGTGGGGCTAACATCGACTCTGACGCGAAGTCTCTTGAGGCAGCGTTGCCGGGAGAGGGTGAGCTCGATGGGGCCCCTCTTGAGGACTGCTGGAATACAGTCAAAGCAGCCATTAACGACGCAGCGGAGAACAACGTTGGGTATATGGGTCGAAGTCGACGGAACGATTGGTTCGACGAAGAGTGCAGACAGATTCTGGAGGAGAAGGACGCAGCGCGGGCGGTCGCGCTGCAGCAAGGTACCCGGCAGAACGTGGAAGATTATAGACGGAAGCGGAGACAGCAAACCCGCCTTTTTCAGGAGAAGAAACGCCGCATGGAAGAAGCGGAGTGCGAGGAGATGGAACAGCTGTGCCGTTCTCAAGAAACACGCAAGTTCTACCAGAAGCTCAACGCATCCCGCAAAGGCTTCGTGCCGCGAGCCGAAATGTGCCGGGATAAAGGATGGGAGCATCTTGACGGACGAACGTGTGTGATCGAAAGGTAGAAGCAGCACTACGAAGAACATTTGAATGGCGCTGAGAGTACAGGCAGTGAAAGTCAAGGCAGCAGAGGAGATGACTACGTCAGTTCAGCGGACGATGGAAGCCAACCAGCCCCCACCTTGAGGGAAGTTAAGGATGCCATCCAACAGCTAAAGACCAATAAAGCAGCTGGCAAGGATGGTATCGGAGCTGAGCTCATCAAGATGGGCCCGGAAAAGCTAGCCACTTGCCTGC
Organism: Armigeres subalbatus; assembly: GCF_024139115.2. Lineage (NCBI taxonomy): Eukaryota > Metazoa > Arthropoda > Insecta > Diptera > Culicidae > Armigeres > Armigeres subalbatus. The sequence goes on along the minus strand of NC_085141.1, from coordinate 223,036,989 downwards.
ACAAATTGATAGTCAGAATCTGGGAAACTGAACAGCTACCGGAGGAGTGGAATAAGGAAGGGGTTATATGCCCCATCTTCAAGAAAGGCGACAAGCTGGAGTGTGAGAACTTTCGAGCGATCGCCATCCTTAATGCCGCCTACAAAGGGATATCCCAGATCATCTTCCGTCGTCTGTCACCATTAGTGAATGAGTTCGTGGGAAGTTATCAAGCCGGCTTCGTTGACGGCCGCTCGACAACGGACCAGATCTTTACTGTACGGCAAATCCTTAAAAAGTGTCGTGAATACCAGGTCCCAACGCACCATCTGTTCGTTGATTTCAAGGCGGCATATGACAGTATGGACCGCGTAGAGCTATGGAAAATTATGGACGAGAACAGCTTTCCTGGGAAGCTTACCAGACTGATCAAAGCAACGGTGGATGGTGTGCAAAACTGTGTGAAGATTTCGGGCGAAAACTCTAGTTCGTTCGAATCGCGCCGGGGGCAAGGTGCTGGACTTTCGTGCTTGTTATTCAACATTGCGCTAGAAGGTGTCATGCGGAGAGCCGGGGTACGATTTTCAACAGATCCATTTGCAAAGGTGGCAGAACTGTACACCCGCCTGAAACGTGAAGCAACAAAAGTTGGACTGGTGGTGAATGCAAGACAAAGTACATGCTTGTGGGCGGAACCGAGCGCGTCAGGGCCCGCCTGGGAAGCAGTGTTACGATAGACGGGGATACCTTCGAGATGGTCGAGGAATTCGTCTACCTTGGATCCTTGCTAACGGCTGACAACAACGTTAGTCGTGAAATACGAAGGCGCATCATCTGTGGAAGTCGGGCCTACTACGGGCTCCAGAAGAAACTGCGGTCGAAAAAGATTCGCCACCGCACCAAATGTGTCATGTACAAGACGCTAATAAGACTGGTTGTCCTCTACTGATATGAAACATGGACAATGCTCGAGGAGGACTTGCAAGCACTCGGAGTATTCGAGAGACGGGTGCTTAGGATCATCTTTGGCGGTGTGCAAGAAGACGGTGTGTGGCGGCGAAGAATGAACCATGAGCTCGTCCAACTCTACGGCGAACCCAGTATCCAGAAGGTAGCTAAAGCCGGAAGGGTACGATGGGCAGGACACGTTGCAAGAATGCCGGACAGCAACCCTGCAAAGATGGTGTTCGCTTCCGATCCGGCAGGTACGAGGCGGCGTGGAGCGCAGCGAGCGAGATGGGCAGACCAGGTGCAAAACGACTTGGCGAGCGTGGGGCGTATCCGAGGTTGAAGAGATGCGGCCTCGAACCGTGCATTGTGGCGTCAAATTGTTGATTCAGTGTTATCTGTTTAGATGTTAACTAAATAAATGAAATGATAAGCTTTTTATCACATTCAAAAGAAAGTTTTATTTAAAGTATCCTATCAAGCCTAAGTTTTATATTTCAATTTTACTAAAAAATATGCAGCTAGACGAATACTTTTTGGACCCACTGTACATACTTTGGACTCCGTAAGACGCTCCGATCGAATATAGTTCGCCGACGTACCAAACTGACAATCTACAAAACGTTCATTAGACCGGTAATCCTCTACGGACACAAGACCTGGACGATGTTTGTGGAGCACCAACGCGCACTTGGAGTTTTCGAAAGGAAAGTGCTGCGTACCCTCTATGGTGGGGTGCAGATGGCGGAGGGTACGTGGAGAAAGCGAATGAACCACGAGTTGCATCAGCTGTTGGGAGAACCATCCATCGTTTACACCGCGAAAATCGAACGACTGCGGTGGGCCGGGCACGTAGCCAGAATGTCGGACAGTAACCCGGTGAAAATGGTTCTCGACAACGATCTGACGGGCACAAGAAGGCGAGATGCGCAGCGGGCAAGGTGGATCGATCAGTGGAAGATGACTTGCGGACCCTCCGTAGACTGCGTGGTTGGCGACGTGTAGCCATGCACCGAGCCGAATGGAGAAGACTCTTATATACCGCACAGGCCACTTCGGCCTTAGTCTGAATAAATAAAATGAATGTTTTCATGGTACATTTTGTTCCAGTAATTAAAATATTATTTAATATTAATTATAATTGCACGCTTTTCATATTTATTTTACTAATACTTTACATAGGAGACTAGTAAGTACTTATATACCAGTTGACAATCACAAGAATTCCATACCGTTATTGGTAGTCTTTATGCTGAAAATAGTTGTAATAGAGATAAGTAAGTTTTGCCCAAGAACAATATTAGTCATTTACCAACCGCTCTAAAAATGTGCCGTTTGACGTGCATAGATAAATGATCACTCCTCATAAATGCTTGCTGGCAAATATGGCAAACGAATTTCTTCTCCCCGGTGTGCTGTCTCCTGTGCCGCGAAAGCTCAAACGACCGGGCAAAGGATCTGCCGCAATCTTCCCAGGGACATCGGAAGGGCAAAGCCTCGCCATGTAGAATTTCGTGCGCCTTCAGATGACTAGCTCGGGTGTAGCTTTTGTCGCATCCCGGGTGGTTACACACATGATTGCGCACCGAGTTTGCCGCCGGAGTTGAAGGTTTTCGTTTCCGCTTCGCCTTGTTACCCTGCCTCGATGCAATCGCTGCCAGCTTCAGCGACGTTGGTTTCGTCTTTTCCGGGCTTTTGATCACCTTTTCGATTACAAAACGATCAATATTATGCCTTTTCATATGGCCTCGAAGATGATCCTTCCTAAGAAACGATGCTTTACAAACGGGACAAGCAAAATCTCGTTCCCCCGAGTGCTTTCGGTAGTGTCTGGTGAGAGTTTCTGCTCGCGAAAAACGACCGTCGCACCCTTCCCATGTGCAAACGAAAGGCAATTCGCCGGTATGGACTCGCATGTGAGCAGTTACGTGGGAAGCTTTTGTGTATGATTTTCCACAACCATCCCATGGACAAAGATGCTTCCTCGCTTTGGTCGAGAAAGTTCGCATAGGTTGATCATGATTCGTGCTGATTTGCACATACTCCTCCGGATCTTCTTCAAGGAGGATGAAGTTGTCTTCTAAGTTTACATCAGCGTCAAAAACATGTATAACGTGTTTTTCCTCTTCATCAGCATTATTCTGATCCTGATTAAATAGTTCGGGCAGCACCTTACTGTCGTCCTCGATGATTTCTGGTAGACATTCCATCTCTTCGCCCTCTTCGGAATAAGAACGATTCACATCATCTGTCATGCCATCAGCGTTTTCCGATTTCGAGTCATCGTTCTCATAAACTAATTCCAAGTTTTCATTTTGCAACAGGAATTTCAAACCACTTCCACTGGCATCCTCTTGTCCGCTTTCCTCCGGATACGACTCCCAATCGCAAACCAAGTCCCCGGAATGTATTTTTTCATGCGCTTTGAGATGGGCCAGTTTCAAGTAGTGCTTGTCGCAGCCGGGCCTGGAGCATTCGTAGACCGTAATTGGTTCCGGATCCAACTGATGACTGCTTTCGCTAGTGGGCTGATTCACTACCGTTGAGGATAAATCGAACTCTTTTGCTTTGGAACCAACGCCCGAAGTTTTTGTTGTTTCGTTTTCCAGTAAATACTGCAAAATGGTGACGTTTGCAGGAAAAGAATCACCTTCACTGGTCGATGCCATTATGCAATGGGGATAACTGATTTCAAATATGAAAAACTCATAAGTTTTCTCTGATAATTTTAGTTGAAAATACTTTATTTACGGAACGAAATAATTATCACTCGCAAATTTCTGAACTTTAACCCCAGCAGCTAAACAAGAAACTGTCAATCTTTGTTGATTTTTCTAACGCCCTGTGACTGAAAATTTGTTTGCTTTTTTAATAGACCTGTGCGCCGATTGGAATTTTACCGGCGGCGCCGTGATAGATCATTTTTATTAGCCAGCGGCGGCGGCGTGGCGGAGTGAACTAGTTTCAAGCACCAAAATTTCTTCAGAAATTCCTCCAAGAATTCCTAAAGAAGTTCGTTCAAGAATTGTTCCGGAAGTTCCTACAGGAGATAGTTTGAATTTCCTCCAGCAGTTCCTTGGAATTTTACCGAAATACCTAAAAACAACTATCCAAATTCCTCCTGCAATTCCTTAGAGAGTTTCTTCAAGAATTTCTTCAGAAGTTCCTCTAATAGTTCTTCCGTTAGTTCATCCGGAAATTCCTCCGATAGTTCTTTCAGGAATTTCTCCGGAAGTTTTTCCAGGTATGCCTCCAGAAGTTCCTTGCGGAATGTCCTCCAGAGATTGCTCCGGAAGTCCCTCCAGATTTCGTCTGGATATTCCTTTCTTCCAGGATTTCCTCCGGCAGTTCTTCCAGAAATTCCTCTAGAATTTCCTACAAGAATTCCTCCCGAATTTCCTTCAGAAGTTAGTTTGGAGTAATTATTTAGAAAGCTCCAGGAATTTCTCCGGAAGTTCCTCCAGGAGCTCCTCCATTAGTTCCTCAAGGAATTCCTACCGAAGGCCCTCCAGGAATTTCTTCGCAAGTTCGTTTAGGAATTCCCCTTGGAAGTTTCTTCAGAAATTCTTCCGAAAGTTCCTCGAGGAATTCTTCCGCAAGTCCCTCCAGGAATTAGTTTGGAATTTCCTTCGGGAGGCTTCTCCGGGATTCCTCAGAAAGTGCCGCCAAGAATTCTTTCTGGAATTACTAAAAATCCATTCAAATTGCTCCAGCACTTCCTCAGAAAGTTTCTTCTAAGATTCCATCAGGAATTCATCCGAAAGTCCTTAAAGAATTTGTTTGGAAGTTCCTCCAGGAATTTTTCGGGGATCTTCTTCAGGAATTCATCGGAAAGTTTCTCCAAGCATTCTTCCCGGAATTCCTAACAAATTCCATCCAAATTCCCCAGCAATTACTAAGGAAGTTTCTTTAAGAATATCTTTGGAAGTTCCTCCTAAAGTTCCTTCAAGAATTGCTCCGGAAGTTCCTCTAGAATATCCTCCAGAAGTTCCTCCATGATTTCCTTTAAAAGTTCTTACGACAAATCCTTCAGATGTTCCTTCGGGAATTCCTCCGAAAGTTCCACCAAAAATTAGTTGGGAAGTTCCTCCTGGAATTCTTCAGGAAGCTTCTCCAGGAATTCCTCGGAAAATTCCTCCAAGAATTCTTCCCGGAATTCCTACAAAAGATCCATCAAAATTCTTCAGAAAATTTCTTCAAGAATTTCTTCGGAAGTTTCTCCATGAATTCATTCTGAAGTTCCTCAGGGAGTTCTTCCGGAAGTCTCTCAGGTAATTCAGGTAATTTCGAGCAGACAATGTCATTGACTGCGGGACTTGTTCAGTTCCAGTTCCCTCCATGATGGTTCACGAAAGACTTCAAGAATTGAACCGTATGTATAAAAATATGACTGAATAAGATTTCATTTACCACGTTTGCCGAACTTGTTTGCGTTTGCCTATTTTTCAGCTTAGTACTGAAATTCCAAAGAAATACAGCTCTTTTACATGTTCGCAGTTCACAGTTTTCTATAAATTATTAAAAAAAAAAACTAGCTGACCGGCGAACTATGGCTCGCCCAAAACTGATATATTTTTTTACGTACACAATTTATCTAAAAAACAAACCGATTTTTCAAAATAATTTTGCTTTTTTTGACATTTTTTTATCATGACATTTTTCTAATTAATTTAGTAGAAAAACCAAAATTAACAAAAATCGATCTTTCCGTTATCTGATGATAATGTCAACTTAGATGATATGACATTTATCATACAAAATGCACGACAGCCAAACCATTTCATCGGAGAGATCGGATTTTGATTGTTAAATAGAAGAAGGAAAGGGATATATATTAGCAAAAATTGGGCTGTCTATTCTTGAGTGATGCGCGGTCGTACAAATGCCAACTGTGTTATATATATGTAGATGATCAAAATTTAAAAAAAAATCATTCAGAATTGTACGAAAAACCATTTCAACGAAAAGATTGGGCATTGATATTTAAAGTATTCCAGTTCCATCACAACATTTTTCTTCGTAAATAGAAGAAGAAAAGTGATATAAATTAGCAAAAATTGGGCTGTCCATTCTTGAGTGATGCGCGGTCGTACAAATGCGAATTTTGTTATATATATATATATATATATATATATATATATATATATATATATATATATATATATATATATATATATATATATATATATATATATATATATATATATATATATATATATATATATATATATATATATATATATATATATATATATATATATATATATATATATATATATATATATATATATATATAGATCACCGAAAATCAGAAATTTTTATTACAGTTTCTAATTAACTTGCGAAAAATGACCTAAACATCCGTAATTTTTTAGATCACCGATCTCTTCGGCAATTACCGAATTTCGAGTCTCTGTTTAAGCACAAACAAACAGACATAATGCAACGTACACATCAGTATATGCAATTTCGGGATCAAGTGTGTCCAAACTGTAGGGGGATCAAGTGTGTCCGTGTTGAGTATTTATCTTGTTTTGTTTTTAGTATTCAATAGAAAATAAGCAATAGTTAATTGAATGAATTTATTCAATTCTACAACAATAAAACTTTGTCCAGTAAAAATTTGGTACGTTTTGGTTGGACATATTCAATGTTATTAAACTTTTCTCTTCTGAAGAAAAAAAGGATTGAGAATGCATAATAAAATGCAAATAATAAAACCTCTCTAATAGCCTATTCAGATTGGGCTATTTATGACTTTGTTAAATGAGAGGGTATCCAATTATTACGAGGTGTTCAGACTGCAGCAAGATAATATATCTTGACGTTTCCATGTTTCCTCATTTGCACGCTAATACAGGGTTGAATTCAAGGAGAGTTTTAAAATTTAATTTGCGAAATCAATCATTTGTGTGGCGACAATCGAACATTTTTTTCTGAACAAAGTTTCTACGAAAAAAAATATAAAAAAAAATATGAAAAGGGATTTTCGAAGAATATTTCAAGACAAAATTTTCAAAACGACTTATCTGCTTTTGTAAACAAAGATTTTCCCGTAACACGGTAGATCACTTTGACGTAGTGTGTTGCGGTGTAAGATCTACCAAACAGAGCCCTAACCTAATCCATTTTTCTAGCTAGGGCAATAAGTTGTGGTAATTAAGGATTCATCGTATTTAGTCCCCGCTACCAACAGCAGTCTCAGAAATAAAACATAATTAATGTTACCTTGCAGACAGTTGAAAGACTCGAATTCCTCTTGTTTGAGGCTAAACTGTATGCAGCGGAAACAACTTTTCAAGCAATAAGTTAAAAAACCTCGGTACCCGGTCCTAGGCTGAACTGACTGCTGGAAAAATCGAGTTAGGGGTTTAAATACGTACTAACTCTTCTTGAACTGGTGAACAATGGTAGTTTTTTTTTCTTCCTAAACAATGGAGGGGGAATCTGCTCAACAGACATCCTGGGTTGACCAGGAAGTGCTGGGTTAGGGGCCACCTCTAATGAGGGAGGCAGGGCTGCATCCCCGACCAGCTAAACCGTTTCCATTGCCGCCAAGCCCATCGTCCCTTCGGTACAACCAGAAAGTAATGCTTCAAAGGGGGCCAGTGCATGACGCACCCTCGAGGTTAGCTGCGTGTCCTTGCAGCATCGAACATCGTGACTCGCTTTTTAGAAGAACACCATGGTATCGTGCCAGCGCATTGCCGGCTTTCCAGGTGGCCTTACCACGCACTATGTCCTCGGAAGTTGGGCAGGGTCGACTTCGCGCCTGCTTCCCTCTGCACGACTGGTATCAAGAATGATGATGCCGCGTGCACCCCAAATTGACCTTTCTGCGATAGGGCCTATTCGCCAGCACACAGAGGGACTTGCCGACTCGAGGCCTACGCCTGCCCCAGCCTTGACGAGGACCCCTTTCCGTCCTCGGGCTCGGAACCCGCCCGGTTGACCGACGCCGCGAAAGCGACGATACCATGTTGTTCTTCGCGCGGCCACTTGTTCGATAAAAGGATCGAGTTCGACCACAGAGCATGACCACCGGTATGACCCATGAAGCCGACTCCGATCCCTTGGACCACCTCTTATTTGCGCCTGAACTAGCCATCCTTGAGTCCACGCGCCACCTTCTGTGTAGCTCCGAGACGATTTGGGCGATAGCCGATAAAACGGCGTTCCAGCCAACTTCGTCTTTACACATCCTCCGAACTAGGTTGTCCGGGTAGTGTCCAGACCACATGTGGCAAGCATGTGGTCACGCATTGCGCGAAAACGTGAGCACACGAACAACACGTGTTCCGCCTTTCCTCTAAACCTGCGCACACCAAACACTCGGGCGAGGCCGAGCAAGCCAGCTGCGTTACCTGCACTGTGATTTAGCAGCACGCTGAAACGCTGGGCACTTCGAACCCCCCATGGGGTGCATGCTGTTCACAGCTTTGCTGGAAAAAATCAAACAACTGGGAGGGTTCGTGCAGTATTGTGCCTTATGCCCTCCAATGCGCAGCGTCGGCAGAGATTGCTTCTGTCAGGGCCTTTGCAGTCCCATTGTTTGTGCCCCGGTTCCAGGCACTTGAAGCAAACTTCGGGTTGCTCGTATATGCTCACAGGGCACACTGACGATCCCTAACTTGACTACCTTGGAGGCGACCGCTGCAGATAGCCGAACCAATGCTACCTGCGTCCCTGCCGGACCTTTCCGTAGCCGAACGGCTGCGGTGGGCGTCTCCACTTCACACTGTCGCCGCAGTGCCGTGACGAGCTCTTCGACTTCAGTGATCTCGTCCAGGTCTTTAACCCTTAGATTCACCTCCGTCGTGAGTGCCCTCACCTTGACCGTCTCGCCTAGGACCTCCTCCGCCGACTTCTTGTAGGCGGCGCCCCTTTGCGAGACGCCCCGCTTCAGCTCGAGTATCATCTCGCCCATCCGGGTACGTCTTATTCGACGTACGTCGGCGCCGAGTTCACCGAGCTTGACGTCACTCCTCATCGCCTTCAAAACATCCGAGTACTTAGCCTCGTCCGCCGTGATGACTAGGGCATCGCCCCTGGAGCGATTGGCGCCTACCCTAGACTTCTTGCTACCCTCATTCGCCTGGGCCTTCTTTTCGGCCCTTGACGTCTTCGGTTTCCTCTTGTTCTTGACCAGGGTCCAGGAGGCGTCATTCCCCTCTATTTCCCTGGTCTGGTGCGGCTGAGAGTTCTCAGCCTGCCGTGACCCCTTACCACCGTCTTGCCTGAGAAGGACCTTTCCAGGTCCTTCCTCCCCCGGTTTTGGAGGTACCTGACCGGGGTTCAGCTTCCCAGCCCCACTACCCTTGTTCGGGGTAGTAACCCTCCGCGTTTTGGAGCGGCCCCCAGGGAGCTCATCCCTGGAGACTGTCTCCCAGTTTTTGTGTCTGCTCCGTTGGAGTAGTCACCCCCGACGTACCCGCAAATACTTGAGCCTCAGTCTGGGCAGACTTTGGCACCACCGTCTTAGCTGGCACGCCTTCGGTCGACTCGACCTTGCCCGAGTCCGCGAATCCTTGGGCCTCAGTCTGGGTAGACCTCGACTCCACCGATTTCACGGGTTTACACTTGGCCGTCCCGACCGCCCTCTCCAGCTTGGCGTCCAGCATCGACTTTCGAAGTTTCTGCAAGCTCCTCTTGAGGTCCTTGCTGATATTATGCTTCGATGACGCAAAGTCGATGATGGCGTCCAGCTGTTCCGTCGCCACCTCGAAGGCCGAAAGCCCATCGCGTTTGCGGTTCATCGCAATCACAAGCCATGGGCCGTCAATAACCCCTTCCGGCGTTTTTATAGCCGAGAGGAACGTTGAGTGACCCACGCTGGCGCTGCGCACTGAGCTGCCGACTATTGCCTCTGGCCTCCTAGACGGAGACCTGAACAACCCACCTCTTGCGAAGGGGTTGTCGCCTACACTACTACCACTAATTGAAGAATTGACTTGGTTTTCCATTTTGGTCCCACGAGTTGCTCGGGAAAAGAGGTCCACCACGCCAGAGCCCAGCATAACGCGGTAAGGGACAATTACTGTGGAGGGTGCCCAGGTACCCCACAGGCTCCGTTAAAGGCCTAGCTTATTATTTCACCCCCCTGGCCATGCATCCCCTCGGCACGGGTCGCTTGACGCCTTGGGATTAGGGGTTAGGGACGATGGTCCCGGGGTGAACAATGGTAGTGAGAGGAACACACGAAAGATCTTATTACTGAACAAATTCTTTTGCTTGAAATGGTCTTGTAGACAGAGCTAAATCCCGGGTTTTCATTGTTTACTGGTGATATTCTAGAAGCAAAACATGGATGTGGCTAGGGCTCCGATGCATGGCCAAAAACAGTATCACTGTTCTATTTTCTCAAGAAAGGATTGATTTCCTATTGATAAGGGGCGCGCCTTCAATGGGATTGCTCTCTATGAAGGGTCTAAATAGCGGGACCTTGTCATGGTAGTCTTGAGAAAACAAAACAACAACTGTATCGAAACCGATACTGCATTGCTTCTCAATAGCACTGGAGTAATTCGACATGCACTTAAACACTAAGGATACGGGTAACGCTACAATAGATCTAATAATTGGTCGCAGTGGCACACCTGAACAGGGGAGAAAAAAAAACAAAGATTCAAACGACGATTTGACGAATCTGATAGCTCTCCCACGCAAATCAACACCATCAACAGGTAGCGGAATCCTTCACCTACCTATTGATGGTGTTGGTTTGCGTGGGAGAGCTATCAGATTCGTCAAATCTTCGTTTGACTCTTTGTTTACAAAAGCAGATAAGTCGTTTTGAAAATTTTGTCTTGATTTGAAGCTCTCATTAAGGATAATGAGCGAAGCTACATTCATTAGTTGGGTGCGCCGTTCTTCGGGGAATCAGACTATTCCTCAATTTATTTTTAAGTTTAAAAAGTATTTTGATTTTGTACTATGATCGAACGGAGATTTGATAGAAAAATTTAGATACTTTTGGGAATTCTCACAAATAAATAAAAAAAGGACGATTGGACCAATTTTCAAGAAATATTATCGAACTAAAATGTATTTCCACCAGTATCTCCATGTATGAAGGGCAACTCAGCAATTTATTTTTTTTTTTTTCAAAAATGGAAACTGAACCATTGCACAGTGTTGCTTTTTGTCGATTTCGTGCGCTTTTTAATAGCATCGTTTCTGTTGATTTTTCGCTGTAGTTTGTTTGGAGGAAACGTTAGATATCATAAAGGACTTTTTTGAGAAAATCTGTGAAATGATTAATCCACCTAAAAGTGAGATAAAAATTTTACTTTTTCACCTAAACCGTATATGCGCCTAGTGTCTTCGAGAAAGTTGTAGCGGATGGTATTTTAGGCCACTTTGCCAAAAATCATGTATCTGTGACTTATACTTTACTAGATATGTGACATTTACCGTGGAAGGCCCTAAAAACAGTTTTTTGAGCATAACTTTTTTATATGTTTCAGGCACTTTTACACCCTTCTACAAAGTTGTTTGGCTAATAAAATACACGTTTTTGTAGAACATTGCGAAGCTCTATCTCTTAAAATTGATAAGTTATTTGAGAAAATATGTTTTTTCTAGGGTATTTGAGAATCGTATAACTTGGTCCGGCGCAAAATGGCGCAGACAACTTTTTAGTTCTCTGAAGCTGCTGTATGTTGACTCTTGCCTAGCGATTGAAGCTTGTGTTTACACGAAATTACAAACGAGTTATATAGATTTTAAATTTTCTTGTTTTTGGCCTTACTCGTACACTAAGATTATGTATAGGCTATAGGATCGCACTAAAACCAATATTTGATGGTGGCCCATAAGCCCATAGTTTTATATAGAAATTCGATAAACTGAGCTGATGTCTGTATGTGTGTATGAGTGTATGTGTGTATGTGTAGACATTTAAAAGACACCTTTTTTGCCTTTCTCGTACACTAAGTGCAAAACTAAAAGACTTTTTTTATTAAGACTAGATATACACATAGTGTCTTCGGGAAAGCTGTAGCGGATAGTATTTTGAGCCATATTGCCAAAGACACCCCATGTCTAACTATTATACTTTAAAAAATATGTGACTTTTTCAATGGAAGATCCCTAAAATCACATTTTTTATCATAACTTTTTTTCTATTTTTCCAAGACTTTTCCAACCTTCTACAAAGTTATTTGTCAAACAAAACTACACGTTTTTGTGGAACATTGCGAAGCGCTATCTCTTAAAGCTTAAAAGTTATATTATAATGAAAAACCCGACTTAATCCACCTACAGTGAACGCAACCCTTCTTACACTTTTGAATGGTTGTGTGTGCCCAGTGCATATTACAATTTCTATGCATATGACCTTCAATTGAATATAAAATAACTGATATTATCATGCTTTTATCGATTTCAAAATAAAAAAAAGGATATTTCTGGAAATTTAACAATTTTTAAAAAATACAAAAAGACTGCAGATTTGATTTGCCGCCTTAAATGGCAATATTACAGCTTCTGTTTAAGCCCAAAAGAGTTCAAATCGGGTCATAGACGGCTGAGATATTGGTGTGACAATTCTTCATTAGTAGTCTGAAAATATGTCTCATATTCGTATTTCACAGATATCTCTGAAACCGAATTTCCGATTGCAGAAAAAAATGAATGGGTCCAATGACAAAAACATAGCTTTCGTTTAAAGATAAAATCGCACAAATCGGTTCAAGGACGACTGAGATCTTGATGGGACATATTTTACCAATGTGTGAAGTTGATGCGTCTAATGCTTTATGTTCGTATTTCAGAGATATCTCCGGAACCCAATGTCTAATTGCAAAAACAAAATACAATGGGTTCAATGGCAAAGTCATAGCTTTCGTTTAAAGATAAAATCATGCAAATTGGTTTACAGACGGCTGAGATATTCATGTGACATTATTATGTTAGTTTTCTGAAAATGCACTTCATGTTCGTATTTCTCACATATCTCTGGAACCAAATGTCCGATTGCAAAAAAATTGAACTCGTACAATGACAAAGTCATAGCTTTCGTTTAGTGTTAAAATCGTGCAAATCGGTCCACGGACGGCTGAGATCTTGATGTGAGATTTTTGTAACGCACACACATACGCACACACGCACACACGCACACACACACACACATACATACATGTGCTCAGTTCGTCGAGCTGAGTTGATTGGTATATACGACTTGGGTCTCCGAGCCTCGGATAAAAAGTCGGTTTTTCAAGCGATCTTTATACCCTTCTTAGGGTGTAAGAAGGGTAAAAAAGGATACTTCTGGAAATTTAACAATTAAAAAAAAAACAAAAAGACTGCAGATTTGATTTGCCGCCTTAAATGGCAATATTACAGCTTCTGTTTAAGCCCAAAAGAGTTCAAATCGGGTCATAGACGGCTGAGATATTGGTGTGACAATTCTTCATTAGTAGTCTGAAAATATGTCTCATATTCGTATTTCACAGATATCTCTGAAACCGAATTTCCGATTGCAGAAAAAAATGAATGGGTCCAATGACAAAAACATAGCTTTCGTTTAAAGATAAAATCGCACAAATCGGTTCAAGGACGACTGAGATCTTGATGGGACATATTTTACCAATGTGTGAAGTTGATGCGTCTAATGCTTTATGTTCGTATTTCAGAGATATCTCCGGAACCCAATGTCTAATTGCAAAAACAAAATACAATGGGTTCAATGGCAAAGTCATAGCTTTCGTTTAAAGATAAAATCATGCAAATTGGTTTACAGACGGCTGAGATATTCATGTGACATTATTATGTTAGTTTTCTGAAAATGCACTTCATGTTCGTATTTCTCACATATCTCTGGAACCAAATGTCCGATTGCAAAAAAAAATTGAACTCGTACAATGACAAAGTCATAGCTTTCGTTTAGTGTTAAAATCGTGCAAATCGGTCCACGGACGGCTGAGATCTTGATGTGAGATTTTTGTAACGCACACACATACGCACACACGCACACACGCACACACACACACACATACATGTGCTCAGTTCGTCGAGCTGAGTTGATTGGTATATACGACTTGGGTCTCCGAGCCTCGGATAAAAAGTCGGTTTTTCAAGCGATCTTTATACCCTTCTTAGGGTGTAAGAAGGGTAAAAGGTGTTTTTTCTAGGGGTGTTTGGAAGGAAGTTTGAAATCTATATAACACACGTGTAATTTCGTGTAAACATAAGTTTCAATCACTAGAGAAAAGTAGAAGAACAGTAGTTTCTGAATCCTAAAAAGTTTTGTGGGCCATTTTGCGCCGGAACAGGCTATTTGATTTCTGAACACCCCTAGAAAAAACACCTTTTCATTATAACTTTTAAGCTTTAAGAGATAGCGCTTCGCAATGTTCCACAAAAACGTGTAGTTTTGTTTGACAAATAACTTTGTAGAAGGTTGGAAAAGTCTTGGAAAAATAGAAAAAAAGTTATGATAAAAAATGTGATTTTAGGGATCTTCCATTGAAAAAGTCACATATTTTTTAAAGTATAATAGTTAGACATGGGGTGTCTTTGGCAATATGGCTCAAAATACTATCCGCTACAGCTTTCCCGAAGACACTATGTGTATATCTAGTCTTAATAAAAAAGTCTTTTAGTTTTGCACTTAGTGTACGAGAAAGGCAAAAAGGTGTCTTTTAAATGTCTACACATACACACATACACTCATACACACATACAGACATCAGCTCAGTTTATCGAATTTCTATATAAAACTATGGGCTTATGGGCCACCATCAAATATTGGTTTTCAGTGCGATCCTATAGCCTATACATAATCTTAGTGTACGAGTAAGGCCAAAAACAAGAAAATTTAAAATCTATATAACTCGTTTGTAATTTCGTGTAAACACAAGCTTCAATCGCTAGGCAAGAGTCAACATACAGCAGCTTCAGAGAACTAAAAAGATGTCTGCGCCATTTTGCGCCGGACCAAGTTATACGATTCTCAAATACCCCTAGAAAAAACATATTTTCTCAAATAACTTATCAATTTTAAGAGATAGAGCTTCGCAATGTTCTACAAAAACGTGTATTTTTATTAGCCAAACAACTTTGTAGAAGGGTGTAAAAGTGCCTGAAACATATAAAAAAAGTTATGCTCAAAAACTGATTTTAGGGGCCTTCCACGGTAAATGTCACATATCTAGTAAAGTATAAGTCACAGATACATGATTTTTGGCAAAGTGGCCTAAAATACCATCCGCTACAACTTTCTCGAAGACACTAGGCGCATATACGGTTTAGGTGAAAAAGTAAAATTTTATCTCACTTTTAGGTGGATTAATCATTTCACAGATTTTCTCAAAAAGCCCTTTATGATATCTAACGTTTCCTCCAAACAAACTACAGCGAAAAATCAACAGAAACGATGCTATTAAAAAGCGCACGAAATCGACAAAAAGCAACACTGTGCATTGCGTTCTACTCGACAATCAATGATACAGCTTCTAACAAAATCGAATCGTGTGAATGTGATATAATTTAAACTGGATTTTGGATGAATTAATGCATTACCAATCCATGTTTTATTTAAGGTTATTCTACTTTATATATACATCCCATTCAAATCGTACAGTTGTCCCACGTGAAAAATGTTGAAATCTAAAGTATATTAAGCCATTCAAGGAGCAGAATTGAAACAATTTATGAAATCATGTTTATTCATCAAATATACTCGTTTTACAACCATTCCTACGTTTTAAATTGTCTTCCGCATTGGCCCTTGAACTTTGAAAATTTATTCGATTTGTTCTATTAAATCTAGGTTTAAGTTAAATACTTCATGTTAATTCTAGAGAGCATCTGTTTTTTAAACAATTCATGTTGAATAAGTGGAGAATAAATAATTATCATCATTATTTTTCATCATATAAAATGCTTTCCACAAAACCATCACAATCCGAGTTATTCTTCAGCGCTCAGAAGATTTCCATCTAACATGCATTCGACCCTGCTGCGACAGAAAGAGCATGACTGTCAACTATGAAACGAAATGAAAACAGAGAGAATTTTCTCTCTGGCAAAGAGAGCGTGACGCTTGTCAGTTTTGTTTTGTTGAATTTCTCCCTGCATCCCAGTTAGAACGAAAGCTCTCTCGTAATAATTGTTCGTAATAAATTCTTTATTTCTCTTTTTAGCGGGTATCTTTTGACAGCGCAAAATGTATGGAATATTACGTAAATAATGACATCATAAAGCGTATTTACCCTGAAACGCCAATTATTATGTCATTAATGGCGTAATCTGAATAGGCTATAAAAAAAACCCATATACATAAAGTAACTAATATCAAATGTTACTCAGATTCAATTATCTATCTAACGGATCCGTTTGCACATATCACTGGTATAAAAATGTGATTAGTTTTAGAGAAAACAGGGGGGATCTTGTGTCCCCGGGGATCATGTGTGTCCAGTTTCCCCTATGTATAGACGTCAGACGGCATAGACGGCATAGACGTCAAATTAATGCAACTTACAGGACTTTTAACTCGTTTCTGCTAACTTACACGCGCGTTTTCTCTGTAAAGCATGGGGGCGTTTGACGACAGTTGCTCGCTTACGTCTATTGATGCCAGTAGAGAGGCTCGGAATCTTTTTCGCTGCTGCAGTAAATGCGTTCTGGTAATCTTTCTTCGGCTCTTGGTGTCGGCTGAAGTAAATGCAAAGTCCGACTCC
Organism: Armigeres subalbatus; assembly: GCF_024139115.2. NCBI lineage: Eukaryota > Metazoa > Arthropoda > Insecta > Diptera > Culicidae > Armigeres > Armigeres subalbatus. The sequence continues at coordinate 223,020,376 of NC_085141.1, read as the reverse complement.
TCACGTGAAGAAATAATAATTATTATCAATAAACTCTCAAACTGTCAAGCAGCGGCCAAGGCAGCGCAGCGGTACACTATCAGCCAGATTTTTGGAATTATCATTTGATAACTTCGCAGGTGTGAAAAGTAGGCGAGTTGTTATCGGCGATAACTTTTCAAATCTTGCAACACAAAATTATTATTTTAATGTAAACCAAACTAATCTAATACCAATTTAATGTAAACAATGAATCTCAATCGAATGTTTGGCATTGTGTTTTGGTGTTATGTAGGGAAAAAAGTTCAAAAGTAGCATTCACCAATAATGCTTCGAATCAAGATACAATTATCGAACGATTCTTACTCTCTAGCGAGTTTTTATTAATTGATAATTTGGATATATGATCGCTTAAGAGTGTTATTCGTCCTCGTTTATTTGAAAAAACATATTTTTATCATCCTTTTTAAATGTTAGTCTAAAATCACACAATCACAGGAGTGCAGGATAAACAGCGAAAACAGATTCACCCTTGGCTTGAAACACGCTTGCTTTGGTCTCATCGAACAGAAAACCTGTACATTACATACAGCTACGTAGTTCAACGTCACCTTTGCGTACAACCCGATTGGGCTGCACCTTTGAGTTTTTAGGGATACCCTTAGGAATCTGTGGTGGTATACCCTTTATAACTCTTGAAGGATTTGCTTCAGAATCTTTGTTAATTTGCTTCGGAATTCCTCCGGTTGGTTTAGAAGTCGTTTGAAGATTAGGAATCGTTCGGAGATTTGCCTTGAATTTGTTGACGATTTGTTTCAGAATTCTTCGACGATACGCTTCAGAATCCGTAGAATATTTAGCTCGGAGTCTCTCGACGTTTTGCCTCGGAATCCCTCAATGATTTGCCTCAGAATCCCTTGACGATCGGAATTCCCTCTGACGATTTGCTTAGAAATCCCTCGACGGAATCATTCGACGATTCGCTTCCGAATTCCTCGAAGATTTAGTTAGATTTACTTCGGAATCATTCGACGAATTGCTTCGATAATTTGCTTCAACAACGAGTTGCTTCAACATCGCTGGAGGATTCCCGCTGGAATCGCTGGAGGATTCTTTACGGAATCCCTGGAGAATTAATACGAAGTCTTTCGACATTTCGCTTCGGGATCCATCGAGAGATTACTTCGGAATTCTTCGACGATTTGCTTCTACATCCCTGGAACATTCACGTCTGAGTTCTTGGGGGATTCTATTCGGATTCTTTAGAAGATTTTCATAGGAATCCCTGGAACATTCCCGTTGGAATCCCTGGAGGATTCCCGTAGACATCCTGGGAAGATTTGATGTCTAGAACATTCTCTTCGGACTCTCAGGTAGATTGCCTTCAAAATTCCTGGAGGAGGTTCCCGTCGAAATATCTGGGGACTCCTGTCGGAATCCCTGTAACATTTCCGTCAATATCACTAAAGGATTCTCATCGAAATCCTTGGAGGATTCCCGTCGGAATCCATACAGGAATGTTGCATTTATTTTATTTGAGATTTTATGAAATTTATGAAATATGCAAAAAATTCCCTGCCTACCGGTGGAAACCTGACGGCGATCACATATTGTCCTTCCAATGTGCGAGACAAACCCGAACGCTACTACACTTAGACGCAATAGCCATGCACTATCAATTTGAGTCGTTGTTTGTAGGAATCATCGGATGGTAAACAAACACATTGGGATACAACAGAAAGTACGTGATGAAAGAAGCTCAATAAGGTGGTAAAATAATCGAGAAATATTGAAAAGAAGCTCAAAATAGAGAAAATAGATGAAAGGGCTATAGCCCCTCTAAGAATTGGGGCTAGTTACGCCAATGATTTCACCATATGTCTGTATGCTTTTAGCATTTAGTGCGTCGTAGTAACGAGTGAAATTAAAGCTTCTTTGTTCGAACAACTTGTTTGCCAACGTGCAAATTTATGATTAATGTTCAGCTTTTGATTTTTAAGAATTTAACGGTAAATCGGACATTAGAAGATATATTACTCAAATGTCCAGGGAAAAAAGAGGAAAATAAATATTCTAAATTAGCAATGATTTGTCATAAATTCAAGAATTTTGTAGAACAACGACTTTTATTGGAAACAGTGTTTTTATGCACTTATAAGCTTGAAAATCACTTTAACATGGTCAAAACATGAACAGAACGAATCGCAATGTTCACAAGACTTGTAAAGCACATCAAAATCAATTTTCGTTCAATCTAGGAACCCATCGTGCGACATGTCAGACTTCATGATTTTGCAAAACAAGTACACTGGAGTACATTTCGGCGATTTTCGATAGAATTGGCCACCCTCCGGGAAGTACCCGAAGGGAGCAGGGACTGGTTCCCCTGGGGAAGTGGCCAATTTTCGTTTCTACCGGGTACCATGTGTTCCTCTGAGGAGCAACTCCCGGAGGAACTCCAAGAATAATTTCTGGAGGAAGTCCCGCAGGAATTTCCGGAGGAATTCCCGGAGAAATTTTTAGAGGAATTCACGGAGGAACTGCTGGTGGAACATCTGGAGGAATTTCTTGAAGAACTACAGGAAGAATTTCCGGAGGAATTCCCGGACACCCAACCGGCGATTGTTAGATTTTCTAACAATTCTGTATAAGAATCTAACAAAACCTGTAAAGAACTGGGCATGTGCGAAATTGTTAGTTTCTTATACAAAAAATGTAAGCTCTCAAACAAATATTGTTAGAAAAGCTTACAAAATTGTTAGATTGTTATACAATACTTGTATAAGAATCCAACAATTTCGCATATGCCCAGTTCTTATACAGGTTTTGGTAGATTCTTATACATAATTGTTAGAAAATCTAACATCCGCTGGTTGGGTGGATGTACTCTCGTAAGAACTCCCGGATGAACTCTCAAATGAACTTCCGTAAGAATTCTAGGAAGAACTCCTGGAAGAATTCTTAGAGGACCTCCTAGAGAAATCCTCGGAGGAGCTTCTGGAGGAATTTGTAGATAAATTCCTAAAGAAAGCCTAAATGAATTCCTGAAAGAAAGGCTGAATGAATTCCCGTAGAAACTACTGGTGGAACTCCCGGAGGAATTTTCAGAGAAACAGCCGGTGGAATACCCGGAGTTGAATTTCTAGAGGAACTTCAAAAAATCTTGGAGAAGTTCCTGAAGGAATTCCCGGAGAATTCCCGGAAATCACTGTATGAATTCCCGGGGGTTTGTTCTGATGAAATTTCTGGAAGTCATCCTGGAGGAACTCTCAAATCAATTTCCAAATGAAATTCTGGAGTAAATTTCGAGTTAAGTGTGGAAGGAATTCCAGGACGATTCCGCGGAAAAATTCCCGGAGAAATTCCTGAAGGAATTCCTGGAGAAGTACCGGAAGGAATTCCGGGAAAAATACCTGGAAGAATTTCCGAGGAAATACTTGGACGAATTCCTGGAGAAATTAAAAAAAAATCTAGAGGAATTCTTGAAGGATATTCTGAAATAAATTGCGAAAAAAATTCCAGAAGGAAATCCTAGAGGATTTCGATATTGAATTTATGGAGGTATTCCCGGAAAAAATCCTGGAAGTTTTCCCGGAGGAATTAAAAGAGTTCCTGGAAGAATTCCCGGAGAAGTTTGTAGAAGAATTTCCGAAGGAATTTCTTATAGATTTACAACTTAAATTATGGAGCGAAATCGGAGGATTTCCGTCATAAATTTCTGAAGAAACTTCCGGAGAAATTATGGGAGGAAATTCAGTATGTATTTTTGAAGGAAATCTCGAATGCAGAATGCAGTGAACTGGTGCTAGATGGTGAAAAATTTTAAGTAGTAGAAGTATCTTGGAACATTAGTGACGTGCGATAATGATGTTACCCGCGAGGTGAAAAGGCGTATTGCAGCTGCAAATAGGACTTATTACGGACTTCGTAACCAGCTCAAGTCCCGTAGTCTGCAAACGAAGACAAAATTCGCGCTGTATACTACTCTTATGTTTCCGGTGGCTATATACAGCCATGGAACGTGGACGTTAAAGGAGGCTGATCGAAGAACTTTCGGAGTGTTTGAGCGTAAGGTGCTGCGGACGGTACTCGGCGGTAAACAGGGGAACGGTTTCTGGCGGCGTCGTATGAATCACGAACTGTACCAGGTGTATAAAGGGCTGGATAATGTTAAGCTTATATACGGCAAACGTCAAGCGAAGATAATATTTAGTAGAGAACCCGGAAGAGGCAGTAGGCTTCGTGGAAGGCCGCGTACACGATGGCTTTTTGCTGTGGAAGAGGGCCTGAGGGCGCTCAACGTTCAGGGCGACTGGAAGCGATTGGCCCAGGATCGAGTCCAGTGGAGAAAGATACTCCATTCGGCGTAGGTTCATCGAAGAGCTGTTACAGTAGCCCATCAAGTATCAAGTATAATTGGGACTTTTGAAATTCTGCCTTTCGTGTTTCGCCTTTTGTTACATGTGTTAGGGTCCCGGTAAAATAACCCCCGATAGGTAGAACATTTTGTAATTGGATTTGTAGCGCACTGCGTATCAGTCTATGTGATATGCGTTCGGTAGAACGACTCGTTACACGGTCAATCGTTACAACTGTAATTGGAATTAACAAAATAAATCTAAAGCCAATAGACTCCGTGATCGTGATGAACATGCGCCTACTAACGATTTCTAAATCTAAGAAAATGTCTATTCTGTTAGTTAAGGCCTCATAATGATAAAGTTAACGGTCTAATGCACAAGACCGTCTTTAAGCAGGGTAATTTGATTATTTTTTGTAATTTTCAATTCTTTCAATTTCGAAAAGTTTTTGATTTAGGATAATTAAACTGCAATGCATGTGTAAATGTGATTTCCGAATTCTATACATTTTTGAAAAAGTATTGAAAATTGAGTAATTTTTTGTTCTTTCGTGTTTTTGTTCGTATACCTTTGAAGAGTGAAATACAGTACTGACCCGATTTTGTCACTCCCCGATTTTGTCTACCCCCGATTTTGTCTACCCCCGATTTTATCACGTTTTCGACCCGATTTTATCACGTCCCGATTTTGTCACGTTTTCGACCCGATTTTGTCACCCCAAAAAAATTGTCATTCTTTTTATTTTCGTAAATAATACCACAAACAACATTGATTTTCATGAACTAACTTTCACCGCCTGTAGTTTATTACGAACGACTTCTGAGTACCTGGGAAATATTCTGTAAGCAATTTCGACAAGAAATAACGGGTACCGTTCACGCATTTGGCCTTTCCAAGGCATAAAATGATTCATATTTGTGGAATGAATTAAAAAAATGAAAATATTTTTTTTCCAATTTTGTCACATACCCTGTTTTATCACCCCAAAATTCACCAGGGGGGTGACAAAATCGGGATATTACTGTATTCATAATTTGGAAGATTATGGTGGTGATCATCTATAAAATATTTCTCCAACTTCTACACAGCTTACTCCATCTCCAATTACTTTGTTTCCTAAACTTAAACAATACGAATATTATTTATATATGAGCATGTTATTAATAATAAAACAAATACCCCACAAGCTTAGAATAATATTCTCCTGGAGCAAGAATTATGTTGACGCACCATCCTGCATCAATCAAGTACCACTAATCTAATGGATCAGAAAACAATATGTGACACAGAATGATCATCCCCATAGTCGTCTCATGGAGAGCGTTAAACTTTATACGTAAGTAATCGACAAAAATTCCATGAGAGAAAGTAATTAAGTTGTTCCATAATAATTTCATAAATGGAAATCGTGTTTCTTATTCAACAATATGACTCATGGGTTGCATCGAAAAAGTAAAATCCATCCGATATAAACAATGAAAATACGAAACACTGCTACTCACCAGAACGAAATCAGCCCACATTTTATGGCCCTTATCAAGCGCTTCCTGCTTGAGTCGAATCACGTCAGCGAACCGCTCCTCCGACCAATGGGTACGGCTTTTCTCGTCGGGACGGTTTTCCGCATCGCTACGATATCCGAAGTCTACGCTGTGATACAGCTTCGTCGTTCTCTTCAGCCAAGCCCGCGTAATATCTAGACTGCGATCCTCGTTGTGGTCCGACCGGATCCTAATGGGTTGGATTATGATTAAATTGGAGCAGTGACACTGATTGATGCGCCAGTACTTACCATAGAGAAATGCAAGCTTTCGGGTACTCTTGATCTTCGAGATAAGTGAAAAAGTAGGGTAGCGTATGTTCCTTGTTTCGGATTAGAGTCACTATCAGAACTTTTGGGCTTTGAAATGTTATATTCCCGTTAGCAGTGACTACTAGCAGTGTTATTAAATACACTAACAAACTAACGAATAACAAAGTTTTCATCATGAAGAGATAATTTTCATTAAAGTTCACACAATTATCCAAATATAGTGATGAGGCCGATGCACATTATATTGTCATTTCACATCCTGCCACATGCAATCACGCATACACGAATCCAGCAAGAATACAAGAGCGTGCCCATATCAATTCGCGGTGCCTGTCACCATATGGAGAACACATCTGTTCTGGATGCTCGAGATTGTTGTTTATGTTTTGACTCTTCTGCTTTGGGCATTCTTCTTTAAGAATGTATTTACATTTATGTATCACATGCACAGAGAAAGAACATCATAAAAGCCCTGCGCATTATTTGGATTCATTCAGAAAATTTATGAATGCATGATTCTTCATTGTAAACGTAATAACAATGGATGTTAAATGCTAGTCCGTTATAATAAGGAGCACAACTTGGAAATTATTCAGAGAACTTGGAACCATATGAGCCGATATGTATCGTTGTACCAAATAGTCAAGTAATGTAAACTTTCTTAAATGTCAAGATGGTTAATTACTCAGAACAGTTTGCATCCTTATCACACTCTAGCTACGACCACAATAGTCAATGAACATAAAATAATAGAACTTGGGACTAATGGAATTCTTAGATTTTTTTCTATTTTGCAATGATAGGGCAACGTTGTTTCATGAGCAATTCTGGTCTGATATCCAGAATAATTATTTAAAATGCTGAACCAGTGTTTTCGCTGGTCAGTAGGGTCGATCAACAGTTAATAGAGCTGTGTCTTTTGCGTACATCATTACATTAATAATGTTCTCATTGGAATGTCGTGAATGCGTTCGATGCCGGTTTATTGATCGTTTTTCTCACTCGAAGAACCAATTTGATCTCAGAAACTCAATAGCTTGAAGACCAAATAAACATAGATATATTTTATTAATCGATCGAAAGCTTTAAGAGATTTTCAATAAGGCTAGCTGTAGCTCTCTAACACTTGAAATTCTAGACAACCGATTGATAGTCACTGTGAATGCGATTTTAATCAAGAACTGTGATAAATCAATACTACAGACATACGTGCAATTTAAATTCATATCACGTTTTTATTCCCAATAAAAATATTCATCTAATCGTTACGTAAAATAAACCTAACAAAACTAAATTCAATTCCACAAATTAGAAACTATAGAGATTACCTCAGTTGAAAAAAATACTGTGCAAGTATATTTGGTATTCTTATGTACATCCATGTCAGTGCTTAGAATTGCGGCAGGCAAACCTTTTCGGCAAACAGTTCCGAAATAACCGTAATCCAAAGAGCGAGTACAAACATGATGTACGAAATACCCACTTGATGCGAATGTGGCAAATGGTACGGTTGACCTCCAATTTCATCAACATGGAATCCTAGCGGAAAGATCACCGCAGCCAGACAGAAAAGCACCACTGCAAGATAAGGAAGAGCGTATTAGTATATCAAACTGATTTGGATTGATTAAGAGTCAACTCACTTGCTGTGAAACCAACCCATCTGGCGTAGGGAATCACGTTCCGATCCCAGTTACTGGACGCGAGCAGAATGATGGTAGTGGTGATGCAAATGCAGCCCACAAAGATGCAGATAAGTGATATCAGCCATTCGGGCTGAAGTTCCGGCGTAAAGCAAACCTGTGGCCTATTGTACAAAGTCATACAGGTCCACATCAATCCCAGGCGAGTTTCCCCTGAAACGAAAGCGATACCTCAGTGAACATTCTCAGGAGGATCGTCCTGCAGCTTACCTCCCACGCTAGTCACAATCCAATCGGGCATTGCGAGACTCACTATGGCACACACGTCGGCCGCCATAAATAGCGCGGCACTGATCGTAGTTAGCTTGTCCATTTTGTTGCTAAATTTACAAATTTAAGGAAACATTTTCACCTATTTTCACTAGCGTCCGATGCACAGAAATTCACAACAACCAGTGACAGATTCGTTGGGTGTCAGATTTGTTATTGTTTTGAGACACGGATAGAGGATGAATGAATGAAGTTAGGTACCGCCCCTATTGATGGCAACGCCCATGTGGTGGCCCGAGTCAGGTATTCAAATTGCTAATAAAATAATCAATGATTAAACTTTATCTCTAAGGTTTGTGAAAATATTACTCATCGATAGAATCGTAAGTTTGTGAATCTAAGAACGTCCATAAAATTACCTAACTCTTGTAATGAGAAAGTATGACATTTACTTACCTTTTTCCTAGCTAATCAACGCAATTCAAAAACCAAGACAAGTAAATAAATAAATAAATCTTCGTTAATCAATCTGTTGCTCTACATCGTGTCAAGAACTTAAAAAAAAAAAACAATTTAATAATGACGTCAATAAGCTCGTGAAGCTTAATCTTTTCTGACAAATTTGTCGAATGGAACTATAATAAGCTATAGGCTTTCCGAAAATGCCGAGGTAAAAACATTTTTTTTACATATAATTTTTTGGATTTTCAAATGTTAGACTTGAAGCGATTTCAGTATGATGCATCAATGAACCATTCACATTTAAGCACATGTGGGTGGCAGAGAGAATATAAACTTTTTTTTCGCAAGTATCGAATTTTCCTTGCGTAGACTAGATTGTGAATTGTCGACCTCGCAGCTAAACACTTTTGATACTCAAAATTATGATATTGTTCTTCGCTAGTTATTGTTACTAAATTCCGCGAACAGTACCGAGATCGATGTTGGATAGTGGCGCTGGTGAAAAAGTTTCTACAATGAGCGACCAAGACGATCCTCTGGCTCAGCCGCAGACTACTCCTCGCAGTTCGCTCGGTTCCGGTGTGCTTTCCTACAGCAACTCATCGATATCGCCTTCGACCAGCTCTAGCAGTTCGCAAGGATCCGCCAAATCGGCCGTCAGCGAGTGCCTCGGAGCATGGCTAAACTATCTACAGATTATGAACAATCTCTGTGCGGCCGGGTACCGGTTAGCCCAGACTATTGCCGCACTGGAACCGTGGGCGAGTTTCGACCAATCATCACAGACAGGTGGCAACCAGCAGCAGCAGCAACAACAACAATCGCAACAACCATTCATTCCCTCGCAGATACCATCGCATATGGCTTTCCAGTTCATCACCGCTTGGGATGACCTGGCACGAGCTTCGGTAGTAGCCACCAGCACAGTGAAATCGCATATTGTCAGTGTATTGCAGGACTTTAAAACGCAGCCATTGAGCTCAGTAGAGCAAGAATGTGAACTTCAGCATATCAGAGAATACAATCAACTAATACTCCAGGATAATGCTCAAACGATGATCAACCTTCAGCATCAATTTTGTGTTGCATCCTGTGACTCATTTGCACAACTCATGTGCTGCTATCAATGCCAAACTCAGGTGGGATTCCCTCATGATCCAGAGTGTCCAATGGTGCAACATCCCATGTCTGCAGCTGCCACAATTGCCCGAAACGATCAAAGATCGCAAACACCGTCGCCTCACTTTGGGGTCAAGATGCAAGAAGCTCGACTGTATGACCGAGGATCGATATCCACTCAAGGTTCGTCCGATCACGGAACTACAGCCTATGAACAAACTCGTGGCCCCTCGCCGCATGATATTCGTGGACCAAGCCCCATCCAAGGCTATTTGGACAACATCAGAGGACCGTTACCTAATCCCGGCCATCTCTCTGGTATGAAGGCACCATTCTACCGTGGATCGAGAAGTCCATTAAATTTCCCACTGTTCACGCTGAACGGCCAACGTCGGTGGTCGGAAGCTGCGGCCGGTGAAGTGAGCTCCGAATCGACACTGGATGCCGAGAGCCAGATGCGCCGATGGTCGATGCCTTGGGAAGCTAAAGCGGACAAGTCGACCGTCCACTGGAACCAAACCAGAATTATGCCCATATCGAAGCTTGCCGTGCCACAACAGTCCGGCGGACCGAAGTCGTCCACCGGAGATAGAAGCCAGAGTACAACGCCTGACTCGACGTGGCATTCGTCGGTCACCAGTCAGGATGGTTTGGTGGAGGCCATCCAGTTGCTATCCTGTCGACCAATTTATCGCCTCCCACCGATGCCACCGCCGAGTATTGGGCCACCGTTTGTCGAGGAACCTTGTGGAGGCGGGGTAAGTTGAATAAATTAATAAGTTTTAAATTCCATCGATGATTCGATTTAAACTCGTTGTAGGGACCCCAACAGCAGCAGATGCCACAGCAAAACTATTCCGCGAATCCCGGTTTGTACGGAATATGGACCCAGCAGAACCCACCGAGTGCAATGCTTCGCCAGCAATCGATCCAGGACCGCGTCGTTCCACCGTTTATGCAGTACATTCGCGAACAGGAAGGCTCTCTAGATGAAAATCCTCCGACTTAAAAATGAAGTTAAACCGCTTAAGATATTTCCAGTAACGAGTAACGGGAACATTGTGGGGTGAGTAAACTAGTGGTGACATAAAATTTCAATCGTATGTAATCAAGCAGCATGACGAATTTATTTGGTGAACGTAGCTAGGTATTCAGAAAGTGCAAAAAAAAATCTAACATTTAGAGGAAGTATCAAATGTAATATCATATGACCAGAATGGGCCGGGGAAGGAGATCTTTTTTCAAACACGAAATAATTATTTGAAAAATAAAACAAATCTCATAGTAGAGTGAAGGGGGGATGAACAACTCAAAATCCTTACGTTGTTAGTGTACCGTCCCTTATTGACTGAAAAAACGATATACTATACAGAGTAGATAGGGGCAAACGTGGCAAAATAGGATAGTTTGATCATCGATGTCTATCGAGTTTGCGTGTTTTTTAAATGTTCAAGATCCTGGATCTTGAAAAAAATAGAATCTCTGAATTATTAGAATCCCGTACCCATTTAGATTAATTCGATATTTCCACGGTATCGTGAGTCTGTAAAAAAAAACAATGGAAGCTGTGAAGATCTACAGTTCTTGCACGCGATAAAAGTGACACATGATTGTAGTTTGAATGTACACCTGCCTATCACGCATGTGAAAATATTAGAATCTTGCCCTACAAGGTAATATTCGACATTCTAAATGTAACTCACAAGCAAATAAAGAATACAACGTTGATCTGATTCGATTAGTTTCTCGTGGTTGAAACGGTAAAGCTTTTCTCACGAGCGACTTGTATATCGGCATTTGGTTCAATTAAACATAATGGGAAGGTCAAACTTATGTAATCTGCATACAGAATCTTTTTTTAAGTCATTATCTAGTAGGGCTGTGAAAATATCGATAAAATCGATAATATCGATATTATCGGATGAAATTTATCGATACGATATCCGATATCATTGAACTCAGATATCGCCGATATCGATACATTTTTGTAATCGTTGTAATGATGATGCCCAATTAAATCAACTACATACACTGGCTCACTGACTACATCCTTTAAAACATATGTAGCAAACCAATCAAGTTTTTTAAATGTCCATTGTGTCTGGTGTTGAGAAATTGGGCGCATCAGTACCCACTAAGACGAAAGGCAAAACGCATGAACGATAAAGCTTACAAAACCCTCTACAGGAAATCTAAAATCATTCATAATAAACCACAGGCGGTGAAAGTTATTTCATGAAAATTATTGTCGTTTGCGGCCTTTGAATAAGAGCGACTAAAATTTTCAAATGGTTTTGGAGTGACAAATTAGAGTTAGAAACGTGATAAAATCGATAGTAGACAAACTCGGGCAAAAACTGTATTTTTTTTATTTTATCGGATATCGATCCGATATCCGATATTTTCAAACCCGATTTATCGCCGATACCGATATATCACCAAATTAATATCGTCGATATCGATAAACCTCTATTGTGCACAGCCCTATTATCTAGCATATGAATACATTGTAAGCATTAAAGTTTGATGATTTAAACATACAGATGAAAATCAATAAACATGTAGAAAATGTCCTCAAAAAGATGCGGTTAAGCCCGGCACATTATAAAATACGCATCAATTTTGTTTTCATACTTGAATTTTTTGTAGGTAAAAGTATGGAAACGGCAGGTGTTCCCGTCTGGCAGTTCCAATTTGGTTCACCCCTATAAAACGACAATATTAACGTTTATTGTGTTCACCAGCTGGATTTTAAATTTCTAGTAAGCAGTGAAGTTTAGGCAACAGTTCGCATTCAACGGGGAATCTTGAAATGAGTTTACACGAATGTGGAAATTTGGATCAACGGTATCAATGATATTTTACACTTTCCTTACGACGAATTTCGCGCCAACTCGACCAGCGGTTGGCAGCACCATCTCAGAATCGAATGAAACTTGGTGGGCATACTCAGTTTTTCAAAAATTGTCAAGAGTAACATTTGATGAGGGCCTATTTTTTCAATTGATTTTTTAAAAACCGATGTGACTCTAAAATTACAAGACTTACAAAAATGTGTTGTATGGCGGACTGTCGTGAAATTCCCAGAAGTTTTTTGGAAAAATATCCAAAAAATTAAAAACCGATTTCTACACTAAAAAAATAGTTTTAGAAACCTCATCTTAGAAATCGATGAAATTTCTTCTGCAGATTCTTCTTCTTCTTATTGGCATTACATCCCCACACTGGGACAGAGCCGCCTCGCAGCTAAGTGTTCATTAAGCACTTCCACAGTTATTAACTGCGAGGTTTCTAAGCCAGGTTACCATTTTTGCATTCGTATATCATAAGGCTGACACGATGATACTTTTATGCCCAGGGAAGTCGAGACAATTTCCAATCCGAAAATTGCCTAGACCGGCACCGGGAATCGAACCCAGCCACCCTCAGCATGGTCTTGCTTTGTAGCCGCGCGTCTTACCGCACGGCTAAGGAGGGCCCCTTCTGCAGATAGGTATTTTAATTATCTAACTTTTCTGGGAATAATGTTCCTGTGACATATTTAAGGAAAAAAAGTTTTTCTAACAAAAACTTTTTTCATGTCCATATTGAGAGAAAATTTATTAGCGTGTTTTATGCCTACAGCGCCAAATATAGGTTCAGCAGCCTATCATTTACCAACGACACATTTTGGAGGTATAAAAATTTGTTTAGGAAGCAATTTAGCATAATCTAACATTAATGTGGACCAACAATTGAAAAGGGTTTGTATTTTCTTTGACTTTTTGTATCGAAGTAACTTAAAAACAATTGGGTTCACAAAAAAACACAAATAATTGCATTGATAAAAAAGAGTACTTTAGGTCAAAGTGAAATACTTGTACTGTTGTTTGTAATATCAATTTTAATTTCTAAAACTATTTTTTTTTTCAGTGTAGAAATCGGTTTACAATTTTTTGGATATTTTTCCAAAAAACTTCTGGGAATTTCACGACAGTCCGCCATACAACACTTATTTGTAAGTCTTGTCATTTTAGAGTTCTATCGATTTAAAATAAATCAATGAAAAAAATAGGCCCTCATCAAATGTTACTATTGACAATTTTTGAAAAACTGAGTATGCAGAGTGGCTTAGAAATACCATATCTTTATGCCCACCAAGTTTCATTCGATTATGAGATGGTGCTGCCAGCCCCATAGAAGAGTTGGCGCGAAATTCGTCTTACATGTTTTATTACCATCACCAAGCAAGGCAATATTATCACTATGTGGATTCATTAGGGTTTTTTAGAACTGCACATGCACCATTTTGTAGACAATTAATCAGTGGAGTGGCTTTCCAAGTTCTGGTTATGCAAAACGGATACCTAGCTAACCGCCCTCTATAAGTGACGGGCTTACCCCCAATCCCCATTTTTTACAAAAGCACCATAATAAACATATTTTTGATCATATGCAAAGAGTACACAAAAGAATTTTGTGTACGAAAAAACTGATGCTCTGAAATTTTTCATGTTAAAGCTTAAAATTTAACAATTAAATGTGTTCGCACTTTTTTTGATGATTTTATCGACATTTGACATTTCACCGTAGGTTTTATGTGACTCAGAATAGCAAAACTAATAAAAGCTAACATGACATGAGGTCACAAAGTTAATTGAAAAATGATTTCTTGTAGAAATCTGGGGGTGACGGGCTTACCCACATTTCTCCTCCTACTCGATATTGAAGAGTATTGGATAGTAACCAAATAAATAACCTGAATCTACACACTTAAATTCATAATTGCAGCTCGGTAATTTTTTTTACTGATTTTATCCTGTAAAAAATATTTTTTACCGGAAGCTCGGCTAACAGTCGGAAAATTACTGACATCTGTAATATTGTTCACCGATCGCTCTGTAGAAAGAAATGTCAAAAATGTTAACTACCGAGCTCCCCGGTTGTCGTAGATACTTCTATATTTTTAACCGTGTTCTGTAAATCATTTTACCAATGTCAGTACGTTTAAAACCGAGTCCTCAGTTACGATAGTAGGCTTGCGTGATGCACGAGAAAGCGCCATTTTTTTAAATCTTTTCGTGTTTGAAATTGAGCAGAGCAGAAAAAATCAAACAAATTAGGTGTTGTGTTGTAACTTGTAAGTAATATAATTAAGCTTTGTTGAGTAAACTTAGTTTTACATTACTTTTATTACTATAATTTTCCTCGAGGTGGCATAACTGACGAGAAAGGACGCTCGGAGATCTTCCAGCTTTTCATCTATACGTGGCATCTACTCTCATTGTTTACTGCCTATTTTCACGATGAAAACATTTCGTAATAGTTTTAGTTTTTTGCCTTTTTTGTTCCCAAAGATTTTATTTTCAATAAAGTGGGATTTGCGCTATTTCCCACGAAAAATATCTCCTGAAATGTGCAAGCGTTGGTCGTCCCCCTTGGTACAAACGAACAAAATAATGTGCGCATTGAGTTATTCCAAATGAATAATAAAAATATATTTAATTCATCAGTTTTGTTTTTAATAATTACGACTGAAATGAAAAAAAAAGTACAGACATTTCGGATATTTTTTACAAATGTACCGTAAAAAAATACCGAATAACTGTTAGAAGAAGTACTGAGACATCTGTAAAACTGATTTTTTGACACGAGAATTGTCTTGGAAATTACCGGAATGCTCGGTATTATTTTACCGAGTGCTCGGTGGATTTTACAGAACATATCGGTAAAATTTGATACTTCAACAGATAGGAAGCAATACCGAGGGCTCGGTTGTCGATGTAGTTTACCGAGCTGACTACCGAGAGCTCAGCTGTTGAGATTTCGGTAATCTGATAACCGACCCCGGTAAAAAAAATTAAGTGTGTATTCAACCAGCAACCATTAAATAAAAAAGTGTTAATTAATTTTATATAATTTATTTTATATTTAAGGGCACTGCACGGGCGAATCTCTGGTCTTGTTGTTTTCTTATTTCTTTGCAGCGAAAAAGAGACAAAGCAGTCCGTGCTGCACGATTTTGTATGTACAGGTTGTTCGACTTCGTTAGTAGATGGGAATAAAGAGGGGGGGTAGGTTTTGTTTTTTTCTGTCTTTATTAGCGAGACTTTCAGCCTAAGGCTGGCTCGTCTCGTAGGGGGGAAAGTTCATTTTCAGTATAGTATATCGCTGCCTAAGGAGTTTGGGCAGGTTGGGGATAGTTTTATGATATTTAAGCTGTGGAGAAATCTCGTTTAACTTTTCAAAAGGACCTAAATAACATTTTTTTCATGAATTAATTTGAATACAGCAATCCATAGCTTTCATGTTTTCATGTTGATTGCGCTATTCAAATTAATTCATGAAAAAGATGTTACTTAGGTCCTTCTGAAAAGTTATGCGAGAAATGTCAGTTATTATATATGATTATATGTTTTACACTCTAAATAATCATCACGTCATATTCACGTGAAAAATCACGTAACTGAACTGTCTTGAACAAATGACGATTGTTACGTGACGTTGGTAATGTTCACCTGAAATTCACGTAACTTTTACTAAAAATCTTGGTGAATATGTTTGTATGTACTCGTAAACAACTTAAGTGAGATTGTGTTAGTGTGATTGCAACTTCGGCATTTACGGAAAACCACACTCCAAATAATCTAAACGTTGTTTCCACCTGAATTTTCAGGTACATTTTACGTGCACACGTAGCCGCAAATGCTTCAGAAAAATTCAGGTGAAACTTACGTGTCCGGTGAATTCTATCCAAAACTCAGGTAGAACTTACCTGATTTTCACGTAGAATGAAAATTCTATCGAAAAATCAGGTAAAAGTTACGTGAATTTCAGGTGGAAAAAATCTACGTACTTTTTCAGGTGGAAACAACGTGCAGATTTTTTTGGGTGCAGCATTGTAAACAATCTTCACGTCAGATTTACCTGAAAACAAACGTGGTTATCATCCACCATACTTTTCACGTGGAAGTGACTTGACAATCACGTAAGAATGAATTATACATAACCTAAACATAGTTAGGCTTCGCAGAGGTAAAGGATATTTTAGGTGCAACTAGGCGAGAATTTTCCGAACCTCCAGTTCCCTCCTTGGAAAAAATATCAACGGAAGTCGCATGAAATTTAGAAGATTCATAGAAAAGTGATTTGGAAGAAGTTTAAGCTACATGAAGTCTAGAACTACAGTTTTTCGGTAGCGTTAGCATAAAAAATTTATTTCAGATTTCAACGTCCAAGGATGGACTACCTTTTGATTGGTTCAACATCGGAAATAGCAGCAATGTTCGTGAAAGAATCTAGTTTCAACATTGCTGTCCAAATCTGATAAATTTCATTCGACATTCGTTGATTTGTTCTCCAACAGTGTTTTAGCGATAACTCCGAAGTGCAATTGCCGAATGACAGCATTCCTTGTCTAATATTAGAGACATCATTTTGCATCAAATGCATTTCAACGCATCAAGCGCATCAGCAACGTGAAGAGGTTTCCTATTTACGGCTGCTGGCAGTTACTAACTTATTATGCATTCATTAAAAAAAAAAAACAATTTTGTAATATATTTCAAAGCATACCTGATATCATGTAGCTTTCACTAAAAGTTCACGTAACCAGTACGTAGCAATCACGTAAGGTTCACCTGATGAAACACGTAACTTCTTTTAAACTTCACGTCATTAGTACTGGAAAATCCAGTCAGATTCACCTGATAAATCACGCAACTCACCGAAGCTAAGTTTTGTTTAGGTTACATGCCACTCAGGTCACTCTTACGTGAAAAGTGTGGTGGATGAGAACCACATTTGTTTTCAGGTAAACATGACGTGAAGATTTTTCAGAGTGTACCTTTAGTTGTAATTAAAATAAGTAGCGTTTAGATCATGTTCCCATCAAGCAACAGAAGCTCGAGAAGTACGTTAAACAATTATTTAGTTAATCATCAATCGCAAAAGTCAGTCTAAAAAATTATATTGATGATCAAGTAGGAAACTCTAATGAAAACGTATTTTAACTATAGCATTGCATTATATTTTGAAGATTATTTAGTGAAAGCCTCTAAAACTGCATTAAAAAGCCAAAGCGGGCCGCAGTTTAGAGCCGTTCACCAAGCAATCATCAAAAATTCTCTACTCACAGTTTTAACCACTACATATTCTGAACTTCATTTTGAGAAAACGCCGAATACTATCATTGTGGGCTACGATAGTCCGCGACAGCATCGGAATTGCCTCCAAACAAGATTCGACAGTTCATGAGCTTCAATTTGATGATTGGCTTAGGAAGTCTTATTATTGATCTCCACGTCTATGTTTCTATTGTCAATCTTTTCGAATCCTCAGTCATAATTATGCCAAATGTTTAGTACGGTGTCATATCGTCTTACAATGTTAAATTCTTCTATCATTTTGTCTGTCTTAGTTATTACATGTTTCCTACGTTATTCAGTTAAAATCTATACTAGTTGTAGACTATGTTGCGTATTTAGCTGTCAGTAAATTGTCTCCATTTCTCGGGTACTTATTCAAAAGGACGTATGTGATTTTGAAAACAGGGATTCAAACATCGATTTGTCCTATCTAATGGCACTCCCACGCAAACCATCACCACACAAAGGCAGGGGAAGCCTTCGGAAACCTGTTGGTGGTGTTGGTTTGCGTGGAAGTGTCATTAAATTGGACAAATCGACGTTTGAATCTTTGTTTACAAAATCACACACGTCCTTTTGAATAAGTACCCGAGATTTGTTTATCACTAAAGGTCAGCTTTGCTTAAACGAAAAACCTAGGTCAAGCGCTAAACGAAGATGAAGAAATGGTCCCTAAGTTGTCTAATTGTCCTAAAGCCTTAAAAGCAAGCGTGACTATAATTGTGTGGGTCGTGGTCAGAGCTATAGATTCACTTTTCGGCGGCAAAGTAAGGCTTCATCACGCCTATTCCCTATCTATTAGTAAAAATTATCGTGAATGAAGCCATTATAAGATTGTTTGCATACAATCGTTATAATTTGTGGTATTTTTAATTATGGTTCTTCAAAGTGAGCAATAACAAAATAAAAAAGGCGCCACGTTCCTAGTTTTGATAAAACTTCTACTCAGTGAATCCAACAGTCAATTCCCTATCACCGTCGATAAACTTGATCATACTTAATAAAAATAAGTACCTATCTAGCTATAATTAAGCGTGGCTATGACTCATCATAATCAGGGAACGCTTCAGAAAAGTATTGCAGAAAAGAGATCTACCACCATTGTCACTGAGGGATGAGGTCTGCCTGACTGCACTATCATTCAAGGCTCAAAGACTCGACGTCCGTTGGATCACATCCTTAAGATCAGTGCGTCAATGCCAGATTATGACGCGGCATTAAACAAAAATAGTCAACATGTGATACCATCACGACAGGATATGTCTTTGGTTGCCATATCAGTGCTAATGGCGTAAGCCCATCCACCGCGGCAAGGTAACATATACATTAGACCTCTTCATGTTTTAAAAAAGTATCAAAAATTCAACCAGTCAGCCCAGATTCACAATTCTTATACTAAAATAAGTCTCCTGTCAAATTTTCAACTAATTCGGATAAAATTCAGAGGTGGCTCAAGTCAATTTAGTGTTTTTGGGCTATTTTCATTTTTGTAAAAAATCTAACAAGAGATATAAACGTCGAAAACTATCGCAACAACCTCTATACGGAAGCTTTGGATGTACTCTACAAGTCTTGTGAACATTGCGATTCGTTCCGTTCACGTTTTGTCCATGTTAAAGTGATTTTCAAGCTTTCAAGTACATAAAAATCGTTGTTCTACAAAATTCTTGAATTTATGACAAATGATTCCTAATTTATTACATTATTATTCCTCTTTTTTCTCTGGAAATTTGAGTAATATAATTGTCACTGTGCGATTTATCGTTAAATTCTTAAAAATTAGAAGCTGAACATTTGTCATAAATTTGCACGTAAGGATTTCTTCAGACAAGTTGTTCGAACGAAACATAAATCAAATCATATGATATTTGATGCTTACAACAAACTACTTCCAAATTTTGTTAATTTCAGGGTGTCGACTCAAATTTGAGAATACAATTCCCTGACTTTCCCTGACTTTCCAGACCCTTCCTCGAAAAATTCCAGGTATGAAAAATGTTGTTTTTTCAATTCCTAGAAGAGCATGAAAATCTCTGCATGTATAAAACCTTGAAGCCCATATGAGTTCCTGAGCTACTGGAAGTCTAATCACCTCTAGAAACAGAACATTAAGGATTTGGAGAATATCGTAGGCAATTCTATTCGTGCACAAAGATTCGAGTTAATGCGCAGAACTCCTGAAATTTTTTCACAATTCTCATCTTTCCAAAATTGGGTCCAATTAATGTTATAAGTTTCCTGGTGCCTTCATCCACCATTGGGAATTCTCACGGATTCCACGGATTCGTAATAGACTTTCAATACTACTGACGGACTTCTTCAAATCGTTGAAGTTTTCATTATCTTTCTGAAAATTTGTGTGAAATCTTGTATCTTTTGACACGACTTTTGAACTCTTTTCAAACCATCGTGGAAGCATTTAGAAATCCTTCTAAAGTCGGTAAAAAATCTTACGGATTAGTTATTTTCGTGAACATCGAGAAACGTCCTTTGGCTCTCAAGTATACTTGAGTAAGGTAAGGACTGCTTGCAATCTTCCAAATAATCATGAATGCAATCCCTCACATAAATCTATGCAGCACTTATAGTAAGCCCAGTAAAACATTCTAACCACTGCAATACTTTAAATAATTTGGTTTGAACAGTCGTTTAGTTTTTAGTAGATGGTGACCTTCGGTTTAAATAAAGCAATGGTCCCATGGAAAAGTATCCAAAAAAATAGGGTTTTTTTTAAGAAGGGGCATAACGGGCATAACTAGACTCAAATGCTAAAGGGGAGCTACACCTACTCTATGTATTTTATCGATTTTTAGATGTTTTTCAAAAATGGTTTTGGAGTTCCAGCATTGTTTTATTTATAGAAAATTCAACTAGATGTCAGACAACTGCAACAAGCAATGAAACTTAATAAGGAACATCTAATAGAGTTTTTTGAAGAACTCGTTGAAACATGTTTTAAGATTTCTTTGCATATTTTTTATATTAATCCGTTCACGAAGACATTCTATTCAAACAACATCATCCACCTCTTGCATAATTACGGAGTATCGAGTAACGTTTAATGTGGTTTAATTGAGACCATCGCCACCTACGTACATGAGGTAGACCATATGATGCTTTTATCCACTATCATTCTCTCTACATGACCATTAATTTGACCACCTAAGGACGTGAGGATCGACCAATGACTTTATAAGCCCATCATCAAATGGAAGTTCACGAAATGTTTTTAAAACATTACCTACAGAATCATGTTTGGAGATGAGAACGTTACTATAGAGTGCCGTCGCAGGTCAACAAAAATATTGTTTACGATTTTCGTTTAACAAACTTCCAAATATCTAGTTGTTGGTTGTAGTTTGAACATGTTTGATGATTGTTTGTTGAAGTGTTCTGAACTATGGCCTATTTCAGCCATTTGATTCAGTTTCGACTGCTTTCACTAGATAATCTTCAAACATTTGGGTGTTACATTTTTATCAAGAGGTAATGTGATATATTAAGTTTTTCATCAGAGTTAGTAGAGTTCATTAGAGTATTAAATAAAATTTTCCTGTATCATAACCCGAGTAGACGAGAAGAGCTCAATAATATCAAATGTTGATAAGATGGCAAAATGAGATATGGACATGATTGATATAAGAGATAAAAGATCAGACGATAATATCAATATTTTGCACTAAAATATCATAAGAAGATCAAGTTATGCTATTTGTAAGAAGTGATCAATATCATGTGTCATTAGTTTGTTTTTATCCCTAGCATATCTTGATGTTCAAAAGATATTTCGGTGCAAATTTTTGATATTGTTGCCTGTTCTTTTATCTCTTATATCAATCAAGTCCATATCACGTTTTGTTATTCTGCTCATGGCTTCTGCCCGGGAAGTACTTCAAAATAATTTTATAAGGAATGACTCCCCCGATTGATGATCAAGTATTTGAACTAACTTTCAGAACTTCTTTTGTTTGATGGGAACATGACTCAAACGCTACTAATAAGGAAACTGCAAAAAAAAAATCGAAACGGCTCCGACACAAAACCATCCAAACTAAATAGTCTAAAATATTAAAGGGAAAAAAAGCTATTTGGATCAGGTCTCAACAGTGGCCATTTGAGCAACGTGGCTTTGGAACTTCTGTTATTGCTTAGAGATCATTAGCAACAAACTCGATTACCATGGGGAACATGAAAAGGGCTTTTAGTCTAGAGACTGCCAACGGACACTCAAAAAAGAATCTTTATAGCTTGATAGTGGAGGTGGTTGTCGACTGTAACTGCCTCGGAGTATTGTTTATCGGCTATCATGGATATGGCGTCGTTCAAAAGAAATATTTAGTCGCTTACCAAGGCGATTTCCAATATATTTCCTTCCCAACTAACATACTATTTCTTTCCAGTGCGCTCATGGAGATGCAGAGGATTCCTCGTTCTCTTGTAGCAATGAGTGTCGAACTAATTTTCCTACCCTTATCCTAATTGACTGTGAGGACGTGGCCGGCATCGTTATTGGTCTTGAATTAAAGAAACTCCGAAACATGCACAGTGAGAATGGTTTTCTAGTCCCGAGAAAACTGTCCAATTGGTGAGCTGTGAATTATTTGTTGTTTCTTGGCCAATCACGACTATCAACTATGATGGGTATACG
Organism: Armigeres subalbatus; assembly: GCF_024139115.2. Lineage (NCBI taxonomy): Eukaryota > Metazoa > Arthropoda > Insecta > Diptera > Culicidae > Armigeres > Armigeres subalbatus. Next base: position 222,997,955 of record NC_085141.1, on the reverse strand, counting down.
AAATTAAAAAAAAAATCACTATACATTTTAAATATTGGGGGTTGTGATTTTTTTCCCTGACCTCATTCAAAATTCCCTGGCTTTCCCTGACATTCCAGGTCCAAAATGAAATTCCCTGACTTTCCAGGTTTTTCCAGGTAGTCGACACCCTGAATTTCACCATATGTCTGCATGCTTTTAACATTGAGTGCATCGTAGTAACAAGTGAAATCGAAGCTTCTTTGTTTGAACAAGTTGTTTAAAGAAATCTCAGCGTGCAAATTTATGACAAATGTTTTGCTTCTGATTTTTAAGAATTTACCGATAAATCGCACATTGACAATTATATTATTCAAAATTCCAGAGAAAAAAGAAGAATAATTATATTATAAATTAGCAATCATTTGTCATAAATTCGAGAATTTTGTAGAACAACTGCTTTTGGGGAAACAGTATTTTTATGCACTTAAAAGCTTGAAAATCACTTTAACATGGACAAAACGTGAACGGAACGAATCGCAATGTTCACAAGACTTGTAGAGTACACCCAAAGCTTCCGTATAGAGGTTGTTGCGATAGTGTTCGACGTTTTTATCTCTTGTTAGACTTTTTACAAAATTGAAAATAGCTTAAAAACACTAAATCGTCTTGAGCAGCCTCGAAATTTTATCCGAATTAGCTGAAAATTTGACAGGAGACTTATTTTAGTATAAGAATTGTGATTCTGGGCTGACCGGTTGAATTTTTGATACTTTTTGAAAACATGAAGAGGTCTAATATACATGGGGAGGGATAATATCAGAAATACATGGACCAATAACGAATTGCTCAGAATAGATCTGGAAGAATGAAGTGATTGGTTTGTGGACACTAGTAGTGATCATCGTTTCATTTAACCGAAATTGAATCAATTTGGTGAGATTGTTTCAATATGTATTTTATACGATTCCTAAACTAAATACGCGCTGGATTTAAAAATCCGGAAGTTTGTTCATGGATCCATTATCCAATTGATAATGGTAGCATAAACAGGCGGGGCTTACTGCAAGTGAAAGTGACCTCGGACTGGACGTTAGTTACAAGGCAGTCTGAAAAGGGCTACAACAGAGCTAACACCTTCTAACTCCCGGGCTAAAGCTGACTTTATTACAGACAGCTTTCTTCCATAATACCACTGCCGGACAGTGGGGGTTAGATTGAATATACATACACATGATTACATGCATTGAAAATGCCATCAAGTGCAAAAATATACTGTGTTTTTTTCCAATTTTGTAAAAAAATACACACGGGAGTGTTCATTTTAGAAATACTTAGGAGGGTCCATAATAAAGAAGGAGAACATCCCGAAACGAAACATGAAAATCAAATGGAGTGTTGACTATATAGGGAAGCGATCTCCTATTATGGATCCTCAGGGGGTCTACTGTAGGGCAAATTTAGTCAGACTTAAATGTTGACTTCAACGAACAATAACGTATATTTGGGTATTTTATGTATTTTTTATAGGGGGATGAAGGCAAATCTGCAAACAGGCACCTGAGATTATCACTCAGGGAATGGGGTTGACGGTTACTTGAGGTTACTTGATGTACTCGCTCATTCACGCTCACACAGGCACTCATCCCGTATGAGGCTTACTTGGGTGCTCTCTCTAACATACCCTCTGGCACACCCTGACACTCTTTCTGACGCTCACCACTGACATACCATGTGAGTCTAACTTGGGTGCTCACCCTTTACGCACCATGTGAGACTAACTTGGATGCTCACCCTACCACCTGATTCACACTCCTTGGAACTGTTGGACATCATCCTCGATAATGCCGCAATAGCAGTCGAAGCCCTCTTACACTCATAGTCGACATGGCTGGGGAAGGTCAGCTTGTCGTCTATTATGACCCCAAGGAGCTTCAAACTCCGCCTTGATGCGATCGCGACTTCACCCACGTGAATAGCACTGCATGTTGAACCGACTTGCGGTTGTTGACGATAACCACCTCCGCTTATGTTGAGCGAGCTCCAGGCCTCTTGCGCTCATCCAATCCTCCACCGTGCTGAACGCGTGTGCAGCGGTCAGTTCTAAATCGGGAATTGACTCCCCGTAGACCTCCAAGGTTACGTCATCTGCGAAGCCGTATAATAGTTCACGGTTCTGGAAATAGCTTTCCAAAATCCGGTACATGCCCACCGTCATGCTAAGCCTGAGTAACGGGAGCGCGATGGCATCCCAGCTTGCGCTGTTAAATGCGTTCTTCACATCAAGTGTCACTAACGCACAGTATCGAATACCTCGCCATTATGTTGGATCGCTATCTCGGTGGTCTTGTCCAGGGACTTGTGAAGAGCTCCCTTTGGTCTTGGCCATCACTATCCTGTAGGCGTCACCCCATGAATTCGCGTTGGCTCCTTCGCATAGGTTATCGAAACATGCTTTCTTACTGCTCGGCCTTGTTAAAGGCTGTTCCCTTAATCTTTCAACTCGTCCTCTCTGCGAGGCCGGGGACCCATCTAGTGGTTTTGCTCACCGACCGTTGTTAACACAGACCGCAGATAAGCGGCGTTGCCTTGGTGACGCGTCGTGCCGTGCGCCTTTTCATTCGGTTGCCTTCGGGCAGCTACTAACCCAATCAGTTACCGGTCGTCGGTCGCCCCTAATCAGAACCGCAGCTTGTGCCACTCCCAATCACCGGCACGCATGGTATTCTGCTGTGAATCGCATATTTGTCCCATATGAATAGGAAACCCAGCAAAGATGGGACAAATATGCGATTCACGGCAGTATTGTGCATTTAGACCAAAACTGTTTATATGACGCTGAGCAACTGAGCAACATTGCTGACGGCAGCAAGGCCCACTTCCGACGAGATTCACACGGAAAAATAAAATAAATATGCAACACTGCATGGTGTTATCTGTCACAAAATCGAGCTTGTTTTGTCGCTGACAACGTCGCTGGCACCAAATTGAGGTTCGGAAGTCGATTTCCACACTTCTGAACGCTCTTCCGACAATGTTTTGATAGCAAATTCAAATTTTGTTCTGACGTTCATGATGTCGGAAGTAAGTTCGGAAGTAAAACGTCGGAAGTCGGAATACAATTTAGTGCTGGCGACATAATAGAGACTCTCTCCAGCCGTTCCGTTCCGTACCCGTTTGACTCGCAGCCGGCCAGGCAATCGCTGGCCTCGGAGCCCACCGTGTCGACAGATCCTATTATTATTCCTTTATTTATTTGGTAGGCACTCTGTGTTACTTAACCGCTACTGTGCCGAGATCCACTGTGGTATTCTGCAGCCAGAATCCACACAGAATCTATTGTTAGATTCTTCCATTATTCATTGTTGTTGTCGTTGCTGGTCCATCTCGTCGTGAGTCCATTGTGTTCGTTTTGTCCATGTCGTGTATCCAATGATCGTTGCATTGTCCGGTTGCCATTCATCCGGGTAACGTTTGGAGGAATGCCTCCGAGAAGAGCAAGTTGTCAGTCGTCATCAGGCAGCCGTGACGGTGAGGCGTGCACCCCAATACGCCATTGCATAGGCTGCGCATCCGGCGACTGGCGAGGGTTTTGGTGGAGGGGCTGGGAATCGAACCCATGACCATTCGCTTGAAAGGCGAACGTGTAGCCAACTACGCTACGGGACCCCCCAGTCGACAGATCTGTAGGTGCAAAACAAAACCCCTTTCTCGGGGTTGTTTAATTCGAAGACACCCTATTAGGAATGGTCTTTCCGTGTCTCTTTCGTGCAGACCCTCTCGGTGCGGAACCGTTGCGGATAACGTCGGTAGTTTGCGGCTTACGGAAGCAATCATAGCTATACGGTTTGAGGTAAGGTTGATCTTTTGTGCGGAATTTCTTCGTTCTGCACCGTGACGGAGCAGTTTGCGATTCGCGGAGGTGGCTACAGTGATACGATTTGTGATGTGTTGAATGGCGCTGATCGAAACACCGTGCTTTCAAGGTTCTTTATGCGTAATCTCTTCGTTCGGCACGTATGCCGATGGTGTCGCCGCAGTTTGCGGCTGGCAGAGATGAGTATACGGTGATGCGATTTGCGACGTGACAAACGTCACTGACGTTGAACGTTTCGGGGAATAATCCAGGCTAAAGTCACTAGATATTTAATCCTTTAATCCAGGCCCGTTTCGGCGAATATTCAGCATGCAGGAACAATATTCCGATTTAAATTTGCCGATTCCTTCTTGTCGGCTGATCACTCGGCTTCAGAGCACACACACGCGGTATGGCGACCGTTCACTGCGATGGCTTTTTTACTTCTCTCCTTTGTTCGGCTTTTTCTTTCCCGGCCGGAAATTCACTGCAAAAGACATGACACGTCACCCATCGGCAATATAATATACCGGTAGAGTTTGTTTTCAACCCAGCATAGGGATGGATATGTTTATTTTGTGTCTATAATCTTTCTTTAATTCAATACAGCTGAACAGAATAATGTGGCTCAATTTCTGAAGTGTAACAAGGGCAGTTTTGCAGCTCGAAACAGTTATAGGGCAGCTACCAAACCATCCCCGCTTAGACCTTTAATGATCCCATGGTTATCTTCGCATGTCTATTTTTGTAGTTGATAACATTTTCAATGCATGTAATCATATCGTTCGAATGTAAATTAAGTTCTCCCGACGGAATTTCAAACGAAAATGTTAAAATGTTTATATCAAGATAAATTCAATGTAAGAACCTTGGTTCATATTATACTGTAATAATGAAGGCCTTAAGGCTGGTTAACAGTTCGGAAAACGTGTCACGGGATTTGGTCCCCCATTTCGAAAGGAAACATGGGGGACCAAATCCCGTGACACCGTTTTCCGAAATGTAAACCAGTGACATTGCGCACCTCGACTTGAAACGAGCCAACCATGTAAATGGTCGTACGAAAATGCTGTCGAATCGAGATGCGCAATGAGGCACCAGCCTTAAGGTCGGAGTGGCCATTTCTGTACACAGGGTATAATGACCAATAGTGGACCCTCTAGGAATAATTTCATTATTACAGCATAGTAGGAACCAAGGTACTTATTCTTACATTGAATTCATCTTGATATAACCATTTTCGTTTTAAATTCCATCAGGAGAACTTAACTCACATTCCAACGATATGATTACATGCATTGAAAATGCAATCAACTGTAAAAATAGGGAGCGAGTGCTAGTAATGGACCCCTTAAGGACAGAAATTTACTTCAATCGCTTCGCTAGAGTCAGACTCATGATATATTGCCATTCTGTAGCACCAGATGACAAGTAACAGTTATCAGCAATGCGTTTCGTACTTAAAACATGCTAAAACATTCATTTTTACTACTAAAATAAATATTTAAAAATAGTGTAGTCAGATTGCCTATTATAGCCACTCCGGGTCCATAATACGCAACATAGAGTTTGTTTACATACGTATTATGGTCCCCTCCATTTGATTTACATGTTCCATTTCCACATGTTCCAGTTGCCTATTATGGACCCCCCCCCCTTGTGTGCTAGTAATGGACCCCCTAACGTATTTACTTTTACAAATTAGTTAATATAACTTAATTTTAGTATCCCAAGCCATGAGACGAGCCAGCCTCGGGCTGAAAATCTCGATAATAAAGACAAAAAAAAATATCCCAAGCCAAAAGAATTGCATGGAACAACTACCCTGATATGTGGAGCAACTTTGATCCAATGGAATTTGGCAGAAAATAGTCGATTCCAGCGTTTAATTTGAGTTTTGTTCAGGGGGTCCATTATATGCACGGGGTCCACTACTAGCACTCACTCCCTATATTTTTTTTTAAATTTTGTAAAAAAATACACACGAGAGTGTCCATTTTAGAAATACTTTGGACGGTTCATAATAAGAAAGGAGAACATCCCGAAACGGAACATGAAAATCAAAATCAGTGTCGACTATACCGTGACCTGCCCTAATTCCGCGCATTGCCTAATACCGTGGATTTTATCCAAATAGATGAATATAGAGGTACTGTCTGTTATACACATCACATTATTTGGTGAAATGCACAAATATATATCAGAAAATGTTAGCAAATTATTATTGTGGGTATTTGTGACGTAAATTAGGCGCTAAAAAATAAATGGGAAAATGTATGGCTCGACCAGTCAAAATTTTCATCCGCTTAGCAAAACGCTTAAAATTATGGTTTCATTCCTATGTCTTGTAACCTAATTTTTTAATGATATTTACTTCCAATATCTCATTGAGCCCATTTTTACAGCAATAAAATACGAGCTGGATACTGAAATGGTATTTAATATTCTTGTTGTTGCATTTTTATTGATCAAGCCATTGTCGCGGTATTAGGCCATCTTCTTCGCCGGTAGTGCCTAATACCGTGACTTGGCTATACCGTGAAGTTGATACTCAGACAAATAAAACAAAACCCTCACATTGGATACATAGACCACTAGACAGTATCATATAGGTATTGAAACATTCATGTTAAATATCTACGACATTTTATGCGTAGTATTACTAGGGGAGCATCATTCAGATGAATTACACATTATTTATTTATTTAATCAGACTAAGGCCGAAGTGGCCTGTGCGGTATATAAGAGTCTTCTCCATTCGGCTCGGTCCATGGCTACACGTCGCCAACCACGCAGTCTACGGAGGGTCCGCAAGTCATCTTCCACCTGATCGATCCACCTTGCCCGCTGCGCACCTCGCCTTCTTGTGCCCGTCGGATCGTTGTCGAGAACCATTTTCACCGGGTTACTGTCCGACATTCTGGCTACGTGCCCGGCCCATCGCAGTCGTCCGATTTTCGCGGTGTGAACGATGGATGGTTCTCCCAACAGCTGATGCAATTCGTGGTTCATTCGCCTCCTCCACGTACCGTCCGCCATCTGCACCCCACCATAGATGGTACGCAGCACTTTCCTTTCGAAAACTCCAAGTGTGCGTTGGTCCTCCACGAGCATCGTCCAGGTCGAATTACACATTGCGATATGTATTATTCCAGTACTTCCCCAAAGAGAAACTTCTGTTGGAAGACTTGAAGATGATATACATCTAATGAACATACAAATCGTCTTTATTGTGTCATTCAGCACATGCGAATACGATATCATTTATGCGATATTTACCACAGACTATAGACGTAAATATTTTTCCTGTACAGTTTCCATTAGAAATGTAGGTATTTTTCATCTGAATACAAATCCTCCCATTGTCTTCAAATCTACTTAGACACTCGATTGGATATCACCTATCTAAAATCTAAATTAATGTGAAGTAAATTATTTGAGAAGTTGCTAACTTCCCAAGGAAATGATTATTTTTCCAGTATCTGTGTAAAACAGTAATTTTTTATGACGTTTTTTTAATGTGACCTAATAATTTAATTGAAATTTTTATATGATTCGATTACTTACAAATTTATTGTAAATGTGGTCTTAAGTTCATCATTTGAGCTTGTTTAATAAGGCACGGTATAAGGCAATTTTCTGCGCGGTATTTGGAATCTTCTTCGAAATGTTCGCGGTATTAGGCATGTGGGAACCGGAGGACGTTTCTAACGATAAATAAACGGAACGCGGAACGAAGATAAAAACGCGTGTTTATTGTTTTTTATTATAACTTCAACTGACTGACAACAAATATGGCGGCGCCAACTTTTACTACTCTACATAGGTGTATCCAGGGGGCGCACTCATTCATGTTGGTAGTGCGCACCACATAGCCCCCCCTAATTACACTAGAAATCGGACCCTATGTCCTGACGGTGTAATTTTAGTTTTCTCATCTAATTGCGGATGTTCGATTATTCCTTGATCAGCTGTGAATGCCGGCTTGATACGGTCAATCGAAATCCTTTGAATTTTTCCGTTGATGCTTAGATCCATAAACTTGTTGAATCGCCTCACCACTTCGAAAGGACCCTCATATGGCTGAACGAGCGGCTTCTTAACTGCGTCGATTCTGATAAACACATGGCTGCATTTTAATAACTGTCGATGAACAAAAACGGCTGGCTTCGAATGATGAACAGGATCGATTGGTTGTAGTTTGATGAATGTGTCTCGGAGTGCGTTCACAAAATCCGTTCTGGTCGCGCCACTTTCCACGCAGTTCAGGAATTCTCCAGGAAGTCGCAGAGGTTGGCCGTAAACCAATTCCGCGACTGAGCAATTGAAGTCCGGTCGAAAAGCAGATCGAAGCCCGAGCATTATCATGGGCAGCCGGTCACACCAGTGCTTGGAGTCAACTGCCATTATTGCTGCTTTCAATGTACGATGGAACCGCTCCACTAAACCGTTAGCTTGTGGGTGATAAGCCGTTGTACGGATATGTTGAGAACCCATCGTTTCTGATAATTCTCGGAAAAGTTCGGATTCGAATTGCCTACCTTGGTCTGTAGAAATGGTCTCAGGTACGCCGAAACGAGCGACCCACGTCTCATACAACGCTAGCGCTACTCTGCTGGCCGTCATATCTTCAATTGGAATAGCCTCGGGCCATCGAGAAAAACGGTCAACGATTGTAAGTAAATAGCGTTTTCCATTCGATGGAGGTAATGGTCCAACTATATCGACATGGATGTGACGAAATCGGCTACTCGGTAGGGGAATGTTTTGGAGAGGGGCCACAATATGACGATGAACCTTAGAGCGTTGACACTGAAGACAATTCTGCACAAAAAATTTTACGTCCTTGTTCATGTTCTTCCAAATAAAACGGTCAGAAATCAAGCGACGAGTGGCACGAACTCCTGGGTGAGCCAAACCGTGAAAATGACGAAGAACCATTTGCCGATGTTGCGGTGGTATGTATGGCCTTTCGGTATTCCGAGACATATCACAGTATAGAGGTTTTGATGCCAAAGTTGTACGGCATAGTTCTAACTTGAGCGAAGTAGGCGAGCATAGAAGACGATTCAGCTCACTGTCATCAACCTGGTCATCAGCAATTTTTTCGTAGTCGATCGGTGAGGAAATAGAGACCGTCGCCGTTCGTGACAATGCATCAGCTGCAACATTGAACTGTCCACTTATATGACGAATGTCGTTCGTGAATTCGGAGATGTACCTCAAATAGCGATCTTCGTGTGGTAAACGACTGCTTGGGTTCGATGTCATAGCGTGTGTTAGCGGCATATGATCAGTGTAAATTACGAATTTTCTTCCTTCCAGCATGTGCCGAAAGTATTGGACCGACTTCTTCATGGCTGTTAATTCTCGACCGAATGTTGAATACTTCAACTGAGAAAATTTCTCGGAATAGAAACCTAAAGGAATCCAATTATCACCATTAAACTGTTGAAGCACAGCACCCGCAGCGGTATTTGATGCGTCTATGAGGAGGCTCAAAGGTTTCGAAGAATCAGGATAATGCAGGAGAGCGTTATCTGCCAAAGATTTCCGGCAAATTTTGAATGCTTTTCTTGCCTCTTCAGACCACACTATTTTCCGAAAAGCGTTCTTTTTATTTCCCGGAATAAGATTTCGAAGTTCGATCTGCAAATCTGATACTCGTGGGATGAATCTTTTGTAGCAGTTCAAAAGCGCTAGAAATCGCCTTAGATCCTTTACGATACTAGGCGCTGGGAAATTCACGATACCCTTAACACGATCCGATCCGGGGAAGGATTAATGCCGTCCTTGTTTACCACGTATCCAAGAAAGTTAACACAAGCCTCTGCAAATCTACTTTTGGCCACGTTTATAACGAGGCCATATGATTTTAACCTGTCGAAAATGGCCCGCACATGTTCGTAGTATTCTTCTAGTGTGCTAGAGTAGAGGCGATGCAGATATCATCCACGAAGACTACTACGAAGTCCATGCCACTGAATACTTTGTGCAAGAATCTTTGAAACGTTTGGCTAGCGTTGCAAAGCCCAAACTGCATACGCGTAAACTCGTAGAGTCCGAAAGGCGTAATTACTGCCGTTTTTGGCACATCCCGTTCCTCTACTGGTATTTGATGGTAAGCTCTTTCGAGGTCCAGTGTTGTAAAAATGGATTTACCCTGAAAAGTGTTTAACAAGTCGTGGATGTGAGGAACCGGGTAGCGATCGGGCACGGTTGCTTTATTTAATGCTCGGTAATCCCCCACAAACCTCCATTCTCCACTTTTTTTTGGAACGCAGTGGAGCGGACTTGCCCAACAGCTACTGGAGGGACGGCATATAGCGAGATCGATCATTACTTGGAATTCTTTTTTTGCAGCACTCACCTTGTCTGGGGCCATTCTACGGCATTTACTTGACACCGGGGGACCTCTGGTTTGAATGTGGTGAGTAACGTCGTGTTGCACTGCTGTTTTGATCATCGTCGGTAAAGTAATTTCCTTGAACTTGTTCAGCAACTCCCGGAACGGGTGATCCGAAGCTATCAATGTTACGGAATGAACCGATGTTTCAGTCACGCCTCCTGTCGATGATAGCTTGGTCAATTCGTCAATAAGCCGTCGATGCTTCAAGTCCACTAGTATGCCATGTGTTGCGAGAAAGTCTGCGCCGATAATTGCCATTCCCACGTCAGCAACAAGAAACGGCCAGTTGAAACGACGACGTAATCCCAGATCCATCGTGACAAACCTTTTATCATACACTTTTATTCTGGAACCATTCGCTGCAAGTAGGATGAATGGTGTCGCTTCTTTGTTCCTGTCTCTGCTTGTTGCCGGAATTATCGATACATCCGAACCGGTATCGATAAGGAATCGCATGTTAGATGAACGGTCGAATAGAAGTATACGGCGGCTGACTGCGTTTGCGTTCACTCCCGCCGTTTCGAGCGAACGAGAATCTAGTTTTTTGAACTGTATCTGCATGGTTCCCGACTAGACTGGCCCAGATTACTATGGGGAGAAAAAAATGTTGTCGAATTCCAAGGGGCACCCCCCAGAATTGTGTCTTTGGGTGAGAAAATCAATCTCCGAAAATCTCAGCTCAATCGCTTGTTGCATAAGCTGGCGCATTTGATTTGAAGTTTGTATGGGGATTTCAGCCAAAATGTATAGGAAAATACACCTTCGTCACTCATTCGATCTGGAAATTGGTTCTGGATGCTCGATTGACCTGAGAATTGCATAAACGGCAGTTGGTATGCTACAGAACAATTTCACAGAACATTGCATGATGATTAAATGAACTTTTATATAATTTTCGGCTGATTTATTAGGAGCTGATTTGTGTATTTTTGGGTTTTTTGATCGAATCGCATCAGCCGAAACCTAAATAAAAGTTCATTTAATCATCATACAATGTTCTGTGAAATTGTTCTGTAGCATACCAACTGCCGTTTTTGCAATTCTGAGGTCAATCGAGCAATCAGAACCAATTTCCAGATCGAATGAGTGACGGAGGTGTATTTTCCTATACATTTTGGCTGAAATCCCCATACAAACTTCAAATCAAATGCGCCAGCTTATGCAACAAGCGATTGAGCTGAAATTTTCAGAGATTGATTTTCTCACCCAAAGACACAATCCTGGGGGGTGCCCGTGGAATTAGACAACTTTTTGTTTCCTGGGCCAGTCTATTCCCGACATTTCAAAGCTCGACCGCCAAACTTGCGATGGAACCAACATATTTCGTCTTCCGGATAACGGCTTGAAGATCTAGATGTTGATCGACTTCGGAATGTGCCGCGTGTTGCTTTTAGGTTTCTAATTTCAGCCGTCAAAGCCGCAACCTGGTTCTGTAAATCAGCAACGGTATCGGAAGCAGAAGCTACATTCGAAACGACGGCGATGTGGGAAGATGGATAGTTCCGTCGCTGATTGAAAGTACTGCCTTCACGCTGGGAGGCATACGCTGAAGGAATAGCATCTTCATCAAATCGTCTGTTACGTTCAGTCCAGTAGCGATTTCTTGCATTTTTGCAAGTAGATGGGTTGGGCGCATGTCTCCAAGATCACAAGCACTCAGCAACCGCTCCAATCTACCTTGTGCGGATACTTGGAATCGGGAAATCAGACGTTGTTTGAGAGTGTCGTATTTGTTATTGGCTGGCGGATTCGTGACCAAATCTGTCACATGGCAAATGACGGATTGGTCAATTTTTGCGATGATGTGATAGAACTTTGTGTGGTCGCGCACCACATTGGCCAGAGCAAACTGCGCCTCGGCCTGTGCGAACCACATCACCGGATCGTTCTTCCAGAAATCCGGAAGCTTAACCGCTACTCCAGCCACGGCGGCCGCGGCTGTCTGCACATTTCCTGCAAGGTTCTCTTGCGACATGTTCGCTGTGTTTTCGTTCAAACGCGACGGAATATCACGTCGGGGTCACCAATGTGGGAACCGGAGGACGTTTCTAACGATAAATAAACGGAACGCGGAACGAAGATAAAAACGCGTGTTTATTGTTTTTTATTATAACTTCAACTGACTGACAACAAATATGGCGGCGCCAACTTTTACTACTCTACATAGGTGTATCCAGGGGGCGCACTCATTCATGTTGGTAGTGCGCACCACAGGCATATTCATAAGTCAAATGTCGAACACTATTTTCTTCATTTTTTATGAGTTGAAGTACAAAACATATTTTCCCCTTCAAATGTATTTAATATTGATTAAAGCGACATAGTTTTCAAGGTTGATTGTTACAAATTGAATTTTATATAGCGAATTTATTGTGGACCCGTCCTTAACCCCACGGTAATAGGGCATGTCACGGTATAGGGAAGCGATCTTCTATTATGGATCCTCATGGGGTCTACTATAGGGCAAGTTCAGCCAGACTTTGAAATATTGACTTCAACGAATATTTGGGTATTTTATGTGTGTACCGTGCATGGGAGATGCAGAGATCGATTGTCACCCTTAAGAGATCCTAGGCTGCACGTCGCTAAACACGCAGTCTACGGAGGGCCCACAAATCGCCTTCCACCTGATCGCTCATCCTTGCTCGCTGAGAACCGCGCTTGCTTGTTCCCATCGGAACGCTGTCAAGAAACATCTTTACCGGATTTCTGTCCGACATTCTGGCTACGTGCCCGGCGCATCACAGTCGTTCGATTTTTGCGTCCGTGTTTGTGCGGTAGCTGCTATAGCTGGTCCTGAATGATTGTATCATATGCGGCTTTGAACGGCGAACACCTGGTCCGTGGTAGAGCGTTAGCCCATAGATTACGCCTGGTACTGCCCCACGAACTCTCTTGCAATTGATGTTAGTCGGCGGCGTGGAATTTGGGAGAGTACCTTGTAGGAAGCTTTCAGCAATGTTATTGCGCGGTAATTGCTACAATCCAACTTATCGCTCTTTTTATAGATGGGGCATACGACACCTGCCATCCATTACTGCGGCAGAACCTCATGCCTCCAAACCTTGGTAATTGCTCAATGCAGCGCTCTAGCCAGTGCCTCACCACCTTGTTTAAACAGCTCTCCTGGTAGTTGGTCAACCCCAGGGGCTTTGTTGGTTTTCAGCCAGCCGATTTCCTTCCTGAAGATCCGGAGCCGGTTCCCGGTCATAACCTTACACATATCGGGCAGTGACACGTAGCCTTTACGTGAACTGTTTAATTTCTCATAGAACTTTTGTGCGTTATTAGCGGAGTAAGTTGATCTCTTCGCGATCTCGATCTTCTTTCTGGCGTTTTTCCGTTTGTATCGTGCGTCGTTCGCCCTCGTGCGGCGTTACAGCTATTTCGCTCATGCTGCATTCTTCAATAAATAAAATTCAATAAATTTAAAACATTTCATTAATATCACACATAAATTTCACTTACCAACGCTAATCAATGTATTTCATGCAATTTTGAACAAAATGCAAATTGCAAAAAAAAAAACCCAGATTAATCCACCTAGCGTTGGTGGTGCCTTTCTCCCATTTAGTAAAGACACCAACCTTATATGGGGTTTAAATGGTCCGATGTACCATTTTCTTCATAACTTTTAAACGCAACGACCGATCGTTATAAAATTCAATAGTGATCAACAAGGCTTTGTCCCCTGTCGAATGAAACTTGTTGCGAGAAAATCGGATAAGGATTACTATACGAAAAGTTGTCTAATGTTTTTTATAGCTTTTGTGCACACACATACACACACACACATACACACGGACAGACAGACATGTGCTCAGCTCGTCGAGCTGAGTCGATTGGTATATAATACTATGGGTCTCAGAGGCTTCTATAAAAAGTTCGTTTGCGGAGTGAAATGATAGCCTTTCGGTACAACTTAGTTGTACGAGAAAGGCAAAAATGTGATTCCACATATTGCATCCCCCTAGACGAGTTGAACCAATGGGATCAGTACAAAAGGTAGAACCACGAAATGCCGAATGGTACAAAAGGCCGAATCATTACAAAAGTTCCAATCTTCCAACCAAGAGAACTTGGATAACTCAAAAATTAACGTTTACTTTTATTATGCTGCCTCATAAAGAAAAACTTGTCTACGTGTTTTGCAACTACTAGCAGCGATTTAATCAATCTTATTCAGTTGAGGTATTTAACGTCAGTTCAACGACGAAGTTCAATCTTTTAATGGAAAGAAGTTGTATGACGGTGTTTACAGAGTCAATTTGAATCCTTATATCTATATACATAAAAATGAATTTCTGTCTGTCTGACCCTTATAGACTCGGAAACTACTGAACCGATCGGCGTGAAAATTTACATGCAGAGGTTTTTGGGGTCGGGGAAGGTTCTTAAGATGGTTTGAGACCCCTCCCCCTTTTGGAAAGGGGGCTCCCATACAAATGGAACACACATTTCTGCTTAACTCGAGAACTAATCAGAGAATAAATCAATTGTAGGCGAAACAAAGTTCGTCGGGTCTGCTAGTATTGCATAATATATCAATCTTTATTGCAGTAATGAAAGGATAGAAATAACTGAACACTGTATATCTTCATATAAATATTAGCACTTAAAAGTAACGGAGTAATCCAGGGCTCACAAAATCGAATAGCCAATTTGCATCAATGTAGGAGTTGTGCACTTCATGGCGCATGGTTTTGTCAATGATGCGCACTATTCACGATCTAATTGCGACATCAGACGCTAAACAAAACCGATTGTTTCAATTATTATGTTTTTAACTAAGGGTCTGTCTCATTTGGAGAATTAAACTGAAATTAAAATTAAAAGTGACATTTCAATAATTATCAAATAACCCTGCTCGCAGAGCAAGATTAGTTTTGACAGATATCGAATCATTTTGCATCGATGTCTTATTGGAATTGCTGGGTAGCACCAACCATTCTTATGATTGGGTTATTTGCTAATTTTCGAACTGTCACTTTTAAGTTTAATTCTCCAAATGAGACAGAGCCTTAGTAGACCCGAAACAATTCGGTGGAGCTCCGAATATTAACTTATCCTTAAGTCCCTTTGTGCAGGGACTATCCTGAACATTTCTTGCAGCGCTACGACATAGAAGTTATCAATTTGTATAGAATCGTAGGCGTAGACAATTTTGTCTCTTAGTAACTTGAATTTCTTCAAGTTACGACGAGACAAAGATACAGTTTCAAGCTTTTAAACGTGATTCTTCCTTTGTCTCATCATGATCCTGACGCAACTTATTGTACGTTGTTTGTTCACTTGGTACTTCAAAGGCGAACTGTTTGAAGCTGTAGTCGACGATTTATTTTAAAAAAAATGAATTTGTTTGAATTATGGACATTTGCCATACCCCCACTTACCCCCTAAATTGTCCACGTAGTTTATAGACAGCCTTGACGACCGTCTTGCCGGAAGACAGGTAATGCGAACGCAGTGCCATGAAGATGAATATTACGCCAAATCGCTATTGTTTCCACCAAGCTTATTAAACTACATATTCAGTACCGATATTTAAATAAGGCCGGAACAAATATTATTTTCTTCTTCTGTTATCGGGGCGATTTTTTCGTGGCTTTATTTTATTATTTGAAAGGGAAATTCAAAATTTGATTGAAAAAAAAATATTGTGCTTTCCCAGCAAGTTCTTTAAGAAAACTGATGAGTTTTACGATTTTATCAATTTATCCATTTATTTTTATTTACCACCCCCTTCGTTGTCCAACATGGAGACCAACATGGCAAAAGAAGGAATTCATGTTTGTTCCGGCCTAAATGACCAAAATATTCTTGCAGCAGTCTAGCAAGTTTCCGCCTCTCTTATATAAATGAATGTCTCAAACTTTACAATAATATTAATGGATGTAATTAAATGATCTGTTTCATTATTTGGACACATCTAAATCGAATAATGTTTTCGAAGGGAATGTTCGCAATCGTTGCAAAACCAAAGAGAATTACATAAAGGTAATTTATCGATGATTATAAATAAAATTCTAGTTTTGACATTAATTGTTAACATTTCACCTACAGATAGGTATACTGCAACAAAGTTGTTCACCAATAAAACAATTATTATTATTTTGACATTAAGATAATTTAAAAGTTGTGATGAACAAATTGTTAAATGTTGTGTAAGTGTAGTCACATTAGCATAAGGATTTTCGGTAGTTTAAGAAGCGTTTTGTATGGAATCGATGTTAACGTAATAAACGATTTAGATTACTGAATTTTCCGTAATTCTAGGCGTATGTATTGAATTCATCTTTTTTGTTAAAAAAACTTAAAAAAGAAAAAAAAAATCCCTTCAGTACATTGAGTATCAACATACCTTCCGGAAAATCTGAATATTGGTATACCCAAATAGTAATATAAACTCTATGTCCTTACCAACTATGCCGCCTGTGTTCCTACGAAGGAATAGGAAGTGTCGACAGCTCCACCTTCAGTTTATCGTACATCTCCTGATAGTCGGGATGCTCCCGGATCAACATCGCCACCGTCCCCCGCTTGACTCCCATGGCAGCGCCCAGATCCTTCCGACTGGGGGTGTAGCAATAAGGAATATTCCGTTCCTCACAGACGGCCGGCAAATGACACATAATTTCCACCGGAGTCACATCTCCAGCAAAAACTACCAAGCTGGGGAAAACACATTTTTATGAAAAACTGTCAGCGCGCACGGCATTTTTGTTTTGAAGGCTTACCCGGATTCTCCCTTGCGGAGACGAACTTGAACATCCTTCAATCCGTTGCGAAGATAAGTTTTGTGCTTGGCCGCTGAGAAAGAAAGCAAGATTTCAAGCAAAATTTTTCATAACGACGTATGTAACAAAAGTAAACAAAATGAGGTTTTTAATACAACGTGACAATCACACGCGGCTTTATATAATACGCATCGATTTTACTGATTTCAGATCTTAAAATTCTTTAATTCAATCTTTTTACGAATCGACGTATGTCAAGTCTCACTGTTACATACGTCGCTTTAACATATGGGAACTAAGAGCGACCTATGTACCAAAAAAAGCAAAACAAAACAAAACTGCAGTTGCGTCAATCGTGCACTATGGAAAACCGACCAATGTACACCGACGTGCGTGCAGCATACCGGTGTATGTATAATTTTATCGTTTTTCACAGTGAATTTGAATGAACTGAGATTTGATGTGAAGCACGCTTATTACGTGTCATGTAATGACGCATGGCAGCGGAAAAAAGTATTGAAAAAAGATTTAGTTTTAAAACAGTTTTAGAAAAAGTTTTGCCAACTTTCTGCAAAGGATTTCTCGAATTCTCATAATTGTTACATACGTCGTTATGAAAAATTATGCTTGATTTATTTTGTTTGTTCCGAACGCAGATTGATTTCAACCTCACCTTTCTCAATCAGCTTGTGCAGTTTTTTGGTCAGCTTTTTGGATGCCATCGGCTGGGAGATCGCATTTACATTCCGCAATTTCTCGTCGTATGTGTCCTCCTCCTTAACCACGGTGGTATCCAAGTCGGTGTCTGGTTTTTCCACTTTAATTTTACCCATCTTTAAGAAATAACTTTCAAATTTATGGACAAAAACTGAAAGTTTCGGCAAGATTCGCTTTCAGCACGTGCTTTTTCAAAACAAATTTGCTGTTTGCTTTTCTGATGATGGTGAGCCCGTGAGCAAATATCAATTTCAGTCGCAGGGTGCAATCGTTTTTATTTTCTTGGGGTTGGTAGCTCTGGTGTAGGGTATCCTTCAAAAATTACATTCACAAAAGGCGAATAATTCGACACAGTTGTTTCATAAGGGCCAATGCAATGTCGCAATAAGCTCGAATGGAGAAAAACGGGTTCGAATTGAGTTCTCCAAGCGCAGTTTTTCGCACACTAACGTCACTGTATAGAATATATAAAGTAAAAGTGGGTGGTAATCTTGTTGCGGCAAAAATATCACGAATACTTTTGGAGGAAGACAGCACACAATGACAGGAATACTGCGAAGTCACGCACACCTCCATTCATTTGGAGAAGTCAATGTTCCTTGACATGTTTTCAATTATAGTTCGAAAAATAGATGTTATTTTGAATGTCAATAGTTTGCATCTAATCATTGAGGCCACATATAAATAAAATTTATTTTGGATTGATATCGATTTAAAAATACGATTAAAGAACTATAGGGTAAATGATATATTTTGGACATGTACATATTTTGGACAAGCCTGAGCTTCTTCGATCAATTTTAGATAATGTGTAGGAAAATTTTTATCGAAAATATGATCATTGCACCCGCATAATAAAAAACAACATGTTATATGGTCAGAATCATTATTACGATGTAAGATATAGCTTCACAGTATACGTTGGGTTATCGAATACTTTTCGATCGATTCAACCATAAGTGCTCGACATCAACACTAAATGTCAACATATAACATGCTGTTTCTAAAATGTTCTTTATTTCCTGCATTATATGTCAACATTTTATCATACTGTTGAAAATTGTATGAAAATTTTGCACGCGAAAACAGACGAATTTTTATGGTGACATAACTTAACAACCCATTCAACATATTGTTATTTGTCAAATAACCGTACCACAAACTGTTAAAACTTTATATGTGATTGTTCATTTACAGTTGTCAACAGTAGAGGAGACGATTGTCGACCGCACGGAAAAATATCCATGTGCAGTTTGTAATTATGCGGGCATACTTTTACCTCCACTCTAGCGGCTCTTAATGAGAATTCACAAATCAACTATTATTTATCTTTAAAATTACCTAAATTGTAAAGCTTTCTACCAAAGTGCCTGCTGGGCGCCAGTATGCAGGAGAACATGCATTATAGGACTCTTCGTAACATGCACCTGAAACACGTTTAAATTGGTTCAAACGGCAATTTTGAGGTCTTGCGGCCAAAGTTTGATTGTAATTGAGATACTAACATATTCCAATCGCTTAACATAAACTCGAGACGGATGAAAAAAGAGTGACCAAAATGAAGTTATGTTTTTATGCATCAGACATTTATTGGTCACCCCATGTACAGTACATGGATGAACCATTAATTGCCAACTTTCAGGCTGTTTTCAATGATATCGATAAGATTACGGAAAAATGTTAATTTCTGGTTTAACCTATGTCAGTTAAGCAAATAAATGCATTTAAATGAATGTGGATACGTGTACACAGAAAGAAAATTCATTATTGAAATTAAAAAAACCATTGGTAAAAATAAAAAGTTGCGTTGGTTCTTTTTCGTAGAGAGTTGCAAATGTTCAGAATAAAAGTACGTTAACTTTTGCAACAACCATTTTTCGAAAGTTGCATTCCATTCTAAAATTAAAAGTTTGAACTTTTAAAACAACATTGTAGAACTGTCAAAAAGAAATTATCAAATCGTAAATAAAAGAGTGGAATAGAGAGAGTTTCATCCGCCCAAAAAAATGGCTCCCACCCACTGCTTACCCATTCAAATTTTCTTTCACATTTTTACTGCATTAATAATAGATTTTGTTTATTTTATTTCATAGTTTTATTCAACGTGTAGGTATAAATGTGTAGCAGCTCCAAAAATCTGCAAAGTTGCTCGTTGGATGTGCATTGCAGACATTAAGATGTTTTGCCGTTCAGCAATTTGAGAAAATCTGTAAAAAAGAAATTTTTGCATTCCAATAAATATTTGCATTCCGCAAAATCACGCCAAGTCCACTGCGCAATCCGACGGAAACGGCGAGATTGGACAGATACATTTCCAGTCAAATCCTACTGCTTCCGTAGCCGTTTCGTTCCATTGCGTTAGTGGGTTAGGTGTTTTTGTCTGAAATTTTCATGTCTTTACACACTAATATTATGACCTACCTTCCAATCCCATGAGTTATTCACTGCTCCTAGCACCGCTTTTCCCGAGGCTTTTCCGGAGCTCATGATCGAGAAAATAAAATAAATCGTTTACCGCGACTTGTTGGAACTGTTCGAGAAGTTTCGCGGCGAATAACATAGAGGCGAAAACGACGATGCACTGATGCACACGGATAGATACCTACTACGGGAGTTTTTCTATAAATGAATGGACAAAAAATAATTCTATTCACAGTGGGAAAAAAGTTTTATATTAAACACATGTAATGTTGTACGGAAGTGTTAGTCATATAAGAAATAGACAAATTTAACCAATCACTTAGATGACAATCCAAATAAATATATGTACATCTCGATAAATTTTGTGGTAATTTTTACCATCTGATAGTCCATAGTGGAACTATGTAAACAGAAGTAAACGATGTTCTGTTCTCTCTTCCTGTTTTGAAATTCATCAGTTTTGACAGATCTACAGTTTTCTAGTTGACTGGATGAACTTTTAATTTTACAATGGGAACAGGAAAGAAAAACTTTTGAAATAAGAAAATAACATTGAAATGGATCAATTTCATTTTTGTTTTTGAAAAAACGGAGCACTTTTCAAATGTAAAGTGCAAAATATTCTATGAAACAATGTTTGTTTTTTGTGTGTAGGTATGTCATACCATTGAGATCTGTAGGTGGCCATTTTTAAATTAGGAGAAAATGACTCTGTCCAAAATATATGCATTTTCCATGTCGAAATTATATATTTGATGTCCAAAAAGAAAATATTTCAGTTCGCAGTCTATCACAGTTTACACCTAGTAAACGTAATTTACTCAAAAATTGGGCAATGGAGACACAAGACTAATCATAGGTTAGACTACGTTCAGATTATGACCTATATCACTTGATATAGCGAATCTTGACATGAGAAGCCATATGCATTATTTCCAGTGAAAATTAGATGTACAAACACTGATGTCAAGATGCTCTATATCAAGTGATATAGCTCATAATCTGAACGTACACTCAACTAAACTATCTAAGGAACATCATAAGCCTCATCTTATGAAGCGCGGAAAATTTACCGAATTTCATTTTCATTGAGGCTCTTATGATAAGTAATGGCCTGTTAAGAAATTCATTTTTGTATCTTATGAAGTTCATAATAGTTATTCATAGAAAAATTAAAACATAAGAATTGTCTTATGATTTTCATCACTACTCTTGATGTGAAAAACTCATAAGACAAATCTTATGAAATGGGAAGTCAACATGGTGGAATATGTTGGACGCAGTTCTCATCGCAGATTTATTTCTACAAGTCGATCACAAACGTGAGTAAATGTTTCTATTGTTAATTGTTTCTCTCTGCTGTTATATAAAAAAACATATAATTTATATTTTACAGAACCTTGAACAATGCAGGACACCACCAGCACAGATTTTCTCAACTTCATCTGCAATTCGAACAATGACCTGGTGCGGCGACAAATTGAGGGGTTGAAATCGTTGATTCGCGGTGACGTCGCTCGTCAACCGAAGAAAATCGACCGTCAAATTGTGCAGGATACTTTGTGGCGCCAATGGAAGCTGGATCGTAACTATATACCAGCAAACATTTCCCACCAGCAGGAGAGGACCGACCGATTGAACATGCGAATTTCGAGTCTCCCAAATCGAATAATCCCAAAGTTATTGATATGAATAAATGTTTGAGATATAAGCTAGTTAAAAATCTTAGTTTAAAAAATGATACGTTTACACGAGAAAAATACAAGATTATATTGTACATTATTTGTACACGTAAAAAAATTTAATGTTATTTATTATTAATATTTCTAATACCTTTTTGCCAAAGTAGGCTCTTAATGATATGTATAAGAAAAAACTTATACATCGCATTAGTCACATACATTCCGAAACTTATACTTTTCATTAACTTATGAATGTTATTAGCTTTTTGGTATGGGATCATTCATTAGGTGGCATAATAAAGAGTATAAGTATTTTCGAATGGTTTTTTGCCAAAACATATAAGGTTATTTTTTTACGTGTAGTATTTTTTATTTCCTTCTTTTTTGATCTTGTGAAACAGCACAACATATATGATAATCGTGTTGAAAATATTATGACCCTCATATACAAGAATTATTGATGTTCATAAGATTCCCTTATGAAATTCTTTATGAAGGCTGAATTAACTTAATATTTTTATAAGACAAGCTTATGAAAATCATTCTCGGTCATATAACACGCTGTTTATAAGAAAATCGTATAAAGTTTATAGGATATTCTTATAGCAAATAAACATAAGATATTCGTATGATTATCACTAGTTTTCTTGGCTGAGTGTAGTGGTTTTCAATTGTTTTATACTATTCAATCCCGATATATTTCCTATATATAGGAATGTCCTGCGCTTGTCCAAGATACATCATTTACCCTAGTCGTCTTCTTTCTAACAGTGTACTCTTGTGCCCTTCAGAAATGCGCCATAATGTTTGGACCAGGTGGACAACATCCTTTTCGCCTAAATTCCACGCCCGGCTGTCAACCTATTTGTCAATATCGCATGTTTGCATCGCCCCGTTGTGTTTTCAAAGTACTGTTTAGCGCTTGTGTTTTTCATGAAAAAATGAAGTGTCATAATGCAAAAATGAAACACACTTCACACCATGTTATTTTTCGTATCTTGTCTCTTTCTAGCTTTGTCACCTCGTAATTTTGGAGCGGCGTATTTCGGTTTTCAGTTGTTTGATGTAACTGTAAATGTATCAGCATGTAGATTGCGAGTAAGCACACGCCGGTGATACTTTTTCAAAATCAGATTTGTTGTATTTTACGAACGATCTCCTTTGCAATCTTTGCAACACAACTCAACCCGAATAGAAAATACAATAGAATTACATTAAAATATCATGAAATTACAATACATTTTATTTATGAACAATCAATTCTATTGTTCTTCTATTGTACCAATTAATTTTCCTTATTGTTGTTCCAATAAACGTACAATAAAATCTATTGACAGAAAAATGTGGACAATAGAATTATAATAAATTCTATTGTAATTGCAAAAATTTGTTCGAGAAATAAACGATTTTTTTGTTGTTACGGTAACTAACAACCCCTATTTTCTATTGTAAAACATCCATTTACAATAGGATTTATGGTGGAAAACAATATTCTTAATTGTTATTCTATTGTGAGCAACAATAGAGTTTATTGTATATACAATTAAATTTATCGTATTGTTACAATAATTTCTATTGTAATTCTATTGTAATTCTATTGGCCCTAGCAAGTTAAGTAACAAAAAATTCGGGAATTGTTCTGTATTTGTTTTAGGCTTTTGTGGAAAGTTAAATTTTAAATTTAATATTTATTGATTATCGAATTGTGACACCCCTCGTTGCCTCGTGACAGCAGAATTTGCGCGTGTATGAGTGCAACACTTCGCATATGACAGCAGTGCGTGGGATAATAACAATAATGCTGTCCAATGAGCAGCTCGAAGTAGCTCGAAGTTGTTCTCGTCCTGCTCGCTCTTTTTTGACAACAAACGGACATGAGATGGATGGGAATAACATCGAGCTACTTCGAGCTGCTCATTGGACAGCACTAATAATGAATCAAAATCAACCGAGTAATCGTCTTCGTTCTTCAAAAACTGATTATCAAGTTTCGCGAACCAAATTGAAATGTGCAACAAATTGTGCTGATTAAGGCTCCCAAACCAGTTTAATTCTTCCCATCCGATTGGGAGGCAAGTAAAGTGATTACAATTCGGGCGCGGGAATGTTGCGTATCGCGACGGAATCAATTTTTCATCATGCGGAGAAAGTCGTCGGTTTCGAAGTTTTGAATGGGTGAAAATGGCGAAGAAAAAATTGCGATTCTGGTTTCCGGAATAAAATGGGACAGATAGTGTAATTGTCTGAGATTTTGATGCAGATAATGTTAAACATATGAACCGAAATTCGAAAAAAAAGTATCAACCTGGATTAACGTAGAGGCATTTTGCGGAATAGAAATAAAAATCCCCCGAACTCGCTGGTTGGCGCAGTGCAGGAGCGGGAGGAAAAGGTGGTGCTTGTGTAATCGTACGAATGTTATATACGAAGTGCGCCTAAGATGAGAGTTCCAGCCGTAGGAAATCTGCTTACCAGATGTATCCTTATCTTGCTTCTGTTGCTGTTTAGTGATTGTACAAATTTAACGAGTAGCTTTAGTAATAGCAGTAATAATGTTAACGTTAGCAGTGCAGGCGGCCCAGGAGGAATTGGCCAAAATGTGAGCCCTAGCAAGTTAAGTAACATAACTAGTGCTGCTGATGTTGATCCAGGTCACAGTGTCAGCAAAAGGAATTGTTGTGATAGTGAACAACAAAGCAGCAATCAAAAGCGAGCTATTCCGCAGCGGATTGTGGTTGAATTCGCGACAAATGTGGTCCAAAACGAGTACATAGTTCAATTTGATGGATATTATAAGCGAGCGGCCAGGGAGAAACACATCCAATCGGCACTTAATGGATCTAAGGTGAGAATTCTTTTGGCACATGTATGGAATATGCTTTTCTGCCGCTTCAATGGATATGTACTGCCGTGAATCGCTTATTTGTCCCATATGAATAGATCTATTCGTGATTGGAGGTTGTTTTGAAGGTTTTGATTAAAATATGTGGATGAATGATGCAAGCGATTTTGATTATCTGTGCATTTACGCATTACCATAACGGTGTCGTTCTCGTCTTTTGTTAAGTATTTTGCTGATAACGAGCTAACCTCAGATGACTGACTATCTAATATGAAGAATTAAGTTATCTGAAGTGCTCACGTAGCTACGAAGTCCAGTTTTAACCAGAATAATTACAATGCTGCAGTCATCAAACGTAGCAACACAAAATATGTGTTAGGGCGAATCAAATATGACGTCCACTACTTTTTAAGATTTTTAGACCCCCACCCTCCTCTGTCACGCTTTGTGTTCTGTTCTGATAATAACAAATCATAAACTTTTTCGTCGTAATTAAATCATAGCATATAGGTACATAAGGGGGAAAGCCCGTTTGGCATAATGTGTAAGGTCAATTAGCGTATCGGCCATTTGGCACAACGACTATTTGATTTAATGTCTTCAACAAAAAACGTGAAGCATGAATATGATTTCATTTTTAGAAGTGTGTTTTTCTTAGTTTACTGCCGTAGAAAGAAAACTACTTAATGCTTTGACAGTTGAATAGATAATGAAATAAAATAGTTTTGAATTCCAGCCACAAAAATATTGATATGAACATCAAAAATTTTGAAAAAAATATTTTATCACTGTAGGAATTGAGACGGGTATGATAAATTAAATATAAACAGAATAAGAGGGCATATACATTGGACATGAGTGCCAGATGTGTGAGTGACAGATGAGCGGAGTTAGCTTCAGTTTTGTGATGTATTTCGCGGGAAGCAGTAGTGCTTCGGAGCTGCTGCGTATCCAGCAGCAGCTGGAGACGGCTGATTCGGATGCAGCCGTCTCCTAAGGACACGACAATGGCTCGACAATCACTTTGTCTGTTTTTTACCACTGGAGGGCAAGTGAAAATTTTCCTACACTGAATGCATGTCTCTATTTCTTCAAACACAAATAATTTTTATTGAGCGTATATGAAGCGTATATTTGCCTGGCACGGCAAATGCTGGGTAAAGCGTACCATTGGTACTTCGCGTACCTGAAGGAATAAAATAGACCCTTAGCCTCTTACCCAGCAACTCCTATCCCTACCTCCCCGTGGTGCTGGCCGGGATACGAGCAACCTTAGGGAAGATCGGGTAACCAACCCCGGTGGGAACTATGGTCGTATGCTGACAGGGAAGGGGGGGTTTGCTCCTCTTCGGAGGTGCAAATCTTATTGAGCGTCTGTTCTCCATGTTAGGGGCGGCTGATCATCATCCGAGTGCCAGCGAGGGACTCTAAGTGAAACTGTGCACCATGGTCCACCGGAAATAAGGAGGAATGGTCCTCCGGAAATTTAGGGGGTTTGGTGTCAGGCCCTGCAAGTCAGCCAAAAAAAACTTACGCAACGAACAATCAACAAGAGAGTACGGACCGGAACCATCGACGAAGACCACTGCGACGAAAAGGGACTAGCGATTGGAAACTCGGTTCGTGGAACTGCAAATCTCTCAGCTTCATCGGGAGCACACGCATACTCGCCGATGTGCTCAAGGACCGTGGATTCGGCATCGTAGCGCTGCAGGAGGTTTGTTGGAAGGGATCAATGGTGCGAACGTTTAGAGGTAATCATACCATCTACCAGAGCTGTGGTAACACACATGAGCTGGGAACAGCTTTCATAGTGATGGGCGATATGCAAAGGCGCGTCATCGGGTGGTGGCCGATCAACGAGAGAATGTGCAGGTTGAGGATCAAAGGCCGGTTCTTCAACTTCAGCATAATCAACGTCCATAGCCTACACTCCGGAAGCACTGATGATGATAAGGACGCATTCTACGCGCAGCTGGAACGTGAGTACGACAGCTGCCCAAGCCACGACGTCAAAATCATCATAGGAGATTTGAACGCTCAGGTTGGCCAAGAGGAGGAGTTTAGACCGACTATTGGAAAGTTCAGCGCTCACCGGCTGACGAACGAAAACGGCCTACGACTAATTGATTTCGCCGCCTCCAATAATATGGCCATTCGCAGCACCTACTTCCAACACAGCCTCCCGTATCGGTACACCTGGAGATCACCACTGCAGACAGAATCACAAATCGACCACGTTCTGATTGATGGACGGCACTTCTCCGACATTATCGACGTCAGGACATATCGTGGCGTTAACATCGACTCTGACCACTATCTGGTGATGGTTAAACTGCGCCCAAAACTATCCGTCATCAACAATGTTCGGTACCGACGACCGCCGCGGTACGACCTAGAGCGACTGAAGCAACCAGATGTCGCCACTGCATACGCGCAGCATCTCGAGGCAGCGTTGCCGGAAGAGGGTGAGCTCGATGGGGCCCCTCTTGAGGACTGCTGGAATACAGTTAAAGCAGCCATTAACGACGCAGCAGAGAACAACGTCGGGTATGTGGGACGAAGTCGACGGAACGATTGGTTCGACGAAGAGTGCAGACAGATTCTGGAGGATAAGGATGCAGCGCGGGCGGTCGCGCTGCAGCAAGGTACCCGGCAGAACGTGGAACGTTATAGACGAAGCGGAGACAGCAGACTCGCCTTTATCAGGAGAAGAAACGCCGCCTGGAAGAAGCGGAGTGTGAGGAGATGGAACAGCTGTGCCGTTCTCAAGAAACACGCAAGCTCTACCAGAGAAGCTCAACGCATCCCGCAAAGGCTTCGTGCCGCGAGCCAAAATGTGCCGGGATAAGGATGGGAGCATCTTGACGGACGAACGTGTGGTGATCGAAAGGTGGAAGCAGCACTACGAGGAACATTTGAATGGCGCTGAGAGTACAGGCAGTGAAAGTCAAGGCAGCGGAGGAGATGACTACGTCAGTTCAGCGGACGATGGAAGCCAACCAGCCCCCACCTTGAGGGAAGTTAAGGATGCCATTCAACAGCTAAAGACCAATAAAGCAGCTGGTAAGGATGGTATCGGAGCTGAGCCCATCAAGATGGCCCCGGAAAAGCTGGCCACCTGCCTGCACAAACTGATAGTCAGAATCTGGGAAACCGAACAGCTACCGGAGGAGTGAAAGGAAGGGGTTATATGCCCCATCTACAAGAAAGGCGACAAGCTGGAGTGTGAGAACTTTCGAGCGATCACCATCCTTAATGCCGCCTACAAAGTGATATCCCAGATCATCTTCTGTCGTCTGTCACCATTAGTGAATGAGTTCGTGGGAAGTTATCAAGCCGGCTTCGTTGACGGCCGCTCGACAACGGACCAGATCTTTACTGTACGGCAAATCCTTCAAAAGTGCCGTGAATACCAGGTCCCAACGAACGCACCATCTGTTCGTGGATTTCAAGGCGGCATACGACAGTATAGACCGCGTAGAGCTATGGAAAATTATGGACGAGAACAGCTTCCCTGGGAAGCTTACCAAACTGATCAAAGCAACGGTGGATGGTGTGCAAAACTGTGTGAATATTTCGGGCGAACACTCCAGTTCGTTCGAATCGCGCCGGGGACTAAGACAAGGTGATGGACTTTCGTGCCTGTTGTTCAACATTGCGCTAGAAGGTACGGATGCGGAGAGCCGGGTGTAACAGCCGGGGTACGATTTTTAACAGATCCAGTCAATTTATTTGTTTCGTGGATGACATGGACATTGTCAGCCGAACATTTGCAAAGGTGGCAGAACTGTATACCCGCCTGAAACGTGAAGCAACAAAAGTTGGACTGGTGGTGAATGCGTCAAAGACAAAGTACATGCTTGTGGGCGGAACCGAGCGCGACAGGGCCCGCCTGGGAAGCAGTGTTACGATAGACGGGGATACCTTCGAGGTGGTCGAGGAATTCGTCTACCTCGGATCCTTGCTAACGGCTGATAACAATGTTAGTCGTGAAATACGAAGGCGCATCATCTGTGGAAGTCGGGCCTACTACGGGCTCCAGAAGAAACTGCGGTCAAAAAGATTCGCCACCGCACCAAATGTGTCATGTACAAGACGCTAATAAGACCGGTTGTCCTCTACGGACATGAAGCATGGACAATGCTCGAGGAGGACTTGCAAGCACTCGGAGTATTCGAGAGACGGGTGCTCTGGACCATCTTTGGCGGTGTGCAAGAAGACGGTGTGTGGCGGCGAAGAATGAACCATGAGCTCGCCCAACTCTGCGGTGAACCCAGTATCCAGAAGGTAGCTAAAGCCGGAAGGGTACGATGGGCAGGACATGTTGCAAGAATGCCGGACAGCAATCCTGCAAAGATGGTGTTCGCTTCCGATCCGGCAGGTACGAGACGGCGTGGAGCGCAGCGAGCGAGATGGGTAGACCAGGTGCAAAACGACTTGGCGAGCGTGGGGCGTATCCGAGGATGGAGAGATGCGGCCTCGAACCGTGTATTGTGGCGTCAAATTGTTGATTCAGTGTTATCTGTTTAGATGTAAATTAAATAAATGAGTGGAGGAACTAAGCACGCCCCAACACTATTCAATCGTTTATAATTTAAAGATACCTCATTCCACTAACCTTACGGATTAATTCCAAACGAAAGAGTTCCTCTTTGATGTGAATGTTTCACCTAAAATGAGTCCTCCAAGTTTTGGTACACTGCTCCCATAGTTGCGGTAATTTTTATTTTGCGTTCCTATAGTTGCGAATCCCATTGTTTTCTAATGGAGCTCGCAACTATAGGAACACTACCGCAACTATTGGTGCAAAGGTGATAAAATAATAAAGTAATATAGTGATATTTACCGATCTATAACGAATTTCACGTCTTAAACTTGTTGTTTTGAGTTATGGTATGTCAATAAATCGATCAACGGAGCAGGTTGCTGCGTTAAAACCGGAGTTGTTGTGTAAAGTGCACTACCGCAACTATTGGTACACCCACAACTATCGGACCGTTCACCCTAGATGGTTTGCTTTTGCACAAGATTTGCGTTACATGTGTCGCTACACTAGTCACCATCTACTATGACTCTCCGAAGGTTCCTTAAATAATTTCCAAAAAATCAATCCGTTCAATAATTTCTCCATTGCATCAGCAAACGAAAAGAATTGCACTTTTCATATGCTGTTGCCGACCACTTTGACCAACGCAGCAAGTAACCCGGGTAGAAGAAAACAGCAAAATAATATCAAATTTTACTATTAATATATGAATAACTGAATAGCAAAATATGATATTAGTTTGTTTGATATAGTTGCTAAAATAGCAAAAATAATAACAGACATTGCTCTAGAAAATAACTCATAAATAACTGATTTTGCTATTATAATAACAAACCAATAGCAAAATATTTGAAGAAAAGAAAATATCAAAATCAGTTATTATTGATATGTTGAAAATGCAAATGATAAATGAATAACAAACTTTGCTATGATTGCAAAATTTGTTCTTTATTTGTTGTTCTGCTCCTTTTTACAATAACATATAAATAACTAATTTTACTATTATAACAAAATTTGTTGTTGGGATGCTATTTTATGTTATTATTAAATAACATAGGAATAACTAAATCTGATATCATAGCAAAATTTGTTATTATTATGATGTTTGTTTGTTATTCACCTCTACCCGGGAATATGCTCCGGTCGAAACACTACACCATCACCGGGTCATCGTGCGTGGTGCTGGTTTGTTCTATGCCCAAGCGATGAACTTTGTTAAAAACTTAAAAATCACTCTTATAAAGTTTTAAAAAAAAGTTCTATGCCCCGCAATAGCGGAGACAGAAAAATCAAATCATTTCAATAATATTCAATTCAATAATACTCGGGTACTTATTCAAAAGGACGTATGTGATTTTGTAAACAAAGATTCAAACGTCGATTTGTCCAATCTGATGGCCCTCCCACGCAAACCAACGCCACCAACAGGTAGCCGAAGGCTTCCCCTACCTGTCTATTGTGATGGTTTGCGTGGGAGTGCTATCAGATTGGACAAATCGACGTTCGAATCTTTGTTTACAAAATCACATACGTCCTTTTGAATAAGTACCCGAGAATAATCAATTTCACTACATCAAGCATAATTTTTCATAACGACGTATGTAACAAAAGTAAACAAAACGGGGTTTTTAATACAACGTGACAATCACACGCGGCTTTATATAATACGCATCGATTTTACTGATTTCAGATCTTAAAATTCTTTAATTCAACCTTTTTGCGAATCGACGTATGTAAAAATTTCTATTTTTGAAGTCTCACTGTTACATACGTCGCTTTAACATATGGGAACTAAGAACGACCTATGTAACAAAAAAAGCAAAACAAAACAAAACTGCAGTTGCGTCAATCGTGCACTCACGCTAACTTGAAACAACCCAGTGGCCGGGTCGTTTGTACCCGGATTTTTTCGATGTTAGCAGTTGTCAAAATCTGGGTATGTCAACAAAATGGATCTGAGTCAGACGAACCCGAAATCTGGGTAACTGGGCACTTAAACATTTTCGGATACAGCAACATGGCGTCGACTGGCGTCGAAGTCTCATGCTTGAATAAAATGTTCGGGTTTTGCACTGAATGCAACAAGAAACAGGTAAGAATAGTTAAATTTATCATGGTGGAGCATTGTCAGCACAGCTGGCAAATGAAATGGGTTGGGAAAATTGTTTTGTTCAACTTTTTTACACAATAATAATTTTCTGCAGCGGGTACCGGTGGGTACCGGTTACCCAAATTTTTTCGCTTGTACGGTAACCCAGAGTCAAGGTACCCTTACCCAGATTAGAGTAACCACGGTTTTGCCGAATCTGGGTCACTTTGACATAATTTTGGGTAGATCCAGGTTAGCGTGTAGCATACCGGTGTATGTATAATTTTATCGTTTTTCACAGTGAATTTGAATGAACTGAGCTTTGCTGTGAAGCACGCTTATTACGTGTCATGTAATGATGCATGCCAGCGGAAAAAAGTATTGAGAAAAGATTTAGTTTTAAAACAGTTTTAGAAAAAGTTTTGCCAACTTTCTGCAAAGGATTTCTCGAATCCTCATAAATGTTACATACGTCGTTATGAAAAATTATGCTTGACATATTCTATGTTGGCCATATATAGGGTGACCATATGAAAATTTTCCAAAGGAGGACAATTCCTTCAAATCGTGCCAAAAAGGAGGACATTTGGTTGAAAAAGGAGGACATGTGCAAGAAATTACTAAACCGAAAATTTCCTGTATTTGATATTATATTTACTGTTTTTTCGGGGCGTCAAGTGAAATACGACATACAAAATTATTAAAATAACTAGTTGACCCAGCAGACGTTGTCCTGCATAGTAGGCGAAAATGCGCGTTGTAAACTTACCATGCGAAATTTCCCGTCGGAAACGATAACGAAAATATCTGCTGAAAAAAACGAAAAAAAATCTATTCAGCCGTTTTCGAGTTATATACGAACACAGACCATTTCTTTTTCATTATATAGAAAATAAAGAAAGAACGAACTCACCATCTTTATAGTGAGATTCTATTAAACAAGCTTCAACCTATCTGTATAATGGTACACAAATGTTCGGTGTATCAATATGCTGGGCATTTATTTTAGGCAGCAATGCACAGATTTTAAGAAAAAAATCAAAAATATTATTATTATATAAATTTATATTATTATAATTTTTTTCGAATGACATCGCATACATCGCAACGTTGAGCAATAAACAACAGTTACTGATTGTATATTACTTAAGACACCCAAAAGACCAGCGGAGATTATTCCTTGAATACCAACAAGTTCATGGCATGTGAATGCACCTAATGCACGGCGTACATCATGACCACGATGCTTTCAATAGTTGTTCGTGGAAATTCAAATATGTTTTCAGGCTGGATACAACTTTGGAGATTTTCATGACGATTTTGCAGATTTGCGGGGTATTATAAATAAATTTTGGAACTTTATGATTGATTAGAGAACATCGTTGATTAGGGACTATATTTTTGCATCCATCTTTGCAATGGGGTCATAAATTTGAGTCCCATGTTTCCTCCAACACATTTTATCAAGCTCTTTTAGTGGAATGTCTTTACCTGTTATGGGATCGTTGCGGTGGAATTAATTAAAATAGTACTCGACTTATGACAGGTGACCATTTTTAGATTTCTTTAGACTTATTTTGAGGACACGTACCATGTGTTTCGATCGAAATAAGTTTTAATCATTCAATGTATGCTTTCTCGCAGCACATCTTGAGAAGCATTTGAATTATTTCATTCATAGCCCATTATTCACAATTTCGTGGAATTATCAAACTATTACTTCAAAAGAATTCAAAACATCTTCTAATACACTCATCTAATGTTTGGTATATTAACAGTGATTTGGAAAGGGTTTTAAGTAGGAAAGGAATTAAACGTAAGTGTATATTTACAACCGTATGTTTTACTTGCGAATGGATCTTTGTTATAATATTTTTTTCAGCGATAACAAGAAAAAAAAAACTCCGGAAATTAATGTCTAGCATTGTTAATTGTTCCCTCAAAATGTACAAAAGGAGGACATTTCAGCCCAAAAGGAGGACATCCAATTTGTATCGAAAAAGGAGGACATGTCCTCCTTTAGGATACCATATGGTCACCCTAGCCATATAGGTGAAGGGATGCATTGTCCGTGCCGCTAGAGATGTCGCAAATTAATCGATTACTTCGATTAATCGATTCATCGTTGTGATAATCGATTAATTTTGAATCGATTATTACCAAACAATTAATCGATTCAATAATCGACAGGAATCGAGAGTAATCGATTAATCAGGATTTTACGACATCATAAGGATGTCGCAGTTGGATTGATTTCCTCGATTAATCGATTCATCGTTGTGATAATCGATTAATTTGGGATCGATTTATATCCAACGATTAATCGATTCAGTAAGCGACGAGGATCGAGAGTAATCGTTTAGTTACTAATCGATTAATCGAAATTTTACGACATCTCTACGTGCCGCACGCCTGCGTTGCGTAATCGTCTACGGCTGCATATTGTCTATCCGAAATAAATTTATACCGCTTTTTATACCGAAGTTGGGTTCTTCCCCAGATACAGGCAACTTTCCCAACTTCGGAAGTAGTGCGCTGGATTCGCCTAAAGATGCGCTAAACAACGCATCAATTAGTTTGACAAATAAAACTTCGGAAGAAAGTTCGGTTCGGAAGTCCCGACTTCCGAATTCTAACTTGGTGCTACGCCGACAATAGCAATTGGCGTGGCGTTTCCTATTCGATTTGTAGCTGCTTAAGTGCTTACACTGAAAAAGAGAAATACCGATATACCTACACAGAAAAAATAAAGTTCATAAAAAAGTTTAAAAAAACTCAACTTTGAGTACGAAGTTCAAATTTTTAACTCAACAGTAGGTAGTTTTCTCACTTCCTCTCATGAATGATATTGTGCTTCCAGTTGAAAACCGAAGTGAGCTCTCGCGACGATTGAGTTTTTCCTTATTTCCTGATGTCGCAACTGCATCGCGATTAGTGCGCATCTATGCCACCGCCGTGCGCCATGATGCGCACTAGTCACGACGTAGTTGCGACAAAAAGAAACTGGAGAAAACTCGATTGTCGCGAGAGCTCACTTCGGTTTTCAACTGGAAGTACAATATTATAAACGAAGAGAGCTGCATCGACCCAACGTGTGCTGTTCCGTGGAAGAAGCCAATTTTGAGTTGTTTTCACCATAGTCTCGAGTGAGTGAAAATAATATAAATTTGAGTTGGTGAAACTTCATAGTGGGTGAAAATTCAACACGGGAGTAAAGGCAAAGTACTCACCGGGTTTTTTCGCATTTCACTTATTTTTGGCTTCTTCCACGCAAGGGCGGATTTGAGTGAAAGGAACCGTAAAGGGAGTTGTTTTGCGGTTTCGTGTATTCACGTGTGGAGTCAAGTAACAGATACGGAAGAGCTCGGTGTCGAAATACGTATCTGTAAAGTTACAACCAAGTGGTGGAATTGAATTGGATAGTACTAACTCGTCTTATGACTAGTGATATATTTACGTGATCCATCTTTTCATCTTACAGGTCAAAAACTGGCACATCCAACCGCGATCGAATCCGATCAGTGACTTCCCGAGCGACTTCGATGTCATCACTCTGGAAGAGGATCCCAAGTCGCAAATCGATGGAATCGATTTGCTTAGATCGCACCCATCGATCAAGTCCATTTCGCCACAACGGATGGTGCACCGGACGCTGAAGTATGTTCCCATCGAAGTCACTCCCGATGAGGCAGAGCTGGCAGATGACGCTGCAAATGATGATGAAGTGTCTGATGCTCGTCAGGAAGAAGAAGATGATGAAGAAGTTATCGAGTTCATCGAGAAATTCAAAAACTTCAAAAGAAAGCTATCGACCGACGTGAATGAGCTGAACGATAGTAGACCGGATGTCAATCATCAGATCACCCCACCAGTGGGGTCCGCCAATCGCCATACGAATCGACGCTTACTTAGAGCGATTCCGAGACAGATAACCTCCTTGCTGAAAGGAGACGTGCTGTGGGGTATGGGAATTACGGGAAAAGGAGTGAAAGTGGCTGTTTTCGACACTGGTCTTTCAAAGAATCATCCTCATTTCAAGTCGGTTAAGGAACGGACGAATTGGACCAATGAAAAAACCTTAGATGACGGAGTTAGTCACGGAACATTTGTAGCGGGTATCATAGCTTCCTCTAAGGAATGCCTTGGATTTGCACCCGACTCCGAGTTGCACATTTTCCGAGTGTTCACCAACAATCAAGTTTCCTACACGTCGTGGTTTCTGGACGCTTTCAATTATGCTATTTTGAAGAAGATAAATGTTCTCAATCTAAGCATTGGCGGACCCGATTTCTTAGATCAACCGTTTGTAGATAAGGTTCTAGAATTATCGGCAAATAAGGTGATCATGGTGTCTGCGATTGGTAACGATGGTCCACTGTACGGAACTTTGAACAACCCCGGAGATCAGATGGATGTGATCGGCGTTGGCGGGATGGATTATAACGATAACATTGCAAAGTTCAGTTCACGAGGAATGACCACTTGGGAACTTCCAAACGGTTACGGACGAATGAAGCCAGACATCGTTACTTACGGAAGTCAAGTGAAAGGAAGTAACCTCAATGGTGGTTGTAAATCGCTATCAGGAACTTCTGTAGCGTCTCCGGTAGTGGCAGGTGCAGTTACTCTATTGGCAAGCGGGGTGATCAACCGACTGGATATTGTTAATCCTGCTTCGATGAAGCAAGCATTGATTGAAGGCGCTCAACGTCTTACGGAGAACAACATGTTCGAGCAAGGCCACGGAAAGTTGAATATCTTGAAGAGTATGAAGATATTGTCGACTTATAAACCGAAAGTCACTCTATCACCTGCTTACCTGGACTTCACAGAAGACTACATGTGGCCCTACACAACGCAAAGCTTGTTCTATACAAGTGCACCGGTTATAGCAAATATAACAATTTTAAACGGAATGGGTGTGATCGGTAGGGTGATCAACAATCCAACGTGGCATCCCTACACTAATGAGAATGGCCAAATGTTAAACATTTCGATTTCGCATTCTGAACAACTTTGGCCGTGGTCTGGCTGGATGGCGATTCACATTGGAGTCAACGTTCTGGGACGAAGCTTTGAAGGTTTGGCTCAGGGTCACATCACTCTGACCGTTCAAAGTCCGGCTGGTCCAGGGGAAAACGAACCACGGAACGGGACCATCAGCTTCCCGATCAAGGTAAAAATCATTCCACAACCTCCGCGACACAAACGAATCTTGTGGGATCAGTACCATAGTTTGAGGTATCCACCAGGATATCTCCCGCGGGACAATCTGAAAATAAAATCCGATCCTCTCGATTGGCGCGCTGACCATATTCACACCAACTTCAAGGATATGTATACTCACCTCCGAAATGCTGGATATTACGTTGAGGTTCTTGGAGCCCCCTACACATGTTTCAATGCCAGTTTTTACGGAACTCTTTTGTTAGTTGACCCGGAGGAGGAATATTTCCACGAAGAGATTATAAAACTAAAGAACGATATTTTAGAGCGCGATTTGAGCGTAATTGTGTTTGCTGATTGGTATAACACAACCGTCATGAGAAAGATTAAATTCTATGACGAGAACACCCGCCAATGGTGGATGCCCGACACAGGCGGGGCAAACATCCCTGCCTTGAATGAACTGTTGCGAGACTTCGACATCGTACTTGGAGATAAAGTATCGGAGGGATATTTTGATATGCGAGATCATCGCATGTACTACGCTTCAGGAAGTAATATAATAAAGTTTCCTACTGGGAACAACACGATTTTAATCGAGAGAGACTTGTTCGACCAAGGTTTGGACATCCTTTCGCCCGACGAAAAACGACAGAAAACTCGAGCGAAAACTGCCATTCTAGGCTTGCTGCAAACGGACCACACTTACTCCAAAGTGCAACCAGCGACACCGAACCCGGACCTCATCAATAATTTTAATTTAGAAATGGACGTGGATCGGAGCGAAGAGCGCCAAATAGATCGCGATTCAATTATCAACAAACGAATTCTACTCAATGCCAAATCGTTTGCCGACGACGACGATGTCCCCAACGAGGGAGGAGAACAACGCCAAGACTTCGAAACGAATCCGGATTTCGATAGTTTGAAGAATTTGGAAGACGAAGAACAAGACGACATACAGAAGATACAGCATCCGGAAGAGATTAGTCAGCTACTGCTGGAGAAGAAGCAGAATTTTACCGGCGAGAAGATAATAATGGTAGAAGTGCCTCAAACTTTGCTGAAGCTGCAGCCAGAACAGTCAAAGATGATCAAATCGAACGACAGTGCTGCCAGTGGAAAGGAAAACCGCAAGATGGGTGGTCGAATCGCTGTGTATGGTGACTCCAATTGTCTGGATTCGACCCACCTGGATAAGCCGTGCTTTTGGTTGCTGGATTCGCTACTGGAGTACACGATGACGTCGCATGTGACTAACCTGCTGAGGGATCTGAACAGCACTCGTCACAGTGAGGTCATAACGGGTAAGTTGACTGAATTTGTGTTACTAGTTTAATCTATTTCACCCGTTTCTATATGATACAGACACCAAACCACCCGCTCGTTTAGCGAACAACAACCTGCACCTGTACTCCAAAGTCCTAGGACCGGGTAATGAGAAACGCGAATTGCCGCGGTGCCAACAAATCAAGTGGGAGCATCCCATCTCGCTGAACATGTCCTCCATCAGTGGGTACGGGTTAAACGAACGATTGATGTTACAACAGCAGCAAGAACTGCAGCAACAGCAGGCTCAGCAAGGGATGTTCGGTAACGAAATCGACAACAGTGTAAACCTATTTCGAAAATTAGAAAGTCAAAAAGGTGAGGTATGTAGTTTTTGTTCTGGTTTTGGGTGCTTGAAATGTTTGCATGCATGAGAAATAGCATCTTTATTATCTCTATTCAACAACTGTACTATAAGGTATTCAGTAACTTTAGCTTATCTTAATCCTGATTCAAGGATTAGGTGAGATAATTTGTAAGATTAAAAAAAAATTACCTTGTATTTTTTAGTGCTATTTCGTGTACGTACCGTCGTCGGGGTGACAATGGGTAAAATGGGGGTGAGAATGGGTCACTTTTTCAAGTTCTTAGAATTCAGGGTGTCCATCCAGTCGGGAAAACAGGGAATCCCATTCGACTGGGAAAAAACCGGGAATAATCCTGGAAATCATCCAACCAACTGGGAAATTCAATATAAGTGACAACCATTCCTTGTCATAGTTATGATCTGATTTATTTTATAATTCTTCAGTAACTATTATTGCGGGACCGATTGCAATTTGGGCGTAACTTATTTTTTAAACAAATACCGTGGAAGCACCATATCTGACGCAGGTCCAAGCTTGGCGCACTTTCATATCAAATGATTCATAAAACTTATTTTCGCCAAACATATATCGCCATAATGCGTCAAATTTTCGCTTTCTTAGCCACAATGCTCATTTTTTCGCACAAAATGACTTGTGAGCATATTTGACGCCTACCATCAACCAGCTGAGCATTATGAGTAAGCTTTCCCTTTTAAGCTAAACATTGCAACATTCGAACGCATTTTTGAACCCAAAATGTTCTGCGTCAAGAATGAAGAATGAAGAATGAAGAATGAAGAAAAAGGAAGAAAGTAGAAAGGAGAAAAAAGACGGAACAAGACAGAAGGAAAAAATATGAAAGATTGAAGAAAAAACACAAAAAAAGGAAAAAAGAAAAAAAAAGAAAAGTAAGATAAAAATGGAAGAAGGAATAATGAAGAAGCAAGAAGAATTATGAAGGAAGAAAGAGAAAGGAAGAACAATGAAGAAAATAAGAACTGGAAGAAGGTAAAAGACAGAAGAAGGAAAAGGGAAAGAAAGAAGAAGGAAAAGGGAAAGAAAGAAAAAACAGGACGAAATAGGAAAGAAAGATGAAGAAACAAGGGACAAGGAAGAAGAAAGAAAATAAAGTGGAAGAAAAGACGAAAGAAAGAAAAGAAAAAAGGTTGAAAGAAAGAAGAAAGAAGAAGGTAGAATGAAAAAAGAATAGAGAAAAACGAATAAGGAAAAAGGAAGAAGAAACTAGCAAAAGGAAGAAGGTAGAGAAAAGAAGACAGAAAGGAAAAAACAAGGAATTGAAAGAAGGAAGAAAGAAGAAAAAACAAGGAAAAGGAAAAAGGAGGAAATAAGATAGCAAAAGGAAAGAATGAAGAAAGAAGAAGAAGAACAAAAAAATGAAGGAAGAAGAAACCAGAAAAAAGAAGTTGGAAAAAGAAAGAAGGAACAAGGAAGGCACAAGAAGGAAGAAGGAAATAGGAACAAGGAAGGAGGAATAAAGAGG
Organism: Armigeres subalbatus; assembly: GCF_024139115.2. NCBI lineage: Eukaryota > Metazoa > Arthropoda > Insecta > Diptera > Culicidae > Armigeres > Armigeres subalbatus. The sequence continues at coordinate 222,958,391 of NC_085141.1, read as the reverse complement.
AAAGAACTATGGAAGAAGAACTAAGAAGAAAGATAGAAAAAAAGGAAGAAATAAACAGGAAGAAGGAACTAGGAAAGGTTGCTCTTCTTCAACCTTTCCTAGTAAGAAAAAAGGAAGAAAAAATGGAATAAAAAAGAAGGAAGGAAAAAAGTGAGAAAGAAGTAGGAAGAAAGCAGGAAGAATAAAGAAGGAAAAAGAAGAGATAAAAATAAAGAATAAAAAATAAAACATAAGAAAGTAATATTGGCAAAAATCAAAAACCAAATACAAGAACCAAGAACCACAGAGAAACAGACGTCTCACTCAACACATGATCCATCGTTCACCTTTTTAACGGTTGATTCAATTTGGGCGACAATGTTCTCGTAACGATTATTTTGATTGCATTTTTTTCTAAGTGAGACGTCTGTTTCTCTGTGCAAGAACCTTTACCTCAATTTTTTTTAGCTGTATTGGCGATTTGGCGTTGCAAGAAAAAAAAAAGAAGCAGAATGTCGTGCATTCGAAAAATTAGCACGTGAAAGGATAGGAAGACAATTTTGAAATACTTTAAAAAAAATCTAGAAGTAATTTAATATAAAACGGTTATCAGCGCGGGTTTAGAATTATTTTGCACTGCGTAATAGATGTATAATTTAGATTTCCAGATTTTATGTTTGATGTTTCGTTTTATTCACAGTATTAAACATTTCCAACCCCGTACTAATAACCGTTTTTAAATAAATTACTTATAGAATTTTCGAGAAGTCTTTTAAAATGTTCTTCCTATTTTTTCCCGTGCTAATTTTTCGAATGCGCGACATTCTGCTTCTTCTTTTTCTTGCAACGCCAAATCGCCAAAAGACTAAAAAATAAGACAAAAAAATAAATTCCGTATAGAAATGGAAACAAGAAATCGCAAGAAGGTTTCGGATTATTTTAGTTTGTGCCCCTATTAACGTCATATGTGAATTCTTTCACTAAAATTGGTTCCTCACGATTTTTTAGCCTTTCGAGTTTCAGCCTTTTGTTATTTCAGCCTTATGTAAGATTTTTACTTTTTCAGCCTTCCGTGTTCAGCCTTATTAGTTTTCAGCTTTTCGTGGAAGACGTTATATTCAAATTATGTTTCAATTATCGTATGAATGTTTCTGCAGTATACACGATGTTTCGATCTCCGGAACGCCGAATTGTGCCAAGAGCTTAGTTTTTGTCTCCGAAGCTTTTGACAGTGGTTCCCTTAAATGTTGTTGTGAAAATTGTGGTTTATTATTACGTTTTGGTCAAAAATATCTCGTTTGTTCGTTTTCCTATGCCTACTACATTTTTACAACAATGCATCGTCTACTTTGAGCGTGGTTACAGCGACACTTTAGGAGTTAACTTTCGGAAATCAGTATGGCGAAAAGCATCCAAAGTTTAATATCTCAAAAATAAGCACCTTAATCGAAAAAAAATTTAAGCGTAGTAGCGGACACCTTCCCACATAACTGGTTTTTCGTTATTCATGTTGGTCGCGGTTTTGTTTTTGCAGTAGCGGATTTCATTTTGTTAGTCGTGAATTTCGCGGATTGAAATTTGCTAAGCTTGTAGCAGCCCTGTAATTTAAAAGGAGTGTCAGGAGCAATTTCCAGGAATAACTTGAAATCTGTGGCAATTCCAAGTCAATTTACCAACAGGTTAAACGTTAGATTATCGTCGTGATATAACTCTTAAAAATAAACGTTTGAAGGAATTTCTTTTATACAATTGCTAATGATTCTTTCCAGAAGTATTGGACAATTGGTTTCTTAACGAAACTTATTAATAAGTTTCATAACGAACTAACGTGTGCATTAAAAATAGGGCATTGCAAAGGCAAAAAACAGATAATTGCTTTTTATTTGATATTAATTGATGACACCATAGGAGGGCATTTTTTTTACCCGCATTCAAATAGCGAGTGAAGTTTCATGAGGGCAATGTTTCCATTTTTTATATGGAGTTTTTTGGCTCGTGCAATCGTCTATGTTCATGTTCGCCAGGTACTTTTCATTGTTTGGCACTTTTTTACTTTTACTTATGGATCCTGTACACCTCCGGTGGTGCAAAGGGCCGACTTGAAAGATCTCCATCCTGAGCGTTGCCCGGCTGTCGCTTTAACCTGTTGCCAGGTTAGATTTCGGTCGACTTCTTTTATTTCTTTATTGAGGCTTTGCCGCCATGAGCCTCTGGGTCTGCCTTTGCTGCGATTGCCTGCCATTGTTTGGCAGCTTGCACCGAACTCCCTGCCAAGCACACGCAGCGAGGTAGCTACTTTTCCCTTGGTTTTCCTCTTCAACTTGCTTTAGAGCTTCTTGGTGGTCGTTGGCTGTCCGGAACCGGGCTTTCTTTCGATGCTCTGATTGTTGTCTAATAGTGCCAAGATGTTGTAGATGCCGGAACGGGCGTATTCGGCGTCCACAAGTGCCGTGTTACGGCGGGACGCCGTTCTTTGAACGCGCATACTTCTGAACAGAGTTGTTTCACTGTTTTGCCATGTTGGTTGGAGTTCGACTGATAGAGCTGCCCAATTTTGTCTGCTGACTCATGGGTTACTATGATTGATACTGCATTAATGCACACGTTACTACAAAAGTTTACAAAAAAAAATCCTCCAGTAGCAATCAGTTTAACTTTTGAATTAGAAAGATTTTACAGACTTTACTGTTGAGTAAATTGAACATTTTTTTTTAAATTGTGTATTTCAAAATGGTGTAATTATTGGTGCTTGTTTCATGTTTTGATGGTCGTGAGCTCGATTCTTGAGAAAATATAGCCAAATTTTCCGATTTTTCGCGATCGCGGCGGTCGTAACCTCTTCGTGCTAGTTCACCACAGAAGTGATCCACAGTGAAGGTCTTCCGAGCTCTGGAGCAGAATAAACTACAGGCGTTACCTGTAGGGACCAAGCCATCATTGCTGACACCCTAGCTGAATACTTTCAAGATCTCTCATCCTTCGGGCGCTATCCCGCTCGTTTGTTGAGCCGGCACCCTGCACCAGAACAGGCAATCAAGCATTTCGTAGTGCCTCACGACCCGACGAAGGTTTTCAACCGTCCCTTCCCCATGGAGCAACTAGAATTCGCCCTACTATGAGCTGGGTTACCCAATGCTTAAAGGGCTTCCTCCCAGCGGGAAAGCAGCACTCCTGCAAGAAATGAACAAATCAGTTTGCATTTTGCCGTCGTTCTAGTCGGAAGAGCGAAAAGTTTTCTACGCGTGATTATAGGTACGGTAGGTACCGAACAGAAGTTTTTTGCCTTTTGTGTGCTCAGTTTGGGTCAATTCGTTCGTTGTTCGCATGATGCTTGCGAATACAGTGCAATTCCGATTTCCGCTCTTCGCTCCCCGTCCGACATGGGCTGAGATAGCGGGTTTTGTTAAACAGTTGGACACTGATGTAACGCTAATGGACACTGTTTACAAAACGTCTGAAGACAGATCTTTGTGCGTGAAATTTACTTCGACGGATGCCATGCAGGACGCGTTACGTAATAATCGCGAACCACGGAGGTTTTGTTATTGGAGCGGAAAGACTGTGGAAGTCCGAATGATTGTTGCGGGAAGTAACATACGGTATGTTAGGGTGTTTGATCTTCCACCAGAAATACCGGATAAGGATCTATCTTCGGTACTCGGACAATACGGTACGGTGGAGTATTCAGTGCGAGAAAAATTTCCCGTGGATTTGGGCCTCGACCACTTGTACACGGGTGTACGAGGTGTCTTTATAGACGTGAAAAGTGAAATACCGCCGTCGCTGGAAATTGAAAATCCTAGAGGGGAGATTTTTTATGATGATCTGAAGAACAAATTTTTCGAGTGCCAAAAGGAAGGACATCGCAAAGATGCATTTCCTTTGCGAAATAAACGGATGACCAAGAAATCGGCAATCACGTTTGCCGGAATAGTTAACGGATGCCGGACAATGAAGAAGGTATTGATGAGGAAGCCATTGAGGAAGAAACGATCGAAATTCTGAATGAAGCGATGCAGCAATCTGTGGGAGAAGAAAAAGAAGAAGAAGGACAGGAAAAGAACAGGATCCAACGAAAATAGTATTTAAAAATAAAATATAATAATAGATCAGTTGTGGTACGAGCGCAAAAGAATTCTTAATTACACAGAGAAAAAAGAGAAAATGTTGCGGGAATATGCGGAGGAACAACGGAAGAAGAAAGAGGAGGATCTGAGAGAACAAGCAAAGTACGCAGCTCGCAAAAAACCGCGAAAAAATGTATTGTAATTATGACACTTTAGTTATTTAATATGTTTCTCGGCTCCGTAGAGTTTTATATAAAACAAATGAGCCTCAAATAAACGAATTAAAAAAAAAGAAAGAACAAAGTGGCTGGAGGCAACATTTCCTGAAGGCTGGAAACACAGTTACGTAATCCCCATACCTAAAGGTACCGGTTCCGTCAACGAGGTCGGCAACTACCGCCCAATCGCCTTGACCAGTTGTGTGGCAAAGGTGATGGAGAGATTGGTGAACCGCAGACTGACGGACCACTTTGTACAGCACAAACGACTGGACTTCAGACCTGAAGGTATGCTTTCCGGCCTGGCCTTGGCACTGGGACGTACCTGGCTTCCCTTGGCCAGTTCTTGGACGACTGCTTGAAGAATGGCGAGCATGTTAAGCTTGCATCCCTTGATCTGGCGAAAGCCTACAATCAGGCGAGGATCACGGGGTCCTGGAGAAACTCAAGAAATGGGCCATTACTGGAAATATGCTGGCTTTTCTGCGGAACTTCCTAGATGGACGAACGAGCCAGGTGCTGGTGGGAAACCACAAGTCCAAAGTGGTGCAGGAAGAAACCGGGGTCCCGCAATGATCGGCGATCGCGGTTACGTTGTTCTTCGTGGCGATGAGCGTCTGCTTGGTGCTTCCAAAAGGGATTTTTTTCTAGTTTACGCTGATGATATTCTCCTGTTCGTCACCGGTAAGCACCCCAGGAGCATTAAAAGGAAACATGAACAGCAGCGGTGACAGCAGTCGCCAGTTGAGCCCAAGATGTAGGTTCCGACGTTGCAGCAGGTAAGTGTGCCAGGCTTCACATCTTTGACTTGAGGCATACACCACCGCGTGAGCCCATCAAAATCGCAGGTAACCCGATCCCTTCTAAGAAGACCCTAAAAGTTCTTGGATTGACACTCGACCGGTACCTAACATTCCGACCTCACATCGAAAGGATTAGAGAGGCATGTAGGACTCGAATCAATCTACTACGGGCAACCACAAATAAACGAACCAGGAGTGACTGAGACATACGGAGGCGTGTGGCGAACGCTATTATCAATATTCGCCTATTGTATGGATCGGAGATCACGAGCAGGGCCTTCGACGAAATGGTGCAAAAACTCTCCCCGATTTATAACGTGGCCATCCGGACCATCTCTGGGCTTCTTCCATCAACTCCAGTTCTTGCAGCCTGCGCGGAAACCGGAGTATTACCATTCCGATCCAAACTAGCAGCGACAATCGGATGCAGAGCAGTTGGATTCCTGGAACGTACATGTGGAAATGGGCAAGCTTGCTTCCTGCAAACACGAGCAAACCTTCCTCTAAAGGCGGTGGCTAAATCTAAGCTTCCGAGTAGGACCGGGAAGCTGGAAGGCCAAAGCCCCAATCATCGACTGGGCAATCAAGGTGCAGCTGCGGAAGGGTACCAACCCGACACGAGCCAAAGCAGTCTTTTGTGAAAGGATCCGACAGAAATACCAAGACGCGGACATTCGGTACTCTGACGGATCTAAGGCTAATAGCCGGCTTCGGATGGGCCACTCCAGGCTGAGCAAGGACTTCTCCGGCCAGGGCCCGTTCCACCGGATGTGCGACACCTGTCAAGTAAGGAACAGCAGCGAGCATGTACTGTGTGAGAGCCCCCTCTATGAGGCCCCTAGGTCGCGGTACCCGATTGATAGTATCAGGGATGCACTATCCGACGACCCGGCATACGAGACAGTACTCACCCGCTTCTTGAAAGATGCAGACATCTACAAGGACATTTAACAAGAACCCCCGGATCACACACACACGACCCACGCTAACGAAAAAAGGACATAGAAATACACTGGTAACAACGAAGTTACTACAATGTACACCGAACAAAGTAAACGAACTAGGACAATGGCACGGATAAAGGTAAACACCTAACATGGACCCACCACGGATTAAAAGATATTGACCAGGCACGAAACAACGGACTTACTGAAAATGAAAGTGACTGCCAGCGAAGGTTGAGTCCTTCCGGCCCCTCCAGAGGCTGAAAGCCTCTTTAATAAAGAAGGAAAAAAAATTGGTTCTTGTTTTGGAGTAAATACTGTAGGAATGTTGTGCAGGTTTTATATTGAACAAATTTTACCTCATATGGATTTTTCATTATACACTTCTGGCGGAATTCTCTCGAGAATCTTTGGAGGATATTTGAAGGAACATTCAGAGGTACTTCTGGGAGAAATTGTACGAAAAAATCTTTTAGATCATAGATGGATTTTAGTTCAGTAATCAGTAGAGGAACATTTAAGTTGAATTATACCTTGAAGAATTAAGAGTAAAAATTGTAAGTATAAATCGCTTCAAGAAAAACTTGGTTAAATTTTTTGAGCAACTTCTGTATACCGTGAAGTACCCTAATTTCTCGCACTTAAGACAAAGTTAAAACCACAGACAAACAGACGTAACAGCTAGAAGAATTTGTTTTAAAAGCCCTGCTATTCTATTTTACCACCACCTAACGTGCTTGTTGTACGAAACAAAGTTTAGTACGACAATGTCAACAGAAGGCGCTAGGGTGAGATATCAAATACAAAGGTATACGATGCGCGCGCCCCTGGATGTGAAACTCACAAGCAGTTGAATTTAAAATAACCGTTGAGCTCATGGTCGATGGGAATTTCCTCAGTGTTACGTCTGTTTGTCTGTGTTAAAACGTTCATAGAAAAACGTTGCAAAAAAGAAAAATGTTTGTAGAACAGATTAAATGTACCTGAGAGCAAGAAAACTAAATTATAAGAGACCTTTTTGAAGAATTTTGTGATCCGACCTCCAGTCTTTTGGTAAAAGCGTTAACCCATTCTCACTCCCTAGACCCATTGTCACCCCCGATGACGATATATCCTTTTTTAAATTTTAAGAAATTTACTGCTTATCAAATGTGTTGTAATGTAAACTTGAATTTGGTTTGACGAATAACTAATGTCGCATTATTATTTCCTGTGTGTGTTTTTTTAATTCGCTATACATTTTTGATGGTGAGGCTAAGCTCTTATTCGCTATTTCATTGTATACACCCGTTCTCATCGATGGGACTCGAACCCATGACCCTACAGTACGCTAGACTGGTGCTTTAACCAACTAAGCTACGAAGGACCTCCGTCGGCCTTCGCAACCTAGCGGCTACTGAACGAGCTCGAGATTCCCAAATTGGACGCATAGTCAAATCACTCGCAATCCATTTATCAAGCCAATACTTCCACATGTGTATTGTACACGTCCACATTAGAGGAGCGTGAGTATTTAGAATGTCTGGCGGCTATACACATTCTTCATCAGCAACGGTACTGATCAAGTGAGGTTGTGTAAGCTATTTGCCAGTCGGTCGTCAAGCTCAGACCCGACCGCATTGCGTAGGCAAGAGCACGCAACTCAAGTTCTCATGTTTACGACCAATACTTTCGAATGAATCCGGATCGTTTGAATCATTTCTCCGAATGATTTTACTAGCGTAAACAAGAATGCGCATAAACTTTCGTCGTGTATGTTTTTAATACATGACGTTTACATTAATGATGAATTCTGATAAAAGTTAGTTATTCTGAAGATTTTATGCCATTAAATAATGTTTATGCTCATTGATTTACTGGTTGGCGAGTACAACATAGTGGATAGGGGGAATGACGGCTTTGGCAGGTTTTGTTCTATTATTGGCAGGGGGGTTTTTTATGACTGACTAGGCACATCATTTGCATATCAAAGAATATTGTGGCCAAATTTCATAAAATGTGGTCGACAAAAACCCCTCTGCCAATAATAAAACAAAACCTGCCAAAGCCGTGTTTCCCCCTACTACTTATCTATTGTTTTTTTAAAGTTTACATCCTTCTTTTGCTTTATATGTTCCATCATTTTCCTTTCTTTGCTTCCTAATATTTTTTATTGTCATCTGGTCAACTATCCTTCTAACTTATATATTAATTTATTCCTCACAGCAACAATAATAAGCGCTAATGACGAGCCAGACGTTCCAGGATGGCGCAACAAGAAAACCGACAAAATTCCACCGAATGCACCGAACAGCTTTATCAACCCATCAGCTGGACGCCCCTCAGTGGCTTCCATTGGGGTAAAAGTACCGGCCGGTTTGGCTGGACAGAATCAACCGAAAGACCAACAACAAGAACAACAACAACAAAGTCATCAACAGCAGCAACAGCATCAACAGAACCAACAACGCCACGATGGAAATCCGAATGATCTGTACGGAAGTAACGACTTTGCATTGAGTCGTGATGCGAGCTCAGGTTTTACCTTAAGCTCCAACTGGTTCGTTACGGTTTCTGGTGTGGTGATCTTGCTAGCCCTACTCAACTGGATAAGAAAAACGAAAGGACTAACAATCAAGCGACGATGTAACTACTTATTCAAGAAGATAGGCTTTTGAGTCGGAAGGGCCGATACTTGGGATGGGATTGGGATGCAGAAGCATAGTTAGGTGACTAATTGTTATTTTGCCGGATTAAACTAAGCCTAAGTTCACGTATAGCGGGATAAACCCAAAGATTTTATTTTCTGCATTGTTTGGTCATCTTAAGATGCCTTAAGAAATAATAAAAAAAGAACTACTAGCAATTTATGATAGGCGCGTTATGTGATGTTTAATTTAAGTGCGAAAAGCAGATTACTATCCATGTTTGGGTAGTTGTGAAGTGTAGTTATCAAGATCAAAAGAGATATATTTTACATACATTATGTAGAACTGTCTCATTAGATGATTCTGGATTGTACTAATGAAAATACAGTACTGTCTATTTTTATATAAAAGAAATCTGCGGTTCAGAATATTGTTATTATAAATCCGAAATTTTCCAAGGTGGGGTAGGTAGGCCACAGTTGTCATGCTGCATAGGGAATGTCGAGATGAGGAGGGAAGATTAGGATAGCGCGTGAGAAGAATGACAAAAAACGGCCTGTTCGCAAGTATGTGCTGAGGTTCTTTGACTGGTGACGTGAGGTGTCACTCACTGTCGTCCCGGCCCTGCATTTGAATCGGGAGACGGGGCCTTCCTACCTCCAACGTTTAGCAAGTATGATCAGCGGCCTAAGCGTGTCTCAAATTCAAGTGTACAACTGCATCGCGATAATAAAAGCAACAGACATTACCGCCTACTATCAAAACTCCAGAACACTTCCCAGCCAAATGTTTAGTCACGATTACGAAGTATTTCGTTGCGATCGGAATCAACACAACAGCAGGAAGTCTACTGGCGGCGGTGACTTGATTGCCGTGCGTTCTTGAATCAAAGCAAAACCAGTGGAAAGCGATTCTTGGAAGAGTCTCGAACAAGTCTGGGTATCAATCGAGATGAGTGACCGAAGACTGTTACTGTGCTCGTTGTATATCCTTCCTGATCTGGTACGTGACATACTACTCATCGATACTTACTGCCAGTCAGTCTTCGCCGTCTTATAAACGGCCACATCGACTGACGAAGTGCTTGTCCTGGGCGATTTCAATCTGACTGGTGTCTCTTGGAAGCAGTCCCACAGTGGTTTCTTTTACCCTGATCCAGAAATTCGATCCTGCATGCTGGTGCTGTCAGCCTTTTGGATAACTACAGCTCAGCCACTCTTAGCCAAATTACCAGCATTGTGAATGAAAACGGTCGCACTTTGGACCTATGCTTCGTAAGCAGACAGGACAATGCACCGCTCATCTTGCCAGCACCTTGCGCACTGGTCAAAAATGCTGCTCATCACCCTCCACTACTTATCAGCATCGAATACAGTCACGTGCACGACTTTATCGAACGTACTGCGCCCGTGTCATATGATTTTAAGAAAGTCGACCACTTAAGTATTACAGATGTATTATCGAGTATCGATTGGGGAAATGTTCTTAATACGCATAATGTCATGATGTACGCCATCGATAGGCACGTTCCAAAGAGTTCTGAATCGCGACCTCCTTGGCAGACAAGTGAATTACGAAAATTGAAGACAGTTAAGAGAGCTGCTCTGAGGCCAACTTACGCTCAATACAGTGCTGGTAACGCAAAAAGTTCTGACGACTGACACGCTGGTATTCATGGTTGAGCCTCACGTACTGATCTCTCAGTGGTAGTGTCCGATATTTGGCTAAGGCCAACCAAATATCGGACCCTACCCCTGAGAGATCAGTACGTGAGCCTCCACCATGAATACCAGCGTGTACGTCGTCAGAACGGTTTGCGTTACCAGCACAGTATTCAGCGTAAGTTCAAGCAGCGGCCGAAATCTTTTTGGAATTACAACAACAAACAGCACAAAAAGTCTGGTCTGCCATCTGCAATGCAGTTCAACGGTGAAACTGCGTCCACCCCATCGGAACTCTGTGGCTATTCGCTGAGAAATTTGCCAGCGTCTTCAGCGATGAGCGTTTTAGTGCTGCCTAAGTAAGACTCGGGGCTAGCAACGTTCCATTAAGCAGCCAAACATTAGGCGCGTTAAATGTCAACGTTGACGCTATATCTAGGGCCGCAACAAAACTCAAGTCGTCCTATAATTCAGGACCAGATGGTATTCTGCTGCTTTCCAAATTGCAAACAAATTTCTTGTTTACTTGACCCTCTTCATCGTATTTTTCATTTGTCACTGTCTAGTGCAGCGGTTCTCAACCTTTTTCTTGAGTGGTACCCCTTCAGACTATGACACAGCTGGAGGTACCCCCTAGTTTTTTTTTTAATTTATCGGTAAGCTCAAATGTAAAAGTGGGTAATTGTTTTTCATTGTGCTTTTATCAAACCTAACCATTCAGTTTTATTGAATTTTTAAAAAACATAATTTTGGGCTTCTGACGAATTTTCGTACATCGACTCATCAATTTTTAACCTTGCTACTTCCACAGAAAGGGTAAACATTAAAGAAGTTCGGTGTTTTAGAAAAATTAAAGTCTTAGTCTTCTGATGCAAGACCATGATGAAGGAGGCTGGGTTCGATTCCCGGTTCGGTTCAGAAAGTTTTCTCGACTGGGCAGTTCCGTCGTGCCAACAATGCAAAAATAACAACAAAGTTCCGAAGCATCGCAGTTAATAATATAATGCCAAGGAAAAGTAATAGAACTTTAAAAACTCTGCAAGGATTTTGAAATTTTTACTAGGTTAAGAAAATATCTTTAAAATATTGGAGCCTGAGTGAAATTTTGCAATTCTCATCAAAATTCTAGAAATGAAAGGGAAAATGTTAGGTGTCAGTGTTTGAGAAATTTGATTTTCTGTTCTAAAAAAAATATTTTTGAAAAACTTTTGAGAATTTAGAATCTTAGGATTTAAAGCAGTGACCCCAGTTACCCCAAAAAACGTTAAGTTTATGTCAACATCGCGTTTTCATTGAAAATTAATAAGAGAAATTTTATTCACCTTGGCCAGAACAAAACCAGTTTCCTTAATTTGTTCGAAACCTGTTTCTGTGTTGAGAGAATATTATGTTTGATTTGATTTTGAAGGAATTTTAACGACATTACGAGACCAAGCATTGTACGAAATGTGATATTTATATTGGATCATTAAAAAAGTTGGAAAAGCTTCAAAGGTAAGGTGCTTATTTAGTAAAAATTAACAATATTGATTAAAATTACTTATGGAAGAGTGAGCAAACACCAAGTCTGAAAATGCAGCACGTGTCAGTTTTGCTGTTGGTGAAATTTTGTCAAAACAGTTGAAACCATTCCAATTTAAAGAACGGAGAACTTGTTACGGAATGCATATCTGTTGTTTTTGACATAATCTGCCCTAAGAAAAAGCCTCCTTCAGTAGCATTAGTTTGTCGCGGAACACGATGAATATCAAAAGTTCTCGCAGAAGATTTGAAAACTACGTTATGTGCAAAAGACTCCTGCCTCAGATTCTATATTCTCGCAAGTAATGAAAATACTGATGTGAAAACATGGCACAGGTAGCTATCTTCTCAAGGGATATTGTAGATCGTCTTCAAATCACAGAGGAATTGGCAGCTTTGATTCCAATGAGTGCAACGGCTACCGGAAAAGACTGTAGAAAAATAACCTGAAAGAACTTGGACTCTCCTTTAAATACTGGCCTTACATCTGATGTCGCTGGCATCGTCAATCATGGGAAAGAACACTGCCAATCTAATATTTCTAACAAAGGAGAAGCATCACCGCTGTATGATGACTTTTCCCTGCACATTGCATTATTCAGCAAGAAAATATATGTGCGAAATCGAGAGAATGAATAATTCATTGTTCATTGCAATTATTGCTTCTCTAGTAGATGACACCAAACATCTTTATTACTTGAATATAATGCTATATTTTCCAACATTGAAGCTTTTAAAACTAAATAAATACTTTGGCACACTAGGTTTACTGGAGTTTTCAAGCCTATTCACTGATTTTTGAGAACATAGTAAAACGAATTTCATTTTCTCTGTTTACTGTTATGAACAATGTACCTGAAATATTTTGAGATTATTAACCTCCAATGTAAAAAGAAGCCTTAATCTATACAAGCAACCTCGTCAGTAGTTCCATTTCTATTTGCCCTTTAGGAAGTGGTGCATGTTATAGAACCTAACCTAATCTTCGTAGGAATCGTTCAGGCCAATCGCTTTAGAAACAATTTTTACTACTTCAATTGACGAACCTTTTCTAAATGGGCGTAATAGATTTTAACCTTGGGCTTTGAACAGCGATTGTAAAATCTCACCAAATCCTCATAAGAACTATGTTCTTTATTCAGGACAACAAATCTGCTCAACACAAAAAAAACTGTTCTCTCTGGTAGTAAAGTCAAATGAATGAGAAAAAAAAACATAATAAAAGTTGTTTAAAACTTTAAGATCAATTCTAGAGTGATTTTTTTTGCAATTATATAATACAACATACGCCATTACGCATTTTTGTTTCAGGTACCCCCAGACACCAGCCAAGGTACCCCTAGGGGTACATGTACCCCAGGTTGAGAACCGCTGGTCTAGTGGAATATTTCCTTCTTGCTGGAAATTGACTGGCCGACAACTGATGGTGACTTTAGATGACTGCGAATCGAATAATTACCACGCAACATCTGGAATACCGCAAGGAAGCCATCTGGTACATTTCTGCTCTACTTCAATGACGTCCATCTAGTCATAGAAAGCCCTCGACTGTCGTACGCTGACGATTTGAAAATGTTTTTCCAAATTAGTTTAACTACTGACTGTCTTAATTAACAACGGCAGCTCACTCATTTTACCAACAGGTGTTCTCTAAACCGCATGGTCGTAAACCCAGCCAAGTGCTCCGTCTTAACTTTCACTCGAAAGAAGAAAAACGATTATTTTCGACTACAACCTACTTGACACGACACTCGAACGCACGAATCACATCAAGAACCTTGGTGTAGTCCTGGACTCTTTAAGCAGCACATCTCGTACGCTGTCGATAAAGCTTCTATGACATTGGGACCCATATATAGGATTGCCAAGAATTTTTCCGACATTTATTGCTTGAAATCTCTTGTGTGTTCTACTCTGGGGTACTGCTCTGCAGTTTGGAGCCCAGCGTACAACAATGTCGCCGAACGTATCGAATCGTCCAACGTAGCTAGGAGAGATACCACCCGGGGGATGACGATCGCCGATATACTACAGGGACGAATCGACTGCGAAGGTATTCTGGAGCAGAAAGATTTGAATGTTCGACCAAGGACACTCCGCAATAGCGGAATGCTTAGACCACCACTGCAAAGGATGAACTACGGACTACATGGGGCAATCGGTGGCTTGCAACGCATATTCAACAGAGTTTCAACATTGTTGGACTTCCATTTATCGCGTAACCTCGATACCTCTGGTGCATGTTCCTGCACGGCGATTGGCTTCCATATTCATTGAAGGAAGTGGAAGTAGTCAGCCTCTCGCTTTTCCTGCAAGCGTTAGGTACAAGCCTCATAGGCCTCGTTGCCTGGTCTACCCTGGGGGACGCTAAAGCGCACAACAAAATGGGGGGATTAATCAAATGATGAAAATATAGCTTTAGAGCACTGAACGATTATTCAGGCGTGATTCATGTACTTTTTGAACACCCCCAACAGATAAAAGCGCATAGAATCGCCATTTTATTTCATCGACCAAAACTGCATCTAAGATTAGTTAAAAAGGAAACAGTCGCGGAGGCTCATTGCCTGAGTTAAACAATGACATCTGATATCGTTTCAACGGAAGAAGGATCCTGCAGATCCTGCATCCCTTGGACACCAAATCCGGGTGGGAAGCCCAACACGGAGAAAATCAAGTTCAGAGTAAGAACGTTGCGGGCAGTAGTAGTGCAGTTTTACAGCAGAAACCTTACAGAATGGAGCGACCGCCTGCATGTGCAAGATGTATCGGCATTGACAAACATCGAAAAAGCAGACATCTGCAGCAATTATCCAACCACCGAGGATTCTGGGGTGGAGAAGAGGCTTTTCTGGCGATGGCGAGCGAATTTGATTTCAGGATAGAAATCTACCGAGAACACTCATCGGCATGCATCATCAACGCAGACGGGAGAAGAACCTTGAGAGTAGCTCAAAGAATCTCGGACATCGCGGAGCACACACACTATAATAGTGTTCTAGATATTTCTAGTGGTAGGCAAAATAACAATACATCGAACATAAAATTGATAAACGACTTAAATCATACAGTAAAACGGAAAAGAAAAAGAAGCATAGAAAAATATGATGCCCCCCTCAGAAAAGACAAGCAGGAACGACCATCGCAGGAAACAAAAACAAACAAAACAGCCTCACCATCAACATTACTGGTCCCGCACACAACAAAAATCCGCTACCGCGACCACACATACAAGCAATACAACAACAACATACAGTCGACACTTACGATGTGACAACACAGTGATAGCACTCCGAACGTCTTCACAGCTGGGACATGGAATGTCTCAGGGTGCTCCAACCGTCCGATCGGAACATCATCGATCAGTTCCTAAACGACAACAATATTGCAGTTGCCTGTTTGCAAGAGACCCGTTTAGCTACCAGTACGACAACCACAGCGGCATATGCATGGTTCAATGTAAATCGACAAGCGGAGACCTCTCCCAGGATGGGAGGTGGAACCGGGAGGTGCAAGAAAGTTCAAGTTTTTTCGAGTTGGAAATAATACCTGCGGAGTCAAGATATCACTGTGCTTGGAGAACAACTTATAATCTTGTCCATATACGCACGCTCGGCGAGCACCCAAGCGGATCCAGAGATAGGAGTTCTAATCAACTACTTAACCAGATTGAGTGAACGTTAGAGGGACAACGTCATAACTCTAGGAGACTTCTAAGCCCACGTAGGATACAAAGATATGCTTCCCGATGACAGAAAGCGTGTAGGACCATTACTCTTCCACCCTTGGACCAACTCAAATGGAGAGGAGCTTTGAAAGGCTACTTCTTCTCCATAAATACCGACTATCCAGCGGTAGAAACGAAGTGGAAGCTGTTCTCAGATAGATCACATCGTGATGCCGATAATCCACCGGTTTCATCCACCCAATTGCTGCTGCAAAGAAGCAGCTTCTCAGATCGTCGGCTGCTCATTCTTCGCACTAACAACTAACCAATGGAGCCAAGAAATCACAACACTTATCAAACACGTCTGCACTGACTCTACGTAATAACACAGCCGCAGGAACAAACGGTATTCGCCCTAAACTTCTTCCCATCCCAAAGGTACAAAGTCCAACAGGACCAGATGAATATCGTCGGATAACACTGCCAAACAATCTACGAAGTGTATTCACGATTCCTGCTAGAGAAAATGGAATCATATTTAGAACATGTTCCGAACTATCAGTATGCCTATCACCTTAACAGATCAGCAGAGGACCAGATTTTCATCATTAGGCAATAACTCGATGAGCACTGGAGGAAAGGCATAACCACCTACATTGTATCTTTAGACATCCGGCAAGTTTTTGACACAGTCAACTTGCACAAAGTCCCGCAACTACTCCTAAACCTAGGTGTACCAGTCTATCTAATCAACCGGATTATATCAACATATCTAACGGAACAGACATCTCTGCAATGGTTTGGTCAGAGAACAGCAACATACAACAAAGTAAAGGGTATAAAACAGGGCTGCCCTTTGTCACCAAAATTGTACGTACACCTGCTACATCAAGCACTCTCACGCAGGGATTGAACTTATCATTTAGTATTTAGCAAATAACTCATTCCAGAAGTGGAATTCCGAAAAATGCGTGGTTTTAGCGCTATTTCCCCTCTACAATTTTGCCTAAGGGTACATTGCTCCTGGGTTGGTTTGCTCTGAGGAGTATTCAAGAGAAGGTGTAAAAACTTCTCTTTCTCGATCTGTTATCCGAGTGTATTGTGCAGAAATACACTTTATCTTTGTATCAAAGAGCGTGCGTCATACCCACTCTTCATCACATAAGCCCACAAGTGTAAAGAGTACAGGGAAATGGCAATTTGATGTTTACCTAAATGCATACATTTAGGCTATGTTGTAAATCTTCCATATAAATGCGTTGTTTTGAGCGCCTAAACATAGACCTTTTTATACACAACAGCAAAACACACGCGACCGAAAATTAGCTCACTCTTTATCGATCTTGTTTCTCTTGGCTTCAATCACACGCACGTGTGAACGCTCTCGAGTGTGAATCAATACACTTTACTTGTAAAATCTCTAAACATTCCAAAACGAAGTGTGAGAAATGACCAACCCTGCATTGCTCTACGTCTGATATTTAGAGCGTGAGACGCTAGTATTATTTAACATACTGAATACACTTATTATCATTTAGTATATTAAGTGATACTAGCGTTTAACGATGTAAATATGAGACATAGAGCAATGTACCCTTAGACTAGAAGCGCTAGAAGTCCGCCATACAACACTTTTCGGAATCCTGCCTCTGGAATAAGTTACTGGCTTGTCGTATTCCAGCCGAAAACGGCTGAATGGAATCCGCCGTTGAAGAGCGGTGCGACTGTTCGTTTTAAAATTCGACAACAAAACTCAGTGTAGTATTCAGAGTAAGCGGCTAATGATTTTAGTTTGTATAAGTGATTCTAGACTATGATTTGATTCTGCTATGGCGGATAGTACATTAAACATAAGCAATCAAATATACCAATCGTGAAATCACATATTTCGCGTGCCCCAATTTACCGTACAATGTGGCAAGTTTTACATTAGCCGCTTACTCTGAATACTACATGGCTGAATACTAAATTATAATGAAATAATAAGTTCAATCCCTGCTCTCACGTCTGCAACAACAAATATCAGAATTGATTCTAGCACAGGAAGGCCGAATTCGTCTATGTCCCAGAGTATACGCCGATGACATCTTGGCCATTCTAACCGCAAATCACCCGCCTACTGATATCGTTACAGCCGTGTTTACAGGAATTAGGACTGGAACTGAATGTGAGAAAGACGGAGGTACTCATTCGTGGCCCTCATGATCCAATAGACAACACATCACCCCATCTAGTCATCTATGGTCCGTATGAGATCAATGTGGTGCAAAAACTAAGCACCTTACCAGCTCACTGAATCGGCGAGAAACTGTAGCAGATGGAGTGCAGAGAGCAATAAAGATATTCACTGCTCACCTTTGTAAATGAGAATAGCATTAACTGGGCCACCAGCAAACGCTTATACCACACAGTGATTCCCCCGATAGTATACGTTCTATATAGTTCTACGGTATAAGAGTATCAACAGTGACTAAGCGCAACTAAGATAAACTGCGCGAAATGGAGCTGCTCATAGTCTCTGGTTTCTATCAAGCTTCAAGGCGCAGCGCCGAAGATCCATTAGCACTACAACAAATCCAAGTAGACATAGGATCAATTGACACCAGTCAGGCTATAGAAGGTCACATCATAAACCGGAATCTGCGAATATAATATCCTTGGACCATTGAAACTCGGCCGTCCCTGCTACATATGGGAAAAGTGTGTTGAACAGGATATGATATGCACAGGAGCCACCTCTGATGAGTTACGCGAACTTGCGCAGAACCGAGAGCGATTTCGAGAATTTGCTACAAGGAATCTTCCCCTTTGTCAGGAGGAAGTACCACCCGAATTACTTACCGAAGGAAATTACGACAACACACAAATTGAAATCCCAACAATGAATGACTCATCGGATGAGTCCTGATTTGGCGGATTTGAATAAGATGAGGAGACAGATTTTGCAGGATTCTCTTGACAGCGACTGAACCAGGAAGTGAGACAGCCAGAAGATAAACTATGACATCTATAAATAAACGAACATGAGATGGAACTCATACTCAAACACCCGCAATATGATGAAACGAGTTGAAAGGAAGGACTAGAGAAAAAGAAATCCAAAAAGGATTGCACGTTAAGGCCGAAGGGATCAGACGGAAGCGAACGAAGAACGAATATAAAAGAAGCGAAGACAAGCATCGGACAACCGATCGAGGCGCAAACAGAGAAGCGAAACCAACAGACCGCCAAGAAGAATAGGTTGACGATCGAATGGATACAGCGTCGGCCCCACATTGTTAACGGTTACTAGCGTCACTTTTATGCGATTCTCCGCGTGCAAATAATCTGTGATTTGATAAATAACTTTTTGATAACTTCATCGCAAACCGACGACGGCGTATCGTTTTCACCTTGTGTTTGTTTTGATGTGCCCTAGCAGCACTTCACTTTGCAACAGTACTTTCACATAGCATCGAATGACAATTGAAGCCCCACATAGATTAGAGCTCTCCATCGTTGTTTTATTAGCATTAGTTTAGGACTCTCAGTGCTTCATGAATTCTGCTTGTGACAAATGAGCGAAGCCAGATGAAGCCGATGAGGAATCTGTCACAACCGGAGTCTCTTGTTGAGAAGCTGGTGAAGGACTGCATCCAGTGTGAAGACTCGGTCAAAGTGGTACCACTAGTGTAGACAGGAATTAACATTAAAAAAAGTATGAGCTTCATTCTTCTCAAATTCTGATGGGAATTCCTCTCGAATTCTGATTAGAATTTTTCTTGGATGCTGATTGAAATCTTTCTCAGAACCAAGCTCATTTGTCCACTCATTTCATTATGATAGGATGAATATGGGAGATATTTTTTGTTGTCTTCAAACCTTTTGAGTAATTCGTTATGCTATATGTTGAAAATCGAATCACTGCTAACTTTTAAAATCCTAGGGGGGCAAAAAATCCTAGGGAGGGCTAAGAAAACACCCCTACCCGAGCAAAGACGGTTAACAAAATGAGAGCAAATTGATATTAAGCTCTGCTGTTGAGATTACATTGAAAACAAAATTTGATATTAATTGTTAATTAATACAAATTGCATTCCTCAGTTAATAATGATAGGAGCACAGACAAACAGACGTAACTCTTCATACAAACTGTTCGGAAAATTATCGTCATTCGCTTTTCAGAAAACACTACTGCCATCTGTTATCCGAATCGCGAGAAACACAGTCGGCCATGATTATTTCCCATTTGACGTTTGCTCCTAATGCATACATCTATATTAATCATCATCATCATCGTCATCAACACAGAAAACATTCAGCAGCATATACACTAATCAAATGTCAAAGCGATTGAACACTAGCGCCTCTCTTGGCACAATCGCGTAGCACAGATGTATTTCAAATCAACCGTTGAACACGTGAACGATGTTGAAATGAGAAGTGTTACGTCTGTTTGTCTGTGATAGGAGCTTAAGTGTATTATTTACGAAAATTAAAAGCATTCTGCAAACAAAATAGATATGGTGTTGTTGTTATGAATGCTCATAAAAATAATCTGATTGAGTACTCATTTTGATATCAAATTAAAAATCTTATGATATCAAATTCAGTAATCATGTTGATTTCATTGACAGCAAAATTTGTTTTCAGTATGATTTCAAAGTGTAAACATATACAAAACGAGATCAACTGGAGTTAACATAAAAGTTGACATCATGACGACAAATTTTGATTTCAATTTGATTTCAAACTTCTAGGGTAGCCCCCCTTATTTAAGCCAAGTGCTAACGTACTCAGACGTCACGCTTTATTACTTGATAAATAGTACATTGAATCTTAGAACCATTGAATCTTCCTGGACAAGATATTACTCTATATCAAATTATATATCTGTAGCTCCTAGTCTGGACGGCACATTAGGCTCGTTCTGTAGTATAAATCACATACTCGATTCAACGATGAATTGGACCACTATCTACTAAACTAATCGGATAATTGTAATGTAATTATGTACGCATATTATGCTGGATACGGTTGGGATATTTTATTATGTATACAAAGCATAACTTTTTCATCGCGAATGGTCGATTCCCTTCACCACATGATAACGATCAATAATTAAATAGAAATTCATTACGGATGTCCGTTACTGGGGAATGGCTGCAATTAATTCAAACCATTATCGGAATTGGCACATTCGGTACTGCTGTGTATGCATAGATAATTGGTATGGTCGCACGACAATCGTCGAGCCAATTTCAATTTATGTAATTAAAATAGTTGTGATAATTATACTGCAACGAAAATGGACTTCCGTCTGATATCCATTCATGTGTGAGTTTTTTTTCTGCAGTAGAGATTTGAGATTGAAGCAATATAAAACACTTTAGCGTGCGTTCCACATATGATAATAGCATTAGCGACTGTTAAGTTTTATTTGTGTGCATCATTTAAATATTATCTGAGAAATGTTGACGAAAAATAGAAAAATATACCCACAATAATTCACTTGGCCGCGAAAGTGTATTTCTCGCGTATTATAAAATGCTATTGTATTGCTATATTTAGTATGTCTGGCGGCTGTACACATTCTTCATCAGCAACTGTACTGATCAAGTGAGGTTGTGTAAGCTATTTCCCAGTCGGTCGTCAAGCTCAGACCCGACCGCAGTACGCACTCACGCTCCTCTAATGTGAACGTGTACTATACACATGTGGAAGTGTTGGCTTGAGAAGTGGATTGCGAGTGATTTGACTATGCGTCTAATTTGGGAATCTCGAGCTCGTTCAGTAGCCACTAGGTTGCGAAGGCCGACGGAGGTCCTTCGTAGCTTAGTTGGTTGAAGCACCAGTTTGGCGTACTGTAGAGTCATGGGTTCGAGTCCCATAGAAGGGAAAGTGGTTACCTCCAATACATTTTTCAAATCAATATCTTCCACATAACATACATATTCACATATGAGTTTCCACAACATTGTAAACTATCATCCTGTTTTTTTAGATTTTGAAATTGAAAAGAAAACAATGTTTTGTCAATATCTGTGGAACGCGATGGCCGATCGATCCAGTTTTGCAACAAGGAAATTCCGCGTCGAATGCAGTATGTTTTGATGAGGTATATTATAATGCTAAGTATCTACTTCTAATAATGTTTCGATACACATAACTGGGCCCTCCTTAGCCTAACGGTGAGACGCGCGGCTACAAAGCAAGACACCATGCTGAGGGTGGCTGGGATCGATTCCCGGTGCCGGTCTAGGCAATTTTCGGATTGGAAATTGTCTCGACTTCCCTGATATAGGAATGCGGAAATGGTAACATGCTTTAGAAACCTGGCAATTAATAACTGTGGAAATGCGGAATGAACACCAAGCTGCGAGGCGGCAATGGTCCATTGGGGAATGTAATGCCAATAAGAAGAAGAAGAATGAAATGTAGAACGAAAATCGAATACGTAAATCTTGTATGTATATGGTTACAAAAACTTCGAACTGAAAAAGTGGTCAGAAGTTTGTAGCCCGCAATTGAGTCGTTTGAGAACGACTGGCGAACTACTCCTGAATAACGAAAAAGACTCAATGAAACTGAACGAGGGACTACCGCTACGTACTCAATTTTAAACGAATGGCTTAAGCGCCACCTTGATTTCTGAGGATCGGTGCCGAAACCAGTGCTGATTTCAGACTCTGAAAGGCTTCTTCTGCCGCTTCGGACCAAACGAACTTTTTTGGATTTTTCTTTAAAAGGTCAGAAATGGGTGCGGCGATTTTGCTATAGTTCTTTATGAACTTTTGGTAAAAGCCTGCTAGACCCAAGAGGCGTCTAATATCTTTGACATTTTTCGGTCTCGAGTAATTGAGAATTGGTTCAATTCTCGAGTTATCAATTGCTACTCCCCTTTCCGTTAACAAATAGCCTAAATAGCTCACTTGCTTGCGACAAAATCGGGACTTGTCTAGTGAAATTGTTAAGTTCGCTTTCTTTAGACGTTGTGCCACCAATTTCAATAGCCGAAAATGTTCCGACAGAGTTTTAGTTGCCACGACTATGTCGTCCAAATATACAAAAACATAGGGCTCTAAATCGAACCCTATTACCTTGTCCATAAGGCGACACATGCTAAATGGAGCGTTTGTCAATCCGAAGGGACAAACTTTAAAACGATACAACCCTTTGGAGGTTCTGAATGCTGTATAGTCACGCGATTCCTCTTTGAGAGGAATCTAGAAATACGCATCTTTAAGGTCTATCACTGAAAAATATTTAGCGCTCCCTAAACGATGAAAGATTCCTCTCATGTCCCGCATAGGGTAGGAATCCTTTTTCGTCAATGCATTAATCCTACGGGAGTCCAAACACACTCTAAGATTTCCGTTCGCTTTACGAACTGGGACCAGAGGGTTTGCCCATTCGCTAGAGCATTCTTCTATAGCGTCTAATTTCCTGTACCGTTCTATTTCCCTATCCATTTCCGCTTGAATTGATGGCGAACATTTGTAGACTGGCTGTCGTCTTGGCTTCGCGTCTTCTCGCAAAACAATTTCATGTTCTAGTAATGTCGTTCTCCCTAAATAGTTGTCTGTCGTACACGGAAACTCCCTAACTATACCTTCTAATACCTGGCGTTCTTCGGTTGTTAAATCATGTTCGGTCTCTATCGTTTCTGGAGTGATTAAGGAATTCTCTGGAAGGTCTAGTCTTGGAATGTCTAAAGATTCATCTGGTTTTACGCTACCGATTACGGGTAACGTTTCGATAGGATGAATGAAGAAGTGAAACAAGCTAGTTGGCGATGCTTCCGTCAGGGATAGCTCAGCTACTTCTTCCAAGCCATTTGCTCCCTTCATCATCGGTTTTATACCGAAGATCTCCCAGAAGTTTACGCCTAATATTAATTTTCTAGTTATTTCGGGTACTATGACTATTGCAACTACCTTAGTTACTCCTTTGAAAGTAATTGGGACATTTGCATAGCCAAAGCAAGAGTATGGCGTTTTATCTGCCGTACAGATACGAATGGGTGAAGCTAATATTCTCAGTCCATGATTTTCTACCAACTGTTTAGAATTCGTGACGCTTATGCTAGCCCCTGAATCTAACAGTGCCTCAATCTCTTCTTCAAAAATTTTTACTGTCACGTGTGGGCAACGATTTGTTTGAATTCTGATTTCTAATAGGCTCTCAAATGGGTCAACATAAGGAGTCAACTTCGAAGAGGGAACGTTCGGCGCACTTGGAATGCTAGTGTTCCCTTGACCACATTCCGCTTCTAGTTTCCCGAGTTCTGAGATCCCTTAGAGCCCTGATTGTGTGATGAACGTCTTGGGTGTTTGTCACATGTTGACGAAATTTTCCCAGGGTTACCGCACACATAACAGAATGTTGTTTTTTGCTCTCTGCATTCGCGCCAAAAATGACCATTTTGTCGGCAGTTCCAGCAAAGCGGAGCTCTCCCTGTCTCTGGTTGCCCTACCCGTCTGAAGTTCTGTGTCCTATCCTGTCCTCTTTCTTGAGTTTGGTTTCGATCTGGCCTTCTAAGCAAAGCATTAATTTCCTCTTCTTCTGACTCGCTAGCCTCTTGGTTTTCTATGTTGTGCACTGTGAACTTCGGCCCTATAGGATGTATCGACGGATCGTTTGCGTCGATTCGGTAATTAACCTGTATCAGCTGATCTAAGTCCTGTACTGAAAAACAAGCCAGCTTTGAGCGGTAATGTTGCCGCATGTTTTCCCATATAATCTCAAACTTCCTACGATACGAAAGTGGCTTAGTTAACAATTTGTTCATTCTTTCTATCTCTGTTACAAAAGCAATAAATGTTTCGCCTTTTTGCTGTTTTCGCTCATAAATTCGTTGTCTATTACCCTGGTCTTGATTCGGATTCCCGAACCTGAATCGAATCCTATTCTCAAACGTATCCCAGGTCCAAGTTCGTTCATAGTATGTGAAGAACCAGTTGGAAGCTTCTCCTCTCAACAATAGATGAACGTTGCTAAGTAGATGATTATCCGGAATCCTATTCATGCTAGCCAACACCTTAACTTTATAAATAAAATCCTCCAACGATGTTGACCGCGAATCTCCACTAAAGTGGAGATTCCATTTTCCATCTTCCTATCGTAATGGACCCTATCATCTCTACCTCTGTTTCCTCTGTGTCTACTCTCATCGTCGCTACTGTCTTGTCTATCATTGTGTCTATCCGCATTGAAATTCCTGCTCGGATTAACGTAACCTGACCGTCTTGAATCGTGCCCTTCGTCTTGTCTTTGAACTCTTTCGTAACCCTGATCTCTCGTTGTCAACTGTACCGTTAACATTTGAAGCTGAGCTTCCAATTCTGCTATTCTAGCCTTCATTTGAGCAGCTTCGCTATCTCTATGGTTCACAACCGATACGTTCTCAACTACACTCTTTTAACCGCCCCAAGGATTTCAAAATTCGATTTGAATCGTTTTCCATCGGGGTGATCGATGCTTCTATTTCAACGCGACCTGATTCCAGCAACGGTGGTTGCAGCACTGCATAAGCACCACCTGGGGTATTTGTCTGTATCCCTACTGTATCGATATCAGATTCATGTGGAGATTCTATGTCATTTGGATCGGCATTTAACAAAGGTTCCAGGGCCTTTTGTTCCGAAAGAAGGTTTGAAATATTCCCAAAAATTAACTCTTTCATCTTTATTGCTTCCTCATTATCTGCCGCACTTCGCTGTACACGCCAATAGTAATGTTTCAATCGTGAGATTAATTGAACATCTGATTTTTTTGCTAGTTTGCA
This sequence comes from Armigeres subalbatus, assembly GCF_024139115.2. Taxonomy (NCBI): domain Eukaryota; kingdom Metazoa; phylum Arthropoda; class Insecta; order Diptera; family Culicidae; genus Armigeres; species Armigeres subalbatus. The sequence continues at coordinate 222,933,138 of NC_085141.1, read as the reverse complement.
CCGTATACTGTTAACGCGTGAAGCTATCAATTCAAATTCTTGGTCTATTGAATAAGGAGATCGATATTCACGATTCTCTTTGGCATCTTTGTAAAAAAGTCTCCTAAGCTGTCTCTGTTTAACCTTTATGTCGCTATTCAGGTCTTCCACATAATTTCGCAATTTTAGTTCATAATCCACTTCATCATCAAGAAGATGATCGGCATGTGGAAACTTTGACCCCATTTTGGTAAACAAATTCAAGAATCAAATTCAATGTTTTATTAAAATAAAGAGAAAAATATCGAAAAAAAAAATTATAAATAAAAATATAACAGAAAAAAAATGAATAAAGATACAAAATTATGACACTATTACTACTAAGAAATAAAGAATTCCGTACAAGTTCACTGATCTGAATATCCGAATAGTCTAAGATTTTCCCAAACAAAATAACAAAGCATGAAAAGGTTTACCTAAGTCTATAATAAATCCTAAATTATTCCTGAAATATAATACAAAAAAAAATCAATAAAGCATTTCTGGATTCGTACTTTTAGTTGGGCGCCAAAATTTTGTAGCCCGCAATTGAGTCGTTTGAGAACGACTGGCGAACTACTCCTGAATAACGAAAAAGACTCAATGAAACTGAACGAGGGACTACCGCTACGTACTCAATTTTAAACGAATGGCTTAAGCGCCACCTCTAATGAGGACCATTCATCGTTGTGTAATTGCCCGGCATGAGACCTATCACCATTTAGGCCTAAGTTGTTCCTTGGAAAAGGTTGAGAAACGATCTTGCAGTCCCCGAATTTTTCCACATCAGTCTTACAGTTTTTGCATTTCACTCAAAAGAACATAGCACCCCAAATCACCCTAAATGAACAGTCCTGAAACTTACCATAAAAGCTTTCGTTTATCATCACTGGAGGCTACCCACCATTTACACCAGAGGTCGACACCGTCATGGTTCGCCTTCACAACTCTATTCACACCGCCAGGCGGTTTTTAAATTCAAAAATTATGCGCGCGTTCTGAAATCTTTCACCATGCCAACACCACCGTGAATCAAGAAGATAGGGATCTAAACCAAATTGTTAGAGATCTAAACCAATTTATTAAAAGAATCTACTAAAGGTTTATTCATGGTTTAACAAAATGTATTCTACATAATTTCAGATCATTTGCTTTCACCTATCCTATCTACATGTGCGTGTCTTTACTCTCTACACCATCCACCTTTTCGTTGTCTCACGGAACAATAGCGCTTGCAAATTACTAATTTTTGGGGGCTGGCATCTATCGAGATGGGCCTTTCATAAACGATCTCAGATCGTTGTCACATGTGCACACGGACGGAGGGAAAAAATGAGCTCTTTGTACTTACAAACCTGTTAGATTTTGTGATCGACTTTGCTGGCTTAGGTGATCGGCTACCGCATGCTGATAGTAGATGAAAGTATGAAAAAACGGATGAAACTCGACTATGCTCGCTGTTGATGCTGATCTAGTCACCTAACAGGGCGAAACCGCACCGAGGGCGATTCTCCGACGTCGATGTCCACGTGATGATTGCCGCCGGAATGTCGCTCGGGCACGATACCGTCCACGATGGCCTTTTGGTGACGGAAGGCCGGGATATTTGCACTCAACGGAGGCTCAACGGAGAATGCAGCTACAGTGGGGCGAGTGGTTCCTAAATCGGACACAGAAAGCCGTCGCACGGCTGTACGACAACGGAAACTTTAGACAACGCACATGGCACGCACATGATTTTACACAATCGCATTACCTTTCTGATCACTAGCTTCTTTGCACAAAGGTACTTCTGAACTTAACTGATTGGGTGGGATTATCAGTTCACTCGGACACCGCGTATTCTGGCAGAGCCACACTTCCGAAACTTTATCGAGACTCCAGGCAAATGGACGAGAAACTCTGTGGTCCTCAGATTTAAAGCCTCGAAACCGGAAGAACTTCAGTCCCGAACAAATTGAATAAAGTGGGTTATCATGTTCTTTTGAGTGAAAATACATCTCGCTTCCGCGGATTGCATCAGATCTTGCTGTCTCATTCTCCCGCCAATTCCAAGTAACGTTTTGACCTTCGGCATAAATCCGAACAGGTGACCTTCGGTTAATTCCGATTATATCAAAATTTCAATCTCGCGTTCGCGAAAGAGAGTATTTCTTGACCTCGCGAATTGCGTACGTTACGTCGTGTCTCTCAGTTGCATACTTTTCAGGCGAAAGGTAATTAAAACTTTTATAGTAGTGCTCGCGATAAGACAGGGCGGCACACATTTATGGTGTCAGTGAAGATTTAATTTGATTGATGCTTTTCTACTTAATTTCTACGAACATAAATTATTACCACGGAAGTATATTCAAATCTTTTATTGTATACATATAATAGTAAACAAGTACGAATATTTACAGTAACTATAATTAATATTTACAAAGTAACAAACGCTTGGCGTACCTGTTACAAGTTAAGCAAAAAATTCGGTTGAAAGCGTAGTGCCATGAGAGGGAATACAAAACTTTTCTTCCATTGAATATAAAAGTAAATCCAACAGAAACATCATCTATATTCGCACTTTTCCAGCTAAATTTTCAATTATAATGTTCCTCATGAACAGATTTATGTGCTTCGGAAACTCCATTTTAATTATGACTTTATACTTATCGTCTAGTGGTGATGTTTTTACGCCTAACTTAATCCTAAAGCAGAAGAAGACGGCTAATATAACCCGTGAGAAAAGTTTTCACATATTTCAACTAGAATGAGCTTCCGTATCTGAGTTTGTGCTGTCCAAACTACTGGAGCATTCAGAGTAAACTCTCAATCATCAAACTTTGTGCCTTGATATTTTGCGGCGGAGCAACTAAATGTAGTTATTTTGGATCCACTGGGTGTTAAGAATCAAGAAATTAAAGAATTATGGAGTTCAGTAGTTAAGAAAATAAGAAACGAAGGAATTGTGGAATTGAGGAATAAGAAATTGAAGAATTAAGGACTTAAGGAATTAAGGAATTAGGGAATAAAGGAATTAAGGAATTAAGGAATTAAGGAATTAAGGAATTAAGGAATTAAGGAATTAAGGAATTAAGGAATTAAGGAATTAAGGAATTAAGGAATTAAGGAATTAAGGAATTAAGGAATTAAGGAATTAAGGAATTAAGGAATTAAGGAATTAAATCATTAAGGAATTAAGGAATTAAGGAATTAAGGAATTAAGGAATTAAGGAATTAAGGAATTAAGGAATTAAGGAATTAAGGAATTAAGGAATTAAGGAATTAAGGAATTAAGGAATTAAGGAATTAAGGAATTAAGGAATTCAGGATTTTAAGAATTGAGGAATTAAGGAATTAAGGAATTATGAATTAAGGAATTAAGGAATCAGGGATTTAAGGTATTAAGGAATTAAGGAATTGTGGAATTTAGGAAATTAAGGAATTAAGGAATTAAGGAATTTAGGAATTAAGGAATTAAGGAATTAAGGAATTAAGAATTAAGAATTAAAGAATTAAGGAATGAGGGAATTAAGGAATTAAGGAATTAAGGAATTAAAGAACTAGGGATTAAGGAATAAAGGAATTGAGGAATTAAGGAATTGGCATTAAGCATTAAGGAATTAAGCAATTATGGAATTAAGGAAGTGAGGAATTAAGGAATTAAGAAATTTAGGAGTTAATGAATTAAGGTATTATGAATTAAGGAATTGAGAATTAATGAATTAAGGTATTAAGGAATTACGGAATTAGGGAATTACGAACTAAGGAACTAAGGAACTACGAACTAAGGAATTGAACTACGAACTAAGGAATTAAGGAACTATGAACGAACTAAGGAATTCAAGGAATTAAGGAACCTAAGGAACTACGAACCATGAATTAAGGAACTACGAATTGGAACTACGAACTAAGGAATTAAGGAACCATGAACCAAGGAACTACGAATTAAGGAATTAAGGAACTACGAACTAAGGAATTAAGGAACTAAGGAATCGAACTACGAACCAAGGAATTACGAACCAAGGAATTACGAATTGGGAACTACGAACTAAGGAACTACGAATCAAGGAATTCAAGGAACTGGCGAACTAGGAACCAAGGAACTAAGGAACTACGAACGAGGAACTAAGAAATTAAGGAACTAACGAACTACGAACTAAGGAATCTACGAACCAAGGAACTGGAATTGAACCAAGGAATTAAGGAACTAAGGAACCATGAACTACGAACTAAGGAACCATGAGTTAAGGAACTAAGGAACTACGAAAGGAATTGGCGAATTAAGGAACTAAGGAACTACGAACTACGAATTAAGGAATTAACAATTAAGGAACTACGAATCCAGGAACTAAGAACTAAGAAATTAAGGAATTAAGGAATTAAGGTATTAAGGAATTAAGGAATTCAGGAATTAAGGAAGTAAGGAATAAAGGAATCAAAGAATTTAGGAATTTAGGAATAAAGGAATTAATGAATTTAGGAATTTAGGAATTATGGAATTAAGGAATTAAGGAATTAAGGAATTAAGGAATTAAGGAATTAAGGAATTAAGGAATTAAGGAATTAAGGAATTAAGGAATTAAGGAATTAAGGAATTGAGGAATTAAGGAATTAAGGAATTAAGGAATTAAGGAATTAAGGAATTAAGGAATTAAGGAATTAGGGATTAAGGAATTAAGGAATTAAGGAATAAGGAATTAAGGAATTAAGGAATTAAGGAATTAAGGAATTGAGGAATTAAGGAATTAAGGAATGAAGGAATCAAGGAATTAAGGAAAATTAAGGAAATAAGGAATTAAGGAATTAAGGAATTAAGGAATTAAGGAATTAAGGAATTAAGGAATTAAGGAATTAAGGAATTAAGGAATTAAGGAATTAAGGAATTAAGGAATTAAGGAATTAAAGAATTAAGGAATTAAGGAATTAAGGAATTAAGGAATTAAGGAATTAAGGAATTAAGGAATTAAGGAATTGAGGAATTAAGGAATTAAGGAATTATTAAAGAATTAAGGAATTAAGGAATTAAGAAATTAAGGAATTAAGGAATTAAAGAATTAAGGAATTAAGGAATTAAGGAATTAAGGAATTAAGGAATTAAGGAATTAAGGAATTAAGGAATTAAGGAATTAGGGAATTAGGGAATTGGGGAATTAAGGAATTAAAGAATTAAAGAATTAAGGAATTAAAAAATTCAGGAATTGAAGAATTAAGAAATTAAGGAATAACGGAATAAAGGAATAAAGGAATAAAGGAATAAAGGAATTAAGGAATTAAGGAATACAGGAATTAAGGAATTAAGGAATTAAGGAATTAAGGGTCGGGGCCCTCCTTAGCCGTGCGGTAAGACGCGCGGCTACAAAGCAAGACCATGCTGAGGGTGGCTGGGTTCGATTCCTGGTGCCAGTCTAGGCAATTTTCGGATTGGAAATTGTCTCGACTTCCCTGGGCATAAAAGTATCATCGTGTTAGCCTCATGATATACGAATGCAGAAATGGTAACTTGGCTTAGAAACCTCGCAGTTAATAACTGCGGAAGTGCTTAATGAACACTAAGCTGCGAGGCGGCTCTGTCCCAGTGTGGGGATGTAATGCCAATAAGAAGAAGAAGAAGAAGAAGAAGAAGAAGGTCTTAAGGTCTTAAGGAATTAATCATCATTCCCTTGTTATCCTAGTTAGATTATTATTGTGGCATCACATCTTTCAAGTTCTTTTTCTTTATACACAGTAATAATGTTCAGTTGAAGTGCAAAATTAGAATGGTTTTCAAGAAATTGACGGATGTTGTAGAATTTCTTAAGACACAATTAGTTTAAAAATGCATCTTGTTTTGAAAACCAGAAATGAGGCTCAAGTATTGAAATGATTTCTTGGACTCACGGTTTTGGAACCGATGGCTTAAAAATATAACTTTTTGATGATACCATCTGCAGATATGTTGATAACTAATGTTAAGTGATGACATTCTACTAAACAAGCTCTAAAATATGTTTCTGTTGATAAGGATTGAATCTGTATTACGTGTTGAAATCTGCCAAGTTGTAAAAACGATGGATGATGATATAATGCGTAATAAAATAATATATTCTAATCATACATTCATACATATTTCACCAAAATGGTTGTGTTGGTACCACCCATGCGGATAATAAATGGGACAAGGAAGGGACCAGGTGAAAGCTATATGACGTGTTACAAACGCCGTCTTCACTGCGTTGAGAAGAGATACATATGGATAACTGGTGCCTAAATCGTTTTCCGATATCGAGACTGCCATCCATTATTGGCGTACTGTTGGGGTCATGGTCATCATACTTCGGATTTAAAAAATACAATGATGGATTTGGATTCACAGCAGTGCTCTAAAACAGAGTCCTTAAACTTTAGTTTTTCGTTTATTCATATTTAAAAGTATCATTTGGTTTTCCACATGAATAATAAAATGAATGACATTGACATAAAACTGTTTCGTATTCTAAACTGCATGAATAGAGAATATCTAAATACCATTTAACCAACATAACTAAACGGGCGCTTATGCCACTTTATCATCTCATGATTGCACCTGGCGTGGCGAGCGCCTGTTGCACGTGGAATTTGTGCTTCCCTGCTGACAGAGTGTTAACACCTTCGTACCATATTTCACTTCTAGTGCCTTAGGCAAGATATGCCATCTGTTTGCTGTTGTTGAATGACGATATCATCCGAAGACGGATATATCCCCATTTGGGCAACGGAACAAAATGATCATCCCTTGAGACTGAGGCTTACGTGATTCTGACACACATATGCAAGAGGTTGATACTGGAGACGTGCAACACACCGCGGAATTAGGCGGAGGTATCTTTCAAGCCCGGATTCTGAGCATATGCGTAAGCCTCCTCCGTTTGGGTAATTTATCGCCTTCGTTTTATTTATTGGCACAAATTTATTTAATCAGTAGACGTGTTTTTTCGTCTATTTCTCAGTCAGGCACGGTACTGAATGCACGAATGGAAAGGAGCTTCGACAGATAAAGTCTGTTCTGTGTAACTTTCTGCCAAAACAGTCTGATGCTCGTTCTTGTGAAGAAGAAGATAAACATTGCACGGATGCTGAGGAAATTTTCATTTGCTTCGCTTCTATGCAGATTTATGTGGTGTGCCGAGTTCTGAAAATTTCAAAAGATCACGTTGTAGCAATAACAATATATTTTCGGGATTTAATGACAAAACCTGTTATCTAGACACCGGTATAGTAACATCCTTATCGTCATAAAAAATCAATTGTTCCACTTGTGCGGATGTAATTACATTTGATTTGGTTCAAGATTAGTTGGTTAGCGAAATTAAGAATTATATGTTGCACAATAATAAGGGTAAGAAGGTATAACACGCTCGCCAGGAAAATGCTCTTATTTCATTTCCACAAAAATCTTGATTAATTGATTAATTCATCTAGCAGTAATGTTGCCTTTCTCGTAAATTATTAAACATTTTTTGGCCATAACTTTTGAATCCATAGCCCAGTCTGGTCCAGTTTCAATTAAGATTATGATGCGTGAAAAACGGTTAATGATTAGTGCCAAAAAATGAGTGAGGATGTTTAATTGATACGTAGGTACATTGATTTTTGTTCATTGCTACTTATTCAGAAAAGGACGCAATTGCGGTCGTGTACCATTTTCACCGCACCCGACCACGACCCGACCATATGTAGGGCGAAAGCAATGCGTAACTGGAAAGAATCACGTCCTACAAATACCTTCATGCTGACAAATCCCGACGATTTTACTACCGTCGTTAGAATCCTATGAAATTCCATGATAGCTTCGCAGAGCCATGACTTCTCATTCGTTTGGTGAGTAATGGTTATTGCTGACTCGTGACTGATTTCGTGCCTCATCCTTTGCGGTTTACTTAGTACCTGTATGTCTTCTATAGATAATGTTATATGCGTACTGAAGGACCTCCTTCTGATAATAAAATGGTTTTACGAACCATGATACTTCTTCCCCAGAGAAGTATTGTCTAAAAGCTTCCATCGCCAGCGGCATGCAGAATCACTGAAAAAATAAAAACATCGTAAGTATAATTGCTTCAAATAAATAAAATAGCAATTGAGTTAATGGGGTGCACTGCACTGCCTGAAGAACGCGATAGAAACATACAAATGACTGATGCGAAAGAAACCTACCAACTTATTTGTTGAAATCCTGGACAAATATTTAATAACCATTTAACGTAATACGAGAAGCATGGATAATCACCAAATCATCCTCACTACTGTCGCGATGCGAATCTTACTTCCTACAACAGATATGACTTCGAAAGAGTATTAGGCCACGTGCTTACTCGCAATGGGGCCCTCCTTAGCCGTGCGGAAAGACGCGTGGCTACAAAGCAAGACCATGCTGAGGGTGGCTGGGTTCGATTCCCGGTGCCGGTCTAGGCAATTTTCGGATTGGAAATTGTCTCGACTTCCCTGGGCATAAAAGTATCATCGTGTTAGCCTCATGATATACGAATGCAAAAATGGTAACCTGGCTTAGAAACCTCGCAGTTAATAACTGTGGAAGTGCTTAATGAGCACTAAGCTGCGAGGCGGCTCTGTCCCAGTGTGGGGATGTAATGCCAATAAGAAGAAGAAGAAGCTTACTCGCAATATGCACACTTTGTGAACTATCTCATGTACTCCGACTTACAAACTCTACTGAGGGAACTGATGCTTTACATACTCCGATTACAAAATATCTTATGCTACATTTAACACTTGATGGGAAAACAATTGTGTACCTAATTAGTACACATACGACAGAGCATTTAAACTCTTACATATTCTTTTTTCTCCCATTTCGTATTAAATAGAAACTTTTTCTCCCGCTTACAAATTATTATAAAATGGACAAACAATTTGTAGCATCACACATTAATAAGTTGGTTCTTAGAAAATAATTACCAGTTTGCGACATTGGACCACAGAGGCCAAAACAAAATCCAGCAAACTGGTTAAGAATAAGTGCCAAGATAGTAAGCCATTTTTTTTGCCATCGAATGCAACCTGTTGCGAGCGAATCGGTTAAGAATAAGTACCAGAAAATTATCTAAATTTTTCTGCGCACATACAGAGACATCACTTCAATTCGTCGAGCTGAGTTGATTGATATTTAACACTAACTACGGTTCTCCGGGCCTTTCATAAAAAAGTGGTTTTTCGAATGAACATTTAATCTTTCGGTTATGGAAAAAAAAAATAATAATAATGACTGAAACTTTAGAGCTTATAAAACATTTGAAATTCCATAATGTTAGATTACACTAGATTTTTTTTTTGCAACAGCAATTATACATCCCACCGGCGATTGTAAAATTTTCTTACAATTCTGTATAAGAACATATCCAAATCTGTATAAGAACTGGGCAAATGCAAAATTGCTAGATTCTTATACAAATATTGTATTAGACTTTACAATTTTGCAAGCTTTTCTAACAATACATATTTGTATGAGAGCTTAGACTTTTTGTACAAGAATCTAACAATTTCGCATATGCCCAATTCTCATACAGATTTTGGTAGGTTCTTATACAGAATTGTTAGAAAATCCAACAATCACCGGTTGGGTGTATCAATTTTAACTCAGAATTATGCCTCGAACTTGTGTCCTCACGGTTACGGTAAATAAATAATTAAATAAATATATCAACCGCTTCTCTTTGGATGTACTTTTCAAACACTAAGATAATAATTTAAAAACGAAATACGAGGTGATTCTAACCAGAACCCGACCAGTCAGTTATGTTATTATCATAAGCATATCAATATGTGTTACAAATAACAATATCTGCAATAATTTTGTTATAAATTATTTGTTCCGGATGAAGAGAAGAAACCCGACTAGAAGGTCATATTAAAATTATATCAACCTATGTTATTATGTTATACTAAATTTTATAACAAAATTTGTTAGAAACGTGGTGCAGGATGTTGTTAAAATATCTAAATTTCTATCAAAAATCACACTACTGGAAACAAAAAACTATCAAATTTTGTTACAATTTTATCATAAAAATAACATATTTTGTTAGAAATTTATAACAGAATCAGATACAAAAATATTGTTTCTGTGCAGTTGCACATTTTTACAGTTCGTGATAGGTCTCCAGATTGTGATCAACAATACAAAACTTTTGTTTTTGTCAGAACAAGAATATTTATCGAGAACATGAAACTAACAACATTATAAATAAGGCAACCTTTGCAAATTATATCAGCGTTGTGATATCTATATGGCTGGAAGACTTTGCTACATCTATTTTAATTGCCTACTGTTGGGCAATTCGGTGTTAAGCATTTTTTAAATCATATTATGATAAAATCCTGTTACAACATTTGAAAGATAATGGCCACTAAGAACAAAATTGTATCAAAATAAGTTATAAATATCACAATATGTTATTATTGTGTTCAGTTTCTGTTATGCTCTTCTAGTCGGGAAGTTCTATGATCGTTATAACATGATTGTAACACAATGTGATATAATAATTTTGAATAGCAATACTTGTAACACAACCAGTGATAACTTTGATCTTTTCATTAACATAATTTTGTAATAATTTTAGTTACTTTCATCACTATTCATGTAACACATCGAGTTATATTTTTGTTCAATTGAAAACATATTGAGTAACCTTTTTGTTAAAACTAGAAACAAATTTGTTACATTTTTTGTTATTTTAACTACTGAAAATACCAGAAAAATAACAAGTTCTGATATCAATCTGTTACCATCAACTGGTCGGGAAACTTCTTTCGACACTCCTCAGAAGGCTATTAAATTTTCCAAATTTACACCACCACCAAAACCTTACAAACGAACTGGAAGTTTTTTTTTCATTCTTTCGTTATGCTTCGCTCGAATGAACTTAGGAGCTGAGCTGTGAAAATGAATTACAGGCTAGATTGAACTTTTGCCATTGTGCAGCGTAATTGCCACCCATCCAAACCCTTTAAATGCAATGTTTCGAAAGTTTTCAATTATAGTTTTCGACTCAAAGTTCCTACCCAACCGGGAAATGTCTCCTGCAGCATGGGGTGTGCATCGGTGTCGTTAGTGGTATCAGTTCAGAGAAACGCCATTTGATAAAGGCTCAAACTTCGTTGAACGAAATTTAACGCCCTGATGAACAAATCGGGTTGTTGGCACGGAAATGCCGTTTTGCGGACAATTAAGTTTGAATTTATATTTGTCTGACTGGTTGACAAGTCGTAAATATTATTCGCCTATTTGCAAAACTTTGGTGCAATTCTGGAGATCTAAACATAAATATTGCGAAATAAATATAATGATGGGAAAATTCAAAACGTTTAAGGATAATGTCAAAATTCTGTTCTTTCTTTTTACGTAATATGCTTTTGGTTATTTCTAGGCTTTGGATTTATTAAAACATTGAGTTCATTAATTTATTTAGCATACATCTAGACAGATAACACTGAATCAACTATTTGACGCCACAATACACGGTACGAGGCCGCATCTCTCCATCCTCGAATGCGCTCCACGGTCGCCGAATTATGCTGTACCTGTTCAGTCCACCTCGCTCGCTGCTCTCTACGTTTAATTGTACCTTCCGGATCGGAAGAGAACAGCATCTTTGTAGGGTTGCTGCCCGGTATTCTTGCAACATGCCCTTCCCACACTGCCCATGATTTCATAGTTGGCGTATCAACCAATTAAACTTTCTGATATAATTGGGATACTTAAATGAGATTTTTATCATGCAAAGCATCGATGTTACAGCGGTTGAATTACGCTTGTAAATCCGTAGTAAGTCATATTCGCTGAATATCTGAATGGTTGATACGTCAACTATGAAATCATAGGCAGCATAGTATCCTTCGGGCTTTAGCTACCATCTGGATGCTGGGTTCGCCGTAGAGCTGGGCGAGCTCGTGGTTCATCCTTCTCCGCCACACAACGTCTTCTTGCACACCGCCAAAGTAGTCCTAAGCATCCGTCTCTTGAATACTCCGAGTGCTTGCAAGTCTTCTTCGAGTATGGTTTCATGTCCGTAGAGGACCACCGGTCTTATGAGCGTTTTGTTCATGGCACATTTGGTGCGACTTATTTGGGGCAACAAGACTTTACGACCTCTCCCTAAGTGACTGCGAGTAAGGGGGTCTGCCTAGGACGTGGTAGGGTTTAGCAGTGGGCTCTGCTTAATCCTTCTAAAAAAAACACAAGTATCCATAAGCAGACTCCATCAAAACGACTGTGTGGCGCTTACAATGTACAAGCCCAGGGAGTGCCATCGGCATATCAGGGTTGATTCTAGCAAGATCCTGATTATGGTATACTGGATGCATGTTATTTGACTATGTTTTTGAATATTTCAATATGTATTGTGAAGCGAGGGCTGGTGGTCTGAACTGAACATTCTGTTCTCTTAGTAAGGCCGGGTGGCACTGACCTGAAACGGTGAATGCCCCAGACAACCACACATCGCATAAGAATGCACGATCAAAATCGTTTACCGATCCAAGTTTCATCAGATTCGCATTGTTGTGCAAAGCTCATCAGTTTATTTATAAATTTTCCCGCACAGTAGGCTATTTTACGAGTTTATTCCAGCTTCATTTGTTGACATAGCATATTCCTGCAATCAAACTCATATGAAATCGGATTATCTGTCAAACAGAGTTTGTTATCACAAACTACATCGCAATGCATAACGAACAAACTCGCAAAAAAATCGTGCACATCGCATACACTTCCGTGCAACGTCGGATAAGAAATACACTTAGGGTTTCTCACCCCATTCCCGGCCTAACATGCGCACGACTGCATTATTTAATTGATATTTATGACTAGAGGCAACTTTTCTGAATTTTGTGGGCCGTGTAATATTGCGATGGGGTTCACCTCTGCTTCAAAAATAGTTATTCTTGCTAAACACCGCTTGAAAAAGCTTTTATTTGATTTAAATTAACATGGTGCAGCACTCATTTCAGTCATAGGCGATTGCTTATCCGGCATACCCCAAATCTCCTCGGCATACGCAATATTTTACTCAATCTCTCAACATCTTACTCTCATTCTCTCTCTCGGGACGGTAGAAAATGCGACGTAAACAAAAATATGCACGTTCCACGACAACAAGATGCCAGATGGTATTATTCATAATCATTTTTATTTGGTTGAGAAGATATATTTACTTATCCAAATTTCTTCCAAACACTTAAAAACAATATCTTTTCCACCTTTTGAAATCGAGAGAATTATAAATAACATGATAGCGTCAACGTATTAGACAGTTTTCCTATTAACGATGAAGGATTATCTTCATACTAAAATAAGACTTATGGCCTTTTGGCAGCACTGTACAGCTAGAAGTTCTTGGGCCGAGGTGATTTTTGTTCGGTTTTAGGATACACTTTTAAATGTATTGCAATATTTTTATATAAAATCTAGTGATACGAACAATTACAAAAGTTTGAAGTGCGTGAGTTTAGCATTATTGTGTGGTGATAAACAGCCTGAAACAATGGTTGTATCGAGCACTGTGACGGTTTTCAGGTAGGTGTTTATTTGATGATACCGTTTTGTAAAAGTGGAAAGAATCACTCCGGCTCAGTGGTGTTGCAACGAAGAGCAAAAGTTTGAAATCTACATTTTTATTTTCTATAATTGAATCGATTAGGAGTGAAATAAATGGTTGAAAAATATTGAGTATTGTGCGAGATAAATGGGAGACTTTTTTAAAATGATCAATCGTAAACCTACGGCTACTAAACAGTATAAATCATTAGCTTTCTGTGCAGTGAGCCGGGAATGGGGTCCATAGGCCCAAGTAGTGATTTACCCTATATCGCCTCCACTTTTGTACGTAAAAAGTGTTTTCGCGACTGGTAAGCGATGAAATTTGTGCGCATAGGCATCGCATAACAGAAAAACAATTCTATTATGCATGCATTCTGGTTGTCTGGGGGGCTAATGGCCAGGTTGTCTTCCGTCCCATAAAACCATGGCGGGCCTTGTAGCACGCGCTACAATCTTGCAACACAGTTGTCAAACTGCGTGGGGTAGGCTCAGATGCTCTTTCATGACTAGCGTTGATCTGGCCTCGCATGACCTCCCTGCATGCCGCAAGGTATGTATAGATAACCATAGAATCAATAAGGCGACTACACCATCACTCAGGATTCGATAGCAGCCGCTAGGGGGACCAACCCCTAGCGGCTGCTCAACAAAATAAAAAAAAGTAGACGGAGGAGCGGTGTCTGGCGGTAAGGAGGACCCTTTCGCTAGACGAAGTGGCCTTAATCGGTCCCCCCAAATATCGCCGGGGGAGGCGAAGGTGATAGCCGTGGTGGGTCAGATGAGGTGAAGGTCGACGTAAATATGGAAGGCCCCACTCTGACCAAGGCCATAAACTCGGTGATTACTATAGACAGTAGAATCTATAGATGAGCGAAAGCATGGCTGAGTCGATTTTTTTGCCCGTGCACACGCGCATATGACGTCACAGCCCTTAACGTTTCCATTGAAATCGTGACGTCATGCTCGTTTGGAGACACGTTTGACAGTTCGTTTGGAGACAGAGGATTTATCTTCGCTCATCTATATATTCCACTATCTATAGTGATTACCAACTAGGAGTATAGCGGAGGCCAGACAATGGAGGTGATTACTGACGTTCCAGATGTATCCATGCCCTTTCTGGATACCCGCGTAAACTATAGTAAGGATCTGAAGCTGGCCGTACTGATCCTCTGCGCTATAGTCGTGGAGGCAAAGTCGAAGTGGAAGACTTTCCTAGAGGTTGTAGTAAGAAAGCGGAGCACAAGATACGCATTCTTACTGAGGACCAGGAGTCGGCGGTGAAGGCCTGGAAGGAGGCCGATTGGCGGTTGGCGGAGCGCCAGGTGGCGGGACTCCAAAAGTGGATGGCCTTCAACGGTGCAATCCGAAGCTAAGTAAAGTCACGCAGGAGGCGGACCTGAATGTAGCTAAAAGGGTTACAGTGCCGCCTAAGAGGAGAAATCCGGAAACTCACCCGGAAAGGATTGAGCGGACAGTTGGCCCTAAGAAAAAACGGAAAACAGTGCATCCACTAAAGAGGGTAACTGAGGATCGCCGGGAGGAGGACCTGCCGTGGATGGAGGTCGTGAATCCCAAAAAGGCGAAGCGGAGTCGTCAACAAGCCGCAAGGAGTGCGGCAAGTGGAGCGTAGCTGCTAAGAAGGGTAGAGCCCGTGAGAAAAAGGGTGCGCCTTCCAATGGCAGTGGCAAGCGAAAAGACTGAAGTCTTGAAGACTATGAGATGCAGCGAAAAGCTCTCTAGTCTAAAAGGAGATGTTAACTGCATCCGTCGAACGCGGAAAGGCGAGATGATTCTCGTCTTGAAGTGGGATGCTGCTGAGAAGAGTTCTGAGTATAAAAAGTTGACATAGGAGGTCCTGGGAAATGAGGTTCAAGTTAGAGCCCTATGCCCAGTTTCGAACATCCAGTGCAAGGGCCTCGGTGAGATAACCGAGATTGGAGACCTGGTAGACGCACCGAGAGATCAGGGCAATATCGAGATCCAGGAAGCCGCGATTGGGTTTCGCAAAGGCTTTGCTTCATTCCAGGTATCTGTGGCTGAGGCCAAGAAGGTGCTGATAAGACAAAACTGAAAGCGGGCTGGTCGGTGTGCTCGTTGAGCACAAGCCAACCAATTCAGGGCTGTTACATGTGCCTTGTCTTGCCTTGCCTTATGAATCCTATGACTGCAAGGGGCCTGACCGCAGCAAGCTATGTAGTAGGTGTACAGCTGAAAACCACCAAGCTCGCACCAGGATAGTATCCCATTTTTTATAGTTTATGTTTAAAAAAAAAAAAAAATTCTTTTCCAAATCGCCAAAAAATGATTGACAATTATTTTCCAAATTTCAACAGCTCTGTCGAAATACAAAAACTCTTGATGTTTTAGTGGAAGTCTGAGAATAAAAAGAATTAAATAGAGGAATATGTCTGAATAACGAACAGTTCAAATGTATTATTGCAATCAAGTTGAGTAAAATCGTGCCGATAAGGTACCCAGGCAAGTGGGACCTAGAAAAACGCTAGTTCATCAAAATTGTTAATGCATACTTAGAAAACAGCATATTTCAGATCATTAACTACGGATACATCATTATATGGGGCCCTCCTTAGCCGTGCGGTAAGACGCGCGGCTACAAAGCAAGACCATGCTGAGGGTGGCTGGGTTCGATTCCCGGTGCCGGTCTAGGCAATTTTCGGATTGGAAATTGTCTCGACTTCCCTGGGCATAAAAGTATCATCGTGTTAGCCTCATGATATACGAATGCAAAAATGGTAACCTGGCTTAGAAACCCCGAAGTTAATAACTGTTGATGTGCTTAACCCGTTTCGGCCCGGGCTACGATTTCAAATTGTGAAATCTACCGTTCTCTTGTTTTTCGACCGATTTGCATGAAATTTGGAGTAAAGATGCATTAAACCCTATATTTTTGTGTAGATGTATTGATTTGGTGATTGGGTCCTTGGGTACGGTTTTATCGAGGGGTCCGCTGGGTCAAATTCGGTCAAAAATAGGTCAACTTCCTTTTAATCGTTAACTAGTAGTAACTACTCTCAATAATGATGCAATCGTTTTTATTCATCATTTTGCAATAGTGGGAATGGAAACTGCACGTTTGGACCTCCAAAATCCGGTTACAGATGTTCCGGGAACCTGGTTCCCCCAGGGAAGGGGTCACTTTGTAAGTGGTTCTGAAACCCAGCTTGCGACACATCAAACTTCATGATTTTGCAACACAAATATAATAGAAATATTTGCAGAACATCTGGGCACATTGGCCACTTTCGGAGGTTCTCTGGGAACCTTATGCCCCAAGGGAAGTGGTCACTTTTTGATTGATTCTGAAACCCAGCTTGCGACACATCGAACTTCATGATTTTGCAACGCAAATACAATAGGAGACATTTGCAGAACTTCTGAGCACATTGTCCACTTCCGGAGGTTCCCTGAGAACATGATGCCCCAAGGAAAGTTCCCACTTTTTGAGTCGATCTGAAACCCAGCTTGTGACACATCAAACTTCATCTCTTTTCATCACAAATAGACAATTATAGACATTAGAGACATTTACAGAGCATCTGAGCACATTGGCCATATCCTGAGGCTCCTTGGGAACCTGGAGCCCTATGAGAAGTGGTAACTTTTTTAGTGATGCTGAAACCCAGCTTGCAAAACATCAAACTTCATGATTTTGCAACAAAAATCCCTTAGAAGGCATTTGCAGAGCATCTGGGCACATTGGCCACTTCCGGAGGTTCCCTGGGAAGCTGGAGCTCTCAGGAAAGTGGTCGCTTTTTGAATGTTTCTGAAACCCAACTCACAACACATAAAATTTTCTTTCAAATACAATAGAAGACATTGGCAGAGTATCTGGGCACAATGAACTATTGCGGAGGTTTCCTGTAAACATACTGCATTTCACAACCTTGGGTGGTTATGAAACCCAGCTTCCGACACATCGAACTTGATGATTTTGTAACATAAATAAGTTGAAGGCATTTGCACATTTGCAGAGCATCTGAGGACATTGGGGTCATTCGCTGGAAACCTTGCTAAACACATCCCCCCACCCAAGGGAAGCGGTCACTGTTTGAAAGGTCCTGAAACCCAGCTTGCTATATATCATGACATCACTACATGATTTTGCAACATGAATACAATAGACAACTTAAGCAAAACAGCAAGACCTGTTGAATACTTCTTGAGCTTCACGAACTGCCTGTGTAGCCAGAAAAATGATTTTTTATGGTACTCCAGCTTGCGACATATCAAGCTCCTCCTGAAACCTGGTGTCTTCAGCAGTGGCGTAGCCAGAAAATTGGTCTGGTATCAGGTATCAGGTATCAGAACGTCAGCTCAGGAGGCACGTTCCCCTCAATCTGGGAGATTTGTGCCGTCGCCTTCACTGGCATTTCTCATCATTTACCTGACGGAAAAGGAAGTGAAAAAGGGAAAGGAAGAGGAAGTGAAGTTGGAAAGGAGAATGGAACAGGTTTCTGGAGAAGAAGGATACAATCAATAATACATACATACGATGCATTTTGTAAAACGCAATGAAACGCGAAGCATAAAATATACTAGATAAGTCACACAATGCAAATGCATATGATATACCATCTATAGGAAAGCCAATCATGTAGACTCACACGCATTAAGCTAAGGACTTAGGAGAGATGTGACAAAAACACTGAGGACTTAACAATGGATGAACGTCAAAGACGAAACACAGAGTGCAGGGTTCGGAAATAAATTTTCTTCTAAAAGTTTTGTATGGGGGGGGGGGTATGTCCTGATCTTGTTCCGAAAGGTGGTATATATTTTTTGGAAGAAGTCTCCGAAAAGATTACAGATATCTTCCGAGCAATAACTGACGATTTCATCTAAATACATGGACGACGGAAAAATGCCTGATTTTAATTTTGATTTAACGTAATTGAAGAAGTTCTTTGGGCATGACTTTATTTCGCTTTATGTTTTCATGTTGTGCTCTTCAAATGCTACATCAATTGCTAGTTTGAGTTGATCGCAGATGTCTAAATATTTCTCCAAATTTTAATTTTTATTGTCTAGCTTGTAAGTTTTATGTAATTTTTGTTTGAGATTCTTCTAATTTTTTATCTGCCTGTTGTCCCAAATTGGATATTTTAAATTTCCGGTCCGTCGTTTTTTTTCTATTTGGAACGGAACGGAAGATTCAATATTACCTTCATTTTCTAAAAATTGCTTCCAGTTAGATCTACTTAGCTTATGTCTTATGTTGTCATAGTTGGCTTTATGGTATTCAAGGACTTCTTCAAAGTCACAGTCGCTGGGTTTTTGATGCTCATGAACGAACAAAGAGTATTCGATTGTCGTGTGGAATGTTTCGTTTTCCATAAGGGATTCAATGATTCAGACACACAGAAATCTTCTTGAATATTCGTTAGTAGGAGATCAAGGTAACAGTTCTGTTGATTTTAATGTGATTGATTTGGCTAGAAGTTTTGTCAAATATAAACATTAGTGTTTCATTTGCTCCAGCGACTGGAAGTAGAATTTGTTCGTTCTCTGAATGTGGAGCGTGCGTCAGCGTGCGTTGATTAAAGTCTCCGTAAATATGTACTTTAACTTCAGGTGGAAGTTCCGATAAAATTTCTTCTGCAGTTTTTAAAAAGCTTGCCACTTGCACCCACGAGATACATACTCATGCAATGGCGGACATAGAAAAGCTTTCAATTAATAACTGAGGAAGTGCTAATGGAATACTAAGTTGAAAAGCAGGCCAAGTTCCAGTGGGAATGTAGAGCCATTGAAGAAGAAGAAGAAGAAGCGACGTCACGTAACGACTAGCAACGGCGATGATTAGTTAGAAGCTATAGATTTCACTGACGAAGTTTATGGAATTTAACGAAACGAAATCGATAAAACGATCTCGCGGAATTTCGTTTCGAATGCACTGAAATGAAATTTTTCGAAATACGGATAACCGGTTGGTATAGAAAGTTCTCAAACAGTAATTGTCGAAGTATATCTTGAACACAAAGTTATGAATTGGCTTCAACTTAATTGCTATAAATAATAACCTTTCAAAAGCGTACAAAAATCAGCATCACTCAACTTGGTCTATATGCCACCAACTTTATAGAGCGCTATGCTTGCAGAATGAAACATCTTGGAAGGGTTTGAGTTGAACAGCCCATTCTATACATCACATTTTCAGAGTAACGTGATTCTCGGTCCTACGGAACAGAGAGTAATGATTTAGAATTATCATCATATTTAACGTGTTCTCTCATTTCAAGGGAGGAACACCAAAATTAATTTGGCTCAGATAATCCATATGTCGGTATGACGGGCTGAGGGATTTCCCCTCAGAATTCGAATTAATTGAAAGCGCCAATCGATCGGGGTCTCTCGTAGCTTGGCGATAAATCGTGCAGCACAAATCATACAAAGCAAATCATGTTGAAGGTGGGTCCAGTGAAGATTTGATATTTTAGAAATCTCGAAGTTATTGAATGGAAAAAGTTCTGTGAGCCGGCGATGTATCGGTTGTGGTGAGATCAATCAAATACGGCTTTTTTCCTTTCTCGTAAGTACACGGAAAAGCTATAGGATCACTTCAAAACCAAACATTTGATAAAAGGCTCGAAAACCCATAGTGTTACATACCAATCGACTCAGCTCAACGAATTGAGGTGATGTCTGTATGTGTGTACAAAAATGTGAGACACATTTTTTGATACTTAGAACGCAACAAATTGCATTAGACGCGGAACGTGGCCTAGTTTTTTGCTCTTTAAAATTGGCTCAATTGGAAATCGATTTATTTTAATATAAATTTATTGATAGAAATAGTAAAATATATCCTCCAAAATTGCTATTTTGACCTCTCTAAATGTGTTTTTTTTCTCATTTTTTAAAGCCCAAAAAATGCATCACCAACGCTAGGTGGATTAATCTGAGTTTTATTGTTAATTTCACGTCATGATTATCAAAAAAACGTTAATCCATCTAGTGCGCCCTGTGCTTCCCTCGTATCAAGTTTCACTGAAAGAGTGCAATTATTTGTGTGTTGCGTATGAAGCGATGTTACAAGGGCCGAACTTTGCCGAAAGGACCGACAGTTTTCGCCCCCCTAAATATACAAAAAATGGTTGATTTTGGTACATATGGTTTTGTTGGGGTCCGGGGCCATGCCCCCTCGCACTCCCCCCCTAAATGATGGCCCTGGATGTGCTTTTATAAAACGGATCATTTTTTCAGTAGTGAATAACAAGTATAAATGATGAACGCATGGGCGTATCATTTTACTGAAGAGCTTGTTAATTGAACACTATTTTGGCTTCGTAGCAATTCTTGGTAACTGAGGTGTTATTTAGGCACCTTTTTGGTGATTGGGCCATTGGTAGTTAATTTAGTTATGTAATTCGTGTTGTTGCCTTTCACAATAACAAATTCCATGTAAAATCCTTAGTCTAGGAGCGAATTAATCTTCATTAAGTAATTTTCATATCACCGCAGCATTTTTCTACGGAAGGTAAATATTTTTTGAAAACCAAATGTATTTTACTTTTGAAGTGAATATCTAGCCTTTCAGGACATCTTGATGTACGCAAAAGGCAATAGCAAATTCAGGAATACAAATCAATCGGGTTTGGTGCTAGGTTAGTGATCCTGGTTTTCATATAAAAGCTAAAAGGCTTATATAAACAAGATTCAGTATCTTTGTCGGAACTAAGAGGTTAGAGAGGTTCGATTGCGGATAAGCAGCATGATGATTAAAGTAATTTTTGGAGATACAAAATAAAATGACAAATTTTCAATCATTAACGTATTTTGTTGCAGGAAGTATTGGTTCTCAATTGTATACTAATTGCACTGTGCATGTGCCATCCTACATCAGTGGGCCAGAAACAATCCATTGCTGCCGCCGTTGAGAATGGAGCCGTTGTGGTGGAGAGTAATGATGCCAATGAAGCACTAGAAACAGCCGAAACTGCTTACCGTGGGCCTCCTCGATACTATCACCACCGACATCATGGGGCTGGGTTTGGTTACCGTCCCGCTTATGGGGGTTACCCCGTGGCTCGAGGGTACGGCGGAGTTGGTGTAGCTGTTGGAGTTGCCGTTGGCGTGGGTGCTGGTTTTGGTCGAAAATAGAGTTATTATGTGTTAAGATGGGTGTTCGGTGACATGTGAAATTCCCATTGCCTATTAAGCAATACGACAAAAGGGATTATTGAGAATGCTTTACTTATGGTAATAACATCGACTTAATTGACTGTATTGCTTGAATTGATAAAAGTTTTTGATTAGTGCTTTGAAGCGCATAACTGAAATCTTATTCATACATCTGCAAATCACCATCTGAAAATGTGAAATCCTAGAAAAACCTTTTCTGCTTGCAAAGTACATGTGATATTATAGCTTTAAATTTCACTATAAAAGGCTTTCTCAACTAAAGAAATAAACTATATGTGAATTGATGACAAATCCCGCTCGTTCTTTGAAGAATGTTT
Organism: Armigeres subalbatus; assembly: GCF_024139115.2. Classification (NCBI taxonomy): domain Eukaryota; kingdom Metazoa; phylum Arthropoda; class Insecta; order Diptera; family Culicidae; genus Armigeres; species Armigeres subalbatus. The sequence continues at coordinate 222,911,082 of NC_085141.1, read as the reverse complement.
TATTGCCAATAAGTAATCAGAAAGCAAAACTGCCTTGTACAGGTATTACGGTTTGATGAGTTTCTTATACTTCTAACCACTTTCATCCAAACATGCAAGCAAGTCTCCAGCTACTCATAGTCATCTTTAATTAATTGCAGAAAACATCCTTCTATCATGGTACGGAATATTACCACAGCACAAAATTTAATTTACAAACATACCAAAGCAATGTTTCTGTGGACTAGCGAACATAATATTTCTAATCTGGATCTGAGACAGCTGGATTTGTAATTATTTTTCCTCTTCATTTTTAGCTGTCTGCTTCGTCATCCAACCATGCTTGCTATAGTATGGGGAGAAGGTAAGCTCCGGTTTCTATTTGGAGTCTTGGTCGTCGACATATGTTTTGTTGAAAATTGATTAAAAACAGGAAGCCAAAATAAATTATTATTTTATTAGAGACAAATACTTACTTGAGTATAAATGAAAAAAAAAACGGAACTTTCAAAAATTAGGTAAATAATAAAGTAAAGAATGTTCCAACTATGGAGCTCAAGATGGTTAAACTACATTTGGCACATATGGAGCAGATATAAATTAGTTATGGAATGTGGATTTCAATGAAACCAGTATAATCTCTTATTAGGGGAACCATTCCTACATAAGCGATGTTTAGTTTATGACTGAACTAGAAACAGGACTCCACTGATTGTAGTCAGCAAAAAATGAAAAAAGTACATCGCTTCATTTTGAAAGCTTTCCATCAGTACTAATGCTACAAAAGATCGGAATGATTTTTGTATTGATTCGATTGAAATGCTGAATCATGTCATGGTTCCACCGCCTCATCAAAATGACTTTTTTTCCCCATTCTCTACAGTTGATGCTGAGCGTGACAGTTTATTTTCTTGATTCCTTTGCTCCCGTTTTCTGTTCGGAATACAAATGAGCATCGTTCGAAACCGTCTTCTCCAACTCAAACTGAACTGAAGATTATTGGGTTCAATCGAACAGACGTACCTATTTTGATTGAATTGAATAAGCGAATTGGAAAATTGAAATACACTGGCAGTTGACCAGGAAAGTCAATCCAGCTTATTTCGTTTGCCTTCACCCAACTACAATGGGGTTGGAACGCGATATTACTGACTCAGGGTTTCGACTTTTCGTTTCAATGAGACCAAAGCAAGCGTTTTTCGGGCCAAGGGAAATTCTTGTTTCGTTGTTTATGTTGAGGATCATCTTTCACCCATCAATCTTTTCTCTAGAATTAGCATTGGAAGATGAACGAAAATCTTGCCTATTAGATGAAAATCCTTTTTCGTTTCATTACTTTTACTTCTCACTCACTTTTCGGGAGAATTATCGCAGAACAATTACAAAATTGTATGGCCGCGCCGGGATTCGAACCCAGAATAGTAACAATAATAGCTGTGGGGATGTGCTTACTTTATCCACACCACCACGCTATCTGTATGAAAGCGTGAGGTTATTTGTTCCACATAAGCTACTACCATTTGCATTGATGATGCCACGAAAAGACTCGAATATGAAAGAAAAAGAGCAAACCAACGTTTAGCGGCAATCGAAGTGAGCGAAAAATTGTTATCACTCTCCAGGCTGTTTTTCTTTCCCGAAAAGCGATTTCTCCCCGAAAACTTTCGTGAGGGAAAATCATGTGCTCCTGAGATTGAGTGAGCATTACGAACCCTGTTACTGACAAAATTAACTGGATAAATGATGTCACCAGTGCAGCTCAATGGACGCAGATAGCACAATTGATAAAGTTCGCGTTGTCGAGGGGATCTTTTAAGTTGGAAATTTTCTAGACTAGGTAATTTGGGCAACAGTACACATGCCACGCAAGATGGATTCATGATGACATTGAAAAGTTCTAATAAGTGACATAGGAGCAACAAATTCAAAACATGGAAAAATTATAAAAAATCTAAAATGTCATAAGTGGAGCGTATTTTGATTTTATTAATTGGCATTTTCTTACATTTTCATAGTCTTTATTGAAATCTAATTTTAATTAATTTATAAATCTAATTATTAATTTAATATTAATAAATAAATCATAGTTTTGTTAGAATATTCCAAACCCAAATTCTATTGCATTATCCGCGAAACTCTATTGATTTTCCACGGAGAATTTTACCAAGTTAAAATATTATGTACCGAGTAAGGCAATTTGTCCCTCGTCATGCACTTCTCAAATTTTACTTTGGATGCATACACACTCATTTTCAATACCTTATTATAGTTTGGGGCCATTCATGCAAATCAAAACTAAAAAAACTTCAAGTTTTACAGAATAGGTGTTTAAAAATAATGTATTCATTACCATTGTTGTACTCAACTTCTCAACTGTACACTGGTTTCTCGCACAACATACTTCCATTAAGAGGTTTAGGTGAGTTACAATCATGCTTGTTTATATATGATTTAATTCATAATTCGGATATGCATCACAACCTTGTTTTACCCCCACGAACTCATGAACATAACACCAGACATGCAAATTATAGATAGTGGAATATTGTACGTGGATTTCCCTATTGGACCCGACCGTTCGAAATAGTCGCTCCTTGAACGGTCGTTGAAATCGCCGTTTTCACCTTCACACCCGTCTTCATAGTAAAATCTGTCAAAACTGACAAGTCTGCCACGTGTTTTTTGCTGTTTCCCTCGGACTTCTCTTTCTTTTTCCGATGTTTTGACATCTGTTTTGATAGACAAGGAGCAAAAAACAAGGTAATCTACCAAACATTTATTGAGTTTGGCAAACCTTGCTGGAAAAGGGAACGTTTGAAATAGGTAAGTGAACCGACCTTCGAATCCATTGGTCAAGTAAATCCACAATATATAGATGAGCGAAGATAAATCCTCTGTCTCCAAACGAACTGTCAAACGTGTCTCCAAACGAGCATGACGTCACGATTTCAATGGAAACGTTAAGGGCTGTGACGTCATATGCGCGTGTGCACGGGCAAAAAAATCGACTCAGCCATGCTTTCGCTCATCTATAGATTCTACTATCTATAATGCAAATAATTTACTAAGATCTAGAGCAATAACTAAACTAGGGCAATCTCGAATATCCTTCTATGGTCCTTCTGTGTATAATAAAATTCCAGAACAATTAAAATCTCTCAACAATCGAGTATTCTTTAAAACCAGATTGAAACATCACTATAAATCCAAAATCAATGTCTTTTTAAATTAAACGGTATCAACTATAGATAGTAGAATCTATAGATGAGCGAAAGCATGGCTGAGTCGATTTTTTTGCCCGTGCACACGCGCATATGACGTCACAGCCCTTAACGTTTCCATTGAAATCGTGACGTCATGCTCGTTTGGAGACACGTTTGACAGTTCGTTTGGAGACAGAGGATTTATCTTCGCTCATCTATATATTCCACTATCTATAGTATCAACAGCCAGATAATATAACATTATTTAATTATGAATTATCACTCTACAAAATTAAAGTTAATGTATATTACCTGCTATTAGCCAACTTTTTATTTTGTTTTTTCGAATCTGGGATCCCTTCAAAGGAACAAATTTCCACTGGGAATCCCTTGTTTATTAATTTATTAAATTGAATATTTTGTTTTCATCGCTAACTTACACACACCATCTTATTATATGTTTTGTGTTTTGTCTTAATTTTTCTGATGAGTCCACTACCAGGGGGCTCATAACAGAGCTTTCTGGTGTGGGGGTTAGCGGCGGGCTCTTATATATAAAAAAAAAGTTTCTGAAGTTTCATTTAAAATCCATCTGAAGTTCCATACGCAATTCAGTTCATTTTTTACAAAAAATTCTAATGATCTACCACGGAAAATTTTGTTAAATTTCCACGGAAAATTTTGTTAAATTTCCACGGAAAATTTTTGTAAATAAGCCTGTTTGAACCGGAAATTCAATTAAATGTCAACTGGAAATTGTGTTAAATGTCTACTGGAAATTTTATTAAATTTATGCTAGAAATTTGGTCCAAATTTTTAGAGTTAAGTTCAGAACATTGATCTTTTAGTAATGAAAAAAGCTACTGCTATAACTGTGATTGTGAATTTTGAGCTCAAGGAAAGTTTAGGCCGCCTAAATTAGGCGATTCAGAATATATAATGTCTGTCTGTCTGTTTATCTTCCAGGAGACGCAATGGATATAGTTGAACACGTCCAGAACTTAAGGACGACCCTCCTTCTTCTTCTTCTTCTTCTTATTGGCATTACATCCCCACACTGGGACAGCGCCGCCTCGCAGCTTAGTGTTCATTTTGCACTTCCACAGTTATTCACTGCGAGGTTTCTAAAGCCCTCAGTACACTGTTTGTCATGATGACAAATATTTGTCAAGTCAGCCTGAAATCCATGTCGATTTCTAATCGGTCTGATAGATGTCCGGATAAACTTGACAAATATTTGTCAATATGACAAACAGTGGACTGCGGGCTTAAGCCAAGTTACCATTTTTGCATTCGTATATCATGAGGTTAACACGATGATACTTTTATGCCCAGGGAAGTCGAGACAATTTCCAATCCGAAAATTTGCTTAGACCGGCTCCGGGAATCGAACCCAGGCACCCTCAGCATGGTCTTGCTTTGTAGCCGAGCGTCTTACCGCACGACTAAGGAGGAGAGCACCTCAATATAGTTTTGGAATATTGTGGCTTCAAGGACGACCCAGAATATTCCAAAACTATATTGAGGTGATTTTCACCTTCCACGTAATAAACACGGTTGAATAACAACACAAGCAGAAAACCGATGAGAAAACAAATCAAATTAATCAAGTCGAAACCGAAACCGCCGCTTTTCCAGAGCGTCTTCAACATCACAAGTCAAAACCGATGGACAAATCATTCAATCCGACGCTCTTCCAGAGCGTCTTCGACATCACAAGTCGAAACCGATGAGCAAATCATTCATTCCGACGCTTTTCCAGAGCGTCTTCGACATCATAAGTTAAAACCGAGGGACAAATAATTCAATCCGACTCTCTTCCAGAGCGTCTCGACATCACAAGTTGAAACCGATGAGCAAATCATTCATTCCGACGCTTTTCCAGAGCGTCTTCAACATCACAAGTCAAAACCGATGGACAAATCATTCAATCCGACGCTCTTCCAGAGCGTCTTCAACATCACAAGTCGAAACCGACGAGCAAATCATTCAATCCGATGCTCTTCCAGAGCGTCTTCGACACTACAAGTCTAAACCGATGAGCAATTCATTCAATCCGACGCTCTTCCAGAGCATCTTCAACATCACAAGTCATAACCGATGGATAAATCATTCATTCCGACGCTTTTCCAGAGCATCTTCGACATCATAAGGCCCGATGCCCACATAGCGTCTTTTCAACGCTGCGTGCACACGGCGTTAAAAAGACCCATGTGTGCATCGGGAAAAAGCGGTAACGCAGCGTCGCCGCACCGATGCACACCTGCGTTTTTCCAACGCCACGTGCACGCAGCGTTGAAAAAACGCTACGTGGGCATCGGCCCTAAGTCAAAACTGGTGAGTAAATCAATCATTCCGACGCTTATCAAGAGGCGAAACCGATGAGAAAACAATTAATTTATTCTGTCGAAACCAAAGCAAAACGTCCCAATCACGTCCACAGGATACTTAGGGCCGATGTCCACGTAACGTTTTTTCACGCTGCGTGCACGCCGCGTTCACGCAAGCTTCCCAGCATCAAATGGAGTAATGCACATGTAAACGTGTGCACGACTACATTTGATGCCGGGTACTTTGCGTGGACGCGGCGTGCACGCAGCTTGAAAACACGCTACGTGGGCATCGGCCCTTAGAAATCAATATTTTTCAGCAAGAAACAATGTGCGGCGTAATTCCGCCGAACGAGCTATCCGTTGGTTGATCGCTTGTGTGCTGTCTTATCGAACGTACAACTTGCCCGACGAGGGAAATGAGAAAGTCATGGCCTGCTACCCAAGTAATCAGTCATATAGTGCTACTTTATAGTCACTCCTGACAGAATCTAAGTTTCAAAGTGCTCGCGTTTTCGGGGGCACACCACTCGATACGGAGGCGGCAGACAACTGTCATTTTTGTTGATTCAGCTTTGCTGCGTCGCAGCATGCGTGAAAAATAAAAATGACAGTTGTGCGTTGCTTCCGTATCGAGTGGTGTGCCCCCGAAAACGCGAGCACTTTGAAACTGGGATTCTGTCAGGAGTGACCTTAATGCTTATAAGTTTTTAGATAGCCGTATAGTGGTCCTATATGGCGGTTTGGCGTAATATAGTGCTAATGGTTACTTGAGTATTCACTAGTCATTGTTGGCAATTGATCCGTTATACGGATGATATTTGAATATCTGTCATCAATGCACGCTGGAAGTGGATTGCCCAATTTCTACGTTCTACGCATAATTGTCCCATATTACCTATGATGAAAAATCTTAATTTGTCCCACTGAAAAAATGAAGTTGTTGTTGTAATTGCTAGGATGGGCAGCACGAGGACTGCCAGAACAAAGGCCTTGGCAAGCTTGGCTAAGCAACGGCCTGCCGTGTGAGGCTGGGTTTCACACCTCACACCTCACCTCACACACACCTGGGTTTCACGACCTCTTTTCTTGGCTAGCTCGGCCTGGAGAACCTCTCTGGTTTCAAGATCGGCTGGTGTGGAATTTACTAGGCAAATCAGACCTCGGATATGTGGGAGTTTAAGAAAAATACTAATGGATTACACTTTTTTCGGTATATTGCCCTATTCCGTACAAAACTGTGTGGGTGTGTGTTAGGTGTAATGTGCCCTATAATTAATCTACCTGGCCGGCCGGCAACTGCTGGAACTGTGACAAGACTGGATCGCATTCGAGGTCAGCGACGAGGACACCGGCCAACGACGATATGGCCTTTTCGTTATAGTTGAAGGTTAGGTCACTCTGAACTCGCAACGACGATATACCGGCCCTCGGGCCAACAAGACTGGTTTGGCCACAGAGGAATCGGGATTCTGGGTCCTGGGACTGTGAGTCGACGCCACCTGGGGTCATAACCTCAAAACGGTCACCTGTAGATAGGGCACCTAGGTGTCTGGATTTTTGTCCAAAACCACATGGGTCCTAATCATATAAGAGAACTTTCTTTTAAAACCTGATCACGATTTCGATTACACTTTGCACCAACTCATAATCGAGTCACATACCTGATTCGTAATTTCGTATCAAACGAAATTGTTAATAAAAACCTTTTAATATTTCTCACGTCTGGTCTGGCTGAAGCTCTAATGGAAAGTCGCCCGATTTCTCACCTACGCACTACCTTGCCTCTCATTAATACATTCTTCTCACTAGCTCCGATTTTTTTACGCTTCCCCTTATAGCAATCCACTGATCTCTAACTGTTCTACAATTCCATTTTCAGTTTTCTTGTAGTATACTGTGACAGTGTTATGATTTTAACCTACACACTTAAAATAAATCGCCGAATTCGGTAAAATTTTACCGAAATCTCAACAGCAGAACTGTTCGGTAAATAATTTTACTGATTTTCGGTGATTTTGACAGTTGAACAATGGAAAAAATTACAAAAAATCTGTAAAATAATTACCGAACTGTTCTGCTGTTGAGATTTCGGTGAAATTTACCGAATACTGTGAAATGAGTTAAGTGTGTAGGGGTATAATGTATTGGGTCAAAACACGTTGTAATAAACAGTTTTTTCAAGTAGTTTTGATTCTACTTTATTTCTTGTGAAAACTAGAAATACTAGAATAAGAGATCGGCGAAGACGCCATCATGTTTCCAATCGAACCGTCAAAAGCGGTTCCAATTCGTATTGTTTACTTTTTGCATCCATAAGAAGCAAGCAAAAAGTTCAAGTGATGCCAGTATTATTTTCACGATTTCATACCATTTCATACGTTGCCATTTCGACAGCTTTCCACTCCGCCGGTCTCTGGTTATAGGGTTGCTAGTGAAAACAACGTGGTTCAGTGATGAAAATGAGGACTGTTGAAAGTTGAAACACGTCAGATTTACGTGGAAAAGAAAATTATTTAATCGTGTGGAATATTTTCAGTGCTAGCAATAAGATCCACTTGATAGAGTACCAAAGTTCAAACGGGACTCCTGTCCGTTTTACCCCACCCCCACGTTTTACTATAGGGCATTACACGAATATTTGCTATCTCTTTCCCACTTGATAAAAATTATAAAGCAACCGGACCACTACCTGTCGAAACTGGCAAGTACTGGTCCTGTTGTTTTCTAATTTTCAACAGGTGGAAAAGTTATGGACAATGTTTTGACGTCACCGTAAAATGGAATCTTTTTCTTATTGGCATTACATCCACCACTGGGACATTGCCGCCTCGTAGCTTAGTGTCATTTAATCATTTAGTACTTTCACAGTTATTAACTGCGAGGTTTCCAAGCCAAGGTACCATTATTGCATTCGTATATCATGAGCCTAACACGATGATTCTTTTATGTCCAGGAAAATCAAGACTATTTCCAATTCACCGGCACCGGGAATCGAACCCAGCCACCCTAAGCATGGTCTTGCTTTGTGGCCGCGCGTCTTGCCGGTAGGCTATAAAGGATCCCATTTGTGCAATGGAGTATGTATTGCAGGGAAAACAGACAGACACAAACAGAGTGTAAAATAATCAAAATTTGTTGGTGAAGTCCACCTTTTTTCATTTGTCAGTTCACTTCCAGACACGTTCATAGTCGGCTCTGGACTGTCAATATTCAGTTGAATATTAGTCATTGAATATTTATGCACATTTCACAAATTGATAAATTATCTGAAATCTAAACACGTTTCAAATGAGTAAAGTAATTTGTCACATAGAACTGTATCTTATTTTCATCCGCGAGGCACTTTCAACGGTAAACATCATCATAAACAATAGGGTTAAAGCAGGTATTTTCGTCTTTTCGTCATAGTCTCGAAAACCACTAAAAGAGAAACTTTTTTGACAAACTCATCCGTGTCAAATCGTAAGCTCAGGAGATACGTTCTGCTATAGTGGAGTTCTAACAAAAGGACGTTCCTTTCGATGGTTTTGGTCCCTATGACGATGGACGGAAATACCTGCCGTGTCCCTACTAATTATATTTTTTTCTGCACATAGTAAGAGCTGAGAGAGAGAGAGAAGACAGCTCGCTTTGTTTACGTTCATCCTAATGTCACCGCGATCCAGTCACTGCGAACCGAAAAAATAAATACTGCGATGCAACTTCAAATGGTCGTAACCAAAATTATTTATTTGGTAATTAATGTTCGCAATTTTTATTATATCTGGTACAGTGAATTGAACCCGTAGTTAGCCATGTGAATGATGCCGTATTATGAGAAATCGGTTTTGTTCCACGTTAGGAAGTTCATAACCATTAAAATCAGCTAATTCGAACAAGTTTTTATTATAGTGAAAAATGTTGCTTCCGATGTTGTGAAATGTTACTTTGATTTGTTGAGTTTCCACGGTTTCCACACAAATAAAGAAGAAGAAGACATAGTAAATAAACGATCTGTCAGTGAGCTGGCTTCTCTCTCTCTCAGAGTAAGAGCACTCAGTGACAGTCGAATGAATGAATTGGTGGAGTAGTCGTCTGACTATGTCATTCTATGTTTTAAATATCTAGACCAACATTTGAAAAGGGCGGAACAGCCAAAATGTAAACATTGCAGTTTTTCGTTTGAATGCATAGAATATGGTGCAAACTAGCCCATAGTAATGAAAAAAACGAACAGTGGGTAATGTCTGTGACATAACCGCTAAGTGAACGTAGGACTTGACTTGACCATGCCTTTAAGATACATAATATGTCCAAATTTTTCAAATCAACTATTTTGGATAAATAATCGGCGTTGCATACCATTCCTTGGCAAAATCTTCTCATCAAACCAACACAGAAATCAAATCTACCTCGAACAAGAATCATCAAAAAAAAAATTCAGGAAGTATCTGTCCGGTCCAGGGAATCAATATTCGAGCAACGCCTAACAATATACTCTTTGTCATCAACAGAGTTTGTTACTGACAAACGCACCTAACGACAAACCTTTATCAGAACCCGAACACAACATGACAAGAATCATTTTCCTTGCATGCTCTGATATTTCCGAAAATACGATGCTAATTTTGTAATCATTGTTCGATTCTCGAATATTTCCATAACAGCAGAAACTATGATAGCATAAAATCGAAATTTGCTCTAGAAATAATGCAAAATAACGGGATGAAAAGTTAGCAACAAGATTGTCTTCGTTTTTGTTGCTGACAAAATTTTTCGGATCTTTGTCATTATTATCTCCGACAAAAACAAAGCTTTGTCGTTGGTTCTCTTTTGTCGCTTGTTTCGCATGCGCATTCAAAAAAAAAATGATTCCCTGGTCCGGTCACGAAATATAAGCCTCGACAGTGGCAACCTTCCCACTAAAGGACTGCCTGAAATAAACCACAAGTTGGCTCAGGAGGGGATGTAGACTGTATCTCAGCCCTTCCACTGAAGAGCCTTCTAATCAGTGCGATAGCGACTGAAGGAGAACATTATTTTTAACTCTTAGAGCTTTGAAAAAGGCTGTTTGCTTCGGCTAAGTGCAAAAAGTAAGAAAACGATCTTTTCAAATAACCGCGAATTTCTAGTGATGGTATAAAAAAGACTAAATGCTCTGCGAGCGAATGCACTTTTCTTTTATACCTTATTTTGAATCTTCTCTGCTTCTCAATTGGTGGGCCAATCAGCTAGTGTCTTGTATCCCGCTTCTTTGTCAGCCAAAGCGTCATCATTACCAACGCGTTCGAGAAGGGTTTCTTCTTTTTTACGCTTGTTGCTCGCTGCTGGCGTCTATTTCCTTACGGGACTTTTCGCTAGATACAAGCGAGCTTAGAATTGCAGTTCAGGTGGGAAGTACGTGTTCTTTTCTGAGACAACATTGTTAGTAGTAGATGGAAGGAAACACCCTGACATGGGATTTCGGGTGATAAGATTTAGAATTGGTAACATGGGATGATCATTCAGGTACGTTCGCTTTGTGTGCGGTCAGTATCAAACAATGTTTATCTACTTTTTTTTTATCAATGCCAAAAAATCCAACATTTGATGAAAAATCGATTGATAGTTTATTAATGTTTGAGCTGTTATCGGTGTTTTTTTATCCAAATAAGATTATTTGAGAGATTTGGACATCTTATGAATCTTTAAAGGCATGGTCAAGCGAAGTCCTTCGTTCACTTCGCGGTTAAATCAGAAAAATTATCCACTGTTAGTTTTGACGCTATTTATGAAATCACGCATAAAATTTTATCTCTAGAATATTGGATTTGGCACCCAAGTACAATTTCTACCCCGAAGGGTATTGAAAGCATTGATATTGATCTCTATTATTGGCTCTCTGAAGAACCGTTTGTTTTTTGGACATACATGCTGCATCATGTGGCTTTTCTTCAGCCTGTCTCGGCTCAGCACCGATGCCGGCCGGTCTCGGCTCGACTCTGCTGCTGCTGCCGGTATCTGCTGATGATGGTGGCTTGATGACTTCATTCCCTGCCTTTTGGTGAGTGCTGTTCAATCGATGATGCGGTTGCTTCGCTTGTCCCGGTCAGAATGAAAGGAAAAAATCGCGTTGCGCTATTTTATGGCTTCTCGGCAGACCCAGCGGCTGCTCATTCGCTGGTGTCTGCACCAATCAGAACGTGGTAATGGAATGATGCAAGAATTATGCGGTACCCATATTTATAGGTTCCCTTTATCTCAATGTTTTCATTGAAAACAGTTTCATGCCTATTGAAACAAGTTTTTCGGGTCTTATCAAGCATGGACATGGAAGGCATACTTGAAATCTGTCGATTGAGGGGCTTACCGCAGAAATTCGTCCACTCAGACGAACGCTATTAACGTTTAAAATCTTTCAACACAGCGTAACGCGGTCGATTTGAATATTTTGAAATGACACCCGGTATAGTAAAGAGAGACGTAAGTCCTACGTCAAAATAAAATTTTCTATCAGTAAAAGTTATTTTGAGATACTTGAAAAATGGCGGATTTCCATCCTGGTTATATTCACCAAACATGGTTCTTACGCTATTCTTCCAAAAGCATAGGAACTTAGCGAAATTTGTGTGAATAAGGTAGGGTTTACTCTATCCTTCATATTGAGTCAATATTTATTGCATTTTCACTTATATTTGCTGTAATAATAAATATTTTAATGAGAAATACGAAACAAGGATTTCCTACCTTTTGCTGGAGCTGTTGCTGTTACGGCGCGTACATCAGCCTGTTGAAAGGTTTATAGTGGAAATACGCCTTTCGAAAATAATCAGATGCAGGCTCCCGCGAGAGCTCTGTACCTTTAAATTTTTGTTCAATGTGTACACTGGAATAGCATAAAAGTGATTAGATACCACGTTTGTTTCTATTAAACCCTAATAATGCATAAAAATCATAATTAAATAGATTTTATTAATTTCTTTTTTGGTTCCTTACTGGAAACCTAACAAAAGCGCATTTTCGTTATGAAACCTAAAAAATGTATATTAATAGCAGTTTTGCGCATATGTAACATGAAACTATTTGGAAGCAAATCTACTTCAGTCAGGTCATGTAAAATGAAACATTAGCATCATTACTAATGCCTTTCAGTGAGTTGATCAGTACCTATACCGAGTTGAGGCAAGCTTTAAGACCAATTATTTGAGAGACGTTCTTTAAGAATCAGTCACCCCCAAAAGTGATTCACCATATGCTGTTTATATTTGTTTAATTTGAATTAGTAAAATCGATTGTAAAACGATATAAAAACTTAAAGGTGCAGCCCAATGGGGTTGTACGCAAAGGTGATGCAGAACCATGTATGTAATGAGTATTATTTGTTTGTGTGTCTTTAGTACAATGATATTTTACTCTTCTCAAAGTCTCAGCATTAACCCTCGGTATCGTTGCGTTTGAATTTTCTACAGCAACCACTTCCAACAACCGTAATCATTGCTGAAGGTTTACGGCTGCAGACTGAGGATTAGAACTAAACTTATTGTTGCATTAATTTGACTTCAAGGCGATGCACTTATAGGTTTGGTTGATTCACCGAAACCCATTGCGAAACTGTTAGAAAATTATCAATAGTAAATAATTATCAATATATTTTATTTAATACCGTAATCCGGGGGAACATTGATCAGCGGGGTAACATTGATCAGTTGAACCATTTTCAAAAGATGAATAAAGTATTACTTTCTGTTATTACGATTACTTATTATGAGTTAGGTATTTTAATCTTGACTAAATTTGCTACCGAATAATATAATCTCCACTAGAATTTGCATTTAATTTTTGCCATAGTTTGAAAAATAAAATCAACATCATTTTGTTAACTCACAGTAAGCTGCCAAAAAGCACTCAAAACAAGCATAATAACAAAAAAATTGAGATCGTACCTACAATTGGGTGATAAGTAATCTTATTTTCTTTGTTTATCCATATTTTTTGTTTCAAAATTTTGATTTTTATTGTTGAAAAACCAGATAATTCACCTAGCGGTCATGATGCCTTACTCGAAACAATCAATACGCTTCGCCTCAGTATACGGATTTCAAAAGTAATTGCCTACCTTAAGGCGTTTACAAACGCTTGCTTTATAGACGTAACAAAGTGAAATGATTGATGATCAAAGTTACCCCAAATTGGAAATTCGAAAAACTAGACAAAACAGATTTTTAAAACAATTTTATAATTATCAAATAATCAAGAACAATAGCCTCAAACGTTCTACACGTAGCAGTACTCGTTTTAAAAATATGAAAAAAGCAATCATTTAATTTACGGAGGAAATATTTACAAAACATTGAAAAAATTGATCAATGATACCCCGCATTACGGTACATTGGATATGAAGAATTGATTCTTCCTTGATAGAATGGTCCAAGAAAATAGAGAATCCATTGAGAAACGGCTGAGATATTAACGTCAAGTCTATCATATTTTCGTGAAGTTTTTCAATTTTTCGCAATCGTAAAATGTACCCCAATATAGAAAATACAGACGTGGCCCCAAATCAAACCTGTTTTTCTCCTAATCTATGATGAAAAGCTTAAAAATTAATGTTTTAATTGGTTTATTTCTTGAGAATAACGTGCTACGCAATTCAAGCTGTACAGAAATAACCTAAAAGTAGGCAATTTATCGGTGAAACGTTGGGCGGAACAACACAGGCAGTTGGTAACAGGACTAATTTCCATGGCGTATTTCCAGTGAGACTTTGATTTTGGGCGTAGTGCATGTAATTTTCATTTCTGAAGCTAATATACACTTAGCTGCATATTTTGGCATAGCACATCGAAGAGAAAGGTAGTTTTCATCTATATTATGCAAAAAGTTCAATTTTTATTGAATATTCACTAAATAGGAATTGATTTACAAGCTCGAAACTTGGAGAGCAATTTTCTCGGTTTCATGTTAATGGAATTCCGCCCTTTTCAAATGTTGGTCTAGATATTCATGCGATGTTTGTCAAAATTCGAACCGAAGTTGCTTCATGAAGATGAATATTTTAGGCTCTGGACACAAATGCCTAGGGAAATCGACAACATATTCCCTTGTTTCGAACTCACTGGTGGTTCTTTACTTTTGAGCCATTTGTCACTTTATTCATGAGTAAAACAGCAAATGTTTAAACAAATATTGTCAGAGAACTAAAGGATAATCCGATGCAGAATCTGATTAGTAAGAAATTCCGATCAAGCATGAAACAACAACCCGGAGATCATGTTCTGATGCTATAAAATGCAGTCATGTTAGGGTGGCTGTGCCAGTAATAGTGGTGTACCAGTAATAGTGGAAACGCGTTTTTCGCTAGATGTAGTGCATTTTAATTTTTACAAATTACTTCATACAATAGCGCTTGCTCAAAAAAGGTGAATGTGTGCGAAACAGTTTACAAATTTTCCGGAAAAACATCGAAAAACATCAATTTTCCTTAACTGTTTGGCTCCCTTGCGCCAATAATAGTGAGGCGTTCCTGTAATAGTGAATCCCATAAGAAACCAATGGGATTCACTATTATAGGAACAAAAGTTAGCTAGTGCCACTATTACTTGTCCATGTACCAGTTAATGGAGGAAGCGATTTTGTAAAGAAAACAATATTTTGAAGTATCAACAATATTTTTCCTGAAAAGTAGAGAAGAACAGCTTTCTGCTAATATATTTACATCACAGGAAATATGTCCCTATCAATAGATATGAATTAAACAATTTGGGCCTGTCACTAATACCACTATTAACGGTACACCGACCCTACTGTTGAAAATGAAACGTTCATCCAGTAAGTTATTGCTTTCTGTATGCTTTCGTTTGTCGACGTCTTCACCAGCTTGTGGAATAACAATCCAGTTTGAGTACCATCAGACACGCTGAAAGAAGTTCCGTCTGAACTGCTATGGTTGATTCTGACTTGAAACTGAACCAGTGACAGCATCTCAAAGTTTGCACAATTGCATTTGCCGATGTGAGAAATCAGCTTAGAGAATGAGATTGGCATCGGATTATCGCTGCATTCTGGTTTGCATCAGAGATTCCTAAATTATTGTGGTTGGGTTTCTGTTAAATCAAACTAGGCGCCAATAAAAGCTGAATTGATCACAAACCGTATCGTATGTTTTTCAGCCAAATAACTAACAGGGTGTCGACTACCTGGAAAAACCTGGAAAGTCAGGGAAAGTCAGGGAATTTGATTCTGGACCTGGAATGTCAGGGAAAGTCAGGGAATTTAGATTGAGGTCAGGGAAAAAAAGTACCAAAATCCAGTATTGATAATGTATATTCAAAAGAATTATTTCCATCTGTACTGGAAACTGCAGAGAATTTGTCATATACCCTCAATCATCATTAAGAAAATTAATTATTAAAATGTTCTTTTGGAATGTTTTTACATGTCATGTCGTCTTTTGACAAACTTTATGTATTATTTTTGAAGGACCTTCTATTCAATATTCTGCAACAATTTTAGAATAAATTCTTTTAATAGTTCTAGATATTATAAATATTTTCTACTTTCTGTTGAATAAAAGCATTCATCCACAACAACTGAATTTATTTGTACCTTGACAGATACGTATTTCGACCTCAACAGTAAGGTCGTCTTCAGTGTCTCGTACTTGACTCGACTTGTTGCTCTTGGAAAATTTATCAGGCATTTTTCTTGTAACTTGGATCGTTCATTGCATTGCGGACTTATTTCAATATCAGTATTTTCCCAAGGGTCTCCACCTCTTCGAAAAAAAAACAATTTCAAAATCGACCACAAATCGGTTAGTACGAACCATAGTAATTAATGTAAATAATAAGGAATTTGTGGAAATAATGGGATCTATGTCTTTATGGTATTGGAGACGACTAGAAAGTCGTCTTCTTTTAAAGTCTTATAAAACCATTATACGATTAGCGTTTTACTCTGCCCGACGTTTCGACCATTGGATGTGGTCTTTTTCAAGGGAAAAATGGGTTACCCTGGAAAATATCACATTCAATGGTTGAAACGCCGGGCAGAGTAAAACGCTAATCATTTGATGGTATTATACTGCCGTGAAACGCAAGTCGGCCCCATCTGTATATGAATGCCTTACACAGATGGGACTGACGTGCGATTTATGGCAGTATAAGACTGAGATAGCCGAAATCTCTATATCTGTCTTTTTAAAGTGGTTATTTTTAATACATTTTATAAGGCACGAGAAAGAACTCACGAGTTAAAAAATGTATCAGTCTTGCGGGCAAAGGCGTAGGATGTCCATACGGAGACAGCAAGTTTAATTTTCGACCAGGGGTGGCATTGCGCACCTCGACTAGAAATGAGCAAAGCACGCAAACTGTCATACGAAAGAGCTATCGAAAGGAGATGCGCAAGGAGGCCCCAGTTTAGGATGCTTTCGAGTGGGAAACATTTCGACCTCTTGGGCATAGTGTATGGTGGTCATAGAAAAGCTTTTAATTATTAACTGAGCAAATACCAATAAAATACTAAGTTGAAAACCAGGCCAAGTTCAAGTTAGAATGCTGATCCATAGAAAAAGAAGAAGCAGAAAATGTCAAATGATGTCACGGTGCAATTGTTAATGGCGTATGCGTTTTTCTGAATCTTCAGGATTTCTTCAAAAATGTATCTATGTTTATCTTCCTGGAGGAAATAGATGAATTTATATGAGCTTATAAGGATTGAATTTTAAAATATCTGGATGTTGGAGGATCGCTAGCAGTCCGTGAGTGTTTTTGGAAGCCAATAAACAAAACTGTGTAATCAAGAAATCTTAGTTGTCGAAAGTCTAAAGAACTCACACAGTCCTTGAAGATGCCCGGAAGGACGTAACGATCTCCATAAAGGTCTTGAGAGCTTTTGAAATGTTTCCAATGATTTGTAAGAATCTGTCAGTAATCCGGATGGTTTATCACGATTTCAATGAGTCTGGGCAAAAAAATCCGAAGGTAAATATGATTTAGGGGAAAAGAATTCATGAAAGTCCGTATACATCACATTACATGGAATCAATAATGGAAGGATGTGATTAATGATGAATTTTGATTAACTTCCATGATTTTACTTTTAAATTACTAATTTAACATTAACTACAAATTCTTACTTTTCTCCTTCTAGAGGTGATTAAGAATGACTAGAAGTGGTTAAGCTTCCAGTAGCTCAGGGACTCGCACGGTCTTCAAGGACATGTGTTCTTCTTTGTTGTTCGAAATAATTCCTTCTTAAATTCTTTCTTTTAAATTTTTAAACTATGAAATTAATCCATATGTTAACATCGAATACGCTTCGATTGAGTTTCAATGATTAGATTTACTTCAATTGATTTTCAATTCGGTTATACAAGAAAAAAATCATTCTCGATGTTCTCTCTCCATCAGAGTCGCAACGAGTTAGCTCGCGCATCAAGCCTCGATTATTGAGATTTGAGCAAGATTCACAAGACACTGATCCTCATATATTTCTATTATTCAGGCTCTAAGGAAGACTTATTAATTTTCAGAACAGCTTACATCATGGGTTCTACTCACTGGTACTCACTGGAATCTTGTCAAAGTCTCCCATCCAGTAATTTCAACCGTATGTAATCAGACGAATTCTATCATGGTTTCATGAATCGGTTATTATTGATAAGTACATGTGTGTGTGTTATTACAATCTAACATCAGTTATTATTGATAAGTACATACTATAAAAATACTAAAAGTTGAAACTGCTTCTTATCTTTGTTAAAAGTTTAGAATTTAAACCATAAAATGTAAATAATGATACTTTCTATAAATTGAAACCATCATATTTTCATACCTGGAATTTTTCGAAAACTGGTCTGGAAAGTCAGGGAAAGTCAGGGAATTTCATTTTCAGATTTGAGTCGACACCCTGACTAATGATATCCTATAATAAGTTGACGGATTAATAATGTGAATAAATTTTCGTATTTTCATATTCGACCACTTAATTCCTGTATCACATATTGCAATAATAAATTAATGTTTCCATTAATGAGTTGGATTATCCTGAAATATCATATGATAATGATAATGATAATGACAATCCGGAGAACTGTTTTGGAGTTTCAATAAATAACTGAGGAAATGCTAATAGAATACTAAGATGAATAGCAGGCCATGTTCCAGTTGGAATGTTGAGCCATTGAAGAAGAAGAAGAATCATATAGTAATGTCGAAAAAGAAATCCCCAACAAATCATTATTAACTTATTTTTCAGAGGCTTGGACACGTCTGATGTATGCCATAACAATATACACATTCATCTGGTTTAATTGTATAGCAAGATACTCCCGCTCGTTTCGCCACAAAGCCACATCATGTGGCTAAATGGGGTGCATTTGAAACCGAAACCTATGACATCTGCTTTCTGGAAAATGTGCATATTCATCTTTCTGCCTTTTGAACATGAGTATTTGCTATATAAATAAAACTATGTAGGGATTCTCCATTGGTTTGTGGTTTTATGTTCACTAAAAGTAAGAAAATTTAGGAATCGTTGAAATACTATTGCTCGGAATCTAACTTAGTGTGTGACTTGTTTATTAGTTCCAAGTTCCAAGTAAACATAATAAGAAGAAACGCGACGGTGTTAAATAATTTCAAAATGCTTATAATAAATTCTAGACAAAATGTAATTAAAATCAAATCTTATTTAACGATATCACAGCCAAAAATAAATAAACATACGTGATTTCCACACAGACTCTCTAAGAAATATAGTATTTAACTTTGCTGATGTATGACAGTTCTTAAATTATTCTTGTTATCCGAGCAGGAGAAATTACCTCAATAATATCACATTCTGTTATTGATACCATACTCTGTTATGAACTAGCATTGCATAGGAGGTAAAATACCAAAAAATAATAGCAAAAATTAATATGCAAAATACATGAGGCCTAACATGCTTTGGGGCCCTCCTTAGCCGTGCGGTAAGACGCGCGGCTACAAAGCAAAACCACGCTGAGGGTGGCTGGGTTCGATTCCCGGTGCCTCGCCTTAACCTCGCAGTTAATAACTGTGGAAGTGCTTAATGAACACTAAGCTGCGAGGCGGCTCTGTCCCAGTATGGGGATGTAATGCCAATAAGAAGAAGAAGAAGAACATGCTTAGGTATTTCAATACCAAACGAATAATAATTTGTTATGTGTTTGGTATTGAAATACCTAAGCATGGTATGCCTAAAGTATTGTGCATATTATTTTTAATATTATTGTGTGGTATTTTACCTCTGATGCAAGGCTAATTCATACCAATTTCTGTTATCATGGTCGTCTCTCGTGCTCGGGCATTGATACACAATCGATTTTTTGGAATGCTGTCAAAAATTCACTTTTAAAATATTAGGGTAAAATTGATCCCTCTCCAAGAACTTGCTTTGATAAAATTAGAAAGGTGATCTCATATGTTTTAAATATGTTTCCTTCAAATACGCGGAATTTTCGAATTGCTGTGCGAAAACATGACTAATTTTTGTTATTGAATTCGAAAGCACACCCTTTCTATGATATCTACGCAATAGATAATTTTTCCTGCCAACCCTTTATCAAACCTGTCAAATCTACAAAAAATTAAAAGCCATAGAACAGATTTATAAATTTTTTAAATTTTTCCGCCAAATTTTGTATTGTTTTGTCATATGATCTATACTAAAAAATACGCTAGAACAAAATTACTTTAGTTCTCGATAAAACAGGGGGTGATCAAGTCTTTCTGGGGATGAAGTCTCCCCACCTTCCCCTACCACTGTGGGCAGTTCATGCGATTTTGAAGTGAAAGTTTTTCATTCGTCATTTGTTCTGTCGCTGAACAGTCAGTTAAATTGATCCCAGTCTTGAAAGTGATGATTTGAGAAGCTGCTGAGGAAGCCCTGAATGGCTGATCGATGCCAGAGTGCAAGTCCAAAACAAACTTCAATCATGTTTCGTTTATTATTCAAATTATGTAGCCTCGCCTGCTATATTACAACAATAACGTGCTGTTGATGGTGATGTACTTTCTACAACGGTGGGGCTTCTTGACGGTTCATGTTTTGCATCTTAATACCTAAACTTTCATAGAGAACTCCAGTACAGTTAGCCTAGCGAACAAGGCCGTAGGGTTGCCAATCCAGAGACGGTGGATTCGATTCTCGGTCTGTGCTTGAGCATAGTGAATCTATTGTGATTGCCTCACAAGATACACAGGTGGGCATAGAAAAGCATTCAATTATTATAACTATGGAAATGTTGATAGTTGTTATAGTTGTTTAGTTGAAAAGCAGGTTAATTTTCAAATGAGGAGGTGTTGAAGAAGAAGTAGAGGAAGAAGGATTACAAGTCACAACGTTTTCCAATTCAACGCCGGACAGTCGAGAACTTTTGTATGATCGGTATCACTTGTATAGTTTTCACCCTTGTTATGTAATGCCTACATTATGTAAGTCTTGAATCCTTAACCATATCGTATTGATAGCATTATCCTTTTGTTTGCCGACATCAGCTAAGGACCGTATCCCCATGTTAACATTGTCTATCAACACATTCTCCATGCAACAGTCTGCTCCCCTCGCAGAAGATATTCCAACGTCAAGACAAATGCGATTTCACCCGAACCATTCTTCCGTAGCATCAATCACAGCTCCTGTAGGTTTACCTACAGAACTGCAAACAACCGCATGAGCCATAAAACCAACAACCGGATGAATAGAACAAACAAACCTACCCCCATCAAACGTAACAAGACGCGTGTCTGTGTTCATCATTGTGGCCTTTGTGACAACGCTTTTTGTTCGCAGGTTTATGATGATGTGTAAAAATGCATCCGTCACAAAAATGCATTCATTTTCCGACCCGTTACTCTGAGGAGGAGGACCTGGTTTTGTGATATTTGTTTTCGTATTACTTAAGAAATACAACTTGTAGTTGTATATTGAAACAGATTTTACGACCGTTTCCTACTAAGTATGAGGGAGTAGATAATTGAAAATCAACCGATTGAAAGCCGTTCGCTAGGGTGCGAACAAATATGAAGAGACAGACTGTAAAAGGGATACATAGATAGGGGAGAACGGTCCAAAATGCACCCCTTAAGCTTTTTCGATGTTTTCGCCCATGTAAACAAAAATACTCAACCATTTCAACATATAGGTGCAAAATTTACAAACCCAGCTACATTTCACAATGATCTCCTTTTTAAAACAATAAGGTTTTCATGACTAACGCATTAAAAAATGTTTTTAAAATAGGCCTGGGGCAAAACGCCCGAATGGTGGTCTGATGATGATGGTGAACGCACGGTTGTTTGTTTTTTCTTAATGGATTGAACTACAATCTTACGGATGTGGTGGAAGAATAGCAAATCGTTACATTTGAGTGAATATGAAGGGATTTTACTAAATTTTTCCATAGGAGCTCAACGATGGATAACTAATTATGAATTGTAATGGTAATATTCATTCATAAATGTACTACAACAGATTATATGAGTGATTTTATGAGTGAGGCCATTTTGCCCCAGGGGTGCATTTTGGACCGTTCTCTCCTACCATCTATTGGAACAGTACACAATCGAAGCGTGAATATTCTTGCCTAACGTCCTGGTTGTTGACGGATTGGTTAGTGGTATGGAATTATTTGATTTAAACTACAGGATAATTTGGAGAACTTACAACATAACATTGGTTGATGCGGCAGACCATTTGATTTAAACTCCAGCACAATTTGGATATCTTACCGCATCTCATATGTCTGGATTTGAGACACAAATGAAAGAGAAATCCTCGGAGGACATCATTGGGTTGATATCATGACTGGGGACATCATGAAAGCCTTGGTTGATTCGGTAGACCATTTGCTTCAAACTCCATGACATTTCGGAGATTCTGGAACATCATAGATTATTATCATACATGTTTCCTGTATTGTTTACATTCAATTTAACAAGTTGACAAAAGACAACATACTTTTAAATATTTTCTGTAGCTTCATACAACCTGTAGTATAAAGTGGTTCTACCAGGCACCGAATTATCACCGTAGCTATAACAGGGACGCTCAAAATTTATTCTCATGTACCAGGTGATATGTTTTATATGTTGTTTCAAAATTTCCATCATCACTAGATGAATAGATATAATTTTCGGTAATAAAATATGAGGATATCACAAAAACTGCATTTTTGAAAAATCGTTGCATTACTCCCGGAGCTCAGTTGCGATTACCAGCAGTATGGAAAAGACTGATGTGAATCCGGGAAGCCGTAAGGAGTTTGGATCCGAGAACAGGATGTCCACATTAAAATCGGGAACTAGTACTACCCAGGATGAGGTACAGCTTGGGAAGTCAAACCTGATAGATGTGCGGTGACTTCGTGAAGGACAAGCACAATGTGGTCATCTTAAAGAGGAAACCAGCGTAGACGTGACCGCGCGATGCTACTCGGCGCGACAGAGAAATTTGATAGTTCATTGATAATAATTGTTATTGCTTATGTCGCGTCGAACGTCGCGTTTAATCTGGAATTAGTCACTTAAGAAGTTCCGAAGATCCGAAGAAAGTTGCTCAGAACTCATCCCCAGCAGCAGTGAAGAAGATTCCACTGACCGATAGTGCAAAAATTTGCAGTCAGGCAGAGTGCCCCCAAGCATTCTGAATAAAACGCGCTTGTATGTTAGCAAAAAAGCTAAGCTAAACATCTCTCGCTGCTAGAAACAATTAGAGCCATCCAGAAAATTCCTCCTTAACCTTCCTAGTGCATTGGGGTCCATTTCGACCCAAGCACACCCAAAACACTGGGGTCAGCAGGGACTTTGTCCAAGGGCTTGACGACCCCTCCCCATGGCCACTGCGAGTTAGACCGGGACCATCGTCCCTAACCCCTAATCCCAAGGCGTCAAGCGATCCGTGCCGAGGGGATGCATGGCCAGGGGGTGAAATAATAAGCTAGGCCTTTAACGGAGCCTGTGGGGTACCTGGGCACCCTCCACAGTAATTGTCCCTTACCGCGTCATGCTGGGCTCTGGCGTGGTGGACCTCTTTTCCCGAGCAACTCGTGGGACCAAAATGGAAAACCAAATCAATTCTTCAATTAGTGGTAGTAGTGTAGGCGACAACCCCTTCGCAAGAGGTGGGTTGTTCAGGTCTCCGCCTAGGAGGCCAGAGGCAATTGTCGGCAGCTCAGTGCACAGCGCCAGCGTGGGTCACTCAACCTTCCTCTCGGCTAAAAAATCGCCGGTAGGGGTTTTTGACGGCCCATGGCTTGTGGAGGCGATGAACCGCAAACGCGATGGGCTTTCGGCCTTCGAGGTGGCGACGGAACAGCTGGACGCCATCATCGACTTTGCGTCATCGAAGCATAATATCAGCAAGGACCTCAAGAGGAGCTGGAAAGGTCTGGAAAGGACCTGGAAAGGTCCGTCCACTCAGGAAAGACGGTGGCAAGGGGTTACGGCAGGCTGAAAGTTCTCAGCCGCACCAGACCAGGGAAATAGAGGGGAATGACGCCTCCTGGACCCTGGTCAAGAACACGAGGAAACCAAAGACGTCAAGGGCCGAAAAGAAGACCCAGGCGAATGAGGGCAGCAAGAAGTCTAGGGTAGGCGCCAATCGCTCCAGGGGCGATGCCCTAGTCATCACGGCGGACGAGGCTAAGTACTCGGACGTTTTGAAGGCGATGAGGAGTGACGTCAAGCTCGGTGAACTCGGCGCCGACGTACGTCGAATAAGACGTACCCGGATGGGCGAGATGATACTCGAGCTGAAGCGGGGCGTCTCGCAAAAGGGCGCCGCCTACAAGAAGTTGGCGGAGGAAGTTCTAGGCGAGACGGTCAAGGTGAGGGCACTCACTACGGAGGTGAATCTAAGGGTTAAAGACCTGGACGAGATCACCGAAGTCGAAGAGCTCGTCACGGCACTGCGGCGACAGTGTGAAGTGGAGACGCCCACCGCAGCCGTTCGGCTACGTAAAGGTCCGGCAGGGACACAGGTAGCATTGGTTCGGCTATCTGCAGTGGACGCCTCCAAGGTAGTCAAGTTAGGGAGCGTCAAGGTGGGATGGTCGGTATACCCTGTGGGCATATACGAGCAACCCGAAGTTTGCTTCAAGTGCCTGGAACCGGGGCACAAGCAATGGGACTGCAAAGGCCCTGACAGAAGCAATCTCTGTCGACGCTGCGGATTGGAGGGACATAAGGCACAATGCTGCACGAACCCTCCCAATTGTTTGATTTGTTCCAGCAAAGCTGTGAACAGCAAGCACCCCATGGGGTGCGTTTAATCACAGTGCAGGTAGCGCAGCTAGCTTGCTCGGCCTCGCCCGAGTGTTTGGTGTGCGCAGGTTTAGAGGAAACGGCGGAACACGTGTTGTTCGTGTGCTCACGTTTTCGCGAAATGCGTGACCACATGCTTGTTACATGTGGTCTGGACACTACCCCGGACAACCTAGTTCGGAGAATGTGTAAAGATGAAGTTGGCTGGAACGCCGTTTTATCGGCTATCGCCCAAATCGTCTCGGAGCTACACAGAAGGTGGCGCGTGGACTCAAGGATGGCTAGTTCAGGCGCAAATAAGAGGTGGTCCAAGGGATCGGAGTCGGCTTCATGGGTCATACCGGTGGTCATGCTCTGTGGTCGAACTCGATCCTTTTATCGAACAAGTGGCCGCGCGAAGAACAACATGGAATCGTCGCTTTCGCGTCGTCGGTCAACCGGGCGGGTCCCTAGCCCGAGGACGGAAAGGGGTCCTCTTCAAGGCTGGGGCAGGCGTAGGCACCGCGTCGGCAAGTCCCTCTGTGTGCTGGCGAATAGGCCCTATCGCAGAAAGGTCAATTTGGGGTGCACGCGGCATCATCATTCTTGATACCAGTCGTGCAGAGGGAAGCGAAGTCGACTCTTCCCAAGCAGCACAAGTCAAGCAAAACTGGTTGCAGCAACCTTATTGTGACTGAATCTGGTCACACATAAGTTATTGTTAGCTATGTGCAACATATGTGCTGCTCGGGTTCCCACCTTCCGAGGACATAGGGCGTGGTAAGGCCACCTGGAAAGCCTGCAACGCGCTGGCACGATACCATGGTGTTCTTCTAAAAAAGGATGTCTGTTGAGCAGATTCCCCCTCCATTGCTTAGGAAGAAAAAAAAAACCCCGAAACACCGCTGTAACTTTGTAATGCAACAAGATAAAAATCTGAAAAATTCTGACTTTTCCTAACTTTCGGAAACTAAGATTCCCTGAGAAAATCAGCTTTCAGCGACATCTAGGAGAGGCGCCACAAAAAAAGTGACACATTGTGCATTGGGGTCCATTTGGACCCAAGATTTCATCACGATCACAATTAAATCAAAATTAAATTTTTACATACCTTCTCGGCTACTTCGACATAGAACATTATTTTTAACCAATCACTGGCTGACTTAACAATGTCTTGGCATAACCGGCCTGCAGAATGAATAAGGTTTGCCAATCCAGAAAACAACTCACCACATAAAGGTCATTTGTCTAGAGGATCTATACTTAAAAATACGCTAGAACAAAACAACTTTAGTTCTCGGTAAAACAGGGGGTAATCAATCCGCTATGGAAGTTTTCCGGAAAACCGGAGCCGTTAACAATGTTAATGTTAATGTCTAAAAAATCGAATGTGATTAACTTTTGGTAGGTCACAGAGAACTTTCACTATTTACTCCACATATAATTCACCGTTACTACGTGAATGCTAACAAAAATGCTCAGGCCTGGGATCAAATTTTAGGACTAATATGGATGTTTTGGGTTTCTTGAGGTCCGTATTGTGGTCATTTCGGGCCACAATAGACTTCACTATTGATTGCATAATCCAGAGGTTCCCAAACTGTGGGTCGCGACCCCCAGGGGGGTCGTGGGCTGTTCAGCGGTGGGTCGCGAAAGACAAATCTTAATTCATAATTTTGTTACTATTTTGTTCCACAAATCTATTCCATATTTTGAATTAGGATCTAACTAATGATTGGATTATTAAAGAACAACAAACCTGACGAGGTCAACGGCCTTTTCTGTTATACGATATTTGGGCAAGTAGAAAGAAGTTCTATACAATCCAAATGTAAGCCCCGAACCCAATCCAAAACTAATCCTAATCCAAACTAAATCAAATCCAAATCTTATTTAAAATCCAATCCAATTCTAATTCAAATCCAACCCAAATCTTATTCAAATCCAATCCTAATAAAATCGAAATCCAATTCAAATCTAATCTGAATAAATTTTAAATCCAATCCAAATCCAACCCAAATTCAATTCAAATTACATCCAAATCCAATCCACATCCAATCCACAAAATTGACGAACTTTTGACAAATACAATGATGGGATATTAAGCAATTTATTATAATTTGTCCAATCTAACGCGAACTCATTTTTAACTAATTTCACAAAATCAATGCATTTGGTACCTGGTGGGTCGCAAGCAATATGGGATTCTGCTAGGTGGGTCGCATATCCGAAAGTTTGGGAACCTCTGGCATAATCCATTCGATGATACAGTTTCGAAAATTTGCTTTGAGATGAAATTTTGGAATTGGCCACTTATACGAATGTTTCGGATTTCCCGGAGGGCCGTTTGTGATCATCTCAGAAGATTTAAACAATTTATTGCATACACAATTTGGCTGTATGGATGGTTACGAATACAATAGCAATGCTCTGGAATGATTTTGTGGTATCGGCCCCTTTCGGGAGCATTTGCGGGTCGCAAAAGAGTTGCACAATTGATTGCTCAGGCAATTCGGTTATGAATGAATTGCGAAGCTCTGAGATGTATTTTTGAAATTGGCCACTTTTACGTATGGTCCGGATCTTTCAGATGACCGTTTCGGGAGCCTATTGGGATCATTGAAGACTTTCACTAATGATTGCATCCATTATTCGTCAGGATGGATGATTACGAAATAATGCGAATTTCTGGGATTACCTATTGGAATTGACCACCTTCACGGATGTTCAGAAAAAAATCGCAAAGCTCTCGGATTAACTTTTAGAATGTTCCACTTTTACAGATGTTCCAGATCTTCCGGAGGACCGTTTCTGGGACATTTTGGGGTCACAGAAGACTTTAACTGTTTGTTGCACCCTCAATTTTCCAAAATGAATGGTTGACAAAAAATCGCGAAACTCTGGGATGAACTTTTGGAATTGGCCATTTTACGGATGCTCCGGATCTTCCGTAGAACCATTTCTGGGGCATTTGGAGGTCACAGAAGACATTTACTATTGATTGCACCCACAATTTGCCAGAATGAATGGTTACGAAAAAATCGCGGAGCTCTGGGATTAACTTTTAGAATTGGCCACTTTTACGGATGTTCCGGATCTTCCGGAGGACCGTTTCTGGGACATTTGTAGGTCACAGAAGGCTTTAACTATTGATTGCACCCACAATTTGCCAGAATGAATGGTTATCAAAAAGTCGCGAAGTTCTGGGATGAACTTTTAGAATTGGCCAATTTTACGGAAGTTCCGGATCTTCCAGAGGGCTTTCCGATGACCGCTCGAGGAATAAATTTGCCCAGAAATGGCATATGCATAATAGCAAATACGGTTGGGATCATCAGAGTATATATTCGCAAGCAATTTTATGTTTCATAACACGAAACTCGAAAAATTGGTGCCAAATTGAGAAGCTCAAACAGTACCCCTTTATCACAGGTTCCTCGGGGTCAATTTGGATGAATCACACCGTGGGCTTGAAACCTACAGCTTTCATTTGGTGCCTATAGATCGAAAATCGGTTGAAATTTGAGTTTTTGTGATCGAGATGAAAACTTGGGTCCAAATGGACCCCAATGCACAATGTGTAACTTTTTTCTAATGCATTTGGAAGGTTAATTAACTCGGTTGTATAAATTGCTGGAAGTTCTTGCTTGCGATGCAATTATGGGCTGGTTGATTTTCCGATTGCTAAACTGTCAGCCAATTTTTAATAGTAAACAATTATAAATCAATACAATTTCAATACATTGGACATGAAGCGTTGACTTTTCCTTGATCGTTTCTCGATTTTTCGCAATCGCGAAGTGTACTCCATAGCAAAAGATCCTTAGTTCTAGTCATTTCGCAATCGCGAAGTGTACTCCATAGCAAATAATCATTAGTTTTAGTTAAACCATACGAACAAAATGTGTATATTTCCGTCTTATGGTCTCATTTTATGAGCATATTTGGAGAATGAAATTTGATGTACATGAACTTTTATATGATTTAAGTCCCTATATAGGGGAACTGCTCCTTGTACCCAAACCATGTACCCAAATCAATACCATTCGAAAACAAAGAATTGGTGCGGGAATTGTTTTATTCCTAATTTTTTGTGATTTTTTCAGCAGTGAGCACGCCGGATAACAACAAAACACGACGCAAATTGAGCCTAAATTGCCTGTTTTGCGAATGTTATTGATAAAGGAGCATGTTATTAATAGTGGAACAGATACCCTATGAGTTTGCATTTCCAAAATAAACCGTTTTGCAAGATTTTCTCACTAATCGATTCGTCCTGAGATCAGCTGTGTTCAGGGATTGAATTTAAAAGATAATGAGAAAGTCTCTCACTTACAGTGTTGCAACATTTTTATCTGTACCATGGGCTCAAAAATCTTTTTCATCTGTACCGAAATCTTCAAAAATCTGTACCATAATCTGTACCAGGCAGTATAAAAAATTTGAGTAAATATCAAAAAATTATAGGACAAAATAAGCAATGCAACCCAATTTATTATTGATTTTTTTTTTAATTTGGGTGATTTTCTTTGAGAGCGTAGATGAAAAAACTTTTGAAAAGTATCTCCAAGTTTTTTTTTCACAACATCTAAAAATGGATAATTAATTTGTTTAATTTCTTATTTGGAATATTGTTTCAGAGATGAACCAGCCGAGGGCTGCAAGTTTCTTTAATAAAAACAATAATAATAATAATAAAATAATTATTTGGAGCAAATACCTCTAAAAATTTTTCGAAGGCTTGAATGAGTAAAGTATTATGTAAGTCGGATCCGGACAATTATCCGGAAATTAAAGAAATAAATTGCCAAACAAATTTTATAAGTAAAACATGTTAGTTTATATCTGTTTCTGATTGTCATCCCCTCATATACAATCAAATATAAATGTAGATTTAGGAATCTGGAATGGTTGTTTTGTAAATGTAATATGCAAGCGATATAGTCAAGCATTTTTTTACGGATATTCGAGCCTTCGAAGAATCAATACTGAAATGTCGTTGGAATTTAAATATTAACAAATTTGGATTAGGATGTTCGCCTGAATAAATAACGATGAGTTGACATTTCATTTATCAGGAACTAAGTATCTAGAGGATTGTCCGGTTTTCAGAAATTCCTGCTTGTCTCCGTAGTATTTATATGTGATAATCTAGGAAAAAATAAAATATGCATGACTGTATAATATGAAATACGTTGTCACGATTCTATTGAAACTGTAAAACAAAATAGAATACTCTTCGTTTTGATTTCCATTAATTAAATATTTTTTATAGCAGAAGCTACTTTTGAAGTAAAATGCAATGAAATATTGTTCTAAGGCTTCGTTTGTATGAAAATCTGTACCAATCTGTACTTATTGGAGAAAATCTGCAATCTGTACCGTACAGAATCTGTACCAAAATTTGCTAAAAAATCTGTACCTTTCCAGATAAATCTGTACATGTTGCAACACTGCTCACTTATCATCGCTGTATACATATACGATATGTGTATATATATGTATATGTAGCAGACCGTGAGAGACTTTTTTTTTTCGCAAGCTATTATGATAAAAAAACTGATTCGGGAGGCTTTACCTCACGATAAATTTCTTTTAAAAAAGCTTCAAAAGCGCGGAGCACTGGTTCTGATGATGCATTTCAACTTGTTCTTCACAGCTGTGCAGTCCCTAACACAAAATGAGCGAGAACAAAGCGAGAATCATCACTTCTCTGTGGAGGCTGCTAATCCGATTCTGTTTTTTTGAACTTGTATACAAGTTTGATAAATCTGTTATCATGGCTTGTTATGATTCGAAACAGGTTTTGCCTTTCTTTTATCGTTGTTCGTTATCTATTGAGATCGATTTCTGCAAACCCTGGCTGTGTTTATTTACACAAAGAGTTTTTGGAAAGATTAGGTGGGAAAAGTTGAAAATCAATATCAATCAATAAAATACAATAATAGTGTTTAGGAAACCCAATTTGATTGCACGCATTGCGCCGCCGCAAAAACTCATAAATTGATTTATAGAATCTAACAACAAACCCTCAGGGTACGTTCTGCTAGTTTGAAATATTTTCATCATGTGATCTCATATAATGCAGTACTTATGCCTTATGTCCTTGTGGTACACCCAGGTTTTTTTTACACGTTTTGGTTTTAGTCGTTTAAGACCTTCAGCGTCAATGAAACAATGAGTTAACCCCAAGAAAAAATTCACAAAAAATAAAAGAAAAATCAGGTGGTATTTAAAAAGCTCTAAAAGTTCGAGTTAATCGAGAAATTAATGAACTCCAACCGCGTAAAAAAAAAAACCTGGGTTTATTTCCCCATAAACCGACGCATAGCATAGCATAGCATATCTGACCGCACACTATCCTGGGTTGGCTGTCGATAAGGGCCGTTAGATGCGCCAGAAAAACAGCCTGGGGCTTGGCATGTTTTTCATTCAACGATCCCTTTGTTCAACACCTGGCCAGGTCCTTACGATCAGTGGGGATTTGGGTGGGAAGTGTTGATTAGATACCTACTTAAGAAGATGCGGAGAACTCGCGCGACCTTCATAGGTATCTGGAGTTGGAGTTTGGATGGGTTATTAAGGGGTGCTTTTCTTGGCGAAAAAGCGTAAATATTATATTTTTATTGGTATTGATATTGTAAAAGTTGATGTTTTGTTGTTGAATTTAATATGAATAAATAGATTTTGACAAAACAATTGTATTGATTTTGCAATCTGCGTCATATTTCTGAAATAATAAATTGTAGAATCAGAATCTTCGTCAGCACCCAATGTTTCTGAAAATGAAGATCAATAATTGTCATTTGGTTAGGTAAATCGTTGACAAGATGACTGTTTATAAATGTTTATGCGAGATAATTTAAAATATATGGAGCTCCGTGGTATGGAAATATTAAGAATAAATATAGAAAAAATGTTGAAATTTATGAAAATCAAAGGAGAGCAAATTGATCCTTGGTGTGAAATAAACTTCACTAGCAACACTTGTTTCAGCTGAAAAGGAAATATTAATGTTTAGATTGGGATTACATTATTTGAAAAATAGTTCACAGTGTCCCTGACCGAAGGACCTCAGCTTCAAGAAATCAGCGTCACCAGATCACCATGTGTCAATAAAAATATATGGTAAAAATTATCAAAATAAATATGTTTCTTCTATTGTATTGGAAATGTTACCTTTCCTTTGTATCATGTCAGCTCCTCACGTTTTTATATCACCGAACCTATCAAAGTTTTTTCAGAAAATAACGAGCTAGGTAAATGATGCCCTCTCAATCTTCCTGTATTTTTTAGTGAACCAGTTTTAGTAAATTTTTGATAAAAATTTATATGAAAATGTGGAAAAATAGATATTAGAAAACATGACAATATGAAGGGAATGAAAATGAATATATAAAAATATGAAAAAAAAACATGAACATTTATAATCAAAATAAATATTAAAGAATGAAAACATAAGCATATGATTATATAACAAAATGAAAATATATAAATTTGAAAATAAGAAAATATAAAAATATGAAAGTAGCAGAATATGACAATATGGGTTTATGAAAATATAAATCATGAACATATGAAAATATGTTATATAACTGAAATATGAAATATAAGAGATAAACATTTAAACAAGCACAATTATGAGAATATAACACATGAAAGCATAATAATACGAAAGTATAAAATATGAAAATAACTTCACATTTTCACACTATTATATATACATGCTATGAAAATAAAAATATGAGAAAACAAAAGTATATGATGTATATGAGAAAATAAATATATGAAAATAAAAATATATGAAAATAAAGATATATGAAAATATAAATAAATGAAAACATAAATACACCCGATTCTGTTTTTACACGGATTTTTTTTTACACGGCCGTGTAAAAAAAAATCCCACACAAAACTTTTGCAAAGTTGCTCCATTTTGCATGATTCGTCGAGAAATCATAAAACTTTTTTTACACGGACCTTCAAATTTTGAACTGAAAACTTTTTTTACACGAAACGCGGATGCGTGTAAAAAAAGAATCGGGTGTATATGAAAATATGAAAGCACGAAGAAACAAAAATATGAAAATATAAAAATTTGAACATAGGAAAATATGAATACACCCGATTCTTTTTTTTACACGGGGGATGCGTTCCGTGAAAAAAAAGTTTTCAGTTCAAAAAGTTTTATGATTTCTCGACGAATCATGCAAAATGGAGCAACTTTACAAAAATTTTGTATGGGAACTTTTTTACACGGCCGTGTAGAAAAATCCGTGTAAAAACAGAATCGGGTGTACATGATAAAATAAGAACGTGATAATATGAATACATATTTGAAAAATATATAAATAAAAATATGAAAATATATAATTAAAAAATATAGTTTCTTATCAACAGTGTATGGCAGCATACAATACAACATTATGAAATTATGACAGCTTAAAAATAAAAAAAAATTGCAAAATTTTACAATACGATGGTATAAAAATATTACATTATGAAATTAAGTAAATATAGCACATATAAATATGGAAAAGTGAGGGAATAATTATACGAAAATAAAAAAATACTCAAATTCCAAATTAATAAGTGTTGTGGCAGTGTTGTGCTCGAAAAGCATGTATGTATACAAGTTAGAAACATGTTAATTTATCGATACCCGTCGACCCTCCTACATGTAACAGCGTAATTTTATTTCCACAGATTTTGTCCTTCGTTTATTTCCTACATTTTATCTAGTTCTCATATGTAATCGAGTTTCAGTTTCCATTTCTGAAAAAAGACATTGAAATTTCATTATTTGCAAAAGGTACCAGCCGACCGTGTCGAACGCCTAGCACATAAATCTTGCTACAGGCTACAAAAACGAGTTTTGTCTGTTCGGCTTCCGTATCGACCCTCATTTACCCTCAGCCTTAATCATCAATCAATCTTGCCCACGTTGCAACCTTCCCCGGGAATAGGTATCATCTTAAATTTGTCGTCATATCAATAGTATTCCTCTAATTCGAGCACAACACATCAAGTATAATAGCTGTAGCTCTATCAAACGCGGATCGAATATTTATCTCACTGTTACTATTATAAAGAACACACATTAAAAACAACATGAAAAAGGATATGGTTCAAAACTGTTAGTATTCATCACATGACCATAACATGATGTTATATTATATTACATATCCCAGGTAAACGAAAATAGCTCAGTAATCGACAATAACAAAAAATTGCACTGGAACATCGTAAAAATGTCAGGTTTTTTATTAACAAGAACTTATCAATATCTTGAGCTATTAGTTTGTTCTTGTTAATAGTAAAACCCAAAATGTTTATGACATTTCGGTGCATTTTTTTTTGTTATTTTTGCTTGTTATTTTTCTCTTATTTCAAACAAGTTCATATCATGTTTTGTTATTAATATCACGGCTTCTACCCGGGATTGCTTATTTTTCGAAACAACAACGTTACGGTAGATCAGCTGTTTCAAAAGCATGCGCATTCATTGCTATACAGCTGTTCATTATTTTGCATGTTTGATAACAGGAATCGAGGTCATCCACTTCTACCAACATAAGGAATGAATTCGTTTCAAAGAATGAACCATGGAGCAGCGGTGCGAAAGCATTCAAAGCGGCACATGTTCATCCCAACAACATTCAAGTTGATGATGACTTCGGAGAATATCAGAAGAATATAAATCTCTTGTCTTCGGTCAGGAAATTCAGTCTATTTTTGTCTTCGATTCACGACGGTTTCCTTCCAGGATATCGGAAATATGTAACGATGCTAGCATAAGGGGTGTTTGTTTTTCATCATGGAAATTCTTTTCAAGTTTCTCGAATACATCTCAGCTGGTTGTTGATCGATACAGGCTGATACTACTCGCATGTGGTGAAAAATCATAAAAAAGTGTTTAAGTCGAAATGAGAGAAAAGGGTGCAAAAGTTAAATTGGTTGTATGGCTGCGAGTTTAAAAAGTTTACTCTCTGTGCCACCTCTCTGGTGGTTAAACTTCACCTCAGGAAGAGGTTGTTGGTTGGTTGTGTCTTTTGCACCACCATAATACAGTGCTTTTTATAGTCATTAGAGATCCGATAGACAACCGGCTGAGGTATGAAAAATGTACATATTCGCAGGAGCATGTTTATTATTGTACCAATGCGATGTAACATGTCTTATTCGAGATATTTATGCACTCGAAAACAAAATAGAATCGATTGAACCATGCCTCTACTCATATATGCAATTTAAAGTGTACCAGAAAAGCGCTATTTGAAATCCGTGAGTCATGGAATGAAGTATTGTTGAGCATGTTAATGGCTTCGATTAATTTCGATGTACCGATGTACGATGATGATGTTCGATGTAAAGTAACACAGATATCTACACTTGAATGAGTCTCGTTAATTCGAAGATTTTCAATTAAATGGAGACGCATGGTGAATGTTGATACATGCAAATCCAAGGCGATGAGATGAAACAATTCTTTTTCTAACCAGCATTGTGTTGATTTTTGGTGCTGGTCCAATTCTTCACCGAGAGGCAAATGATGATGAATG
This sequence comes from Armigeres subalbatus, assembly GCF_024139115.2. Classification (NCBI taxonomy): domain Eukaryota; kingdom Metazoa; phylum Arthropoda; class Insecta; order Diptera; family Culicidae; genus Armigeres; species Armigeres subalbatus. Next base: position 222,875,779 of record NC_085141.1, on the reverse strand, counting down.
TCAGGTGTGAGCTAAACGATAATAAATTGAGTTCTATTTGAAAATGTTTAAATCAGATTTGTAATCCAATCCAATCACCACCTGAGATATAAATGACATACTTTTTCATTACGGTTGAGCGCAAAAGCAAACTAAAAATCCGTTGATTACATTTACAGATGTGCATAAGCCACAGTAGTTATACTGATTACAATCTACAATCTGGTTTATGTAGTATCAATGCACTTTATGGAATTTCCAATATTGAGACATTACAGAAATGCCCAATGGAGAAATTTCCAGTTGTTGACATAAACATTGTAACCGTCAATTGTTACAACTAGCTTTTGGGATTAAATTTGTGAATTGGATGTTGATTGGATTTGAATTACATTTTGATTTGGGTTTTGATGAAATTGACTTTGAATTGAATACGTATTGAATTTGGATTAGATTTTGATTGGATTTGGATTGTATATTGATTTGGAATGGATTGGATTCGGATTCTATTGGATTTTGTCTAAGATTTTGGTTGGTTTTTAAGGGAATTTGTATTGGATTGCATTTGAATTGGATTTTGATTGGAGTTTAATTCGGAATTTAATTCTAAATCCTAATTAAATTTGGATTTGGATTAGATTTCGACTGGATTTATTTGGGATTGAATTTGAATTGTATTTTGATTGGGTTTGGATTGGATTGAATTTGATCTGTTTTTCGATTGAACTAGTATTGGATTTATTTGGAAATCAAATTGGATTTGGTTTGGAATTCTTTTGGATTTAGATTGGATTTGGATTGAATTTGGATTAGATTCGGATTCGTTTTGGATTGGATTAGAACTAGATTTGGAATGAATTGGAATTAAATATTGATTTGTGTTGGATTTGGATTCAATTTGAATTTGATTTACATTGGGTTTGGATTCGATTTGAATTGGATTGAATTTTGATTCAATTTGGGTTGGATTCGAATTTCGAATGGATTTGGATTGGATTAGTTGTGGACTTGGACTTGGATTGGATGTTTGTCGAATTTGGATTGGATTTGGATTCGGATTTGGTTAGGATTTCTTTTGGATTTGTACTGAACTTTTAATTTAAGAATTTAATTGGATTTGAATTGGACTTCGATTGGATATGAATTTAATTTGATTTGGATTTCGATTGGGTTTGGATTGAATTTTGATTGGATTTGGATTAGATTTGAATTGAGTTTGGGTTGGTTCTGGGATTTAATTTGAATTGGATTTAATTTGGATTTGGATACGGATTTCGAATTGATTGAATGTAGATTGGATTTTAGATTGGACTTGGAATT